>NC_080788.1:91863472-92499806 GCF_028018385.1 Neofelis nebulosa
TTTCTCACTGGTTATTAGACATTATGATTTTATATTCTTCTATGCTAGAAGTAAAAATTACTTGAACATGAAGGACATGTAGCAGAGATCTCAGACAAGTCAAGACTCACCAATAATGATCCCCTTACTGGTAGAGTTAAAGCTACCTTAAGCCTTCAAAATATTGATTTTTTTTTCTTATAAGGAGTTAAGTTTCTTGAATACCACCTTTATTATTTTGAGGTTTATTTTCAATGGTGTCTTAGGGAAGGCTTAAAGTAGCCTTAACTCTACCAGTAAGTGGATCCTTGACCCATCTGAGTTCTCTACTAAATGTTCTTCATGTTCTTAAAGTTATTAAAGTACTTTCTACTATGACTGGTCAGAGCTCAAATATATTTTGGTTCTTTCTTTGATCTAATAATTATTTGATTTACCTCATTCTATTTGGAATTCTCTCAACTTCACAAAGTTTCATCATAAATATTTGTATTTGACTTAGTATTCAGCAGTTAATTCAGGAGAATCTTAAGTTGACTATCAAAGTATTCCTTTGCACTATTATATGTTATAGAATAATAATAAAGTATTAGAGATAATATGTCTCTTATATTGAAATGTCAGCGTATGGTAAGCAAATATTTTGTTTTTAATACCTAAAAAGACTTTGAAAATTATATTCCTTAATGAGCAATGAAATAAAGTTATACAAAAGCTATCTTAGTGGAAAAACTTTTATTTTCTCACCATTATTTATCACATTACCTGTAGGGTTTTGTATATATTATTTATTAAGTTCAATAAGTTCCCCAATAGAGGCACCTGTGTGGCTCAGTCAGTTGAGCATCCAAATCTTGACTTTGACTCAGATGGTGATTCTGGAGTAGTAGGATAGAGCCCCACATTGAGCTCTGCACTGAGTGTGGAGCCTTCTTGGAATTCTTTCTCTCTTTCTCTGTCTCTTTCTCTCTCTCTCTGTTTCTCTTTCCCTCTTCACCTCTCCCCCTCATGCTCTCTCTCTTTCTAAAATAAAATTTTTAAAAAATTTTAAATTTCCCCTATATTTCTAGCCTACCAAGAGTTTTTATTATGAATGTTGGATTTTGTAAAACTTGTTTTTACATCTTTTCATATGGTTATGTGATTTTCCATTTTTAGTCTCTTGAGAGCATGGGTTTCCTTAATTGATTTTTGAATAAATCAATTTTATTTCAGAATAAATCCCTGGTCATGATGTAAAATTCTTTTCATAGGTGGTTATATTTGATGTGCTAATATTTTATTGATTTTGCATCTGTGTTCATGAGAGATACTGTAGTTTTCTTGTAATGTCTTTGTCTGTTTCTGGTATTGGGTAATACAGGTTTCTCAGAATGAGTGGAGAAGTATTTCTTCTGTCTCATCATCTCACAGATTTTGTAAAGAATTGGTATTATTTTCTACTTACGTGTTCAGTAGAATTCAGTAGTGAATCATCTGGGTACTGACATTTTTTGTAAAATTATTAATTCAATTTCTTTAAAAGATAAAGGACTATTCAAATATTCAGTTCTTCTTGTGTTATGTTTGGCAAATTTTATCTTTTAAGGAATAAGTCCACTTCCTCTAGGTTATCAAATTTGTAGTCATATAATTGTTCATAGTGGCTGTTTATTACTCTTTCAATGTCCATCTGTTCTGTAGTAATGTCCCCTCTTTCATGTCTTTCTTTTTTTTTTTTAAAGTTTATTCATTTTTGAGAGACGGAGACAGAACACAAACAGGGGAGGGGCAGAGAGAGAGAGACACAGAATCTGAAGCAGGCTTCTGGCTCTGAGCTGTCAACACAGAGCCTGATGTGGGGCTCAAACCCATGAACCATGAGATCATGCCTTGAGCCAAAGTTGGACACTCAACAAACTGAGCCACCCAGACAACACCCCTGTTTTTTTTCATTTCCTTTTTCTTTTTAAAATTTTTTTACACTTATTTATTTTTGAGAGACAGAGTGAGACAGAGCACAAGTGGGAGAGGGGCAGAGAAAGAAGGAGACAGAATCTGAGCAGTCTCCAGGCTCTGAGCAAGCATTCACCACAGAGCCTGATGCAGGGCTTGAACCCATGAATCATGAGATAGTGACCTGAGCCGAAGTTGGTCACTTAACCAACTGAGCCAACCAGGTGCTCCTTTTTTTTTAAATCATGTATCATATTGGTAATTTGTGTGTTTCTAATTTTCCTGATGAGAAGTTTATTGATTTTATTGATCTTTTCAAAGAACCCACTTTTGGTGTAGTTGATTATCTCTATTGATTTCCTGTTTTCAATTTTATTGATTTCTTTTTTTCTTTTGCTTACTTTGGATTTAATTTGCCTTATTTTTCTAATATCCTAAGGGAAACATGGGTTATTTATTTTAGATATTTTTCTTTCTTAATATATGTATTCACTATGATACATTTCCATTAAGCACTGCTTTTGCTGCATATCACGAATTTTTGTAAGTTGTGTTTCATTTTCATTTAGTTTATAATATTTTTTTAAAATCCACCTTGAAGATTCTTCTTTGACCTGTGTGTTAATGAGAAATGTATTCTTAATATCCATTTATCTTAAGATTTTCCAGTTATCTTTCTGTGGTTGATTTCTAGTTTAACTCCATTGTGGTCTCAGAGCAGATCTATCCTCCTCCATTCTCCCTGTTCTATGTGTTTTTTACTATTTCTATGTTTTCCTTTGGTGTTGTAATCTCCTTACCTGAGATGTCTAGCTTTTGTGAAGGTATTTTCCCACATGGGTAGTTTTTCATGTTGATGTTTCTGTGAGGGAATAAGTGCTAGATAATCCTTCTCTGTCAAATTGACCTACCCAAAACATTTTATTCAGAAAGGCAGACAAAGGATGAGATTATTTATTGCTCTACTTAAACTAAGTTATATTTTAAAATTCCACACATAGATATTGATTAATTAAAACAGTGCTGCTTCAGGGAGCCTGGATGGCTCAGTCGGTTAAGCATTCGACTTATGCTCATGTCAGGATCTCATGGCTTGTGAGTTCAAGCTCCACATCAGGCTCTGTGCTGACAGCTCAGAGCCTGGAGCCTGCTTTGGATTCTGTGTCTCCCTCTCTCCCTGACCCTCCCCTCCTCATTTTCTCTCTCTGTCTCTCAAAAATAAGTAAACATTTAAAAAAATAAAAACCTATGTTGTTTCTTAACCTTAGAATAAACTGCTCTATATTATAGTGTCAACTAAGTATCTCTGCTGCATGGTAAATATTATAGCAACATAATTGCATGTTTCACTGTTCAAATGCTTAAGAGTTTGCAATAATTCTGTTCAGTAAATTCAAGTATATATTTCTTTTTCTTTTTTTTCAGCAGCTTTTTATAAAGATTTTTTTCATTTATTTACTTATTTTTTTAATTTACATCCAAGTTAATTAGCATATAGTGCTATGATTTCAGGAGTAGATTCCAGTGATTCATCCCCTATGTATAACACCAATTGCTCATCCCAACAAGGGTCCTCCCTAATGCCTCTCACCCACAACCCCTCCATTAACCTGAAGTTTGTTACAGTATCTCTGCATTTAAGAGTCTCTTATGTTTTGTCTCCCTCCTTGTTTTTATATTACTTTTGCTTCCTTTCCCTTATGTTCATCTGTTTTGTATCTTAAATTCCTCATATTAGTGAAGTCATTTGATACTTGTCTTTCTCTGACTGGCTAATTTCACTTAGCATAGTAACCTCTAGTTCCATCCATGTAGTGGCAAATGACAAGATTTCATTCTTTTTGATTGCCAACTAACACTCCATTGTGTTACACACACACAGACACACACACACACACACACCCCACATTTTCTTTATCGATTCATCCACGATGGACATTTGGGCTGTTTCCATACTTTGGCTATTTTCAATAGTGCTGCTGTAAACACTGGAGTGTATGTGCCCATTTGAAAGAGCACACCCGTATCTCTTGGATAAATACCTAGTAGTGTAATTGCTGGATCGTAGGGTAGTTCTATTTTTAATTTTCTGAGGAACCTCCATACTATTTTCCAGAGGGGCTGCACTGGTTTCCATTCCCACCAGCAGTGCAAAAGAGATCCTCTTTCTCAACATCCTTGCCAACATCTCTTGTTGCCTGAGTTGTTTATTTTAGACATGCTGACTGGTGTGAGATAGTATCTTAGTGTGGTTTTAATTTGTATTTCCCTGACGATGAGTGAAGGTGAACATTTTTTCATGTGTCTGTTAGCCATCTGGATGTCTTCTTTGGAGAAGTGTCTATTCATGTCTTGTGCCCATTTCTTCACTGGATTATTTGTTTTTTGGGTGTTGAATTTGATACTTTATAGATTTTGGGTACTAACCCCTTATCTGATATGTCATTTGCAAATATCTTCCCCTATTCCATTGGTTGCCTTTTAGTTTTGCTGATTGTTTATTCCACTGTGGAAAAGCTTTTTATTTTGATGAGGTGCCAATAGTTCGTTTTTGCTTTTGTTTCCCTTGCCTCTGGAGACATATTGAGTAAGATGTTGCTGTGGCCAAGGTCAAAGAGGTTTTTGCCTGCTTTCTCCTGTAGGATTTTGATAGCTTCCTGTCTTACATTTAGGCCTTTCATCCATTTTGAGTGTATTTTTGTGTATTTTGTTAGAAAGTGGTCCAGGTTACTTTTTCTGCATGTTAGTGTCCAGTTTTCCCAGCACCATTTGCTGACAAGACTGTCTTTATTCCATGAATGTTCTTTCTTCCTTTGTCAAAGATTAGTTGGCCATAGATTTGTGAGCCCATTTCTAGGTTCTGGGTTCTGTTCCTTTGATCTGAGTGTCTGTTTTTGTGCCAGTACCATACTGTCTTGATGATTACAGCTTTTTAATACAGCTTGAAGTCTGGGATTGTGATGCCTCCAGCTTTGGTTTTTCTCTTTCAGGATTGTTTTGGCTATTAAGGGTCTTTGCTGGTTCCATATAAAGTTTAGCATTGTTTGTTTTTAGCTCTGTGAAGAATGCTGGTGTTATTTTGATAGGGATTGCATTGAATGTGTAGATTGCTTTGTGTAGTATTGACATTTTAACAATATTTGTTCATCCATGAGTATGGGATATTTGTCCATTTTTGTGTCTTCTTCAATTTCTTTTACAAGTTTTCTATAGTTTTCAGTGTATAGATTTTTCACCTCTTTGGTTAGGTTTATTCCTAGGTAATTTATGGTTTTTGGTGTATTTATAAATGTGATTGATTCCTTGATGTCTCTTTCTGTTGTTTCATCATTGGTGTATAGGAAGGCAACAGATTTCTGTACACATATTTTATATCCTGTGACTTTGATGAATTCATGGATTAGTTCTAGCAGTTTTCTGGTGGAAATGTTTGTGTTTTCCATATAGGATATCATGTCTGCAAAGAGTGAAAGTTTGACTTCCTCCTTTGTAGATTTGGATGCCTTTTATATCTTTGTGTTGTCTGATTGCTGATGCTAGGACTTCCAATACTATATTGAATAACAGTGGCAAGAGTGGACATCGCTGTCGTGTTCCTGATCTTAGGGTCAAACTTTCCACTTTTCCCCATTGAGGATGATATTAGTAGTAATATTTTGTATGTGGCTTAATGATCTTGAGATACGATCCTTCTATCCCTACATTCTTAAAGGTTTTTATCCAGAAAGGATGCTGTATTTTGTCAAATGCTTACCCTGCATCTATTGAGAGGATTGTGTGGTTCTTATCCTTTCTTTTATTGATGTGATGTATCACATTGATTGATTTATGGATATTGAACCAGTTCTGCATCCCAGGTTTAAATCCCACTTGGTCGTGTTGAATTAATTTTTTTGATGTATTGTTGGATCCAGTTGGCGAGTATCTTGTTGAGGATTTTTGCATTCATATCATCAGGGAAATTGTTCTGTAGTTCTCCTTTTTAGTGGGGTCTTTCTCTGGTTTTGGAATCAAGATAATGCTGGCTTCATAGAATGAGTTTGGAAGTTGACCTTCCATTTCTATTTTTTTGGAACAGCTTCAAAAGAATTGGTGTTAACTCTTCTTTAAATGTTCGGTAGAATTCCCCTGGAAAAACATATGGCCCTGGCCTCCTGTTTTTTAGGAGATTTTTGATTACTAATTTGATTTCTTTACTGGATATCGATCTGTTCAAATTTACTGTTTCCTCTTGTTTCAGTTTTGGTAGTTTATGTTTCTAGGAATTTGTCCATTTCTTCCCGATTGCCCATTTAATTGGCATATAATTGCTCATAATATTCTCTTATTATTGTTTGTATTTCTGCTATGTTGGTTGTGATCTCTCCTCTTTCATTCTTGTTTATTTGGGTCCTTTCCTTTTTCTTTTTGATCAAATTGGCTAGTGGTTTATCAATATGTTAATTCTTTCAAAGAACCAGCTGCTGATTTCATTGATCTGTACTACTGTGTTTTTGTTTTTTTGTTTGTTTTTGTCTTTTTGCTTTTTGTTTTAATAGCATTTATTTCTGCTATAAACTTTATTATTCTGCTGTTCTGGGGTTTTATTTGCTGTTCTTTTTCTAGCTTTTTAAGTTGTAAGGTTAGGTAGTTTATCTGAGACCTTTCTTCCTTCTTTAGGAAGGCATGAATTGCTATAAACTTCCCTCTTATGACTGCCTTTGATGTGTCCCAGAAGTTTTGTGCTCTGGTGTTATCCTTTTAATTAGCTTCCATGTACTTTTGTTTTATTTTTTTATTAATTTTTTTAATGTTTATTTATTTTTGAGACAGGGAGAAACAGAGCATGAATGAGGGAGGATCACAGAGAAAAGGAGACACAGAATCTGAAACAGGCTCCAGGCTCTGAGCTGTCAGCACAGAGCCCAGCGCAGGGCTCGAACTCACGGACCATGAGATCATGACCTGAGCCAAAGTCAGATGTTTAACCGACTGAGCCACCCAGGTTCCCCAGCTTCCATGTACTTTTTAACTTCCTTTTTAATTCTCAGCCCATTAATTCTTTAGTAGGATGTTCTTTAGTATCCAAGTATTTGTTATCTTTCCAAATTTTTTCTTGTTGATTTCAAGACTCATAGCATTTTGTTCTGAAAATATGCACAGTATCATCTCATTCTTTTTGTACTTGTTGAGGGCTGATTTGTGTCCCAGTATGTGATCTATTTTGGAGAATATTCCATGTGCACTCGAGAAGAATGTGTATTCTGCTTTAGGGTGAAATGTTCTGAATATATCTGTTAAGTCCATCCAGTCCAGTGTGTCATTCAAAGCCATTGTTTCCTTGTTGATTTTCTGTTTAGATGATCTGTCCATTGTTGTAAGTGGGGTGCTGAAGTCCCCTATTATTATGGTATTATTATCAATGAGTTTCTGTATGTTTATGATTAATTGATTTATATATTTGGGTGCTATCACATTTGGAGCATAAATGCTTATAATTGGTGTTCTCAGTGGATAGAACCCTTAATTATGGTATAATGCCCTTCTTCGTCTCTTGTTACAGCCTTTATTTTAAAATCTACATTGTCTGGTATAAGTATGGCTATTCCACCTTTCTTTTGGAGACTCTTAGCATGATAGATGGTTTTCCATCCCCTTACTTTCAATCTGAAGGTGTCTTTAGGTCTAAAATATGTCTCTTGTAAATGACATATAGGTGTATCTTGTTTTCTTACCCATTCTGTTACCCTATGTCTTTCAATTGGAGAATTTAGCCCATTGACATTTAGAGTGAGTACTGAAAGGTATGAATTTATTCCTATTATGTTCCCTATAGAGTTTGAGTTTCTAGGGGTGTTCCTTGGTCCTTTTTGGTGTTTGTTGCTTTTGGTCTTCTCCCCCCATATTTTCTCCCCTGAGAGAATCCCCCTTAAAATTTCTTGCAGGGCTGGTTACTGATCACGAACTCCTTTAGTTTTTGTTTGTCTGGGAAAAGTTTTACCTCTCCTTATATTTTGAATGACAGACTTGCTGATAAAGAATCTTGGCTGCATATTTTTCCAAATCAACACTTTGAATATCTCCTGCCACTCCTTTCTGGCCTGCCAAGTTTCTGTGGATAGGTCTGCTGTGAACCTGATCTGTCTTCACTTGTAGGTTAATGACATTTTTTCCCTTGCTGCTTTCATGATTCTTTCCTTGTCTGAGTATTTTGTGAATTTGACTATAATATGCCTTATTGATGGTTGTTTTTTGTTGAATCTAATGAGAGTTCTCTGTGCTTTCTGGATTTTGCTGTCTGTGTCTTTCCCCAGGTTAGGAAAGTTTTCTGCTATGATGTGCTCACGTAAACCTTCTACCCCTTTATGTCTCTCTTCATCTTCTGGGATCCCTATGGTTTAGATGTTATTCTTTTTTAATGAGTCACTGAGTTCTCTAATTCTTATGTAGTGTTATTTTGCCTTAATTTCCCTCTTTTTTTTTCTGCTTCATTAGTTTTCATAAGTTTGTCCTCTATCACTGATTTGTTGCTCTGCTTCATCAATCCTTGCTGCCATGGCACCCTTTCGAGATTGCATCTCAGGTTATACCTTTTTAAATTTTGTGATGACAGATTTTACTCCTTTTATCTCCACAGAAAGCAATTCTATGCTTTTTTCAACCCCAGCTAGTGTTCTTGTTATCGTGATTCTAAATTCTGTTTAGAAATCTTGCTTGTGTCTGTGTTGATTAAGTCCTGGCTGTCATTTCTTACTGTTCTTTCTTTTGGGGTGAATTCTTTCATTTCATCATTTTGAAGGAAAAAATAGAATAAAATAAATTTTAAAAGTTAAATTAAAAAAAATTAAAACAACACAAAAAATCAAATAAAGGATGCTATCTCCTAGGTGTGTGTTTTGGTCTGGTTGTTCAAAAGAAGCATGATAGAATAGGGAAAAAAGGGAAAGAAAAGAAAAGGGAAAAAAAGTATGAAAATTCAAAAAAATGAATACAATAAAATAGTATAAAATGAAATGATGAAAGTAAAATAGAATTTTAAAATTTTACAAAAAGGTAAAAAATATAGTTGAAAAAATTAAAGAAAATATTTTTTATAAAAATGGAAAATAATTTTTTTTCATTCTGTATTCAAGAATAATAGAAAAGATAAAGCAAAAAATGAATAGATGGACCAGGGCACAGAATGAAATACGATTGAAATTACATCCAGTTCCCCCTAGAAGTCAAATTATGAAGCACTTTATAGTCCATGAACTAAGCAGGTGGAGAGATTTGTGGTGTTCCTCTAGAGCTCAGTTGGCCCAGTTGGTCAGTGATTGGTGTAGTGGCTCCGTTCTCCACTAGATGGCAGCGCTTAGTTTGCTGGGGTGGATCATTGTGGTGCATATATGTGTATATGTGCATCTGCGGGAGGGGTGAAAATGGCTTCACCCCTTACCCAATCTCTAGTATCAGAACTGTGCTCTTGCCAACCAGCAATCAAGCACCTGTCTTTGTCTCCAGCTTCCATCCATTCCCCGCTTCTACAATGTGCGTGACCACGCCATCAGCCTTCTAGGCAGCACATTCCTCCAGAGTTTTATATCACATGGGGCTGTGTTTCCAAACCTCTCACTTCTGAGGGCCCTATAGTTTTGACCCACTCAGATCCTCTTGGGGAGGGTCCCTGCAAGCAATGGCTGGTGCCAGCCACCACCAGGAATGTTTGTGCATCTGTGCTGCTGCAGATGTCCAGAGACTGTGGCTGGGTGCCAGCTTGCCCCAGAAAAAGTTCACGTGATTGTGTAGCAGCAGTGTTTCAGGGATTATGGTAAATCACAACACACATCTGGCACTAGGCATTACCCTTAATATCCTTGTTCCAACACCAGCTAATATGACTCTTCTCTGGGGTCTGCTGGGACCTTTTCTTATAGGGAGGCCACATAGCCTCTACCAGATGTTCTCCCAGCAAGGGAAATGCCTTTCACCATGTGGGCTGACGACCTCGTGACCTCTCTACTCTGTAGATTCTACCTTTTCCCCAGAACTCCACCAGGTATCGAGCTGTGGAGTTTCAGGCTCTGTGCTCCCCTGTTTATAGCATCTTAAATATAATTTAAACCTTCTCCTTTCTCCTTTCTCTCTTTTTTGGTTAAGTCCCTTGCAGTCCCCTTCTCCCTTTTTTGTTCAGTCCACTCTTTCTTTTTTTCTCCATCTGCTTTCAGTTGCGGGGTGGGGGGTGGTTCTGTACTCTCCCTCCTGTCTTTATCCTTTCTCTGCAAGCAAAAACAACTCCCTACCCTTCACAACACAACTTCTCTCTCCCCTGGTTCACCTCTCTGTGCTGTGTACCTGCTGAGTTCTGTGGTTCAGGTTGTGCAGATTGTTGTGTTAATCCTCAGATAAGTTTTCTAGGTGTGCAATATGGTTTGGTGTTGATATAGCTGCATTTCAAGAATGAGAGAGGCAAAAAAACTTCCATGCTACTGTGCCATTTTGGCCCTTACCCTATTTTTTCAATTTTACATAAACGTTTATCTGTTTTACCATTCCTATTTTACATGTATATTTCCAGTAGTATTTATGACCTATTAAACAAATAATTTGATTTGAAATTCATCTATATAATAACTTTGTCTCTAATTTATCTGTGTGTATGTAATGATCAGAAATATAATATTTAATTTTGATCCACATTGGTTAAAATATATTTAATTATCTTTGGTTTCTTTGCATTTTTTTTTATAAATTAACTGATAGCTGTTCTCATAGTACTTATATCTGAACTATTATAATGACTTATATTTTGTAAATTTAGCTTATTATAAGTGAAACACTATAAGCTATTTTTATAAAAATTATTTTAAAGAACCAATGAGTTAACTACCAATTTTTACTACATTTTGTTTGAGATTGTGTCTTTTTAAACCAGATGCCTGATATTCAATATTGGTTCCACAATTTCCTTCTTTGGGCTAGGTTTTTGTATCTACTCTTTGGGACCACTAATGCACCTTCCTTGTAATATTGTTTAAAAGATTAAATCATTTAGAATTTACCTTATTCACAGTAAGAACCCAATACATTTTTTAATTAAAAACAAATTATTTTTGAGTGAGAGAGAGACAGGAGTATGAGTGGGGGTAGGGCAGAGAGAGAGACACACACACACAGAATCCAAAGGAGGTTCTAAGTTCTAAACTGTCAGCACAAAGCCTGATGAGGAGCTCAAACTCAAACCATGAGATCATGACCTGAGCCAAAGTCCGACCCTTAACCAACTGAACCACTGAGCCACCCAGGCACCCCAGATTTTAGATATTATACCAAGACAACTATATTCTTTATTCTGAGCTATGTTTTAGACACTGTACTTATGTATAGGTTAATTTTATATAATTGTATATAATCAGAGTATGTGCAAATTTGGTGCTTTTCTAAAATATAGTATACTTCCATGTCAAATATTTTTCTTAGCCTTTTATCCTCTCAATTATACTTTGGATCAGTTCAAATTATTCAGTTCTAATATAAATGCTTATTTCCAGTAGATAACACACAAGTAGTTTTTAATAGATAATGATAAAGTTAGTAAAGGTATATATTTTTATTTTCAAATATTTTCTTATACATTGTCAGAAATGAAACTCATAGAAATAATTGTTCAGATCTTTCTCAGGAGCAAGGTCCATTTGGACAGTCTATTCACTAGTAAAATGTTTCTATAGCATATAAAGATAACTTGATAAGTTCAGAAAAGTATAATAGCATAATATGTCCATTTCCATTTGGCAAAAAAGAAATCTATTTTGCAAAGAAATATAATGTAAGTATGAATAACAGGTATAACTTAAAAATTCAACTCATGGGGTGCCTGGGTGGCGCAGTCGGTTAAGCGTCCGACTTCAGCCAGGTCACGATCTCGCGGTCCGTGAGTTCGAGCCCCGCGTCAGGCTCTGGGCTGACGGCTCGGAGCCTGGAGCCTGTTTCCGAGTCTGTGTCTCCCTCTCTCTCTGCCCCTCCCCTGTTCATGCTCTGTCTCTCTCTGTCCCAAAAATAAATAAATAAATTTAAAAAAAAAAAATTCAACTCATATCCATGGATACATCCTGGGTATAAGGTATTATTTCAATTATTTTATCTTATTTAATTGCTAGTAATAAAGGTGGCCTTATTTATACTTCAGTTTTAGGCTTAGTTTTAAAAGGTAACTGGTCTTGTTAAAATACCTGAGTTGGTTATAAAACATTCTCTCTTAGCATCTAACACAGTGTAGTCTTTTAACAAATATAAGTTGAATGAATGAGTAAATACAAATAAATAACTGTACTAGATACTAACAAGATGTTTTTTATTCTATCTAAATGCATTCACTCAATAATGCTTATCCATTATCAAAATATTCTGTTGTTAAAATATTTTTAGATATATATGAGAAATTCTAAGTTTATTGATTGATACTTCATACTTTTAGACTGAGAAGTGTTTTGTATCCTTGTGTAGGGAGAGGTAGGAGAAATCTAAGGCTTCCTATTAGAATTTTAAAAATCTCATCATCTAAAGCAACATATAAGCATTATTTCAATCATTCCTGAGAAATAATATTTAAAAACTGCAACGTTGGTGCAAAGACTAATTGTAGTCAAATTCACCTAAATTTTTGAATGACCTGATTGAATTAACCAGGTAACCATGGTTTGTCTTTTAATGATTTACAGACTCAAGTTTTCTTACTTGTGAAATTGGAGCTAGTAAAGGCACCTGATTCTTGAGATTATTGTAAGCAAAAATTGAGGCTGCTTATATAAGTGGAATATCAATTCCTATTAAACTTGTTTTTTTGCTTCCTTAAAGTGCATCTAGAGTAGCTTTTTATTTAAGTCTAGTATAGAAACACCAATAAGTTGTGACCTTTATGGTATCTTAATTGAATACAAAGGCTATTCTGTAAGAATTCTCTATTATATGTGTTTGGAAATCTCATGTCTTCCAAGAAGGTGTGATCTTCAAAATATTCATTTATCTCCTAGCTCTTTAGTGTCTGTTGTCTGCCAGGATATGAGGGTCTCAACTTGTGATGTGCAACTTAATATTTAGACAACTTAGGAGGCTTCTGTGAGATGTCTGGAACCTCAAATTTCTGCTTTCTTTCGATTTAATTTGCAATTTTCTTTCTCGTTTCTTAGGATAATTTAGATTGTTCATTTTAAATATTTCTTATTTTATAAAAATATATTCAGTGCTGTAATTGTCCATCTAAACACTGATATCTGTGTGTTCACCAAGCTTTGATAAACTGTTCTTTCATTTTTATCTAGTTCAAAATATTTTAAAATTTCTCTAGAGATTTATTCTTTGCCCCATGTGCTTCAGAGTGGTAGTGTGGGATTTTCCATGATCTTTTTGTTATTAATTTCTTGTTTAATTCCATTGTGGTCTGATAGCAGGTGTTGTGGGAATTCTATTTCTTTAAATTTGTTAAGGTGTTGTTTATAAGCCATGATGTGGTCTGTCTTGGTTAATGTTTTATAAGTGTGAGAAGAATGTGTATTCACCTATTGTTGAAAGAAGTAGTCTATGGATGCCAATTACATTGAGTGATTTGACAGTATTTAACCATGTCCTTATGGATTTTCTGCCTTCTGGACCTGTCCATTTCTGCAAAAGACATGTCAAAGTCTCCAACTATGATAACATACGCATATATTCATCCTTGACGTTCTTTGAGTATTTTTTTTTTTGCCACATTTTGTTTGACATTGTACTGTCAGGGGCATATACATTAAGGAATATTCTTTTGTCTTCAAGAACTGAACCATTTGTCATCATGCATCCCTGCTCCTTATTCTTGGTAATTTTCTTGCTTTGCAATTGGTTCTGTCTGGAAGTAATATAAATAAGTCTGTTTCCTTTTTATTACTGTTAGCATGGTGTATAATTTTTCTATCCATTTCCTTTATTTTTCTTAATTGTTTTAATTTTACTTTTATTTTTCCCACCATTTGCTTTTAATCTGTATGTGACTTTATATTTAAATTTGGTTTCTTGTAGAGAAGATATAGTTGGGTCTTGTTTTTTGATCCACTCTGACAATCTGTCTTTTAATTGGTACATTGGAACATTGGCATTCAAGGTAATTAATGAGATAATTGGATTCATATCCAGCACATTTATTATCGTTTTCTATTTTTTGTACTTATTCTTTGTTCTTAATTTTGTATTGTACTCTTATATACTTTGTGATTTTTAAATTTTTTTAAATTTTTTTCTTTTCAAATATTTAAATTGTAATTAATTAACATACAGTGCAATTTTGGTTTCAGGAGTAGAATCCAGTGATTCATCACTTACATTCAATACCCAGTGCTCATCACAAGTGCCCTGCTTAATGCCCATGACCCATCTAGCCCATCCCCCTCCTCCCTCTCTCCCTCAACCCTCAGGTTATTCTCTGTCTTTAAGAGTCTCTTATGGTTTGTTTCCTGGTCTTTTATTTCTTTTCCTCCCATATATTCTAAGTCTGTTTCATTCCTTAAATTCCATAGATGAGTGAAATAATATGGTATTTGTCTTTCCCTGATTGACCTATTTCCCTTAGGATAATACACTCTAGCTCTATCCACGTCATTGCATATGGCAAGGTTTCATTCTTTTTGGTGGCTGAGTACTATTTCATTGTATATATATACCACGTCTTCTTTATCCATTCATCACTCAGCAGACATTTGAGTTCTCCCCATAGTTTGTCTATTGTTGATAATGTTGCTGTAAACATTGGCGTGCATGTACCCTTTTGAATCTTTAGTTTTGTATCATTTGGGTAAATATCTAGTAGTGCGATTGCTGTGTCATAGGGTTGTTCTATTTTTAACTTCTAGTGCAACCTCCATACTGTTCTCCAGAGTGGCTACACCAGGTTGCATTCCCACCAACACTGTTAGAAGGTTCCCCTTTCCCCACATTCTCACCAACATCTGTTGTTTCTTGTGTTGTTCATTGTAGCCATTCTGACAGGTGTGAGGTGATGTCTCATCATGGTTTTGATTTGTATTTCCCTGAAGGTGAGTGCTCTTGAGAATCTCTTCATGTGTCTATTAGCCATTTGGGTATCTTTTTTAGAAAAGTCCTCTATTAATATATTTCTTCCCATTTCTTAACTGGATCATTTTATATCTTGGGTGCTGAGTTTGATAAGTTTTTTATTGGTTTTGGATACTAACCCTTTATCAGCTATGTCATTTGCAAATATCTTCTCCAATTCTGTCAGTTGCCTTTTAGTTTTTCTGATTGTTTCCTTTGCTGTGTAAGCTTTTTATCTTGATGAAGTCCCAGTAGTTTATGTTTGCCTTGTTCCTCTTGCCTCAGGAGACATATCTAGAAAGAATTTGCTATGACTGATCTCAAAGAGGTTGCTGCCTATGTTCAACTCTAAGATTTTGAATGGTTTTCTGCCTCACATTGAGGTCTTTCATTCATTTTGAATTTATTTTTGTGTATGGTGTAAGAAAGTGATCTAGTTTTGTTCTTTTGCATGTCACTGTCCAGTTTTTCAAACACCCTTTGTTGAAAAGTTTGGATATTCTTTCCTGTTTAGTAGAAGATGGGTTGACTATATAGTTTTAGGTCCATTTTTCAGTTTTCTGTTCTGTTCCATTGATGTATATGTCTGTTTTTGTGCCAGTACCATACTGTCTTGATGACTACAGCTTTATAATATACCCTAAAATCCCAAATTGTGATATCTCCACTTTCCCACCCCTCCCACCCACCCACAGGATTGCTTTGGCTATTCAGGGTATTTAGTGTTTCATACAAATTTTTTTTTTTTTTTTTTTTTTTTTTTTTTAGTGTTTCATACAAATTTAAGATTATTTGTTGTAGCTCTGAAAAAATGGTATTTTGTCAGGGATTGCATTAAGTGTGTAGATTGCTTTGGGTACTTTAGACATTTTAATAATGTTTGTTCTTCCAATGTATGAGCATGGAATCCTTTTCCATTTATTTGTGGAAGTTTCTTTCATAAGTTCCACAGTTTTCAGCACAGATATTTTACCTCTTTGACTAGGCTTTTTCTTCAGTATCTAATTTTTTTTTTTTTGGTACAATTGCAAATGGGATCAATTTCTTGATTTCTTTTTCTGTTGTTTTGTTCCTGGTGTATAGAAATGCAGCATATATCTGTATATTGATTTTATGTTTTGTGACTTTTCTAAGTCATCTATTCTATACATTTTTTGGTGGAGTCTTCAGGGTTTTCTGTATAGAGGATCATGTTGTCTGCAAAAGGTAACAGTTTGACTTCTTCCTTGGTGATTTGGATGTCTTTTATTTCTTTTTGTTTTCTGATTGCTGAGTATAAGACTTTTAGTACTGTGTTAAATAGTGATGGTGAGAGTGGACAACCCTGTTTTATTCCTGACCATAGGGGAAAGGCTCCCAGCTTTTCCCCATTGAGGATGATATTAGCTGTGGGTCTTTTGTATATAGCATTATGATGTTGAGGTATGTCTCATCTATCCCTACTATGTTGAGGGTTTTTATCATGAATTGATGCCTTTGTCAAATGCTTTTTCTACATCTATTTAGAGAGTCATATGGTTCTCATCCTTTCTTTTATTAATGTATTGTATCATGTGGATTGATTGGCAAATGCTGAACCATCTCTGCTGCCCAGGAGTAAATCCCACTTGATCATGGTGAATAATTCTTTTAATATATTATTGGATTTGATTTACTAGTATCTTGCTGAGAATTTTCACATCCATGTTCCTTAGGGAGACTAGCCTGTAATTCTCCTTTAGTGAGGTCTTTGGTTTTGAATCAAGGTAATGCTGGCCTCATAGAATGGGTTTAGAAGTTTTCCTTCTGGTTGCCTGGGTGGCTCAGTTGGTTAAGCATCTGACTCTTGGTTTTGGCTCAGGTTATGATATCATGGTTTTTGAGTTCAAGCCCCACTCCAAGCTCTGTGCTGACAGTACAGAGCTTGCCTGAGATTCTCTCTCTGCCTCTCTCTCTGTCTCTCCCCTGCTCATGCTCATGCGTGCTCTCTCAAAACAAACAAACAAACTTAAAAAAGTTTCCTTCCATTTCTATTTTTTGGAACACTTTGAGAAGAATAGATATTAACTCTTCTTTAAATGTCTGGTAGAATTCCCCTTGGATGCTATCCAGATCTGGACTTTTGTTTGTTGGGAGATTTTTTTATTACTGTTTCAATTCCTTTGCTGGTTATGAGTCTGTTCAAATTTTTTATGTAATTCCTGTTTCAGTTTTGGTAATTTGTATGTTTCTAGGAATTTATGCATTCTTCCTGATTGCCCAATTTGTTGGTATATAGTTTTTCATAATACTCTCTTAAAATTGTTTGCATTCCTTTGGTGTTGGTTGTGATCTCTCCTCTTTCATTTATAATTTTATTTATTTGAGTCCTTTCTCTTTTTGATAAGTCTGGCTAGGGGTTTATCAATTTTATTAATTCTTTTGAAGAATCAACTCTTTGTTGATCTGTTCTGCTTTTTTTTTCTTTCTATATTGTTTCCTTTTTCTCTAGTTTTTATTATTTATTCCTATTCTTTTGCTGGATTTCGGCTTTATTTGCTATTCCTTTTCTAGCTCATTTAGGTTTAAGGTTAGATTGTGCATTTGGAACCTTTCTTGCTTCCTGAGATAGGCATGAATTGCAACATACTTCCCTCTTAGGACTGACTTCGCTGCATCCCAAAGGTTTTGTATTGTGGTGTTTTAATTTTCGTTTCCTTCCATGTACTTTTTTATTTTGTCTTTAATTTCCCAGTTAACCCATTCATACTTTAGTAGGATGTTCTTTAACCTTAGGATGAAAACTTCTGAATATATTTGTTAACTCCATCTGGTCCAGTGTGTCATTCAAAGCTATTGTTTTCTTTCTGGTTTTCTGCTTAGATGATCTGTCCATTGTTGTAAGTGGGTTGTTAAAGTTCTCTACTATTATTGTATTATTATCAATAACTTTCATCTTTTTAAATTAATTGATTTATATATGTTATTCAAAATTGGGGACATAAAGATATATAATTGTTAAATCTTCTTGATGGATGAACCCCTTAATTATTGTATAATGACTCTCTTCATCCCTTGTTACAGTATTTGGTTTGAAATCTAGTTTCTCTGATATAAGTATGGCTACTCCAGCTTTCTTTTGGTGTCAGTTAGCATGATACATGCTTCTCCATACCCTAATTTTCATCTGCTGATGTTTTTAGATCCAAAATGAGTCTCCTGTAGGCAGCATATCGTTTTTTTTTTCTTTTAATCCATTCTGATACCCTATCTCTTTTGAATGGAGAATTTAGTCCATTTACATTTACATTGAGGTTGATTATTGAAACATATGACTTTAATTTCATGGTGTTACCCATAAGGTTGGTGTTTTGGTGATGTTCTCTGTTCCTTTCTATTCTATGTTGTATTTGGTCTTTTTTTCCACAACCCAGGGTCTCCCTTTAAATTTCTTGCAGGGCTGGTTTAGTGGTTATGAACTCCTCTAGTTTTTGTTTGTCTGGCAAACTCTTTATCTTTCCTTGTATTCTGAATGACAGTCTCATGGGTAAGTATTCTAGGCTGCATATTTTTTCCATTCAACATGTTGAATATATCCTGTCATGCCCTTCTGACCTCCCAAGTTTCTGTGGACATAACTGCTGCCAACCTAATCTGTCTTCCCTTGCTTTTGTCCCTTCTTGTCCCTTACTACTTTCAGGATTCTTTCCTTGTCTGTATATTTTGTGAATTTGATATGCCACTGATATGCCTTGGTGATGTCCTGTTTTGTTGAATTTAATGGGAGATCTCTGTGCTTCTTGGATTGTGATGTCTGTGTCCTTCCCCAGATTAAGGAGGTTTTCAACTAGAATTTGCTTACATAAACTTTGACCCTTTTGCTCTCACTTTATCCTTTGGGACACCTTTTATACAAATGTATTTACATTTTAATACATTGCTGAGTTGTCTAAGTTTGCTTTCACAATCTGTTACCATTATCTTTGTTTCCCTCTTATATTTATCTTCATTATTTTCCATAATTTTATCTTCAATATCACTATTTCATTCATCTGCTTCATCAATCCTGTTATAACATGCATTTGGGTTTGCATCTCACTTATAGTCTTTTTAATTTTGGACTGACTATATTTTAGCTCTTCTATCTCTGCAGTAAAGGATTTTCTAGTGTCTTCTATGTTTTTCTTCAAGACCAGTTAGAATCCTTATAACTGTTGTTTTAAATTCTAGTTCAGACAACCTACTTATATCTGTATTGATTAAATCCCTGGCCATCATTTCATCCTGTCCTTTCTTTTTTTGGGGTGAATTCCTCCATCTTCCATAGGTCATTTTTTCTGTTTGTAAACATTAAACTTTTTTTTCTAAGACTTCTGATCAATTTCTGCCTTTTTAACTCTCATTGAGAATTCTCTGCTTTGTTATTATATTAGTCATATTTACTATTTTTTTATTTTAAATGTTTTGTATCAGTCATATTTAAATTTTTTTGTGTGTTCAGTTGGCATAGAGTTGCATTATATATTTACAACTATTTAAGGTCCATTTTATTTATTTATTTATTTATTTTTATTTAATTTACTTTAATTTTTTATTTTTTTTAAATTTACATTCAAATTAGTTAGCATATAGTGGAACAATTATTTCAGGAGTAGATTCCTTAATGCCCCTACCCATTTACCCCATTCCCCCCCCCACAACCCCTCCAGTAACCCTCAGTTTGTTCTCCATATTTATGAGTCTCTTCTGTTTTGTACCGTCCCTGTTTTTGTATTATTTTTGTTTCCCTTCCCTTATGTTCATCTGTTTTGTCTCTTAAAGCCCTAATGAGTGAAATCATATGATTTTTGTCATTCTCTGATTAATTTCACTTAGCATAATACCCTACAGGTCCATCCACGTAGTTGCAAATGGCAAGATTTCATCCTTTTTGATTGCCAAGTAATACTCCATTGTATATATATACCACATCTTCTTTATCCATTCATCCATTGATGGACATTTGGGCTCTTTCCATACTTTGGCTATTGTTGATAGTGCTGCTATAAACACAGGGGTGCATGTGTCCCTTCGAAACAGCACACCTGTATCCCATGGATAAATACCTACTAGTGCAATTGCTGGATCATAGGGTAGTTCTATTTTTAGTTTTTTGAGGAACCTCCATACTGTTTTCCAGGGTGGCTGCACCAGCTTCCATTCCCACCAACAATGCAAAAGAGATCCTCTTTCTCCACATCCTTGCCAACATCTGTTGTTGCCTGAGTTGTTAATGTTAGCCATTCTGACCGGTGTAAGGTGGTATCTCAGTGTGGTTTTAACTTGTATTTCCCTTATGATGAGTGATGTTGAGCATTTTTTCATGTGTCAGTTAGCCGTCTGGATGTCTTCTTGGAGAAGTGTCTATTCATGTCTTTTGCCCATTTCTTCACTGGATTATTTGTTTGTTGGGTGTTGAGTTTGATAACTTCTTTATATTTTGGATACCAACCCTTTATCTGATAGCTCATTTGCAAATATCTTCTCCCATTCTGTCTGTTGCCTTTAAATTTTGCTGATTGTTTCCATTGCTGTGCAGAAGTTTTTATTTTGATGAGGTCCCAATAGTTCATTTTTGCTTTTGTTTCCCTTGCCTCTGGAGACGTGTTCAGTAAGAAGTTGCTGCTTCCAAGATCAAAGAGGTTTTTGCCTGCTTTTTCCTCGAGGATTTTGATGGCTTCCTGTCTTACAGTTAGGTCTTTCATCCATTTTGAGTTTATTTTTGTGTATGGCATAAGAAAGTGGTCCAGGTTCATTCTTCTGCATGTTGCTGTCCAGTTTTCCCAGCACCACTTGCTGAAGAGACTGTCTTTAATCCATTGGATATTCTTTCCTGCTTTGTCAAAGATTAGTTGGCCATTCGTCTGTGGGTCCATTTCTGGGTTCTCTATTCCATTCCATTGATCTGAGTGTGTGTTCTTGTGCCAGTACCATACTGTCTTGATGGTTACAGCTTTGTAGTACAGCTTGAAGTCTGGGATTGTGATGCCTCCTGCTTTGGTATCCTTTTGCAAGGTTGCTTTGGCTATTTGTGGTCTTTTCTGTTCCATACAAATTTTAGGATTATTTGTTCCAGCTCTGTGAAGAATGCTGGTGTTATTTTGATAGGGATTGCCTTGAATGTGTAGATTACTTTGGGTAGTATCAACATTTTAACAATATTTTTTTCTTTCTATCCAGGAGCATGGAATCTTTTTCCACTATTTTGTGTCTTCAATTTCTTTCATAAGCTTTCTATAGTTTTCAGTGTATAGATATTTCACCTCTTTGGTTAGATTTATTGCTAGGTATTTTATGGTTTTTTGTGCAACTATAAATGGGATCGATTCCTTGATTTCTCTTTCTGTTGCTTCATTGTTGGCATATAGGAATGCAACCGATTTCTGTGCATTGATTTTTTATCCTGCAACTTTGCTGAATTCATGAATCAGTTCTAGCAGTATTTTGGTGGAATCTTTTCTATTTTCCATATAGAGTATTATGTCATTTGCACAGAGTGAAAGTTTGACCTCCTGGCCAATTTGGATGCCTTTAATTTCCTTGTGTTGTCTGATTGCAGAGGCTAAAACTTCCAATACTATATTAAATAACAGTGGCAAGAGTGGACATCCCTGTCTTGTTCCTGACCTTAGGAGGAAAGCTCTCAGCTTTTCCCCATTTAGGATGATATTAGTGTTGGGTTGTTCATATATAGGTTTTATGATCTTGAGGTATGCTCCTTCTATTCCTACTTACTTGAAGGTTTTTATTAAGAAAGGATACTGTATTTTGTCAAATGCTTTCTCTGCATCTATTGACAGGGTCATATTGGTCTTGTCCTTTCTTTTATTGATGTGATGAATCATATTAATTGTTTTGTGGATATTGAACCAGCCCTGTATCCCAGGTATAAATCCCACTTGGTCGTGGTGAATATTTTAATGTATTGTTGGAGCCAGCTGGCTAATATCTTGTTGAGGATTTTTGCATCCATGTTCATCAGGGTAATTGGTCTATAGTTCTCTTTAGTGGGGTCTCTGGTTTTGGAATCAGGGTAATGCTGACTTCATAGAAAGAATTTGGAAGTTTTCCTTCCATTTCTGTTTTTTGGAACAGTTTCAAGAGAATAGGTGTTAACTCTTCCTTAAATGTTTGGTAGAATTCTCCTGGAAACCCATCTGTCCCTGGACTCTTGTTTTTTGGCAGATTTTTGATTACTAATTCGATTTCCTTAATGGTTATGGGTCTGTTCAAATTTTCTATTTCTTCCTGTTTCAGTTTTGGTAGTATATATTTTTCTAGGAATTTGTCCATTTCTTACAGATTGCCCATTTTATTGGCATATAATTGCTCATAATATTGTTATTATTGTTTTTATTTCTGTTGTGTTGGTTGTGATCTCTCCTCTTTCATTCTTGATTTTATTTATTTGGGTCCTTTCCTTTTTCTTCTTGATCAAACTGGCTAGGGGTTTATCAATTTTGTTAATTCTTTCAAAGAACCAGCTTCTGGTTTCATTGATATGTTCTACTGTTTTTTTTGGTTTTGATAGCATTAATTTCTGCTCTAATCTGTATTATTTCCTGTCTTCTGCTGGTTTGTGGTTTTATTTGTTGTTCTTTTCCCAGCTCCTTAAGGTGTAAGGTTAGGTTGTGTATCTGAGATCTTTCTTCCTTCTTTGGGAAGGCCTGGATTGCTATATACTTTCCTCTTATGACCACCTATGCTGTGTCCCAGAGGTTTTGGTTTATGGTGTTATCATTTTCATTGACTTCCATATACTTTTTAATTTCCTCTTTAACTGCTTGGTTAGCCCATTCATTCCTTAGTAGGATGTTCTTCAGTCTCCAAGTATTTGTTACATTTCCAAATTTTTTCTTGTGATTGATTTCAAGTTTCATAGCCTTTTGGTCTGAAAATATGCATGGTATGATCTCGATCTTTTTGTACTTACTTAGGTTTGATTTGTGTGTTGGTATATGGTATATTCTGGAGAACATTCCATGTGTCCTGGAGAAGAATGTATATTCTGCTGCTTTCAGATGAAATGTTCTGAATATATCTGTTAAGTCCATTTGGTCCAGTGTGTCATTCAAAGCCATTGTTTCCTTGTTGATTTTTTGATTAGATGATCTGTCCGTTGCTGTGAGTGGGGTGTTGAAGTCTGCTACTCGAATGGTATTATTATCAATGAGTTTCTTTACGTTTGTTACTAATGGTGTATATATTTGAGTGCTCTCACATTTGGCCCATAAATGTTTACAATTGTTAGGTCTTCTTGGTCTATAGACCCCTTGATTTTGATATAATACCCTCTGCATCCCTTGACACAGTTGTTAATTTAAAGTCTAGATTGTCTGATATAAGTATGGCTACTCCAGCTTTCTTTTGTTGACCATTAGCATGATAGATGGTTCTCCATCCCCTTACTTTCAATCTGAAGGTGTCTTTACGTCTAAAGTGGGTGTCTTGTAAACAGCATATAGATGGATCTTGTTTTCTTATCCATTCTGTTACCCTATGTCTTTTGATTGGAGCACTGAGTCCATTGACGTTTAGGGTGAGTACTGAAAGATATGAATTTATTGCCATTATGCTGCTTGTGGAGTTGGAGTTTCTGGTAATGTTCTCTAGTCCTTTCTAATCTTTTGTTGCTTTTAGATTGTGTGTGTGTGTGTGTATGTGTGTGTGTGTGTGTGTGTGTGTGTGTGTATGTATACATATCTATTCACTCATCTTTTCTCCCCTGAGAAAGTTCCCCTTAATATTTCTGCAGGGCTGGTTTAGTGGTCACAAACTCCTTTAATTTTTGTTATGGATAAAGAATTCTTGGCTGCATATTTTTCTGATTTAGCACACTGAATGTATCCCATCACTCCCTTCCGGCCTGCCAGGTTTCTATGGATAGGTCTGCTGCAAACCTGATCTGTCTTCTCTTGTATGTTAGGGACTTTTTTTCCCTTGCTGCTTTCATGATTCTCTCCTTGCCTGAGTATTTTGTGAATTTGACTATGATATGCCTTGTTGATGGTCAGTTTTTGTTGAATCTAATGGGGGTCCTCTGTGCTCCCTGGATTTTGCTGTAGTTGTCTTTCCCCAGGTTAGGAAAGTTTTCCACTATGATTTGCTCACATAACCCTTCTACCCCTATTCCTCTCTCTTCCTCTTCTGGGACCCCTATGATTCTGATGTTGTTTCTTTTTAATGAGTCACTGATTTCTCTAATTCTCAAATCATGCTCTTTTGCCTTAATCTACCTCTTTTTTCTTCTTCGTTATTCTCTATAAGTTTGTCCTCTGTATCACTGATTCTCTGTTCTGCCTCATCCATCCTTGCCCCCGCAGCATCCATCCGTGATTGCACCTCAGTTTAGAATTTTTAATTTCATTCTATTTTTTACTTCTTTTATTTCTGCAGAAAGTGACTCTAATCTATTTTTGACTCCAGCTAGTGTTCTTATTATCATGGTTCTACATTCTGGTTCAGACATTTTGCTTGTATCTGTGTTGGTCAAGTCCCTGGCTGTCGTTTCTTTGTGCTCTTTCTTTTAGGGTGAATTCCTTCATTTTGTCATTTTGAAGGGAGAAAAGGAATTAATGAGGTAGAAAAATTGGAATTAAAAAAATTAAAGTTAAAAAAATATTAAAATTGAAAATTAAACACACACACACACACACACACACACAAATTGAATAGATGATGATAGATCCTAGGTGTGTTTCAGTCTGGGTGTTGAAAGTGGTTGGACAAATTAGAGAAAAAAAATGGGGGGGTGGGGAGAGAAAAAAAAAGGAAATCATTTGAGAATTTGAAAAAATGAATACACTGAAGTGGACTAAAATGAGATAATGGGGGTAAAGTAGAATTTGAAAACATATACACAAAATTAAAGAATATAGTGGAAAAAAATTAAAGAAAAATATTTTTAATAAAAATTAAAATTAAATGATTTTTTCATTTTTTCATTTTCTGTAAGAAAAAAGAAAAAACTAAAAAGAGAAAAAAGATAAATAAAAGAAAAAAGAAAAATAGTTTGAAAATTTGAAAAAGTGAATACACTGTAGTAGACTAAGATAAAATGATGGAAGTAGATTAGAATTTGAAAAAAAATTTACATAACAGCAAAAATATAGTAATAAAATTAAATAAAAATATTTTTAATAGAAATTGAAAGTAAAAATGAAATTTTTATCTTTCTGCATTCAAGAAAAAGAAATGAAAAAGAAAAAAAAGGATATTGAAAATTTGAAAAGGTACAAAGTACACTGAAGTAGACTAAAATAAAATGATGGAAGTAAAGTTGAATTTGAAAAAAATTACAGAAAAGTAAAAAAATAGTAATAAAAATTAAAGAAATGTATTTTTAATAAAAATTGAAAATAAAAATGAATTCTTTATCTTTTTGTATTCAAGAAAAAGAAAAGAATTGTAAAAGAGAAAAAGGAAAAAGGAAAAAGGAAAAAAAAAAGAAAATTGATCAGATGAACCGGCCAACAGATTGAATGAAGTAGGACTGAAATTGCTTTGTTTTCACCTAGAAGTCAATGTAGCTCTCTATAGTCCATAAACCAAGCCGGCAATGAGATTTGTATTCCTGAAGAGCAAAGTTGCCCAGTTGGGCGGGGCTCAGTGTAAGAGCTCCGCTCTCCAGTAAGATGGCACTTGTAGCCTACTGGGGTGGATTTTTGCAGGGTTCGTAGGTGCGTATGAGCATGCGCGGGAGCGGTGAAAATGGCACCACCCAACCACCTAGTCTGTTCTCGCAGATCAGCAATCTTGCACCTGTCATCTGTTTTTAGCTCTCATCCACTCGCCGCTTCTTCACTCTCCATGACTAGGCCCCTGGCAGTACCTTTATCCCAAGTTTGGCTCACATGTGGCTGTTTTCCCTGGCCCCTTACTCCCAAGGACTGTGGCTTCAACCCATTCCGCTCCTCTGTGGATGGGTCTCACCGAGCAATGGCCGAATGAGCAATGGCTGAATAACACCTGCACCCAGGTATGCCCACTGGACCCTGTTGTTGCCGGTCCCCGAGACTGCGGCCAGGTGCCAGCCTGTCCCAGAAAATGTTCAGGAGCGGTGTAGCAGCAGTATCTCAGGTATTATGGAAAATTACAACACATATCTGGCACCAGGCTTCACTCTTAATGACTTTGCCCCAGCACCAGCAAATGTGGCCGCCTTCTGGAGTCTGCTGGGACCAGGTTGCTTCAACAGTCTTTACCAAATGTCCTTCCATCAGTGGAACCGCTTTTCCCCTCTTGGCCTGAGAACCTCCCGGACCCCACTCTGTTCCTGGGGATTCACCCTTCCCACCAGAGCACCGCCAGGTATCAAGCTGCGGGGTTGCAACCTTTGCGCTCCCCTTGTTTACAGTCTTAATGGAATGTAAACCCTCTCCTTCTTCCTTTCTCCCTTTTTAGTTTAGTCCCCATGGCTGTTTTCAATTTTCCACTTTCTCTCCAGCTACTTTTGGGGAGGGGTGATTTCCCCATATTCTCCCCACCTCCCCAGTCTCCATCCTGTCTCCTCCCTCAAAAGCAGTTCTCTACCTGTCTCAGCTTCTTGCTCCCCAAGTTCAGCTCTCTGTGCCGCATACCTGCTGAATTCTGTGGTTCAGGTTGTGCAGACTGTTGTGTTAATCTTCCGATCAGTTTTCTAAGTGTGTAGGATGCTTTAATGTTGGTCTGGCTGTATTTCATGGACTTGAGACACTCAAAAAGCTTCCATGCTGCTCTGCCATCTTGGCTCTTCCCTCAAGGTCCATTTTAAAATAACATATATCACTTCACATTTAGTGCCAGTACATTATAATAACAAATCCTAATTCCTCCCTTCTGTCCCTTGTATCATTTATTTCACTTACTCATAAGCATGCATAAATACAGGCATGTGGGTTCGTGTGTGTGTATGCACTCATATACAAGTGTATATTATCAAAAACATCTTTGCTATTTTGAACAGTTAGCTATTGTGTAATTAAATGTAAGAAAAACAAAAAGTTTTATTTTACTTTCATCTTTTTCTTTATTGATTCTCTTTCTTTATGTAGATTCCAATTTCTAAGCTATATTATGTATCTCTATAGAACTTTTAGCATTCCTTTCAGGTAAGATCTATTGGCAAAAAAGGTACTTTAATTTTTGTTTGTATTAGAATGTCTTTCTCTACTACCTTTGAAGGATAGTTTTGTATAGTATAGAATTCTAGATTAGTATTTTATTTTTGTTTTTTCTCTCAACACTTCAAATATTTCACTCCAGTGTCTCATTGTTTTCATGGTTTCTGAGGAGAATTTGAACATAATTCTTACTCTGTTCCTCTCTAAGTAAGTTTCTTTTTTTCTTGTTTCAGGATTTTTTTCTCTATTTTTGATTTTCCATGCATTGAAAATGTTATGCCTGGGCATAGATGTTTTTTTTCTAGTTTTGTTATGTATCTTTTTGTTTTCTGAATTTCTGAACTTTCTGGATATATGATGTGGTTCTTATATTAGTTTGGGGAGATTTTCAATTGCAAATATTTCTTCTGTTCCTTTATGTTTCTTCTTCTCTTTTTGGTATTCTCATTATATGCATGTTACATGTTTTGTACTTGTCATATAGTCCTTGGATGTGTTGTTTTCCAGTCTTCCCTCTGCTCTTGGTCTCTATGCTTTTCAGTTGTGAAGGTCTCTACTGAAATACCCTTAATATTTCTTAATAATTTCTTAATAATACTGAAATTTCCTCTCCATGCCCAGTCAACTGATGAGCCATTCACAGGTATTGTTCATTTCATTTACCATGCTATTTTGATCTCTAGCATGCAGGTTCTTTTCTAGGATTCCTGTTTTTCTTCTCATAGTGCTTATTTTGAATGTTGTGTAGTTTTCCATTAGAGCCATTAGTATGCTAATCATAGTTGTAGTAAATTGCTGCTCTTTTAATTCCATTATCTGTGTCATGTCTGAGTCTGGTTTTGATGCTTGCTTTGTCTCGTCAACCTGTTTCTTTGTTTTTGTATTTTGTTTTTTGTTTTTGTTTTTGCCTTTTAGTATGTCTTACAAATTCCCCACCCCTCTCTATTTTCTTTTTTTGGGGGAATAAACCCAGACTCAATACACTCTGCACTGGTCTTATGGAGATGTTACTTTTCATTTTCTGTTCTAATAAATTGTGATTGTCTGTATTCCATTGGTCTCTTCAATTTTGGGGGCAACAGTTTGCCCCGTGACCTCATTTCTTTTATGAATTTTTCAATTTTTTCAACTTCTTACTTTTTGTTACAATGGAGTATCTACTTGTGAGCTGCCTATGTGCCAGACCAAAAACCAGAAGTCTGAGCTCCATGCTTAAAATTATGTCTCTCAGGGGTGCCTGAGTCTGTCATTTATGCCTCTGACACTTAGTTTCAGCTCAGGTCATTATCTCCATGATTCGTGAGTTTGAGCCCTGTGTTGGACTCAGCTTTGGTGTGCGGAGCCTGCCTGGGATTCTCTCCCCCCACCCCCGACCCCGCCAAATATATAAATAACTTCAACAATAATAACAACAACACACCTCTGTCTCCTAACTTCAAGGAGATCTGTGTGCTCTGCTTGAGCTCCATCACCTAATATTTCAGTAAGAAGGAATTCTTAGGGTCATACCTCAGGTAGTGCTAATGTTCACATTCCCTCTCTTTCTCTTCTCTTAGAGAAAATAATCTTGCACTTCTTGTTTTACAGAATGTGAATAAATTTGTTTTATGTATTTTACGCAAGGAAAGACTCTGATTATATGATTTCACTTATACAATTTCACTTATACATGGATTCTAAAAGACAAATGAATAAAGAAACAGAAACCAAAATCATACCAATAAATACAGAGAACAAACTGACATTTCTCTGGTTTTACATTTGTTTGTGGCAGGTATGCTAGTCTTTTCCCAGTTATGTAATCATTTTTAAAAGTAGAATCCAGTGAAAATTCACATTTCTATTGTTGCACATCTATATTAATTTTAGTATGTTTATGGGTTGTGATTTGAATAATAATGAGTTAATTTTTTTGTTAGACACAAAACTTTGATTCAAATACTTAAAGTAAAAATATTTGATTTAATTTAATTCAAGGAAATAAAAAGACTAAAAATTCCCATCAGAGAATTAACAAAATAAACTTTAATCATATACAAAGCAGTGAAAATCAGTGAAAAATGAGACTAATCAATGCATATGTGGAGAAAAGTAAATCTATGGCCATGAGTTTACTTGCAGTAAACACACATAAAAATGCATGTGTATGTGTGTTTATATGATATAAAATAACATTTATACATATATATGGTGGACACACACACATACTTGTGCACACTCAAACACTTTCAGCCCTACGTAGCTGAGGAGATAGATAACATATACTTGTAAGGGTGAATGGAGACCAAATTATGGACAGCCTTGAGAGTTAAACTCAAAAATCAAGAACTGATATGTTACAAGTCAGTAATTTCAAATGAGGAAATGATATAATGTAAATAATGAAATACTTGTTTTAAATATATATTTGAGGTGAGTTTGAACTTGGAAAGTTAGAGACTGGAAAAGTATCTCAGATACTATTGGAATAAGCAAGATATGAAGTTTTAAGGTGGTGGATGAGGGTAATGAAGATGCAAAAAAGAAGAAAAAAAAGTGTATTTTGGAAAAATTTTGAAAGGCAGAAATGTTAGATTTGCTTTTTTAAAGTTTTTATTTAAATTCTAGTTAGTCAACATATAGGATAATAGTGGTTCCAGCAGTAGAATTTATTAATTGCTCACTGTCCTACAACACTCCTTATTCATCACAAGTACCCTCCTTAATACCCATCACCTATCTAGTCCATCCCTCACCCACCTCCCTCCATGAACTCTGTTCTCTACAGTTAAGAATTTCTTATGGATTATCTCTTTTTTCCCCTTTCCCTATGTTCATCTATTTTGTTCCTTAAATTCCAAATTTGAGTGAAATCATATGTTATTTGTCTTTCTCTACCTGACTTATTTCTTTGCATAGTATATTCCAGCTTCATCCATGTTATTGCAAATGGAAAGTTTCCATTCTTTTTGATAGCTGAGTTCTATCTCATTGTATATGTATATATTACCTTTTCGTTCTCCATTCAGTTGGAGGACATTTGAGCTCTTTCTGTAATTTGGCTGTTATTGGTAATTCTGTATAAATGTCAGGGTATGTGTGTCCCTTTGAATAAGTATTTTTGTATCCTTTGGGTAAATACAAATAGTGCAATTGCTGAGTCATAGGGTAGTTGTATTTTTAAAATTTGAGGAACCTCCGTACTATTCCCAGAGTGTCTGGACCAGTTTGCATTCACACCAACAGTATAAGAAGGTTCCCCTTTCTCTGCATCTTCACCAACATCTGTTGTTTCCTGTGTTGTTCACTGTAGCCTTCTGACAGGTATGAGGTTGTATCTCATCGTGATGTTCATTTGTATTACCCTGATGATGAATGATGTTGAGAATCTTTTAATGTGTCTGTTAGTCATCTGTATGTATGGTCAACTAATGTTGGACAAAGCATGAAGGAATATGCAATGGAAGAAAGGCTGTCTCTTCAACAAATGTTGGGGAAGAATGAACCTGGACTACTTTTTTATACCATACATAAAAATATTTTCAAAATGGATCAAAACCCTAAATGTGAGACAGGAAACCATAAAATATCCTAGAGGAGAACACAGGCAGTAACCTGTTTGACCTTGGACATAGCAGCTTTTTACTAGACACATCTCTGAGAGGAAGGGAAACAAAAGCAAAAGTGAACTGTTGGGACCTCATCAAGATAAAAAGCTTCTGCACAGCAAAGGAAATAATCAATAAAACTCAAAGACAACATACAGAACGAGAGAAGATATTTGCAAATGACATATATGATAAAAGGTTAGTATCCAAATCTATAAAGAACTTATCAAACTAAACACCCCAGAAATAAATAATACATTAAAAAAATAAGAGATTGGCAATCAAAATGGAGGGGAGAGAAAACATAAGAGATTGTCGAATAATTTATATATAAATTATATATTATATACATATATATAATGCAAATATAAGTATAAATGCTTATTTGTTCTTATATACTTTTGCTGACCATTAAAAATGTTTTCTATGATATTGTAATTAACCACAAAGTGGTAAACTCTAATATTTGTCAAACTAGCAACCAGACATTTTTTTGCAATGATAATATTTTATTTTACATCATAGATATGTCATTGGAAATACACATAATCCTATTTATATATTGCATATTCAATATCTCAAAAATACAAAGAACATGATATTTAATGAATTTACATATTTAAACCTTGAAAATTTGCTAGTTTTCTTTGTTTCCTCTTGATAAACTTGAATTTCCTTTAAATAAAAGAGTCTTAAAAATGAACATTTCTAATTTTTTTAATGTTTTATTTATTTTTGAAAGAGAGAGAAAGAGAAACAGAGTGCAAGCAGGGGAGGGGCAGAGATAGAGGGAGACAAGGAGTCTGAAACAGGCTCCAGGCTCTGAGCTGTCAGCACAGAGCCCGATGCAGGACTTAAACCCACAAACCGTGAGATTGTGACCTGAGCCCAAGTCGGGCGCTTAACTGATAGAGCCACCCAGGCACCCCTACAAATGTACATATCTAACATTTTATTAAAAACTACGTAAAAATTGATAGAAACGTCTAATATTTGAAGAACTGACTTTTTTAAAAGGCAAAATTTTTTACATGGTGTTTCATAAGTAGCAGTAGGAAACTTGTCTATATTTTGCAGATATTAAAAACATAATTGTATAGAATTAGAATGGCTTAGAAAGATATTAAGTAATCCAAAATGAAATATAACATAGCGGTCATGTATCTTTATTATGGATACTTAACTTTTGTCTGAAATATGTTTATTGGAGAAGATGATTTCTTAAAGAGTTTGAGTAGTAGGAATTTCTCATTATTTTCATCACTTGTTAGCTCTTTGGAGCCTGACATTTTCTTCTAAATTAATACTTAGCAGTGTTAATCAAAGACTTCTTACACTAAGTCCAACGTTTGCATATTTACCTTTTATACAAAAAGGTTATGTCTACATAATATAGATAATTAAGGTAATTATTAAGAGAGAAGACAAGTTCTCAGCCCATGTCTTTATTATTTGAATATGTTACACTAAATCACCTGTTCTACTTTATAATAATAGGTGTTATTTTATGCAACAAGCATCATGTTAATAGCTTTAGATATATTAATTAAATTAAGCCTGCACATACATATAAGATATAATGTTAATTTTTTTTTATAAATGATTATATACACTCAAGTTACCTGAGGTTTTGAAACTAGAAATGGTAGAGACATAAAAACTGGTAATCTTATGTCCATGCTTTTTTTTTTTTTTGTCATTGTTGTTTGTTTTTTTTTGTGTGTGTTTTTAAATTCAACTAAGTTAACATATAGTATAGTATTGGTCAGGAGTAGAATTTAGTGATTAGTCACTTACGTATAATATCCAGTGCTCATCCCAACAAGTGCCCTCCTTAATGCCCATCACCCATTTAGCCCATCCCCCTACACACCTCCCTTCCAGCAGCCCTCAGTTTGTACTCTGTGTTTAAAAGACTCTTATTTTAGGAAGCTTGGATGGCTCAGTCAGTTAAGTGTCTGACTTTGGCTCAGGTCATGATCTCACAGCTCTTGAGTTCGAGCCCCTTGTTGGGTTCTGTGCAGACAGCTCAGAGCCTGGAGCCTGCTTTGGATTCTGTGTCTCCCTCTCTGACCCTCCCCTCCTCATGCTCTCCCTCTCCCTCTCTCAAAAATTAGTAAACATTAAAACAAAAACTCTTATGTTTTGCCTTCCTCTCTCTTTTGATCTTATTTTTTATATCTTATTTTATCTATATTTTTATCTTATTAGATTTTATATATTACTTTTTATATATTTTTCCCCTTCTTTTCCCCTATGCTCATCTGTTTACTTTCGTAAATTTCACATACGAGTGAAATCTTGTGGTATTTATCTTTCTCTGAGTGAATTATTTTGCTTAGCATAATACATTCTAACTCCATCTATGTTGTTGCAAATGGCAAGATTTCACACTTTGAGATCTCAGAGTAATATTCCATTGTGTGTGTGTGTGTGTGTACCACTTATTTTTTCTTCATTCATTAGTTGATGGACTTTGGGGTTCTTTCCATTATTTGGTTATTGTTGATAGTGTGGTCATAAACATTGGGGTGCATGTGCCTCTTCAAATCAGCATTTTTGTATCCTTTGGATAAATACATAGTAGTGCAATTTCTGGGTCATAGGGTAGTTCTATTTTTAATTTTTTGAGATACCTCCATACTGTTCTCCGGAGTGGATGTACCAGTTTGCATTCCACTCACAGTGCAAAAGTGTTCCCCTTCCTCCTCATCCTCACTATCTGTTGTTTCCTGAGTTAATTTTAGCCATTCTGATAGGTGTGAGGTGGTATCTCATTGTGGTTTTGATTTGTATTTCCCTGATGATGAGTGATCTTGAGCATCTTTTCATGTATCTGTTAGCCATCTGGATGTCTTCTTTGGAAAAGTGTATATTCCTGTCTTCTGCCCATATCTTCACTGGATTACTTGTTTTTGGGGTGTTGAGTTTCATAAGTTCCTTACAGACTTTGGATACTAACCCTTTATCTGATATGTCATCTGCAAATATATTCTCCCATTTGGTGGGTTGCCTTTGAGTTTTTCATGCCCATACTATTAAATATTGCATATGGTTATCTATCTAGCAATTCTTGCCATTTCAGATGATAAAGCTCTTAACATTATTAATGGCATTGGCATATTTAAAAAAATATATTAGCCTAATTAATTAATTAAGCGACTTGGTAAAGGTGATATAGACTCTTACCAGGAGGTTCCATGTTGGTTCCCAGGGATGCAGATTTCACTGCCGATTTTTACAATTGTATTACCTCCTCTGATTTTTTTTTTAAAAAAATTTTTTTTTCAACGTTTTTTTATTTATTTTTGGGACAGAGAGAGACAGAGCATGAACGGGGGAGGGGCAGAGAGAGAGGGAGACACAGAATCGGAAGCAGGCTCCAGGCTCCGAGCCGTCAGCCCAGAGCCTGACGCGGGGCTGGAACTCACGGACCGCGAGATCATGACCTGGCTGAAGTCGGACGCTTAACCGACTGCGCCACCCAGGCGCCCCCTCTGATTTTTTTTTTTATGTGTTAAGTATCTCTCACTATAGAATTGGTATCTTAAACTGCCAGGAATGTTAATCTTTTTTGTTATGTAAGTGCTAAATATATCTAATAAAATATGTCTATATAGAGAGATATCTATAACTTGTATCCTGTGATAACATTTGTAACATAATCCCTTTCTGGATTTCTGCTTGTTGAGAATTCACATCAGTATATCTGTATTATTAGTCTCTCATGACTCAGTGTTCTTTTTTCTCCAAAATTTCTTCTCTTTATTCGAATTTATCTGTTATTCTTCGTCATTTAAGACTTATATTTCAGTCTAGAAGTAGATTTTATCTTTCCTTGTATCTTTCTATTTTGTTGTAATACAGTATATAAACATTTTGAAAGTAAAGATTAAATATTTTTTTTCGTTAAGTAAATAAATGCACTGGATGCCAAATAATTATTTTAAGATATTATCTAACTGATAGCCTTCAAGTAAACAGTTTATTAAATATGACCAGTTATTTTGAGTGATTTTCTAGAGCAGTCCTTTAAAACGACATCTTGCTATATCTTGTAGAATTGGGACTTCACAGTTCACATAGAGATATTAACCCTATTCTCCATTTCAAGTTTTAGATGCTTCTTTAATTTCTGACTAAATTCAAGAGCATATGTTTAACACTGAAAGAAGAAAAACCAAGACCATATGTTTGAAAAAGGGATTAACCATAATGTCTAAATTCTAATGACACTTTTAACTAGTCTAATGATACAACTTCATTATTTTTCATCCTAATGTCAAACATAACTTTTATTCTAAAGACTTCTGAAATACTCAGAATGACTAGAGGAAGACATGACTTAGAGAAAGACATTTCAAGTGATAGTTTAAAAATCTAGAAATTCTAGAGATGTAAGTTTAGATATTTAGAAATAGCTAACTTTTTTTCAGTTTTAGCCATTGTAAAAACATCATTTGTTGCACTTCTGGTAATTAGTATATCCATTATTGGTATATGTGAATGACTTGGGTGTGAGAAGTAAAATTTTCCTGAAGGAGTGGGATGATCTTTAATGTAGACTTTTGTAATTCTAATTTACTTCTGACTAATGGATACTAAAGTAAGATTGACTAATGACAGCACCTCTGGTTTCACATAGATAATGCAAGAATGTTCATTCATGCAATCAGACTGTGAAAGGCATGTTTCTACTTGAAATTTATAGAATCATAGCATGCTTCACTCTTGACTTAGAAAGCAACAAAGATGCTGTAAATCTGACAGGCATTCTGGCAGCAATAGTTTATCATTTCCTCCTCAAATGAGCTGACTGAGTGATTACAAAAAATCAGAATCCTTTGATGTTTCCTCTGGTAAATAGCAACTTGAATTATATTGAAAAGAATGCAGTGATGGCAAATCCATAGAAACTAAGAACCTAATCCTTATTACAAATTTGCCAATGTAATGGAAGGCCTCGATGGTGTGTCTTTAAGAGATTAGTATCTTCATGTTAATATTTTGACACACATTGGTAGGGATCCCACAGTTAGTCAGTAACTGATTATCATTCCTACTTTTTAGTATATGTTTCTCCTTCAATGCCCTATCAGTGATCTTTAGCCTGTTTTCTGTGGAATAGAAAAGGTTGTGTTGATATAGTTACACTTTATACAGTTATTGCTTTTGACAGGTAGAGTTCAATCTTTCTAAATAGTCCAATAAATTATGCAAATATCACCAAACTTAATTGAAATCAATGATTTAAATTTCTTTCAAATGAAAATTTGGGTGGATGGATAGATGGATGTTTTTTCATTACCAATGAAATAGAGTTTCTGTGCAAGGGCCCTGCACCTCTAGCACAAATCATATCTCCTTGCTGATACGTTGCAAAACACGGTTCTTTGTGAAGGTCCTCTGACTTACAATGTGCAAATCAAAGAAAGAGATTTTATTAAGAGTAGAGTTTTATTTTACTCATTGTGATTTTTTTCTTACCCATATAGAAGTTGGATATTTTGATCCTAGACATTATTATATGTGTGGAGTTGGTGCTGCTTGGGTTAGGGTAAGGCTAGATAGATAGATTTTTAGCTAGTTATCCTAGGGGAAATACAAAATCATCTTACTTTATGTATGAATGCTTGAATCCAACTGTAAAGTAATTTTGCAAATTATATTCCATGAATCTACATAACACATCTTGTCATTTTTCTTTACATTTCCTCTCGGTGAGTCAAAAAACCATGTGTAATGCTTAATTTTTTCTTTAGAGAAATGTTTCTAGCTGAAAAGATTATTCCACAGTGTGGAAAGATAACTGTGGAGGAAGTTGTCCAGAGAAGTTTTAGCATGTCATTACAGACAATATTTTCAGTAAAGTTGTGTTTGTGTCTCTGTCTAGATCGGGTTTTATATTTGTTTTGTAGACTTCATAATCAAGGTAAACAGAGCTGTAAATTGCTGTTTCTTGGTCTGTGTTAGGATGAGATACTTGTAAGAGAATCTTCCTTAAATTTTTTGCTACTTTGTATCTAATTCTTTGCAGTGAGCTTTAATTTATTGGCTATATAATTCAAAATATTGTGTATGTTCCTAATGAAGAAAGAAAGGCATAGTTTACACAGTTCTGTTATAAGCCTTCGGGTTAGGTACAATTATTATGTATGTTATTCATTAGAGAATAAGGTTTATTTTGAAGAGACAAATAGACTTGAATGCTTTGAATTCCAGTCAAATGTGCCAACCTATAGAATCTACTACTAGGCTATGATATATCTCAGAGCAAAGGGTAATTTTAAATATGGCAACTAAAAATAAACTAGAGCAGTTCTAACTCCTTTCTAGATTCAGCCTCAAGGTTTTGGTTTAAATGCCTGTTACAATATAAAAAGGCTTACCTACATCAGTGATTAAGAGAAAATTGAGAGATACTTGACTATCTTTTGGTTATAAATTCAATATTATGCTGATGGAGCTTTTTATTACATGAACTTTAATTAAGTTGATTACATTAAAACTTATAACCTGTTTCTTATTTAGTTGAATTATGCTAGTTATGGATTAATTTAGCAAGCTTATTTTCATAGGCAAATTAAATTACCGAGCTTTAATTTGCTTAACCATTGAATATGATCTCCAAAAACTTTAAAATAGCTCAAATGGATTTTACAATTAAACTTAATTAGAGTTATCATTGCAGTGTCACAAAAGTTGAATAATAAAGTAAGGTAAATGAACTCTATGAAAATGTGCATTAAGTTATTTCATTTAAGTTCATTTTCTTACTGTAAGATAATTTTTCAATACTTTATGCTATTACTCTGTATGTATATATGTATGTGTTTGTACATCTGGGAATCGTGCATAAAGTAAAATTAATGTAAGTATACTCAAGGTTTTATTGATAAAAGAGAAATTGCAAGGGCCTTTTTGGGAACATATGGTATGACCTCTGAGAGTAGATGTTAATTCTTTCTAAAGAAGTAATGAAGAGTTGTAGATACAACAAAAGAAACTTTAACTCATAAATATTAACTCATAACATTATAGTTTCTAACAAGTAAAGCAAATTTATTTATTAAAATAAGGTAACTGATAGATTTAGTGACTTAAATCTGATATGACTAATTATTAGCAGAGAGTGATCTCTTGATTTTAAGAACAATGCTCTTACAAAACAAGACAAACTAGGATCCACAGGATGTTATAGCTGGTTCATAAATCTCTGCTACTATAACTGGCAGAAAGAATTAATACAGATGATTCAACAAAAAATTGCTTATTAGGTTATTTGAGGAAATGGGTATCAAGTTGTGTGTGTGTGTATATATATATACATATATATATGTATATATATATATATATACATATATATATATATATATACATAGATACTAGACAGTGGAAAACCTTGTATATATACATGTATGAGTATACATGCACAAATGCCTCACAAAAGGTAAATAGTTCTATACTTGGGAAGACTGTGAAGGTCTTGAGTCAGAGAAACCTGTAGTTGGATTGTCAGCCTGATATTCCCTAATATAGGTTGTGCAAAATAGCGCTTTATCAGTTTGAAGGATTGTAGTGAGGATTCATAGTATAAATAGCTCTTTGCACTGTGTCTTTTTTATGATCAGAATTCAGTAATTCATGGTATTTAATGCCACTGTTTGTATCTATATTTTATAGATGTGGGTATAATATTAGAAATCTTTTTCAATTTTTCTGTTTCTGACATTGTTGGCTACCTTCTCATTTTTAAAACTTGGTTAGTTTTTGACATGGTTGTACTATCTTACTGATTTTATTACATCACAGATTTCTTTTCTATTGTATCCTTCTAGTACTTCTTACTCATCATTAAAGTTTTGTCCTTCACACTCATTCTTTCTCTCTGTAAATCTGTCCTTCTTAATTTCATACTTTCAACTAACACATGTGGTTGTAGGTGATTCTCATAGGTTTTTTTTTCAAGAACCAATTCCAAATTCTCTCCATAGAGTGCGATTTCTAAACTGTTGAGATTTTTGTCCAGTCTCAAATTTTAATATCCCTCAATCAAATGTCCATCTTCCTTTCTGTATCTGTTTTCATTTTTTTTATTTCATCATTGTGATTATAAACTTCAAGCTTTTAAAATTATTTTTCTTGAACTGTCAGTTTTAGTCTTCACACTCTGATATCCCAATATAATATGGTAAAATTATTCTTTGGTGATATTGCTTTGTATGTATTACAATTACTTTTCAGGAGTTAAATTGTTAAGTGATTATTTTTTGCCAGCCTGTTTCTAATCTCTCATTCAAGTTACATCACTTCCTACTCAGACATATTAAAATGTCAGTTCTACATTATCAAAAGAGTCCAGGGGTTAACTCCTAAAACTGAAATTGTAGATCATATAGCCTTTCTTAATTTCTCCACTAATATGTTAATTTACATATATTATAGTAAACTGTTGTTATTTAAATAAAACTAGTGCTTTCACATATACCTTTATAAACCTTTCTCATATCTGCTCATGCAAATATTTTATAATCTTGAAAGACTGACTCATGATCAACTGTTCACTGAAGTCTCTGTGTAGAAGTAATTTCTTCCTTTAAAACTTCCTTTAACAGGGGGCACCTGGGTGGCTCAGTCAGTTGCGCTTCCAACTTCTGCTCAGGTCTTGATCTAGGGGTTCACGGGTTTGAGCCCCACATATGTGCTGACAGCTTGGAGCCTAGAGCCCGCTTTGGATTCTCTGGTGTGTGTGTGTGTGTGTGTGTGTGTGTGTGTGTGTGTGTGTGTGTGTCTCAAAAATAAACAAACATTTAAAAAATTAAAAAAATATTCCTATGACAGAGGCGCCTGGGTGGCTCAGTTAGCTAAATGTGCGACTCTTGATTTTGGCTCAGCTCGGGTCATGATCTCATGGTCTTGGGATGGAGTAGATTTTAACAATATTACTGGCTTTGTTCAGTAATTCATGAATCGGGCAACATCCAGTCTAGCAGTTAGAAAGAAGCTCTGAAGAGCTGCACAAAATGAAAGACTATGGCAGAAGGCAGCAGGAACAAGGAAGCTACAGTAGGCAAAAAGCAGATTTGTTTTTGCAAAGTTTTTTGGTTTTTTTGTTTTTTTTTTTTTCCTTTATGGTATGCCATGAGTCTATCAGACACATTATCTAACCAGTGTTCATGGAGAAATTCCTGATTGTTTTACAATTCCATTTCTGGGAGAGTGGAAACTGTAATTAAGTATCAGTTTTGTGATGTGGGTTTCAGCATAAGTGATTCTATTTTTTTTTATTAATTTTTTTAAATGTTTTATTTCTTTTTGAGACAGAGAGAGACAGAGCATGAACGGGGGAGGGGCAGAGAGAGAGGGAGACACAGAATCGGAAGCAGGCTCCAGGCTCTGAGCCATCAGCCCAGAGCCCTACGCGGGGCTCGAACTCACGGACCGCGAGACCGTGACCTGAGCTGAAGTCCGACGCTTAACTGACTGAGCCACCCAGGAGCCCCAAGTGATTCTATTTTGAAGCTTTTGTATTTATTTTTGTTTTTGTTAATCTTTTATTGAGGTATAATTGACATATAACATATTTGGTTCAAGTGTATAGCATAATGATTTGATATTGCGTACATTGTGAAATGATCACCACACTAAGTCTAGTTAACATCCAACGCCTTACATAGTTAAAATATATATATATATATATATATATATATATATATATATATATATATATATATATATATTTTTCTTGTGATGAGAACTTTTAAGATCTACTCTCTCAGCAACTTTTGAATATGCAATATGGTATTAGGAACTGTAGTCTCCATGCTGTACATTACATCCCAGAACTTAGTTATGTTATGACTTAAAGTTTGTACCTCTTGATTCCCTTCAACCCTTTCTCCCAAACTCTCTACCCACTACCTCTGGCAACATCTAATCTTTTCTGTATATATAAGCTTAGTCATTTTTTAATAGTCCAAATATAAGATATCATATGTTATGTATCTTTGCATCCAACTTATTCCCCTTAGCATACTGCCTTTAGAGATCCATTTATATTCGTGCAAATGACAAGATTTCACTCTTTCTTATGGCTGAGTAGTATTTCAGTGTGTGTGTGTGTGTGTGTGTGTGTGTGTGTGTGTGTGTCTGTGTGTGTGTGTGTGTGCGCGCCACATCTTCTTTATTCATTTATTCATTGATGGACATTTAGGTTGTTTCTGTATCTTAGCTATTGTAAATAATGCTGCAAGAGCATGCGATGCAAATTTTTTTTTTTGCATGTTTTCATTTTCTTTGGATAAATACCAGGAAGTGGAATTACTGAATTATGTATGGTAATTCTTTTTTAATTTTCTGAGGTCTCTGAATACTGGTTTCCATAGTAGCTTCTTCTATTTACATTTCTTCCAACCCTGCACAAGAGTTTCCTTTTCTCCATCATTGCCTCCCTTTGGTACTGTTTATCTTTTGAATAATAACTATTCTAAAAGATGTGAAGTGACATCTCATTGTGTTTTGATTTGCAGTCCCCTGATTAATGATCTTGAGCACCTTTTCATGTACCTGTCGGTGTTCTGTATGTCATCTTTGGGAAAATTTCAGTTCAGATCTTTTGCCCATTCTTAAATCACATAATTTATTGTTTTCGCTGTTGAGTTGTAAGAGTTGTTTATATAGTTTGGATATTAACCCATAATAAGACATATTATTTACAAATATTTTCTCCAGTTCAATAGGTTGCCTTTTCATTTTGTTCATTGCTTCCTTTCCTGAATTGCCTTATTTTAATTGTTAACATGAATTTATATTGTGGGGGTCCCTGGGTGACTCACACAGTTAAGCATGAGACTCTTTAATTTTGGCTCAGGTTGTGATTTCATGGTTGGTGAGTTCCAGCCCTGCACTGGGCTCCATGCAGACACTGCAGAGCCTGCTTGGGATTCTTTCTCTCCCCAGTCCCCTCTGCTCATTCCCAGCTCATGCATACTTTCTCTCTCAAAACAAATAAATAAACTTAAAAACATTAAGTTGATGGGGGGAGGGGAAAATGGGTGATAGAATTTGAGAAGGGCACTTGTTGGGATAGCACTGGGTATTGAATGTAAGTGATGAACCAGGGGAATCTACCCCCAAAACCAAGAGCACACTGTACACACTGTATGTTAGCCAATTTGACATTAAATTATATTTGAAAAATTAAAATAAAATAAACTTACACTGTGGTGCTCACATTTTTCATCAGTGATTGCCTTCTCTGCCCATTTCATATCTGGCTTTTCTTTCCTATTTAGATGTAACATGAGCCTTTATTTTAAGATTATATAAATTATGATTTCCTATTTCTATGAGGAACCCTCAAGTAGCATTTCTTGAAAAAGTAACAATAAAACTAACTAAAGATAAAATCAAGTTTATAGAAACAAATGTATGTCTATAAATTAGAGCATTTCAAAATTATTCCACCCTTTCCTAGTGGAAGTCTGAAAATGGCATTGTGTAGGTGGCATTATGTAAGTGAAATTGCACATATTTGTTTGTTTCAAGTTTTTACTTAAATTCTCTTTAACATATGGTGTAATATTGGTTTCAGGAGTAGAAAGTGATTCATCACTTACATATAACACCCAGTGTGCATCCCAACAAGTGCCCTCCTTAATGTCTATCACCCATGTAGCCCATCCCCCCCACCTACCTCCCGTAAATAACATTTAAAGAATTGGACAAAAAGGAAGTAAATTTCATATTTCATAAGTTTGTTTTTGAGAGAGAGAGAGGGAGAGAGAGAGAATGTATGTGCGCACACACACGTGTCACACATGAGCGGAGGAGGGTAAGAGGGAGAGGCAGACAGGATCAGAAGCAGGCTCTGTGCTGACTTTTTTCTCTCTGATTATGAAAATGTTTTAGCATTGAACTTTGAACAAGTACAGGTTAATTGACTCTGTTTAATCTTCAATACTGCCTCCAGATAAAGATGGATAAGATCACAGAAAAGCATGTTTTATGCCAACCAAAATAGTAGAGTATAAGTGTTTTGGAGAACTGTAAGAAATTTTCCTGGAACAAGAATATGAAGTAGGGATTCCAATAGGTATCTCCCCCACAGTGTGGGATATTATCCTGCCAAGGCCTTCTGAGGACCGCTCTTATGGAGTAACCCTGAATGTCAACACTTAGAAATGCTTCTTCATCCTGAGTGGAGGATAAGTGTATCATATCTCCTGAAATATTATACTCTAAGACACAGTGAAAAACATGTAATCTATGTTGCTATATCATTTTTTTTAATTTACAATAATCTCACCTTCATCCCTCCAACTTTCATAAAGTAACTAATGATTCTCACTTAAAACCTCCAAATTATTTTTCAAGAAACTGTTCACCCCCAGACACCCAAAATTGACCCATAAACACTGTTTTTTATTATGAAGCCATTTGGGATAAAGGAGGTTGATTTGCCTTAAATTACCAGCATAATGTAGCCAATTTCACAGAAACAAAGTATGTTAATTTGACATTTTCCTCAATGATATTTAGCCTTTACCATGTACTGTGTGGATAATGTTTTATGAAAAAGCATAACTTTTAAATGAGACTCCAGTGTCCTTATCCATGCAGAAATTTTAAAGATAATTTTTAGGAAAAGCTGACAAGAAGATTCCCTATGAAGTCTAAAGAACATTTACTGTCTTCTCTAATGTGTTAGTTAGTGACGTAGCCTATTGAAATTGTAGGATGTTTTGAAATATTATCATTTTCCCAAAGTATTTTTGTTTAGAAAAAATATAATTACTGTAGAATAATAAAATCTGGGCCGGCCATTTCTATTTTTTTTTCACTTCTAAAGGCATTTCTTTCATCATTTCTCTATGTTAACGGTATGTATCGACTTATGTGGTATATGTTAAATTATGCATAAAATACCCAATTTCTACCCGGTGAACGAGGAACGTATCATCAGTGCTTGTGAATTACTGCTTTGTTCCACAATTGTTAAATTATGCTGCTCAAATGTAGACAAATAAGAACTTGACAAGAACTTTTGCCCAACTGTAGAGTAAGTTAGCAACTTAGGACAGAATAAGAAAACAGTGGCTCCAAGTGGATTGAGTATAAAAGATGCTTTCACTAAAGGGCACTAGATGTGACTTTACCTTATACATACATAGGAAAACTAAGACATATTTAAACATAATAATAGTTCTTTAAAAAGTTGACTACAGCAAGGCATTGGATATATGATTAAGGTTAAATAAATAAAAACCTAATTTCAATAAATATGTAGAAGTTAAAATGTTCACAAATTCTTTAAACCCAAACATAATTTTTTTACTAAAACAAAGGGAATTTTAAACATAGAAAAATAATTGCTGGGGCGCCTGGGTGACTCAGTTGGTTAAGCGTCTGATGCTTGATTTTGGCTCCATTGTTTTGAAGTTCGAGCCCGGTGTTCAGCTCTGTGCTGACAGTGCAGAGCCTGCTTAGGATTCTCTCTCCCTCTCTCTCTGCCCTTTCCCTGCTCACACACACACTCTCTCAAAATAAATAATTAAGCTTTAAAGAAAAAAAAAGAAAAAATAATTGCCATTTGTATGTTGAACATTATTACATTTTCACATAAGAGAAAAAAAAATCACCAAGGATTTTCATGTTGAAATTACAAAAACAAAGAGTTTGTAACCTAAAAAAAAAATTAAAACCATTTAAAATTTAGAAGATATATTCCAGATTGAGTTAAATACTGTACCTCTCTATTAAAAAGAGATCTTCAGGGGTGCCTGGGTGGCTCAGTCAGTTGAGCGTCCAACTTCAGCTCAGGTCATGATCTCGCAGTTTGTGAGTTCAAGCCCTGCGTGGGGCTCTGTGCTGACAGCTCGGAGTCTGGAGCCTGCTTCTGATTCTGTGTTTCCCTCTCTCTGCCTCTTCCCCACTCATGCTCTGTCTCTCTCTGTCTGAAAAATAAAGGTAAACATTTAAAACAAAAAGATCTTCAGGTAAACTGAGTCTGTTAAACATGTGAGAGCTCCACCTCTAGCTTATTCCTAAAAGGTAAATAAAGAGCTAGTGTGATACAGTCAATAATTCCACCTGAATAATAGCTCCTAGGGGTGCCGGGGGCTCAGTCAGTTGTGTCCAACTTCGGCTCAGGTCATGATCTCAGGGTTCATGAAGTTCGAGTCACCCTGTTCAGCTCTGTGCTGCCAGCTCAGAACCTGGAGCTTGCGTTGGATTTTGGCCTTCCTCTCTCTGCCCCTCCCCTGCTCACACACTGTCTCTCTCAAAAATAAATACAACATTAAAAAAAATCTCCTAAAAGTCTACCCAGTGTATTTCATCAGTAATGGCTGGAGTAATTCACTTCTAAACATCCATAAATTGGTAAGTTTTCAAATGCTATGGTAGGAAAAACATATTTCACAATCACCACTTTTTGCAAATCCTGAGGGATTCCCTTTTACCTAATAAATCTGATCTAATAATAAAATATTATTAAAGGTAGGATTGTAATATATTTAGACACAGTGAATAATCCCATAATGAAACAGCTAGGATAGTGTAATGATACTATCAATCTATCTATATTTTCTCACATTACCAAGCTAACACAGAGATACTAAAGCCACAGTGTCCAAAATATGAAATTAAAATAGGATCCTTGGAATTAAGCTTAAAAGCTGAATCTTAACCATGAGGTTTTCTAACAAAATCTGTACAACTTGAGTTTGTTTTTTTTTGTTTTGTTTTGTTTTTGTTTTGTTTTGTTTAGTAATGGTGGAAGTAAGGGTATAAAAGGTAAATACAAGGTCCGTAAAGGAGAGAATTCCAATCAGGGACCTCTGCATAAATTGGGGATTTAAACAAGCTTATACTTTTCTGTGTAAGGTTGTGTGAGAAAGAAACTCCACTACATGGAGATGAATAGGAAAGTAACTTGTCATCCTTAGTGTTATGTGGAGGGAAAAATCTCTAATTCACTCCCACAAGCCAGCCCTCAAGCAGTTCCAGAATCCTACCACTTGAAAAACGTCAAAAGGGGAATTGAATGTAAAGTGGTAATTCTTCTACAGGCAGACAAGTGTAAGAAGCAGCAGAAACAAGAAATAGCAGAAATACATACGCAGAAAGTAACTTTCCCGACCCTTAGTTTCCCAGTTGTCTAATATCATCATGACGAACAATCATTGCATCTCTTTTTTGCCTTGTATAATGTATTTGTACTGAACAATGTCCCTGGTAATGTCTTCTAGAACTGTAAACCCAACTCATGAATAAACTGACACCACCCAAATATATTCTTTAGTCTTCCTTGTCTCTTGTGCTTTGGGAGAGGTCTTGGATACTTGCAGATAGTTTCAATCTACAATATTTATAACATTCCCCCTAAGAAATGACACACTAAGTAGGTTAAAGCTGAAAGGAGAGTTTAATGTAGGGACAATTTACTGTAGTGTGAACAGAGTAGGTACATAACAGCAATAGAAACTAAAAAGTAAGTAATAGTTAAAATCTGTATCACTCCTAGATTTGAAAGACCAGGAAGGAGATAATGTGTTTAGACCCCAGAGTGAATGAAAGAGATAGATACTGTCAGAACCTCAGTGATGCTGAGAGGGAGTATGAGACATGCCTGACATTTTAGTAAGGCTGCCTTTATATCTCATGGAAGTATTTCTTTTGGCCTCACCCAGCCTGAAGAATGAGGACAAAGAAGTCATTGGGGATCAGAAATCAGGGCAGAGAATGGAACTTGATTGAAGTGGTAGGAATAAAGAGCAACCAGAATGATTATTTACTTTTGCCTCTAACTTATCTATCATCTTTCTTTCTCTCTATCTACAGGTGTGTGTGTGTGTGTGTGTGTGTGTGTGTGTGTGTAGAATACCAGAGGAAATAGAAAATCACATAAACTTCTAATTTATTACAGTATTGTTCTGTCATATCAAACTCCCATATAAAACAAGTTATAATGTAACCACCACCAGTGTTCTTTAAATAAAATAGAAGGAAAAAGGAGAAATAAAAATAAATAATACAGAACGGTTCTATGCCCAACTCTGTAGCTGTTTGTAATGATTACCTGATAATAGTCTACTTTCGATTGCCTATTCTCCTTAAAACTGCCATCACATTTGTGATGTGTGTGTATGATATATTCTATTATTTCCTGATTGTGTGTGTGTGTGTGTGTGTGTGTGTGATTTTAAATGTTTAATTGTGCTGCTACAGTTTGAAAGTAAAATTGTGACTCTCTATGATGGCTCCATCTGACAAAATGTAGGATTTCAGCTTGAAAGGTTATATATATATTTGCTTGAGAATTCATCTGACTTTTGGGGAAAATATGGGAAAAGAGTAAAGTATTGTCATACCTTCTCTTTATTTGCAGATAATTAAATATTAATTTCCCCTTGAAACCCACATGTTCTTTTCACATCCTGCAAAATATTTCAATCATGATTCCTGTATTTGGCATTATTTCAATATGTCCTTTATTAAGCTGGTAGCATAATATATCATAATACTTATCAGAATATATTTCCTCTTTCTTATAAAATTTTTCAGTGATTCTCTCTAACTAGATCATGGTCAACTAGAACTTTTTGTGATTCCTAAAAATATATCACACTCTAAACCTCTTAAGGAGACCATAAGTTAATCATGGACAAGTATTTTTTTTTTATTTTAAGTACACATCAACTAGTACAGTATTGTTAAATGTTTCAGACATAATGACACACATACCTATCTGAAACAGAACACATATGCCAAAAGTAAAAATAAGGTGAATGATTAATTATAAAGTCATAGAAATTCCAAAAGTGTTTTATTAGGTAAATGATAGACACATATCAATGGAACAGACTGAGTGTCCAGAAGGATACATACACATAAAGTGGCATCAGGTTTATGACCAAGGAGTAGGCAAATATTGAAGTTGGTAAATAATTATTCAATATAACAAGGGCTGGCCATAGAATAAAATTTTAATGAACTGGACTCTATTAAGGTTGAAAACTTTGTTCATCTCAAGACTCCCTTATGAGAATGAAAGATGCCCCATGGGCTGGGAAAATATATTTGAAATTTATTTTGCCTACTTAATTACTGTAATTAGCTCTGAAGAAAAATTCAACTGTATAAACCAATAAAAACAAACAAAAATGTGAATAGATACTTTACAAAATAAAATATCCAAATGCCTAAGAAATAAATGAAAAAATATTCAACCTCATTAGTCACAAAGAAAAGGTAAATTAACCACAATAGATACCTTTGTATACCTGCAGAATGGCTAAAATGAATACAGGTGATTCTACATGTTCATAAGGCTGTGTTAAGTCTGAAGCTACCAAATTTTTCATACCCTGATGGTGGACATATAAACTGATAAAACCACTTTGGGAAGCTGTTCAGTATTATCCATTAGAACTGACCATATATGTGTTAAGCTGCATAATGTCTTCAGGGATGTCAATATCCTAATCCCTAGAATCTATGAACAAGTTAAACTTACATGGTAAAATGACTATGCTCATGTGATTAAATTAAGGATCTTGAGATGTGAAATAATGCTGATTATCTGGGTGAGCACAGTGTAACCACAAAGTTCATATTAAGTGGGATCAAGAGGATCAAAGTTAGACAAAATGTAAGGATGGAAGCAGAGGCCAGAGAGCAGAGAGGATGCTGGCTTTGGAGGTGGCAGGAGAGGCTTTGAGCCAAAGAATATAGATGGTGTCTAGAAGCAGAAAAGGCAAGGACATGGATTCTATCCTAAAACCTTCAGGAGGAATGTAGCCCCGAGGAGCCATTTCTAGACTTCTGACACCTAGAATGAGGAGAATAAATTTGTGTTGCATTAAGCTCCCAAGATTGTGGTAATTAGATACAGCAGCAGCAGGAAACGAGTACAACATGCATGCCGTTTTGCACAAAAATTCTATCTTCCTAGGTGTATACACAACAGCATTACAAACAGAAGTTCACCAAAACACATTCATTGCTAGTTATTTCTAACAGCTCCAAACTGGAAACTACACATATATTCTTATCAAAATTCAGTGGATGCAATGTAATATATTCACAGAATAAGATTTTATACAGCGTTGAGGATGTATGAACTACATTATACACAATAGTTATTTTTGAATCTCACACATGTAATGTTGAGTGAAATGCAGCAGACAGAAAAGTTATACACTGTATATTCTTATTTATATAAATTTCAAAGACAAAACACATCTGTGGTAGTAGAAGTTATCAAATTTTTTACCCTTGAGTATGTAGTTACTGAATAGGGATATAAGGGGGTGCTGCAGGTCTGCTAGTAAAGTTGTTTTTTATCTGCATGCTAGTAACATTTTAGGTTTGTAAGAATACATTAAAGTGTACGCTTAAACTTTTTCCATGAATATTTTACTTCATACATATTTTAGAAAATAATAGAAGACATTGGAATCATTTCTATCATAAACTATCCCTTGCATCATGGATGCTGGTGGATCACAAAAGCAAGAGATCATTTGTCACAAAGAAGATTTGAACTCAAAATATTCATCTATCATGAACACTTTGGAATGTGAAGGGGAATATGTTGAATGCTTAAAACTGTTAAAGACTCTTGCATCAACTTAGATTGATAATTTTGAAAGCTTCACCAATCAGGGCAATGCTTTCATTTTTCTAATAGAGAGGCAAGAGCAATTTTCTTTTGCCAAAACAATTTGTTTCCTGACTTTCTATTGACCTCAAAACCTTTGTTGGAAGGATATCAGAGGCCATCCTTGCCAAGTAGTTAATAACAAGGTGCATTTATGAAGGAAATGCAAGAGAAAAAGTTGGTATATGTGCCCAAAGACCTTTGGAACATTCTGTGTTATCCATCACAGTAGAGGGCTACTTATATGCCCAGTGTTGACTCTTTATCTCAGTGGGGAGGAGGATTGGAAAAGACAAAGTTCAGCTTAATAATTTGCTGTTATGTTTTCTAGTATGTGATACCTTTTATCAAAGGCAACGAGACATGTAAATGGAACCATAATATATTCTGCAAACATTTATCTTTTCCTGAACAACAAGAAAGTTGCCTCATAATGAAGCATGGTAGAGTAAAAACTAAGGACAGTAAGTTAGGCATCACAAATCATGATTATCATCTCTGAAAGAGTGGAAGAGGACATTTTGGCTCTTGGAGACCGTCACCACATCATGTCCATTGAATATGGCTGTGGGTGAATCTCTCTTCATACATTCTTCTTCTACTCCCCCTCCCCCTCCTTTGTCATCTCTCTAACCAATGCAGGGCTCAAACTCATGACCCTGAGATTAAGAGTCCCATGCTCCACCAACTGAGCCAGCCAGGAAATCCAGTCTTCATAGTTTCCTCCTCTCCCTCTCCCTCTCCCTCTCCCTCTCCCTCTCCCTCTCCCTCTCCCTCTCCCTCTCCGTCTTTCTTTCTTTCTTTCTTTCTTTCTTTCTTTCTTTCTTTCTTTCTTTCTTTCTTTCTTTCTTTCTTTCTTTCTTTCTTTCTTCCTTCCTTCCTTCCTTCCTTCCTTCCTTCCTTCCTTCCTTCCTTCCTTCCTTCCTTCCTTCCTTTCTTTCTTTCTTTCTTTCTTTCTTTCTTTCTTTCTTTCTTTCTTTCTTTCTTTCTCTTTCTCTCTCTCTCTTTCTCTCCCTCCCTTTAAAATTTTATTTAGTTAACATACAGTGCAATATTGGTTTTAGAAGTAGAATTCAGTGATTCATTAGTTACATACAACACCCAGTGCTCATCACAAGTACCCTCCTTAGTACCCATCACCCATATAGCCCATCCTCCACCTGCCTACCTGCCTCCATCAACCCTCAGTTAGTTCTCAGTCATTAAGAGTGTCTTGTGGTTTGTTTCCCTCTCTTCTCTCCCCCTCAACTTTCCATATAACTTTCCATATAACTTTTCATCTTTTTTTTATTTCCTAAATTCCATGTGCGACCTGAAATAATATGGTATTTTTCTTTCTCTGATGTATTTCACCTAGCATAATACATTCTACCTCCATTCACGTTATTGCAAATGGCAAGGTTTCATTACTTTTGATGGCTGAGTACTATTCCATTGTGTGGTATATGTATATATACATACACATACACACCACATCTTATTTACACATTCATCATTCAATGGACACTTGGGATCACCCCATAGTTTTGCTATTGTTGATAATGTTGTTGTAAACATTGGGTGCATGTACTCTTTCAAATCTTTATTTTTGTATCCTTTGGGTAAATATCTAGTAGTGCAATTTCTGAGTCATAGGGTAGTTCTATTTTTTACTTCTTGAGGAACTTGCATACCGCTTTCCAGAGTGGCTGCACCAGTCACCAACACTGTAAGAGGGTTCTTCATTCCCCACATGCTCATCAACATCTGTTTTTTCTTTTTATTCATTCTGACAGCTGTGAGGTGGTATCCCATGTGGTTTTGATTTGTATTTACCTGATGGTAGGTGATGTTGAGCATCTTTTCATGTGTGTGTTAGCCACCTGGATGCCTTCTTTGGAAAAATGTCTATTCTGGCTTTCCTTGGATGTTTATTAACATGATAGATGGTTCTCCATCCCCTCACTTCCAATCTACAGGTGTCTTTAGGTATAAAATGAGTTTCTTGTAGGCAGAATATAGATGGATGTTATTTTTATATCCATTCTGATGCCTTTTGTCTTTTGATTGGAGCATTAGTTGATTTCCATTCAGAGTGATTAACGTTTATTTATTTATTTATTTATTTTATTTATTTTATTTATTTATTTTTTTTTTTTGAGACAGAGAGAGACAAAGCATGAACGGGGGAGGGTCAGAGAGAGAGGGAGACACAGAATCTGAAACAGGCTTGAGGCTCTGAGCAGTCAGCCCAGAGCCCGACGCAGGGCTCAAACTCACGGACCGTGAGATCGTGACCTGAGCCGAAGTCGGACGCCCAACCGACTGAGCCACCCAGGTGCCCCCCATTCAGAGTGATTAATGAAAGGTATGAATTTAGTGCCATTGTGTTACCTGTAGAGTTGGTATTTCTGGTGATGTTCTCTAATCCTTTCTAGTCTTTGTTGCTTTTGGTCTTTTGTGGTTTTTTTGTTTTTGTTTTTTTCCTCCACTCAGACTCCCCCTTAAAATTTTTTGCAGTGCTGGTTTAGTGGTCACAAACTCCTTAACTTTTTGTTTGTCTGGGAAATTCTTTATCTCTCCTTCTATTCTGAATGACAACATTGCTCATTTGACTATTCTTGGCTGCATATTTTTCCCATTCTGCATGTTGAATATATCTTGACACTTGTTCCGGCCTGCCAAGTTTCTGTGGACAGATCTGCTGTGAAACTGATCTGTCTTCCCTTGTAGGTTAAGGACTTTTTTTTTTTTTTGGTCTATTGCTGACTTCATGATTATATCCTTGTATGTGTATTTTATGAATTTGACTATGATATGTCTTGGCAATGGACAGCTTTTGTTGAATTTAATGGGAGTTCTCTGTGCTTTTTGGATTTTGATGTCTGTCTCCTTCCCAGATTAGGGAAGTTTTGAACTATAATTTGCTCACATAAACATATTGCCCCTTTTTCTCTGTCTTCATCTTCTGGTACTCCTATAGTATGAATGTTATTATGTTTTAATAAGTATTGAGTCCCCTAAGTCTGTCTTCATGATCCCTGACCTTTGCTTTCTCCTTGTTTTCAGCTTATTTTCCACAACTTTATCTTCTATATTGCTAGTTTGCTTCTCTGCCTGCTCCATCCTCGTTTTTATGGCCTCCATTTGGTTTTGCATCTCTATTATAGCATTATTCATTTCTGGCCTGACTAGATTTTAGTTCTTTTATCTCAGTAGAAAGGGATTTTCATGTGTCTTCTGTGCTTTTTTCAAGTGTATCTAGTATCTTTATAATTGTTGCTTCAAATTCTAGATTAGATATCTTATATATGTTTTGGTTAAATCCCTGGCCCTCTTCTTCCTTTGTTTTGTCATTTTGGAGTAAGAAAAAACAATAATACTATTAATAAAATGAAATAGAAATTTAAACATCAAAAAAAGGCAAATAAAGGAAGCTAGATCCTATGTGTGTTTTGGTATGCTTATTAAGAGAAGGTTGATAGAAATAAGAGAAAAGAGAAAGGAAGAGAAAAAAAAATAAAAATGAAAAAAAAATTTAAATAGTTAAAAAATTTGCTCTTTCTGTATTCATGAAACAAAAGAAAAAGAAAACAAACAAACAAAAAAAAACAATTAAAACAATGGAGCAACTGGGTGGCTCAGTCAGTTAAGCATCTGTCTTAGGTCATGATCTCACAGTTTGGGAATTCCAGCCCCACATCAGGCTTTCTGTTGTTATTGCATAGCCCACTTTTGATCCTTTGTACCCCTCTCTCTCTGCCCCTTCCCCACTTGTGTGCACACTATCTTTCAAAAATAAATAAAACCAAACAACGAAACAAAAACAAAAACCACACAAACAAACAAGCAAACAAAACACAAATGAAGCTATATCCAGTTTCCCCTAGAGCTGAAACTATGCAGCATTTTATGGTCCGTATACTAAGCTTGTGGACGGGATTTGTGCTGGTGTTCTGGAGGAGGAAACTGCTGCTCTGATTCTCAGGTCAACTTAGTGGAGATGTGCCTGGGAGGGTGCAGAGAGTGGGGCTGGGTGTAATGGCTCCATTCTCCACTTGGCAGTGCTCTTTAGCTCGTTAGGGTGGATTGTGTTGTACTAATTTTGAAAATGGGTTCGCCCTCACAGATGTATGATTATCACCCCTCCTGCGTCTTATGCTTCCATCAGCTCCCTGCCTTTCCCCTCTGTGTCTGAGCTATCTGCTTACTAGGCAGCATCTCCCTCCAGAGTTTTATCTCAGGTGCAGCTATGTTTCAAAGCCCCACACACTTTGGAGACCCCTGTGGTTTGGACCCGCAATGACCCTCCAGGGAAGGGTCTTCCCATGCTGTGGCTGGTGCTGGCTTGTCCCAAGCCATGGTCCTGCGGCCACGCAGTGGTAGCAGCTCCAAAATTTTGGTAAATTTCAACACACAGGAAGCACTGGAGTTTGCAGCCTTCAACCAATGTCTTTGTTCCTCTACTGGTGAACATGGCAGCTCAATGGCACTGACCAGGTCTTTAGCCCACACAGAGGCTGTATCACCTCTGCCAAATGCACTCCAAGCAGGGGAACTTCTTCTCCCAGAGCAACCCAGGGGACCCTCAGACGGTGCTGCCCACTCCCATGGCACTGCCCTTCTTCCTCCCAGAGAATAACCAGGAGTTGAGTTCTGAAAGGTCAGACTCTGTGCTCTGTTGTTTATAAGAAACTGGCACTATTGAAACCCTCTCCTTTTTCTCCCATCAGTGGTTTTGGAGAACAGTTTTCTTGTGCAGTCCCCAGAGTGTGTTGTCACTTTCTACCCAGCTGCTATCTGGGGGGAGGAGTGTTTTCTTGTGCAAACCTGATGCAATGCTCTCTTTCCACCTCTCTCTTTTTCCTCTTTGCGAAAATGTCTCCCTCCTCTGTGGCACTGAGGCTCTTCTCTCCCCCAATTTGTCTCTCTGTACAATGTACCTACCCTGTTATCTCCCTCAAATTACGCAGATTGTTCTGTTAATTCTCAGATCAATTTCCTAGCAGTTCAGAAAATATGTAAATATGTGGACAACTATTGCTATGCTTTAATCTAATGGTACAGTAAGTTGAAGAGACCAAACAGATACATAGCTACTTTGGATTGTGAAGATCTGAGTATATGGCTGAATTAAATTTTAGATATATTTGCATAAATGAATGAAATAAAAACTTAGAACCAGCATCTTATGGTTTGTAGATCAAGTAATTTTGATTCTCATTTTTAAAGACTTAGTAAAATAACAATTACACAAGAACAGAAACAGAAACAAAAATAAGATATGTTGCTCAGGAACAATTTCCCAGCATTCTTCATACAGACAAGTTTCACAGAAAGGAAGCATCTTGAGTGAGAATCAGGAGACATTCAAGAATGCTATGGACAAAAAGATTGTCCCTCTTGTTTTATTGTTTCTTTTTAAATACTTTTATTTAATTTTATATGTATGTATATACATGTGTTTTATGTAGATACATAAATGTTTAATAATCAACAATATATCTATTATTACACTTATTTCCCTCCATATAACTACCCACTCAAAACAATGTATATTAGCCACCTAATAGGTAGTAATATGGGTCCTTTATTATCCTCAGTACTTACATGCTCCTATAATGATATATTGACATATATCATTATATATATATTAGTACAGATATATAAAACATAGATAAACATGTGTGTGCTTATAAATGATGATATATTTACAATATGGATAGCATTATAAATAATTAGTTACACTTCTACCATATGACTTGGAGGAATACTTCAAGAGGGAGAAATATGCCTTATTCATTTTCTTTTTGAAATACACCTCCTAGACACATGGAAGAGATATAACTAATTGATTTTAATGGCTATTATTCCATTATGTACATTTAACCATTCCTCAATGTATAAACATTGATTTAAATTCTTGTTACTAGACGTAATGTTCTAGTTTTTAAATTTTTCTGTAACATGCTGACTAAACATTGGCTATTTTTTCCTAAAGTGCTGGCTGAAAAACTTTGGGAAATGTATGCTACTTTACATTATTATGAGTACTTATTTCTGGAAATGTTTGTGAAAATCACACTGAAAAGAAGTCTGATAAACAACAAAGGGGCAATATATCTTTCTCAAGTGGTAGGCTAAAAAAAATAATCTTTTTTTAAGTCACAGATAAGGAGATGTCAAATCTTGGTTAAAATGATGAGAATAGAAACTTTACTATATTGTTCAATGCAATACCTTTATATTATTCCACAGTGCTGATAAATGATAAATTACTCTGTGTCTAAACGGTGTGCACTTTTACTCTTCCATATCCCAAACTCCTATAAAAATTAATGTAAATCTTTATCAGAAACAGATGCTGGAGTTTTATCATTGAGTTTTAGATAGAAAACTAAAAATATATTTCTTCTTAAGACAGGTGTGTGTGTGTGTGTGTGTGTGTGTGTGTGTGTGTGTGTCAATGAAAACTAGAGATTTCCATGTGAGTGATGTTCTCCTTTAACATGAAAATTGAATATGTCAAAGCAATTGTAAGGATGTAAAAACAAATATATCAAATATATATGGAAACTGAAGTTTTTGCAAGTATATGAGAAAAGTTTCACGAGAAGCTATCATAATTAATTTACACATTTCTCTTTGATTTACTATTTTTACTCATTAATATTATGTATGTTTGATGTGCTCCAACATATTTGGCACATATTCAGTCTTTTCCCTAAAATAGCCAGTTTGAGACTTATTGCCCACATATTGTCTATGGGATAATGGCCATTCAAAATTCAGTGTAATCAAGGAGAAATTTCAGAAAATTCTAACACTTCCAGTTTTTCTTTCGATGTTGAACCAGTATATTTTATTAGGATTCCTAATATGGATAAGCTTTGAACAGTTTTCCTAAAATATTTTCCAGGTTCTTTTAAAGCTTTTTACATTTGAATTCAAATATGAGTAGCAGGGCAGGTTATTAAAGCAAGGGTATAGTTGAGATTCACAATATTCCTTCTACACTTTAGCAAGTTGATCGTGTTTTGTCACTGCATTACCTTTCCTATAAGTGTTTTATACATGATCCATGAATCAGAAAGCTAGACTTCTTAACTTCGCACACTGAACAGATTTCCACTGACACATTTGCCCAGTTCATTCCTTGATTCCCTTTCTGAGGTCTCTCCAGATCTTGGCGGATTTCTTTTTAACAGCTCCCAAGTGGCTGTCAACTCTGCCCTCTACTCCTGTCTTTGCCAACCCTCAATTCTCTCCCATCTGGGCCTCATCAGCTGCTTAAAGCTGTCCTCAGAATCAGTAGGCAGACTGGGACTCTTAGCATATATATACTCATAAACATTTAATTTTGCAGAACCAGAGGAAACTGCATAAACTGTATGGTAAAGAGCATAGACATGAAAATGTATTGATTTTAAAAATATAATAGAAGTTGAGAATAGAGGGAAAAAAGAAAAACAAGTAAACAAGTAAACAACTTGTTGGAAAACTGTTGAATCTATTCTCTGTGCTTCAAGAAGGATTTTATGCAACATCAGATAAAAGGTAAATTGGATAGCAAGGAATGAAAGAAAAATAAAAATTTGCTTTGAATGTCTTAGAATCAGCAAGTATTTCCTGGAATATGAGCTAAAGCTTCTTTGTAAATGGACATATTTTTAACACTGTATTTCTACTAAATGGAAAGAGGAAATATTCTGGTCCAAATATTACCATTGCTGACAAAAAGTGTATGGACACTTGTATACAGAGAGGTAATTGTTGTCCCAGAAATAAATTAAAGATTTTTTTAAGTTGCCTTATTTGGAAACATTTTGAACTGTAACAAATATTGTCTTCTCTACCACCAGGAACTTAATGTTGTTCCTGGTTCAGTAACTTGCAATATAAGACGTGATTAAAATTATACAGCAAGTTATTTCAGCCAACTCTGCACATTCCTCTATCTTCACCCACATGGTGAGTTTATGGGATTTCTTACTTTTCAGCTGCATTCATACCCATTTCATTTTTTCCTAATGCCACCCTGTGCCTTTATTTCGGTACCGCTCATTCTTATCTTTCCTCACAGTGCTATAATTTGTCTCCTCTTAACCTCATTCATTGTGTTTGTGCATCATATATTCTATTTTGGAAGAAGAGATTCTCTATTCTTACTTAAGTAGTATTTCATCTCATTGGAATGGAATGTAGTTTTTCTCAGAAGAAATAAAATGGCAGTTCTTTTAAAGACTCTTCCTACTTGTACTTCTACAAAATCAAAGAGAAATTTTGTGAATAATTTGGTGAACAATATAGCCTTCCTTTGAATTAAACAAGAAGGCATTGTACTTCTGCCTTTAAAAAGCTTTTTACTCTTAAAATGCATGCTATCCACTTTCCTCTTCTTATTGTTACTACTTCCTATGCTTTTAAGATACACACCTCTCTTCAGTAATGATTTCAGACAATTGCCTAGTTTTTAATTTGTCAGGAAATTATTCTTACAAGATTCACTGTCTTTTTTTTAAAAAAAGTAATTTCCCCCTAATATTTAGGCCACAAACTTCTCGAAACTTTTGATTCCTGTGAATTTCAGTTATATTTTATTTTATCTCAATGTGGAAGACCACAATGAAAGTTACACTAATATTGAGCCTACTTAAAATCTTGGGGAACTTCCTTTGTGATTTAGTGTGTCTTACCCTTCAAGTATTAATAGGATTGCTTTGACTCAATTTAGCTCTTCTTAAGCACTCTACAACATTGTGTCCCTCACCAGCTCACTATCTATAGACTCCATCTACCTTCATTTGTTTCCCCACCTAGTCAAGATTCCATTTACAAGTCCTTCAAAAATTCAGTTAAGTCTGTTTCCGTTCTACACAGCTGTCAATAAAGGCACAATAGCGGTAAGTATTCATATTTTATAAACTTGTGGAAGGTTTGTTACCAGTTAACTTACAGATACATAGTTCGATGCAGGCTAAGGTAAATCTGTGGGAAAATTTCCATATAAACATCCCAAATGGATACATAAGTAATATATTATTATCCTAGGAAATATATCTGTATTGTAGTTGTGTAATGTTTTAGATAGTGACACTCATTAAAATTACTCTTGCAGTGAAGATAGTGCATATATTATCTCAAAAGTTTATAGTTGTGAAGACTAAAGAAAAATATTAATTACATAGTCAATGGCAAAATTTCAAGTCAGAATATCAAAGTAGATAGTAATACAAAAACATTGCTAAGTAGAGGGCAATTTGATAATGATTAATGGGTACACTCATCAGAAAAACATAACTAAAAAGAATAATCTATAATGCATGATTTTAATACACCACTTAGTAACTAGTATATGAATCATACCAAACAGCAATCATGAAAGTTTAACCAGTTCATGAACAAGCATAATCTGATAGATACATATAAAATATTGTGCTTACAGCTGAAGATAAAATTGTGTTAGGATACATGGAACAGTTTTCAAAATGTACTATATGCTGAGCCACAAAAGAAATCTTAATAAAATTCAAGGAACTAAAATTTTATAGCATACTGTCTTTGATCAGAAAACTTTTTATATCTGGCAGTATAAAAATGTACTCTTAAATATTACTTGAATAAAAAATGTTACAATGAATATTTGAAAAATACTTATTTAAAAAAAAAAAACTAAACACCAAAACTTACTGGATCCAGGCAGATCAATTGTTAAAGAAATTTATGGCTATAAATCTATGTGCTAAAAAATGAGAAAGTCTAGAATGTTAGTGTGTTATGTATCCAACTAAAGAAAAGATATTCAAATTAAATAATAAATTAGAACAATGGAACATGATGTTTATATAGAGCAGACATTAATGAAATAAATAACAATAAAGAGAATCAAGATCAATGAATCTTAAAAAGACTAATAATAGCATGTGTATATGCTTTCTTAAGAAAGTCAAGACAAAAATATCCTATATCAAGATCAAACAACAGAAAGGGCTATAATTGCAAGTAGTATTAAAAAGATAAAACTTGATATTAACAAATAAAAAAAATTATACTTTATCATATTCCTTGAGTTATATAACATCAAAGCAAAAGGAAAAACTGAAATCCTGCATAGCTTGATATCTGCAAAAAAATTGAGTCTATATTTAAAAATCTTCCTACAAAGTAAACTCCATGTCCAAATAATATAACACATTTTTTCTACTAAATAATTAAAGAATTAATTCTAAATCATGCAAGTGCTTCTAGAAAATAGGCCAGCAAAACATTCAAACACCTTTTTATTGAATTTGACATATAACATTATGTAAATTTAAAAGGTGACTGTGTTATTTGATACATTTACATGTTATAATATGATTGCTATTATAGCCACATTTGCCAGTTATATAATTATTGTACAATATTGTTGTCTTTGTTCATTGCATTGTGCATTAGATCTTGATGGTTTGTTTACTACTTGTTGCAAGTTTGTTCCCTTAACATCAGTCTTAATCTCCCCACCCTTATCCCCCTGTAACCACAATTTTATTGTTTTTCATGAGTTTAACATTTTTTAGATTCTACAATAAAATGCTATACATTACTTGTCTTTCTCTGACTTATGTTACTTAGCATACATAATATGCTCAAGGCTCATTCCTGTTGTGAATACCAAGATACTGGGTTTTGTTTTGTTTTGTTTTGTTTTATAGCCGAAAACTATTCTATACTGTATGTATACGGCATATTTTTTTGTTCATTCATCCACTGATGGGCTTTTAGGTTGTTTCCATATCTTGGCTTTTGTGAATAGTGCTGCAATAAACATGGGGGCTCACATATGTCTCAGAAATCTGTTTTTTATTTCCTTTGGATATATACCCAGAAGTAGAATTGCCGGATTGATGGTAGATCTATTTTTAATTTTGGGGGTGTGACCTCTATGCTGCTTTCCACAGTGGTTGGACCAAATTACAGTCTCAACAACAGTATATGAGGGTTCTCTTTCACTATATTCTCACCAGCACCTCTCTCGTCCTCTTGATGATAACCATTCTAACAGTTGTAAGATAATATCTCATTATGATACTTATTTGCATTTCTCTGATGATTAGTGATGTTGAGCATCCTTTCATGTGTTGACCATTTTGATGTCCTCTTTGCAAAAATGTCTATCTGGTCCTTCTATTTTTTAATCAGTTTTTGCCCTGTTATTAATTTATATAAGTTTTTTTTATATGTTTTGGATATTAACCCCTTATCTGATATGTGGTTTGCAAAAATTTTCTCCCATTCTGTACGTTGTCTTCTCATTTTATTCTCTTGCTGTGCAGAAGATTTTGAGTTTGATGTAGTCCAATTTGTTGATTTTTGTTGTTATTGTTTGTACTTTTGCTACCATGTTCAAAAAACCATTGCCAAAACCAATATAGAAGAGGTGCTTCCCCATGTTTTTCTTTGAAGAATTTTATGGCATTGGGTCTTCTGTTTAAATCTTTGATCCATTTTGAGTTAATATTCATGGCATTGAATAAGAGTCAACTTCCAGTTTTCCTGGCACCATTTGTTGAAGAGACCATCTTTTCTTCATTATGTTTTTGCCCCCTTGTCAAATATTAGTTGACATTATATGCCAGGGTTTAATTCTAGGCTCTGTATTCTGTTCTATTGGTCAGTGTGTCTATTTTTGTGCTACTACTACACTGTTTTATTATTATGGCTTTGTAGTATGGTTTGAAATCAGAAAGTGTGATACATTTGGCTTTTTCCCCCCTCAAGATTACTTTGACTATTTGGGATCCTGTTATTTCACACAAGTTTAAGGATTATTTCTTCTATTTATGTAAAGAATACCTTTAATATTTTGATGGGGACTGGCTTGAATCTGGAGATGGCTTTGGGTAGTATGGAATTTTAACAATATTCTTATCCATGAAAGTGGAATGTCTTTCTATTTATGTCTTCTTAGATATCTTTCAACAAAGTCTTATACTTTTCACTTTATGTATATTTCACTTCCTTGATTAAAATTAATCCTAAATATTGTATTGTTTTTGTTGCTATTGTGAATAAGATAGTTTTCATTATTTCTTTTTCAAGTGTTTCATCATTAGTGTAAAAAATGCAACTTATTTCCATATGTTGATTTTGTATCCTGCCACTTTACTGAAATTGTTGAGTAGTTCTAAGTGTTTTATTTGATTCTGAGATTTTCTATATATTATTAGCAAAGGGAATTTTACTTATGTCTTTCTGATTTGGATGCCATTTATTTATTTGTTTGTTTATTTTTTATGGCTTGCCTAGTTGGTCTCCCTAATACTTTGGGTATAATAGTGAATAGAAGTGGTGATAATGGACTCCTTGTCTTGTTTCTGATCTCAAATGAAAAGCTTTCAGTTTTTCCCCATTGATCATAGTGTTACATATGGGTTTGTCATACATGGCCTTTATTATGGTGACTTATGTTCCTTCTTTACCCAATTTGTTAAGGATTTTTTATCATGAAAATGTGTTGTAGTCTGTAAAATGGCTATTGTGATGATCATGTGATTTTTATCTTTTATTGATATATTACATTTATTGACTTACATTGTTGAACCATGCTTAAATCTCATTTGTTATTATATACAATATTTTAATGTATTTTTGAATTCAGTTTGTTAATTTGTTTTTGAGAACTTTTGCATCTACATTTATCAGGGATATTAGTCTATTAGTCTACAGTTTTCTTGTGGTATCTGTATCTGGTTTTGGTATCAAGGTAATGCTGACTTTGTAGAATGAATTTGTAAGTACTCCTTAATTCATGAACAAGTTAAACATTATTTGATAGACTAACAAAACAGTATTTAAGATAACATAGTATTGAGTAAGTAATAGAAAAAAAATCAGTTGAAAAGAATTAATATGCTAAGAGCCCACTATGTATATATAGTTTTCATTTTGGACAGAGCCTGCTGAGGAAAATGGTCTTTTGATAATGGTACAGAGTCATTTGGATGCCTATACAAAAGAAAGTGAATCTTGGTTTGTTTTGGAAATCTCACCCCCACGTTCAAATTTGACAATTTGCTACAAATACTCAAGAGAGGCAATAGCGGGTTTGATATATGGCAAAGTCTTATCAAAACAAAAGATAACAGAAACAGGAAAAATATATGTATTGAGCAAATTCTGACAAAAAAGATACAGGCTTCTATGTTCTTCCATTTCTGATATTGCTCAGAATGAATTTTTCTAATTGTGAAATTCAGGAACAAATGCAAAGTGTCCCTTTCCAGGGAAGCATGTTTGAACATGAGTCCAGGGCTTTAATGGAGTGCTAGTCACTTAAAGATATCCTGTTTTGTGCCCAGTCATGGTAACTGAAACTCAGACCCCCCAAATGAAACCTATCATATATCATTAACCTTGGTGTTTGTGCAAAGCAATTCTTGATAGGCACAATTTATTACTCCAAATGTAAAGATTCATTAGTCATTAACATAATGAACCTTCTTTTTTTTTTTAATTTTTTTTTTCAACGTTTTTTTTTTTTATTTATTTTTGGGACAGAGAGAGACAGAGCATGAACGGGGAAGGGGCAGAGAGAGAGGGAGACACAGAATCGGAAACAGGCTCCAGGCTCCGAGCCATCAGCCCAGAGCCTGACGCGGGGCTCGAACTCACGGACCGCGAGATCGTGACCTGGCTGAAGTCGGACGCTTAACCGACTGCGCCACCCAGGCGCCCCATAATGAACCTTCTTAAGAACACAGTCTCAGGAATTGGCCAGGGTCTATCATGGTTCCAGGCAGCTTTGAGGATAAGCAAGGAATAAACAGACATGCTATGTTAACTCTTTCTTTGCATGATCCCTACCTGATGCCAAAAATTAATTTCAAGTAGAGTGTACATTTATTTTATTTATTTAATTTTTTAGAGAGAGATAATGCTTATGTGTGAGAGTGTGCATGAGTGGGGGGAGGGGCTAAGGGAGAGGGAGAGAGAATCCCAAGTAGTCTCCATGCTCAGTGTAGAGCCCAATGCAGGACTCAATATCACAACTGCAAGATCATGACCTGAACCGAAATCAAGAGTTGGACAGTTAAATGACTGACCAAGACACCCTGAGCATAGATTTAAGTAGAAAAGGAAAGTAACCAAACTTAAAGAAGATAATAGATCTATCCTTTACCTTAGTATTAGGAAAGATTTCTTAAATGAGGAACATAGTGTATAACCATAAATCAGAGAGTGATACATTAGATTTAAGTTAATAATTTCTGTTCGTCAAAAGGTGGAGTTAACATATGTGAAAAGAAGGGCACACATCAGGGGAGATATTTGTAAGACACATACCTAATGAAAGATTTGGAACCAGTGTATAAAAAGGACTCTTAAAAATCAATTATAAGTCCAAAAGAGAAAATATGTAAAATACTTAAAACAGGCTTAACAAAAGAGAATATCTAAATAGGCAATAAATATATGAAAGTTTATTCAATCTCCTGAGTAATCAAGGAAATGCAAATTAAAATTACAATGAGGTATTGCTATTTATTCACAAGAATGATTAAAGTCCAAATACTTCAAATTAAGAAATATTGGTGGAGATATTGACAAGTTAGAATTCTTAGGCACTGCTTATGGAAATTGGATTTTATGCAGTCATTTTGGAAAGCTTATTGTCATTATTTACTACTGTTAATATATTAATGTCCTTTAACTTAAAAAATTATACTCCTGAAAATATAGCTAACGGAAATACATGCACATATTTACCAAAAGATACACACAAAGCATTACCCGTATGAGGCAAAAAATGGAAAAAAATTAAGATGTATATCAATAGAAGAATGGATAAAAATTATGTTTTTTTATGCAATATAAGATTATACAGCAATAAAAATAAATGAAGTCCACTTGCATGCATCAATGTGGGGGAATTTAACAAACACAGTGATGTGTGTAAAGCTAGACATAGATATATATTATGTGATTCAATTTATATAATGTCAAATACAGGAAAAATTAGGGGCTCCTGGGTGGCTCAGTCGGTTCAATGTCCGACTTCAGCTCAGGTCATGTTCTCATGGTTCATGGGTTTCAGGCCCATGTCAGGCTCTGTGCTGACAGCTCAGAGCCTGGAGCCTGCTTCAGATTGTGTCTCCCTCTCTCCCTCTCCCCTGCTCGCTCTCTCTCTCTCAAAAATAAATAAATAAACATTAAAAAATGTAAAAAAAAAAGTTGTTTTGACTATTCTAGGACTTTAAAAAAACCAGGAACAATTATTAATGGAATTTTTGATATCTGGCTAGTGACTACTTTTATAAAGGAGATGATAAGTATTGGATGAAACAAAGGATACTTAGAAATTCTAGCATTATGTTTTTACACTTCACAATAGAAAAAATTCAAAACATTAGTATTAATAACATTAATAAAAGTAGCAGTAATCATATTTTATTGAGCACATTGCTTGCTTTATCTCATTTTACTTTAGAAACACTCCAGGAAAGTAGATCATATAGTTATGGTTCTTTAAAAGCAGGAAATTAAAAACAAACACAGTTAATTTGATTAAAAATCAAATTCATTGTAAGTACATGAGGTAGCTTAAAGAACTGAAGGAAAAAAAAAAAACAGACTTTGGAAAGCACATGAGCCAGAACAGCTATTAGGATTCAGTTTTCAGTAATGAATCAACATGTTTTTCTGAAGGCAACATTGGAAAAAAAAAAATCAGTTCAAGTAATTTCCTTCCTTTTGTCACTATATTAGCTTCTTATTGCAGCTGTAACAAATTACCACACACTTAGTGGCTTCAAGCAACACACATTTACTCTCTTATAGTTCTGGAATTCAGAAGTAAAAAATGTCTTTACAAGTCTTTGTTCTTCCTACAGGCTGTAGTAGGGACTCTGTTTTCTCACCTATTCAAGCTTCTGGAAACCACCTTCATTCATTAATTCATGACTGCTTCTTCCAGCTTCAAAACCAGCAGTATAGTATTATCTCCCCTCCCTGACCTCTATTTCCATTTTCATATTTTCCCTTAAGTTCATCTTTCTGCTTCTCTCTCTTAGAGGAAATTTGTGATTGTATGGAGCTAGCCCTAACAATGCAAGATAATATTTCTCAAGATCCTGCCAAGTTCTTTTTAATTTGCAAGATAATATACTCACAGTTTTGGGGGATTAGGATAAAGACTTCCTGGGGTGCCTGGGTGGCTCAGTCTGTAGTGTCAGACTTCAGCTCAGGTCATGATCTCACACTCGGTGAGTTCAAGCCCCGCGTGGGGCTCTGTGCTGACAGCTTGGAGCCTGGAGCCTGCTTCGGATTCTGTGTCTCCCTCTCTGTCTCCCCCTCTCCTGCTCATACTCTGTCTCTCTCTGTCTAAAAAATAAATTTTAAAAAAAGATTAAAAAAAAAAGACTTCGTGGATGATGGAGGGAGTTGGAGGGTGGGGGTAGTGTCATTCAGCATGCCACAGTCATTTTGATGAAATTGATGACTCTTTTAGAGAGAAAATATGTTATGATTATTTTATATGCCTAATTTCTCATTAGGCATGTAAAATATGCCACGATTGAGCAGGCCATCATGTTCATATCATGATATTTCAGGAATTGCTGTTACCACACAAACAAAAATGTTAGGTAAAATTCAGAGCAGATCAACAACACCTCCATCAATTGATCATTTCAAAGTAGTGTGATAGTCACCCTAAACAAAACCTAGTGTGGCTAGCAAGACTGATGTTAGCAATGGTGTGTCAAAGGAGTAGACAAAGTTCTACCAACCTTTACCAATGAAGTTTTCTGGGAGAAGCAGGGCTGACTCCCAAGCAGGTCTGAGATGGTTTGAGATAGCATGGAAGAGAGACTGGCTTGGGTTTTAATGTGGTTAGAGGGTAGGAATGGGTCGAGGGTTCTCCTGTAAAGGTTGCCTTAGGCCAAAGGAAAGAATACTCAGGGTCTTTTATCAGTTGGTCCAGATATAGGGTGGAAAGAGAAGGTGAGTGTGGAGCTTTAAAGCTGTAGGCAATCAAAACTAAAAATTGAAGTCACTCTTTATTACCTATCATAATGATATTTTTCCAAGAATATACATGTCTTTTGTTAGATTAAGCTCTATTCTCCAAGAGATCCCTGAGGGAAATTTCTATACAAAGAAATAAGATGAAGATTAGAAGTACCTTGTTATCAATAAAAACTTTATCCTGGTGATAACGTGGTGACTAAATACTTAAGGTAAAATATTTAATGTCACCCTCTGAAATATTTTAGACACCAAAACAAGACATATTAAATATGTATCATTAGGCACTATTGGCCCTCTTTTATTCCTTTGTGTTCTGTTGACTTCCTGTTAACTCTCTAAATCATTCATTGATGACTTTACCAATTGGTTCACAGACCTGCAATAGCTACTCCACTTCTGAAATCTGATTTCAAGTTTTCTGTGTACAAGTCTTGTAGTGGTGATTGACACACAGAGAATCAGGACACTGAGGCTTTTCTTTCCAGGAAGCAGCTTCATTTGTGCTGGCACAGGCTCAGCCTGCTAAGACCCAAAAGGCTGAGCCCTGAGTGCAGCAGGGTGTTACCTTTTGTACAATTTTTGCTCCTTTGTCTCCCATATATGGTAACATACAGTCTGAATGGGTGCTCTATGTTAGAGTCACGAGGAATATCCCACAAACGTGCACATAGCCAGGTTGCCTTCCCTTGTCTTGAGGTTTTCTTTCACCACATTCCTTACGGAGGGGCTCTCCCACAGGACTATAGTTGTTTTAGAGGATTATCATGGAAAATATTGGTTTTAAGGTGTACTTGTTTTATAAAATGAATTTTTATATTTGTAATGATTTTAGGAAATTAATTGCCAAACATTTAAAATTTTATATGATATACATTATAGGATTATTCATTATCCTTGCTTGATTTTTGTAAATTGTCATAAAGAAGGTCATTTAAAAAAAAAGGAAAACTGCATTTCACAAAACATTTTGTATCTTTTGCTATTAAAAATTTTCTAATTAAATGTCCCTATTGTCATTCCTAAAAGGACTTTTGTAGATTTAACCTTCAGGATTCCTACTAGGTTCTGAAAATGAAGATTGGAGAAAAATCCCCCTCGTGTTTCCAGCTGGACAAAGTTTAAATATACCGGGGAGTTCTCTATAACAAAGGCTTTCCTTCTAAGAGAAATTACTTTACTCAGACTTCTACAACCTGGGGGAAAACACATAGAAAGCTCTAGCCCTCCTATTTCACTCAAAGGGGGTGGGGTGTGTGTGTGTGTGGGGGGGCCCTGAGGAAATTACTGAAAGACACAGTTCATGAATGTGATCCCCATAAAAATCTAAGATGTATTATTAAAATTACATATTGCTTACCGTTCCCACACTCCTCACCCAAACCAACTGTCAGTGCATTCCTGACAGCTGAAAAACACATACTCTATTTAAGAGGTTTCAGTGAAACTAAGAGACAACAGGGGAGGGGAAAAAAAGGAACCCGTGTGAGGATATTTAAGCCTTGGACATCTACACTTGTTAACAACCATTGAACATACCAGCAACAAACCACATTAGCATAAAACCTCACATTAGAAACCTAGTAACCTTGGTTCTTATTGCCTCATGTACTATGTTCAGCATTCAACAAAAATTTACAAGACATGCTAAATAACAAGGAAAACAGCACTGGCGATTTGGCTAAGCTGAGGACCAGTATTGCTCACTGGACTGCTCGAACTGTTCTGCTTCACTGCCAGATGAGCAGATCCCAAAACAGATGTAGTTGCCCCACTCGATGTGTAGAATTCAAGGCCATCTCCAGCCTCCTGCCGATCCTCGCCCAGATTAACTTTGGCATATTTTCCCTCTGATTCTTGAGCTGTTTCCAGTTGCGTTCCTGTTTGGTGTGCCACTTGGAAGATAAAGATGCAAATACAGACACTCCTCTTTGGGGTGCCAAAATGTGGAAACAAATCATGGCTGCTTGTGAAAATGTCTGGGTCACTCATGTGGGTGTCCATGGTAGAATATCACTCTTTGATAGAACTGATTATAATTAAGTTGCTGATCAAGGCTGTATTCCTCAGATCACTGCCTAGGTCAACCATGATATCATACATGGAAACACATACATCCTTAGGAAACTGAGCTATCATTGTATGATACACCTGTGACTTCTGCCAAAGTTTATACCGAGTTCCTCCCAGTGAAGGATGTCTCCTTGTGGTAGGCGTTTCCCAGTGTCTGCTCCATACTGCAGATTGAGTGTATTGGGGCTTGGACCTCAGCTCAGGGCTATAGATCATGTCTTACCACTGTTGGTACGTTCCCAAGTTACTGTTACTATTCCAGTGGCCGACTGACCCCAGTCACAATATGGTGCCCTTTGAAACTAATCTGTATCTTTTTTGCCTACTTTATTAATTATCTACAGCCTGACAATGGTATTATTTTATCACAAAAGCAATTCAATAACAGGCTGATAGGGTATTCAATGGTCCTTCCATACTTCCTGTCATCTGTAGGTATATCTTTTATTGTACCCTGGAATATATTTCTCCAAAATTAACTCAAAATATTTTTTACTCTACCTACTTCACCCCTATACGCTCTGAAGTTCACTTGGTCACTGAATGCAGCTGCTTTCAGAGAGGAATAATCTCATTTTAGTTGCTTACTACAATTATGATATGGATACAAATTGGAACATTATATAGGTCTGTTTAAGAAAACTCAGTATTTCAGTCTCCTTTCTGACAGAGAAACCAATCACATTCTCTCCATTTTTTGTCTTAGATTTTATATTAATTAAGGTTTTTGCTGTTGCTCTTGATATTTTTGCTTTTTCCTTTGACTGGAAGTGGTCCTCTGAAAAATACCATACATGTGAGTAGGGGTTGAGAAAATTTCTGGACTGTATCAAATGGCGGAACAAATGGGCACTTACATACTTGAGTTTGTAGAACACAGAACATAAAGGCAACCACAGAGTAGACACATTAATACATTAATTTCTACAAACATCAATCTTCTCCTTTTGACCTCAATATTAAATATAATTAAATAAGATAGTCATTAAATAACTTTAACATAAATATGCCCCCTACCCCTAACATTGACCCTAAATTTTAGTCCTTTTTCTATTTGGACTAGGATTTTTCTTTTTTTAAGTTCTGTGCTAATCACCAATTTTTGTTTTTTGGTTTTTTTTTTTTTTTTTTTTGAAAAACCTGATTTATTCTAGGCTGGATCCTTTTACTTGTTTTTATTTATTTATTTTTTATTTTTATTTTTTTTTCTTAGTTTGGCAGCTAAGATCTGGATCAAATTGCATGATTCTTAACTAGAAATGAGTTTGTAAACAGCATTGGAGTTTCATTATTTTTTGGCTTTGGTGTCCTGGTTTACACCTGTTTGGATTCATCCTGCTATATTTCCCTACCTTTATGGAAATAGATTAAACAGTACTCAAAAAGCCATTTTCTTAATTCATAATGGATTAGTAAAAAGAAAAAAAAAACCTCACAGGTGTTTGACCCTCCTTCTTCATTTTTTCCACTTTATCTAGTGTGACTAAGAGGTTGGAGAAAGGAATATGGTTTATTGTCCCAGAAGTGATTGGACCTATAACTATGAAGGAAGAGAGTAGATTTCAAGGATGTTAGTTTTATTAATAAAGCTAAACTTGTCAAAATATTTTTTTTATATCTTGACATTTGTGCATCCCCTGTGCACTTCGGCAAAATTATGTTTGATGGTAGAGAATAAGTACGTAAGGTCACTTTCTTTATGTTCCTTAATTCATACAGAAAACAAAGGAACATGTTTAGTTACTGGTATTTTTGTAATGCTTTATTTCAACAGTGTATATGTGCTTTGAGTGTTTTTAAGTCTATATATCAAAAGTAAAAGAGGAATTTATGATGTATTCTATTCAAGGATGATCTTAATAAAGTTTGAAAATTAATCTTCAGAATCTCTGTATCCTTGGGATCCCACTCTGCATAAGCACATAAATCTCTGATGAAATATAGCCTGATATAACAGGGGAAAACCCTAGTATGAATTACTTTGGAGCAGTTTTCCATATTGTGTTCTCCATTACCTTGTCATGATTTGCCTTAGTATAAACCCTGAAAGTCCTATAACTTTTTATAGCAACTATTTAAACATAATTTATGAAAATGTGCTAATGGTTTTCTTTCTCTGATAATATTACTTTTGAACAGGGTCCCTCTAGAGATATACTACATCACAACATTAAGGGCAGAAGGGAATTTACACTTTCCATCTTACAGTAGCTCATGTTTCTTTACAAAATGTGTCCCATAATGAGAAGTTACTTTGTATCTAAAACTGGCTCTTTTCTAACCACATAACAAATTTCCTCCTACCATCCAATCATGCTGAGTTGAATGGCAATTATTTAGTTTTTCTGGGCCCTGGATTCATCTCCCAAGACCTTCTCATATATTAATACTTTCACATAAATGCATACACAAAGCGGGGCGCCTGGGTGGCTCAGTCGGTAGAGCGGCCGACTTCAGCTCAGGTCATGCTCTCGCGGCCGGTGAGTTCGAGCCCCACGTCAGGCTCTGTGCTGACAGCTCAGAGCCTGGAGCCTGTTTCAGATTCTGTGTCTCCTTCTCTCTGTGACCCTCCCCCGTTCATGCTCTGTCTTTCTCTGTCTCAAAAATAAATAAACATTAAAAAAAATACATACACAAAGAGACATGAATGGCTATTAAAAGCTCACTATGATGTGTGTAGTCACCGTATAAGGTTATTAAATATTATTGATACATTCCCTATGCTTTTCCTTTCATCTCTATGGCTTACTTATAATCGGAAATGCGCACCTTTTAATCCCCTTCACCTATTTCTCTCATCCCCTCAAACATCCTCCTCTGGCAACCATCAGTTCTCTGTACTTTTTTGTTCATTTGTTTTTTCGATTCTACATATAAGTCAAATAATATGATATTTGTCTCTGACTTATTTCACTTTGCTTAATTCTCTTTAGGTCTATGCATCTTGTTGCAAATAGTAGGACCTCATTTAAAAATTGTTTAATGTTTATTTTTGAGAGAGAGAGAGAAAGGCAGAGTACAAGCAGGGGAGGGTCAGAGAAAGAGGGAGACACAGAATCTGAAGCAGGCTCCAGGCTCTGTGCTGTCAGCAGAGAGCCCAATGCGGGGCTTGAACTCACAGACCACAAGAGCATGACCTGAGCCAAAGTCAGACACTTAACCGACTGAGCCACGCAGGCACCCCTCTATTCATTTTATATTTGGAATTTTGTTCTAGTAGGTTGTGGATTTGCTATGAGAAATGTTTGATGTATTACTTCACTAATGTGATTTGACATAAGAATTCCCTTTAATTACCTACACAGACTTACAGAGAAATATGAAGAATAATTAATATAATGAGTTACACCATCACGTTTGTAGGAATTTAGGTGGAATCACAGTAATAGATGCAGTCTAGTGAATAAGAAGTATGAATTTTACAAATGCAAATTGTCTTTATAAAATTTTTAAAAACTGTCCCTTTAGATGGACTGAATTACCCTAACACTGTACTCCATACTAGCAGAAGACTTTTCCAGGAGGAGAATCCTGTACATTATTTTAGCTAATCACAGAATTATGTATCCTATTGACAAGATCTGAATTAAAGAGGGACAGATCATACTTTTTATATATTTTAATTTTGACTATGATAATAGAATGATCTGTCACTCCATTTTCTATCTGAGAGCAGGAAGAGCTACTTCATAAATATTGGCAAAGTTTTAATAGAGGATTTTATGCCCAAATGAAGATTATTAGGAAAAATAAATGAGAAGTTGCTTGTTCCGGTCTTGTTTATCAGAAAAGGAGACATCAGATACATTAGGATAAATAAATCAGTCCCATGATATTTCTTTGCCTCAGTTTTTGCATATACCTCCAATCCATACATATGATTTCAAGGTCTCAGTAAATTTATTCTTGAAACTTTACCAAACAACCTCTTTTTTTCATCTTGTAAAGGAGTACACATTTTTCCTGTTCGTCATCCTGGTTAAGTCTTTGTTTCAAATGGTAGAAGATATGTTGCAGAGGATAAACTAAACATAAGCATAGTGACCTCTTTTTCCCGCTCAGTAATGCATTCCTTCTTAGATGTTAGGGTATGATGTCACATTTATTTATTATTCCTTGTCTCTAGATTCTCAACACTTACTCATACTTAAATATTTTACCATTCATGGACTCTCAGACATGCCCTGCTTTTCCAGCCCATTTCCACTGGTCGCCTCCAATGAGTCTGCTTTCTCCTTTGCATAGCATGATTTGCATTAACAATTTTTAAAGCATGATGACCTTTGATTTTCATTATGGTTAATTTTGCATGCGTGTGTGTGAAACAAAGCTTATTGTCTGTATTTCAAGAAGCATTTAATCCAGACAATTTTGCAATGCTCCATTAAATATTAATAAAGTCATGTTATACACTAGGTACTTGTGCACAAAGGGTACTGCATTGGGTAATTAGAGCGAAATTCTAGTGTTGGGTACAAAATTTAAAGCCACATAGATTTTGGCGTAAGATTGGCCTGGCTTTGAATATCAGGGCTGAAAATACATGTGTAATTTGAGCACTTTACCTATTATTACTGTGATATAGAGTTCAGTCATCTCAAACCTGGCCTCTTGTAGCCTCTTATACCTCTTCCTGCTTCAGTGCCTGTTTGCTTAGTTACGTTTTCAACATTACATCCAGAATGCTTCTTTAAAACAAAGATCTTTTTTTTTCCTCTGTAGAAAACACTCCAATGAGTATTCTGTTTACTATAGTAAGTTACAAAAATTGATAAGATTCTCTATGGTGTGCCCCCTCCACCCCACCCTAACTTTTTGATCCTATCCCCTACTACTTTTTCCTCAGGTTTCCTCATTGTCTTCATATTTTAATGCAAAAGACACAGAGCATCTCCTAGCTACACTGTCTGAATTTTAATTACTCTCAGATACTATCTAGGCTATTATCCTGCTTTATTTTCTTGTAGAATTTACCATATCTATAATATTATAGATTTTACTCATTATTTTTGCTTTTTTCTGCACATAGCCACTAGAATGTAAGCCAGTGGGCTTTTGCTTTGTTTTATTGCTATGTTATTCAAGCCTGGCTTGGTTGGCATTCAAGAATAATTGTTGAATAAAAGAATGAAAAAGTACAGAGCTGCTATTTCTTACATATGTGACATCATAATCTTGTCAGTTACCTGAGCATCAGTATTTTCATCTTTGGAAAGACTACAATATTATAATAATAAAAATGTCACTGAGAAAATAAAGTATAATTTACCAATGGCTTAATGTAAATAATGATTGCATTGATAGTAGTTATTACTATTACTGGTTACTGTATCACTGATATTAATTATTATAATCTAGATAAATTTAGTTACATTTTTGTTTGAACCAACTACAGTAAAGAGATGCCTTCAAAGGAAATGCAAATCTGATTTTTGATAAAAATAACGCCTATCCTCCTATTATAAAAATCTTGGACACTGTGCAACTTTCAGATGATGGTTTTCAAACACTGCACAACAGTCAACAAAGAAGTGAGATATATCACTAAGAGAAGCAAAATAAATGGCAGAAGATGTTGGAAATCCCTTGCCTTCTACCTGGAGACAATTTCCAGACTACAGAGCTGGAAAGGGGCAAGAGACAGAGCCTAGTGGTCTTCTTGAATTGAAGAGAGAAACACCTGTGTTCCAGGAGACAGACTCAACTAGAATTTTCAGGGCAAAGTGTTAGGATTGAGGAATATGCAGATAAAGAGCTTCAGAAATCAGTAAAGCATCCTTTCGTGTCTTTGAATGCCAACCTTTATATCCACAGGGTAAAATTCCATGAATTCAGGCAAAGAACAAAAGCAGGAAAGAATAATTTCTGGAAAATCATAAATGAAGCAGTTCAGTCAAATGCTTATGAAACATTCAAGTTCATGACAGTCAGACTGGAACAATTTTCTGACTATATAGGGCATTCACTAGACATAAGAAACATTCACTTCTTAGTAGTAGACTATACACTTTGCTGCAGAACTGCCCTAAAGGGGCACCTTCATGGCTCTGTCAGTTAAGTGACTGACTCTTGGTTTCAGCTCAGGTCATGATCTCATGGTTGGGGAGTCTGAACCCAACATCAAGCTCCGTGCTAACAGCACAGAGCCTGCTTGGGATTCTGTCTCCTTTTCTCTCTGCCGCTCTTCTGCTTGCACTTGTTCTCTCTCTGTCTCTCTCTCAAAAAATATATACTTAAAAAAATTGCCCTAAAATATGTATGTAAATAAGACTCAAAAGTTATAGCTTAATAAATAAATCTGCCAGAACAAAGCTAGATACTCCTTAGGTTTTTTGAAGTTTATTTTTATTTATTTTGAGGGAGAGAGCGAGAGAGTGAGAGAGAGAGAGAGAGAGAGAGAGAGAGAGAGAGAGAATCCCAAGCAGACTCTGTGCTGTCAGTGCAGAGCCCAGCACAAAAGATCAGTCCCATGAATCGTGAGATCATGACCTGAGCCAAAATCAAGAGCCAGACGCTTAACCCACTGAGCCCCAAGCACCCAAGCACTGGATTTTTTTTTAATTCAGCTTTTGAGAAAGTTTAAGAATATTCTCTTTTTTTTAAAGCTTATTTTAAACTTTGAAAGAGCATGCACATGTGAATGGAGCAGAGAGAGAGGAAGGAAAAATCCCAAGCTGCCTCCATGCTGACAGAGTGTGGGGCTCAACCTTAGGAAATATGAGATCATGACCTGAGCTGAAACCAACAGTCGGACACTTAACCATTTGAGCCACCCAAGCACCCCTTTAAGAATATCGTCTATCGAAATTACTAATCAGACAGATAAGCAGGAAAATATGATTCTAGAAGAAAAATAGATGATAGAGACATGATTCATAATCATAAATTCATAAAGATAAATGTGCTCGAAGGTACAAAGAAAATAATAAATATGAGAGAAATGAACATATAGAAAAGAACCAAATATCTAAAATAAAAATTATCTGTTAATATTAGCAGATTAGACACATAGTTAATATCAGTGAAACTGAAGATATATAAATAGAACTTATCCAAATCATAGAAAATGATTATCTGACCTTAATGCTGAAAACATAATTAACAGCATTGGTGACCTGTGCCACATTATTAAGTGTTGTAACGCATGTGTAATTGGAATCCAGAAAGAAAGGTTGTTCTCCACTCAGGGGAAAGAAAGCATAGTTGCAAAAATAATCACCAAAAAGTTTCCAAATTAGATGAAAAATCTCTAAACCTATAATTCTAATTTGGATAGTAAATCCCAAGCTGGATAAAAATTTTCAAGAAATGAACACACACACACACACACACACATCAATATATGTCATAAATGAGTTCTAGGAAACCACTGATAAAGGGTGTTTTTTAATAATAGAGTTAAAGAGGGACGCCTGGGTGGCTCAGTCGGTTAAGCGTCCGACTTCAACTCAGGTCACTATCTTGCAGTCTGTGAGTTCGAGCCCCACGTCGGGCTCTGGGCTGATGGCTCAGAGCCTGGAGCCTGCTTCAGATTCTATGTCTCCCTCTCTCTCTGCCCCTCCCCCGTTCATGCTCTGTCTCTGTCTCAAAAATAAATAAACGTTAAAAAAAATAATAGAGTTAAAGAGAAAATATAAAAAGGCACATTATGTTCAGAGAAAGATAAGGAAAATTAGAAAACTAAATATTCTTATCAAAATCAATGTTACTATATCCGGAAAACAATAGAATTGCATATTTGAAATACTTAAAGATTAAGGAAATGGTCTAAATCTATCTAGGATTCTATTGTTTAACAAACATATGGTACAACCACATTATGGAATAGTGCTCAACAATTAAAAAGGAACTGACTTTTAAAACTTGGGAACAACTTCGATGAACCTTAAGGGAATTGTGATGTGTGAAAGATAATTTCAAGTGAATACATGCTTTGTGATTTCATTTATATACTATGCATAAAATGATATTATAGAAAAGGAAAGCATATTTGTGGTTGTTAGGGATTAGAATTGGGGGTGGGTGGGGATACCTATGAAGAAAAATCATGAGGGAGGCCTTCACTGATGGTAGATTAATATCTTCATTGTGGTGGTAGTTCCATGAGGCTACACATAATACAATTACAGATATTCTTTCTCTTTGATTGTCACACACACACACACACACACATACACAGACACACACAAACACATACCAGTGACTCTATAACTAGTGAAATCTGATTATACTCTGTGGATTCCCTAGCTTTCATATTGTTCCATAGACATGCAAAATGTTAACATTGGTAGAGACTGAATGATGGGTACATATGACCTCACTGTACATTTTTTGGTTATTTCCTTTAAGTCCATAATTATTTCAAAATAAAGTTTTTATTATTTATTTAAAAAAATGTTTATTTTGAGGGAGAAAGTGAGTATGCAAGAGTGGGAGAGCAGTAGAGGGAAGGAGAGCAAGAAAGAATTGCAAGCAGGTTCCATGCTGTCAGTGCAGAGCCCAGCACAGGGCTAGATCCCATGAACCTTGAGATCATGACCTGAGTCAAAATCAAGAGTTGAACATTTAACCAACTGAGTCACCCAGGTGTCCCCAAATAAAGTTTTTAAAAACTGAGGCACATTGAAATGGAGGGGGGAAAAAGTCAACCTAGATTTTTATATGCAAATAAGGTATCTTTCAAAATAATAAAGTATCATATAAGAGTGGACAGAATCCGCTTTGAACATGGATTCTGAACTATGGGAAATGTTAAAGGAATTATTTAGCTCAAACAAAAATAATATCAAATGGAATCATGGCTCCATGCAAATAAATAAAGTTCAGAGTTGGAAAATACGTGGGTAAATATATAAGACATTTTTACATTTTTAATCTCCTTTAAAGATAATTATCTACTTAAAGAAAAAATAACTACATGAGAGATTTATAGCATAGCTGTAAGAAAAGCATGTGCTAAAATTAACAAGGCCTATCAGGTGTGCTATTACAAATCTGTAACAATCTGTTACACACTTTTGCTAAGTCTTCTGAGTCATACCAGAGTTCCTAATTTATTTTGCTGTTGTTTATGAGTCCTGTTATCCCTACTTGCAACCCTCTTTCTATTGCTTTAATCTGTTTTGTTTGTATATTTAAAAATATACTGCTTAAATCTAGGAGACAGTATTGTTAGACTCATTCATTTTGCCCATGTAAATCAGAATGTGTGATCAGATTTGGGTCATTAGTGTATCTAAGCCTCAGGTTCATTGCAGTCAGAAAGCATGATACATTGGTTTCAACTACTCTGACTTACCTTAGGAGATGCTCACCTTGATCAGGCATGCTGTGATTAGTAGTATAATAGAATTGCAAGTGACAAATTAGGTGAAATTATTTCTAGCTTTGTTTAGAGGCAGGAGGATAAGGAGTACATGCTGAGGACCTCCTGAAATAATCCCCATGGTGACATTTGTTTATAATTTATTTACCTTATTACCAATAAGGTTTGGTGACATAAATATAAACAGGACAGCTTTCCCCCAATAAGAAAGTCTCAGGTTGTAGAAAAGGAAGGAAAACAATACAGCAAAGTTCTAACAATGAATGATTACCTTGCAATATTTTTAAGTTTTTTTCTTTTTAAATTATTTATATTTTAGTTAACATACAGTGTAATATTGGATTCAGAAGTAGAATTCAGTCATTCATCACTTATAAACAACACCCAGTGCTCAACACAGGTGCCTCCTTAATACCCATCACCCATCTAGCCCATCTCCCACCCACCTCCCTCTATCAACCATCACCTCTATCAACCATCAGTTTGTTCTCTATTGTTAAGTGTCATGTGGTTTCCCTTTCTAAAAAGCCAAGTTTCTTATGTTTATATATTTTGTATAAATGGTATATAAATATACATATATACCATATATACACAAATATACCATTTGTATAAATGGTAAAGGTAACACAATGATAATTATTTAAAAAGAAAATATTAAGTTCAATATCTGCAAAACAATCAATGTGATTCATCACATCAGTAAAAGAAAGGACAAGAAACCTATGATCCTCTCAATAGAGGCTGAGAAAGCATTTGACAAAATACAGCATTCTTTCTTGATATAACCCTCAAGAAAGTAGGGATAGAAGGATGATACCTCGAGATCATAAAAGCCATATATGAAAGACCCAATGCTAATATCATCCTCAATGGGGAAAAACTGAGAGCTTTCCCCCTAAGATCAGGAACAAGACAGGATGTCCACTCTTGCCACTGTTATTCAACATGGTATTGGAAGTCTTAGCCTCTGCAATCAGACAACACAAAGAAACAGCATCCAAATCGGCCAGGAGATCAAACTTTCACTCTTTGCAGATGATATGATACTCTACATGGAAAATCTAAAAGATTCCACCAAAAAACTGCTAGAACTGATTCATGAATTCAGCAAAGTTGCAGGATATAAAATCAATGCACAGAAATCGGTTGCATTCCCATATGCCAACAATGAAGCAACAGAAAGAGAAATCAAGGAATTAATCCAATTTACAATTGCACCAAAACCCATAAAATACCTAGGAATAAATCTAACCAAAGAGGTGAAAAATCTATACACTGAAAACTATAGAAAGGCTATGAAAAAAAAATTGAAGAAGACACAAAAAAATGGAAAATGATTCCATGCTCCTGGATAGAAAGAAAAAATATTATTAAATGTCAATACTACCCAAAACAATCTATATATTCAATGCAATCCCTATCAAAATAACACCAGCATTCTTCACAGAGCTGGAACAAATAATCCTAAAATTTGTATGGAACCAGAAAAAACCCCGAATAGCCAAAGCAACCTTGCAAAAGGATATCAAAGCAGGAGGCATCACAATCCCAGACTTCAAGCTATACTACAAAGCTGTAATCATTGAGACAGTATGGTACTGGCATAAGAACACACACTCAGATCAATGGAACAGAATAGAGAACCCAGAAATGGACCCACAAACATATGGCCAACTAATCTTTGACAAAGCAGGAAAGAATATCCAATGGATTAAAGACAGTCTCTTCAGCAAGTGATGCTGGGAAAACTGGACAGCGACATGCAGAAGAATGAACCTGGACCACTTTCTTATGCCATACACAAAAATAAACTCAAAATGGATGAAAGACCTAACTGTAAGACAGGAAGCCATCAAAATCTTCGAGGAAAAAGCAGGCAAAAACCTCTTTGACCTTGGCCGCCACAACTTCTTACTCAACACGTCTCTGGAGGCAAGGGAAACAAAAGCAAAAATGAACTATTGGGACCTCATCAAAACAAAAAGCTTCTGCACAGCGAAGGAAACAATCAGCAAAACTAAAAGGCAACCGACAATGGGAGAAGATATTTGCAAACGACATATCAGATAAAGGGTTGTTATCCAAAATCTATAAAGAACTTATCAAACTCAACACCCAACAAACAAATAATCCAGTGAAGAAATGGGCAAAAGACATGAATAGACACTTCTCCAAAGAAGACATCCAGATGGCCAACTGACACATGAAAAAATGCTCAACATCACTCATCATCAGGGAAATACAAATCAAAACCACAATGAGATACCACCTCATGCCTGTCAGAATGGCTGACATTAACAACTCAGGTAACAACATATGTTGACAAGGATGTGGAGAAAGAGGATCTCTTGCATTGTTGGTGGGAATGCAAGCTGGTACAGCCGCTCTGGAAAACAGTATGGAGGTTCCTCAAAAAATTAAAAATAGAGCTACCCTAGACTCAGCAATTGCATTACTAGGCATTTATCCAAGGGATACAGGTATGCTGATTTGAAGGGGCACATGCACCCCAATGTTTATAGTAGCACTATTAACAATAGCCAAATTATGGGAAGAGCCCAAATGTCCATCGATGGATGAGTGGATAAAGAAGATGTGGTATATATACACAATGGAGTATTACTCGGCAATCAAAAAGAATGAAATCTTGCCATTTGCAACTATGTGGATGGAACTAGAGGGTATTATGCTAAGCGTAATTAGAGAAAGACAAACATCATATGATTTCATTCATATGAGGACTTTAAGACACGGAATAGATGAACATAAGGGAAGGGAACCAAAAAATATATAAAAATGGAGCGGGACAAAACAGAAGTGACTCTTAAATATGGAGAACAAACAGAGGGTTGCTGGACGGGTTGTGGGAGGGGGGATGGGCTAAATGGGTCAGGGGCATTAAGGAATCTACTCCTGAAATCATTGTTGCACTATATGCTAAGTTGGATGTAAATTAAAAAAATTAAATAAAAATAAAAATAAAATATTAAGCTGTATGCTCAGTTTTCTTCCTCTCTACTTTCAACTTTTTTTTTTTCTTTATTCTTTTCAATCTTAATTGTGTGTGTGTGTGTGTGTGTGTGCCTTTTGGCAATTGGGAGAAACCAAAAAACACTGGTTTACTTCAGACAATGAAAAGTTGAATTAATGAGAAGGGTTGAGGCTGGGGTTTGAGGGAGGTGATGGATAATAAAGAGATAACTCTTTTGTACACCAGAATGTTTAAAAAAAAAGAATTTTAGAGAAAAAGGAGTGATTTGGGAGATTGTCAGAAAAAGTAGAATTTTGAGGACAGATAAAAACACTTTTTGGCAACATTTGCTGTTCATTATTCTCTATAAATTCCCCCAAATCCTCAGAAGACTTTCAGTTTAATGTTAACAGTGTTTACTTTCACAATGCTTATCATTTTTTCAGGTTTAATTTATACCCACTAAAATCCATATAGTTTTAAAATATAGTTCTATAAGTTTTGACAAATGTAAAACCCATGGGATGACAATCAAAATCAAGATACAGGATATTCTCATCAATCATTTAAAAATATTTTCAAGTTACTTTACAATAAGTCCTATACCCTGATAAACCCCACCGCCCTGTCCCAATACCTAGCAACCATAGTAACATTTCATCTATTTTATTTTGATTCAGTTTTGCTCTGTTCCTTTTTGCTTGACTTCTTTTGCCCATATTAATGGTATTGAGGTTCATAGAAGATGTTATAGGCTATCATTAGTCCATTAATTTTTAATTGTTAAATGTCTTCATTGTATGTTTATACTATTTCTTTTTCCATTTCTCTGGTACATGTTGTGGCGTTTTCTCCCTGGTTTTGGTAATTATAATTTCTAAAATTAAACAACATCTGTATAAAAATAATTTTACAATTAACAACATATGTACAGACTTGTTACACCATCAGTTTAGATTAATATAGGGATGCTACCATTAGAATAAGTTATCTTTAAATACATGAATTAGAAATATTCAACTTTAATTGAAATGCTGTATGTGTCAATAGTATGCCCTTGAACTGTACAAGAAGCAGAGTTTTGAGTTTTACATAAACCATTGAGGGAGTATGAAAGAAGTCAATAGACTTCTTGAACAAGGAAATTCTCATCAGTATTCCATTTTGCAGACACGTTTCTTGAACACAGATTAGAGAAGATTCTGATGTGACTGTTAATCATTAACGTTTTTTGTTTTAGCATAAGGTCCAGTGATTCTTCACACTGAATTTTATGAGTTGAATGACAATTGACACAACTGACCTCTTTGTATTAAAAGGGCTATCAATAAAAATAACATTGCTCCAGGGGCACTTGGGTGGCTTCTGGTTGAGTGTCTGACTCTTGATTTCCACTCAGGTCGTGACCTCAAGGCAGGTTTTGGGCTGACAGCAAGGAGTCTGCTCGGGATTCTCTCTCTCTGCATCTCTGCCCTTCCCCTGGTCATTCACTCATGCATGCTTTCTCTCTTTCAAAATAAATAAACATGAAAAAATAATGTTGCAATATTTTCTAAGAAAATGTATAAATGCAGCACTTTTGCTTACTATTGCATTGAACCTCCAGAATTGTTTTGATTCAAAACCACAGTAGGTAATTTAGGTTTTACATTGGTCATGCCATGCAGTCCATACAAGTTTTGAAACTGAATCAATCATTCAGTAGCCCAAACAGACCACGAAGGTAGCCGAACTGAATAGTTAGCAGAGTCACAGCTCATTTGTATGTGTGCAGACCAAGCAAATGCTAAGAGAATAAAAATCTCACTGCAAGTGTATGTGCTCTTTAGGAAATGTGAATTGGTCTTGGTCTCTGTGTCAGTTTAGTTGTAAGTGATTTGGAAGGTTCAAAGGCTGGAATGTACCTATTTATTTTGTAACATTAGCACCTAAGACGTGAGATAAATTTCCCAGTCTGTTGCTGATACATTACTACTGTACTCTGATAGAGAGCCATGCAATGGATATGGTTACTGGAAATCTAAATGAGGAAAAGAGTGATTCCTTTCTGCATAGTTCACCTCAACGAGTTAGAAATACACAATATACTCCATGCAAACTGTGTTTCCTAAACTTTCATGGATACCTCACTAATTTATTTTTTTAAGGTTTTATTTTAATTCCAGTGAGTTAACATAGTGTTATATTAGCTTCAGGTGTATAATAAAATGATTCAACAATTTCATACATTACCCAATGTTCATCATAACAATTGCACTCCTTAATCCTCATCACCTATTTAATCCATCCCCCCATACTCTTACCCTGTATGGGTATGCTGACCATCAGTTTGTTCTCTATAGTTAAGATTCTGGTTCTTGATTTCTCTCTCTCTCTCTCTCTCTCTCTCTTTTTCCCTTTGTTCATTTGTTTCTTAAATTCCATATATGACAGAAGTCATATGGTATCTATCTCTGACATATTTTTCTTAGCTTAATACTCTCTAGCTCCATCCATGTTGTTGCAAATGGTAACATTACATTCTTTTTGATGGCTGAATAATAATTCAGTGTGTGTGTGTGTGTGTGTGTGTGTGTGTGTGTGTATAACATCTTTACCCATCATCAATCGATGGACACTTGGGCTGCTTGCATATCTTGGCAATTGTAAGTGATGCTCTCATAAACATAGCGGTTCATGTATCTCTTTGAATTAGTGTTTTGTATTCTTTAAGAATATACCCAGTACTGTGATTACTAGATTATAGGGTATTTCTGTCTTTAATGATGAACCTCCATAATGTGTCCTAGAGTGGTTGCACCAGTTTTCATACCCAGAAAATGCTATATGCATTTCTAGCGAATAGCATTTGCTTGATTGCTATGGCACTTGGATTGCTATGATTGATCAAATCACATTCCTAATCCCCTGTACTTTTAAGACAAAGTCATAATCCACTGAATCAGACCTATACAATGCATCAAAATCTGACTCTGGATAACTATCCCATCATTATCTTTAATCAATTTTGGCTCTAGCCTTAGTACATCATTCTCACAATGAGGTTTTTCACACTATGTGGCTTGGCATTCTCGGCTCTTTTAGAACTTGCAAGGACCTCCTTGAATGGTAGGGTGGTGGTGGATGAAGTGATAAATACATGAGATCAGCCTTCCACTGACAACAATCCTGAGAGCCTATTTTTGTTTGTTTGTTTGTTTGTTTTGTTTTGTTTTAAACCCTCTCCTACTTTTGCCTTTTTCTTTTGCTGCCTTAGATTTTATTCTGGACTTTCTGTGGGTAAAGAGAGATTCTCTTTCCAAAATTTAGATTGAAATTATCATTCATGAATTTTCCCCTATTTATTCACATCAGCTTATATGCTTTTTCTATAGTTTTCAGTCTCTTTTATTTGAGAGAGCATGGGTTTATCTTGAAGACACATAACTTGTGTTCAGATGATTTAAAACTAACATATGCCAGAATGGGTTTCTAAGCAGTTTGTTCATTCCACAGATATTTATTTGATGATAAGTAGGTGCAGGCACACTTGTAGGTGTCATGTGTACATCAGTGAATTAAAGAGTTCTGCCCTGGATACATTATAGTCTAGCAGAGGGAATATGAATACTTCAACATGAGCAAAATAAGTAAATAATAAAGTGTGTTAAAAGGAGAAAGTGCCATGAATTTTTTAAAAAATGGTCATGTAGGGTAAAAAGGGAATAGAGAATATTGGTAGGGATTGAGGGCAAGTTACAGTCTTATGTAAGATAGATGGGAACAGACCTCATTTTGATGATGACAAATAAGCAAAGACTTGAGAATGGTGAGAAAGCTAGCCAGGTGGCTAATATGAGGGAGGAACATTCTAGGCAAAAAGAACAGAGGATTTGCCAAGAGTGGGTCCAATGAGAAGAGTAAGTTTCCTGGAGGAGGTCACTTATCCATCCAATGAAATGAAACTTCATGATATTTTTCTGTTTGTTATCTCTAGTTACATAATCATAAATATTAGTGATAAAAGGGAATCCTAACTACTTAAGTTACAGGAAGGAAATCAGTCCATGAGGTTAAGTGACACCTAGTGGCAGAAGCAGGACTGACTTCAGTTGCTCACTCCAGAGTAATGTGTTGCTCTAAGGCTTATAAAGTGGTTGAAATAGATTTTTTCTTTCTTTTTTTTTTTTTCTGTGGGGGGTGAGGGAGGGGTGACAACTTTTAATAGACTTACACAAATTTAAGTTAACTGCTTTCACTTGAAGGGTTACCTGAAATTCTTATATTTAATGTCATATCTACTTAATGTTCAACTGTTATTTTGTTTGTAATAGAGAGCTGTTGGATATATGGAGCCCATTATGGACCTGAGTCCACTGGCACCTATATAAAGTTCAGTGCACTGGAGGAACTACATTAAGGCAATATCTGCTCTGTCTTTAAATTCTCTAATATACCTCACTCGGGAGTAACAGCTTATTTTGTAATGCAATCTCATGTAAAACATTTGATTTCCAGCTGACTTTTTTCCTTAAATATAGAAATGGGGACAGTTTGAAAATACAAGACGGCATGAGTAGTGCTACTAGTCTCTGGCTTGCTTATTTAAGGAGGAAAATATACATTTACAGAACTAACTTTCACCATTGCATAGAAGAGTCTACACATGTGTTAGCTTCATCGAATATTTTCATTGTCAATACAGTGACTGTAGCAACAAAGAAGAACACTTACAAATCCAGGTAGGAGCTAATGTACATAATTGGTTGCAATATATTAAGCATCATGTAGATGTAGAAAGTGAGTTCAAAAATATATATAATGCTCTGTGTTTATGAGAACATAGGTGCTGCCATAAAACAGATACAAATAATGTGCAAAAGCCAAATGTAAGGCATTTATATTTTTATAGTGATTAGCCATATGTTTCTGATTTGATAACGTATGCTATCCTAAAGTGAGTATTTTATTTTATTTTATTTTTATTTTTTAAATATTTGTTTATTTTTGAGAGGGGGAGAGAGACAAAGCACGAGCAGGGGAGGGTCAGAAAGAGAGGGAGATACAGAATCGGAAGCAGGCTCCAGTCTCTGAGCTGTCAGCACAGACACTGATGTGGGGCTTGAACTCAAGAATGGTGAGATCATGACCTAAGCCAAAGTCAGACACTCAAGCAACTGAACCACCCAGGCGCCCCTAAAGTGAATATTTTAAAGTAAATAATACAGGATACAACAATGCAGGATGCAACAGATTCAAAGGGGCATATGTACTCCAATGTTTATAGCAGCATTGTCAATAATAGCCAAACTATGAAAAGACCCCAAATGTCTATATGTCTATTGATGGATGAGTGCGTAAAGAAGCTGTGTACACACACACACACACACACACACATACACACTGGAATGTTAGTCATCAAAAGAATGAAATCTTGCCATTTGCAAGAGGGGGCTACAGTGTATTATTATGCTAAGCAAAATAAGTTGATGAAAGGAAGATAAGTACCATATGATTTCACTCACATGTGGAATTTAAGAAACAAAGAGACAAACTTTGGGAAGAAAAAAAAGAAGGAAGCAAATGTAAGAGACTTTTAACTATAGACAACAAACTGAGGGTTGATGGAGGGAGGTGGTTGGGGATGGGCTAAATAGGTGATGGACATTGAGGAGGACACTTGTGATGAGCACTGAGTATTATATGTAAGTGATGAATCAATCTATTCCTGAAGTCAATGTTACACTGTATGTTAAGGACTAGAATTTAAGTAAAATTTAAAACAGAAAAAAAAATTAAACTAAAAAATCAAGTTAAAAAAGTAAATAGTATATACTAATGTCCAGTAGAAAGCCAAAATTTTAATCTCTGAGAAATGAAAACAGGTAAAAGATATAACTATTGCAAGGAGGTAAAATTCTTAGGATGCATATTTTTTGTGGATTGTGAAAGAGTATTAAACATTATCAGAATCATAGGAAAACTCAATACCCCATTAAACAAGTTTAATAAGCCTGAGCTTTTGGAAAGAGTATCTGTAAGGCCAACTGATAGGTCTACCTACCCTCTCCTTAACCCTGCACAGCTCTCAGATGAAGTTGAAAAAAACTCTAGGAAATATACCAGAGTGACAGTGGTTTAAAAACTTCTAAGAGGTGAGGCACCTCAGTGGCTCAGTTGGTTAAGTGTCAGACTCTTGGTTTTGGCTCAGGTCATGATCTCACAGTTTGTGATATTGAGACCCTCAAGGGGCTCTGCGCTGACATTGCAGATCCTGCCTGAGATTCTCTCTCTCCCTCTTTCTCTGCCTCTCCCCTGCTTGTGTTCTCTCTCTCTCTCTCTCTCTCTCTCTCTCTCTCTCAAAATAAATAAAAAATTAAAGAAAAATTTAAAAATACAATAAAAACTTCTAACAGGTAAATTATTTTTTAAATTATGCAATACTATATAAATAGTCTATCAACTATCCAGTAGTATGCCTGAAAAAGAGTTAAGCATATACAACAGAATTGCTTGGGGTTAAATATAAACTCACTGTATTTATTTAGAATCATTCTGTCAGGGGTGCCTGGGTGGCTCGGTCGGTTAGGCGTCCGACTTCGGCTCAGGTCATGATCTCACCGTTCGTGGGTTTGAGTCCCAAGTTAGGGTCTGTGCTGACAGCTCAGAGCCTGGAGCCTGCTTCAGATTCTCTCTCTCTCTCTCTCTCTCTCTCTCTCTCTCTCTCTCTCTCTCTCTCTCTCTCCCCCACTCATGCTCAGTCTCTCAGTCCCTCTCTCTCAAGTAAACATTAAAAAAAAAAAACCTTTAATAAAAAAGAAGTCACTCTGTCATAGAAAAGTGAATTTAGGAGCTATCCTGTTAATTAAATAGATGCAGGCAATAGATACTTAATCCTTTTTAGTAATACAGTACTTGGCCCTGTAGATAAAAATGAGGAATACCTATTGTCTTTGCTCTCTAGAAATGTAATAAAATGTAGTGCAAGTCCTACATCTAAAGTAATCAATATAATACACTTCAAGTATTTTAGAGGGTATTTATACGAAAGTCTTAGAGGAGTGCATTCAATTTAACAGTCTGCAAATGTTTTATGATTATAAGAACACCAAACATAAAGATTTTAGTGGTTGAAACTTTTCCTTCCCTCTCTACTTCTGACTCTACTACTCTCTAGTAGGAAAGCCTACATGCAATATGTGAGAAAAGCCACAAATTAAGGGCGAAGGAGACAATTCCAGCATGTATTTGGAATGAGTAAAAGAGGAGTCCCCTGTGGCCCAAATAAGAAGACATGAAGGGCATTTACTAAGGCTCTGGGATATTCAATCATTTTAAGGAAAAGAACTCATTTACTGAATCTTTTTCTCAGGTAGAATTTGTCATCCCTTTTCTCTGATGATAGAAGATGTTCTATAAATAGTTTTAAGGTGGCATCAGTTACTCCTTCGAAGTTTTTTAATACAAGGAAAATGGTCTTTTGAGAGGACAGGATATGTCTTCATGGTCATTTTAAAGAGTATGTTTTTATTTTTACTTGACATTATAACAAATATTTTCTAAATAAATCTGTACTACTACAGATTCAAAAGTTTCCTACATACTCACTTATTAGGATGACTGAATATATTTTCATTCAAAATGTCAATCTATCAATTTAAGTTCCAATGTGAAGATCTTCAACAAACGTGAAAATTCCTGAGCTGTCAACTATTATACACTTGTATTTTTTTTATTATTGAAATATAATTGGCACACAATGTTTTATTAGTTTTAGGCATGCAGTATATTGATTCAACAATTCTATGTATTACTCAGTGCTCACCATGATAATTATAGTCACCATACATATGTCACCATATGGAGTTATTATGTTCCTGATTATTTTTCCTATGGTGGTTTCCAGAGGGGAGATGAATGGGGGTGGGGAGTGAATGAAATAGATAAAGGAGGGGCGCCTGGGTGGCTCAGTCGGTTAAGCGTCCAACTTTGGCTCAGGTCGTGATCTCACAGTCCGTGGGTTCGAGCCCCGCGTCGGGCTCTGTGCTGACAGCTCAGAGCCTGGAGCCTGTTTCGGATTCTGTGTCTCCCTCTTTCTCTGACCCTCCCTGTTCATCCTCTCTCTCTCTCTCTCAAAAATAAATAAATGTTAAAAAAAACTAAAAAAAGAAATAGATAAAGGAAATAAAAAGCTACAAACCTGCACCTAAATAAGTCTTAGAGATGAGTAATAGCACATGTTGTTTTGATTTATATGATTGCCATTGGGTTTTCTAATTCTCAGTAATAGTTTCTAGTACTGAGTTATGAATACAGTCTCATCTGTGATTTTACTTTTGGACTGATCAGGTTCCAGTAAAAAATCAGTAATGTATAAAACATGTACATTTTCAATATTTCCCGAAAGTATTACAATTATAGTAAGTTAAAGTTTACTATGATTCTTAGGCATTTATTCTTTCATGTAAATTATGTCACTGTTTGCTTTATTTCTTTTCTAAATCCATGTTTCAATATTTCCATTGCTTAATCCTTAGTTAGGATTCTTTGGTTATAATAAAAAAAATAGAGAAACAAATCAAACTCCCTTAAGCAAAAACATAATTTAGCCCTCACTTGGGAGGGATAAAAATAATGTGCTTTCAAGCAAAACTGAATGCAGGAACTTAGAGAAAACATCAAAATCCATTATTTCTATTTTTTTCTCTCCTCTGCTTCTCAATGTGGGGAGAGAAATGTAGCTGACAACTCTTTATTCTCATTCAACTAGCTCTGTTACCAAATCTGCCTTTTCCTTCACCTCCTAACATAAAAAAAAAAACAACAACAAAAAAACACCAAAACAAACAACCCGTATCTTGGGAAGGATAAAGATATGTCTTAATTTAACATATTAAAATACTATTAGACACTATTCAATAATATTTAGACACTACTAAGGCACTATTAGTAATGAAATGTGGTAGTATAACTATAATGTCCTGGAACATGTCAAATTTATGGCCAGTGATGAAGTATACTAGGAAAGTAGCCACCCCCATATCCCATTCTCATGATTGGGTGGTGAAGGAGCAGTTCCTGGACAGATGAATGTGATGTTAAAGTATAAATCTCCAAAAGTTAGAAGCATGACTCTGATAAAACATGTGTCAACTATTTATTAACTAACTCGCTGAGTAAACTAGTATATGGTAAAGCTGGTTCAGATATTAATGAAGAGCTGAGATACATACAACTACATTAAAATGGCACAACATAGAGAATATAGTCAGTGATATTGGAATAGCATTGTATGGTGACAGAGGGTAGCTGCACTTGTGGGGAGCACAACATAATGTATAAAGAAGTTGAACCACTAGGTTCAACTGAAAATGATGTTAACCATGTGTATGCAAGTGAAAAAATGACACACAAATATATATATATATATATATATATATATATATATATATATATATATATATATTATTTTTAATGTTTATTTTTGGAGAGACAGAAAGTGTGAGCAGGGGAGGGACAGAGAGAGAGGGAGACACAGAATCCGAAGCAGGCTCCAGGCTCTGAGCTGACAGCATAGACCCTCAATGCGGGGCTCCAACCTATAAACCGTACGATTGTGACCTGAGCTAAAGTTGCATGCTTAACCCACTGAGCCACCAAGGTGCCCCCACAAATATTTTTAAATAAAGAAACTTACAGTTAATGTCGTATAGTGTTATAAATCATAACCTTTATGGGTATCATTCTACTAGACAAGAGTCATTTACATTATTATGGGCATGAATCGGTTGCTTTGCTACTAGTAAATACCAGTGAATGAAAATCAAACAAAAGATACACACTCCTAGAGAATGAGATAATCCTCATTTGGTCCTGCTGGATAACATCCAGCAGAAACTGAAAGAACAATCCACGGTCCCTTTGGCCTATTTCCAATTTTGGGTTTTTTTCCCCTTAATTATTTGCAAAACACATAATTTGAGTCAGGGTGTCTTGTTTATAAACTTATTACTTAGACCAGGCATTATATCTCTCTGAATCCTGGTTCTCTACATCTAAAGATCTGTTTACCGAAATTTGAATATATTACGTTTCTTAGGAAGAACAATTTTGTTTTCACCTCTGATATATATAAACTGATATATTGTCATTAAAAAAAACAACTTAGTGTACTCCTATATGCCAGCTTTACTCAGGCCTAAATAACAGGTGCATTTTGATAACTGTTATATTTCAGATTATACTACATTGGAAATCAAAGGTCATTAAAATATGGGAACAGTTGTAAATGATGAGATCAATTAAAAGAGAAATGTGTAAATGAGTATGTTACAGAATTGTAAGTGCTATAAATATATGTCAAATATTTTCAAGTGGCATTGAAGTTTAAAATTGGACATGATTAATCCTATATCAGTGTTTCAGGGGAGGGAGAGGTGCTTCACAGGGATTGACCCTTAAACTCTGGAACATAGACATATGTGGTAATAAGTGTGGACAACCATTAGCTCCAATTATGTTTTTCTTACCGGATGGTATATTTTATGAGAGCAAGCTATCATGCATCTTTTTTTTTTTTTCCAGTGCTGCATTCTCAGTACTGTTAGGATAGCAAGCGGGTGCTCAATATTTGTTCAATGAATAGCAAAAAGACCAACGTAATCAGCAATACTCATTTTATACCTTAGTGCTCCATAATATTTCTTGATTCAAACTGAAAACCAAACTGAAAAACCTTACTACATTACAATAATGGATATATTTTTTAAAAAAGGGTAGAACAGGGCCATGGAGTGACTCAATCACTTGAGCCTCTGACTTCAGCTCAGGTCATGATCTCACACTTTGTGAGTTTGAGCCCTACATCAGGCCTGCTGCTGTCAGCGTAGGGCCTGCTTCGGATCTTTTATTCCTCTCCCTCTTTGTCCCTCCCTGACTTGCTCTCTCTCTCTCTCAAAAATAAATAAAACATTTAAAAAAATTAGGTGAGAAGAGTTTAAATTTTTATAATTAAAAATAATAGGGTATTCAGTATACCATGATTCTTAGTCTATATTCAAAGTTGCATATGTTACAATATTAACAACATATTTTAAGAACAATATTTAGAATGGCATATTTGTTCCATTTACTTCCGCAAACAGTGAATCATTTTTCCCACATTTTTCATCACCAGGATAACAAATAGCCCTCAACTGCTCATCAACATTCATTAGCCAGACTTGTTAACGAGTGGAAACTTAAAAAAATTTTTTTATTATGGGATGTTTTCTCCAATCTCATGTATTGATTTGAGGAAAATAAAAATCACTTGGGGGGCGCCTGGGTGGCGCAGTCGGTTAAGCGTCCGACTTCAGCCAGGTCACGATCTCGCGGTCCGTGAGTTCGAACCCCGCGTCAGGCTCTGGGCTGACGGCTCAGAGCCTGGAGCCTGTTTCCGATTCTGTGTCTCCCTCTCTCTCTGCCCCTTCCCCCGTTCATGCTCTGTCTCTCTCTGTCCCAAAAATAAATAAACGTTGAAAAAAATATATATATAAAAAGTATAAAAAAAAAAAAGAAAAAAAATCACTTGGAAATGATTTTTTCACCTGGGAACATCTTTCAGTACAGTTCTTTGCCCTTCCCTGTTAGATCTCATTTTATCCCCATGTCCTTAAACACTTCAATAGCTTTTTGCTCTTTCCATTCATAAGCATGCCACTGGCGTACCCAAGTTCCTTCTCATTTCAGTTTTGATGTTTCTATACAATTTTATGCCTCATCTTTTTCAGCAAACATAGGGAATATTTTCAAGTAAGTTTGTTTCTTAATATCTTCGACTTAAAATTGGCAAAATATATTGTATAGTAAGAGATATTCTACTCACACCAGCAATTCATTTTATTGGATAGTCATTAGTTTTAAGCAGTGTAAATATTTTGTCTTTTTTGGAAAATGATTTAAGCTTTGGCATCTGGGTAAAAATCTTCTACTTTTGCTTTTGCCTACATCTTCATTAAGTTTATTAAGTAGAGGGATATTGGTTTTTTAAGAATTACTTCCTCACAATCATTTCTCTAAGTTGTTTGAGATTATTATTACAGCTTAAAGTTCATGATTGCCTGTAACTTACCAGCATTCTAATAAAATACAGTGAAAGAAATATAAATTGGTATGATGTTTAAAGCTCAAAACATTGTGTTTGTTGGTGACCTTTTAGCTTTCCTTTTATTTTTGTTTTCATTTTTGTTTCAAGTTTGTATTTAAATTCTAGTTAGTTAGCATACGTGTAATAGTAGTTTCAGGAGTAGAATGTAGTGGTTCATCACTTACATATAACACCCAGGGCTCATCACAAGTGTCTCCTAATTTCCATCACCCATTTAGTCCATTCCCCCCTCCCACCTCCCCTCCAGCAGCCCTCAGTTTGTTCTCTATAGTTAAGAGTTTGTTTTATGTTTTGCCTCTCTCTCTCTCTCTCTCTCTCTTTCTCTCTTTATGCCACCTATGTTCACCTGTTTTGTTTCTTAAATTCCACATGTAAGTGAAATCCTGTAGTTTTGCTCTCAGATGGACTTAAGTATCCTTAGATCTGAGTTTACTTATTTTCTGTTTCTGGTACTGTAATATTTTTGTTGCCACTGCCAAATAAAACCCAAATCATTTTATTTTGAGAGAGAGAGGGTGAGCATGTATGTGTGCACACACAAGAGGGGAAGAGGCAGAGAGAAGGAGAGACAGAATCCCAGGCAGAATCAGCGCCATTAGCACAGAGCCCGGTGTGGGCCTTGAACTCACAAACCACGAGATCATGACCTGAGCAGAGATCAAGAGTCCGATGCTTAACCAACTACAGCACCCAGGCGCCCCAAAACCAAAATTATTTTTATTTTTTTAAATTATTTTGTGTGCATTGTCATATTCAAAACCAGGAAAGTATCTTAAGGGAATTATCAAACTTCACCTTGTGTTTTTTGTGCATAATAGAAATAGACGTGCTATCATTTACCTTTCATAAAATCAGTATACTCTTCTTTGGACTTTTCTCTATGAAATATTAATGAATTTGGCAATAGAGATATATTATTCTTTTTCAATACTGAGTAAATGAAAACAATACCTATGAAAATAATCCAGGCATTTTATATATCAAAATGTCTTTGGCTATCAACAAGAAAAAAAGAGAAAATACATATAATCTTTATTTATAGGTATGGTGTTTCCCTTATGCCAAGTAATAAGTAGCTTTGGAAAAATCAATGTTACAATGTTAGAATAGGACTGTTTTACAGCTTTCATCCAGAAGTTTCATGTTTTTAATTTATAGCTTAAACACTATGGGTAACTGCCACCATTTGAGTACAGCTTCCAAAGGGAACTTGATAAGTACGAAAGTATTACTATCCTATGGAGAAACTGGGATAAATGGATAGTTGGATTAAAGGTCGACTTTTGGTAAATGCCTTCATAACAGGGTCTGTGCTCACATAAACTCTTTTAATCCCCTGAAAACTTCTTGATGTCACTTTTATTTCTCAACTTAGAAATAGGATACTCATAAGCTGTATCTACACCTCAAAATTACGAAATCTATAAATGATAGTATTAGAATTTGAATATGGACACTTTGTGGAGGGTTTTTTGACAGTTTTTTTTCCACTTTTAAATTTCTTTTAAAATCCAGTTATAGTTAACATACAATGCTATATTAGTTTAATATGTACAATATTCAACAATTCTGTATATTAATAATTGCTCATCAAGATAAGTATACTCTTAATTACCTATTAACCCATCCCCTCACTCACCTCCCCTGTGGTAACAATTAGCTTGTTCTCTGCATTTCAGTCTGTTTTTTGGTTTGTCTCTCTTTTAATTCTTTATTTGTTTTGTTTCTTACATTCCACATGTGAGTGAAATCCCATGGTATTTGTCTTTTTCTGATTGACTTATTTCACTTAGCATTATACTCTGTAGATCATCTATGTTGTTGCAAATGGCAAGATTTCATTCTTTTTTATGGCCAAATAATATGCCATTGTGATATAGATCACCTCTTTTTTTAATCCATTAATCTATGGATGAACACTTGGGCTGCTTCCATCTCTTGGCTATTGTAAATAATGCTGCAATAAGAATAAGGGTGCATATATCTTTTCAAACTAGTGTTTTCATATTATTTGAGTAAATACCCAGAAGTGTAATTACTGAATCATAAGGTGATTGCATTTGTAATTTTTTGAGGATTGTCCATACTGTTTTCCACAGTGGCTGCACCAGTTTGCATTCCCACCAACTGTGCATGGTGCTTTTTATCCTCCTCATCCTGGCCAACACTTGTAGTGTCTTGTGTTTTGATTTTAGCTATTCTGACAGATGTGAGGTGATATCTCATTGTGGATTTGATTTGCATTTTCCTAATGAGTAATATTGAGCACCTTTTTATGTGTCTGTTGGCCATCTAGATGTCTTCTTTGGAGAAATACTTGTTTGTGTCATCTGCCCATTTGTAATTGGATTTATTGCTTTTTGGGGTGTTGAGTTGAGCCTTCCTTTCTCTTCTGTTTCTTGGAATAGTTTGAGAATACTGAGTATTAGCTCTTCTTTAAATGTTTGGTAGAATTCACCTATGAAGGCTCTCTGGTTCTGGACTTTCGTTTCATAGGAGCTTTTTGATTACTGAATCAGTTTCATTTGGTAATTGGTCTGTTCAAGTTTTCTGTTTCTTCTTGCTTCAGTTTCAGGACGTTATATGTTTCTAGCAATTTATCCATTTTATTCTAGGTTGTCCAATTGGTTGGCGTATAATTTTTCATAATATTCTGTCATAATATTTTGTATTTCTGTGGTGTTAGTTGTTACTTCTCTTTGATTTCTGATTTTGTTTGAGTCCTCATTTTAATTTTTGTAAGTCTGGCTAAAGTTTTATCAATATTATTGATCTTTTCGAGGAACCGCTCCTGGTTTCATTAGTCTGTTCTATTTTTTAGTACCTATTTCATTTATTTGTGCTCTAATCTTTATTATTCCCTTCCTTCTACTGGTTTTGGCTTTCATTTGTTCTTATTCTAGCTCCCTTAAGTGTAAATTTAAGTTGTTTTTTTGAGATTTTTCTTGATAATCGACTTAGGTCTGTATTCTCTCTTAAAACCATTTTACTGCATCTTAAAGATTTTGGACCGATGTGTTTTCATTCTAATTTGTCTCCATTTATATTTTGATTTCCTTTTTGATTTCTTGGATGACACATTCATTGTTTAATAGCAGATTATTTACCCTACTGTGTGTTTGTGTTCTTTCCAGATTTGGGGGAGCGTTGATTTCTAGTTTGATAGCACTGTGGTCAGAAAAGATGCATGGTATGACTTCTATCTTTTTGAATTTGTTGAGACTTGTTTTGTGGCCCCAAATGTGATCAGTTCCAGAGAGTGTTCCATGTACACTTGAAAATAATGCATATTCTGATGTTTTAGAATGGAATAATTTGAATATATCTGTTAGATCCATCTGGTCCATCGTGTCTGTCATTGAAAACCACTGTTTCCTTGTTGTCTTTTTGTTTGGATAATATATCCATCCATGTTAATGGGAGATTAAAGGCCCCTACTATTATTGTATTACTATCAGTTACTTCCTTTATGTTTGTTACTCTTTGCTTTGTGTATTTGGGTGCTTTCCTGTGGGGTGCATAAATATTTACAATTGCTATATCTTCTTGTAGAACTGTTCCCTTTATAATTGTATAATGGCATTCTTTGTCTCTTGTTACAGTCTTTGTTTTAATGTCTACTTTGTTCAATATGAGTATTGCTATCCCAGCTTTCTTTTCACAGTCATATGCATGATAAATGCTTCTCCATCCCTTCACTTTCAAGCTGCATGTGGTTTTAGGTCTTAAATGAGTCTTTTGTAGGCACCATATAGTTGGGTCTTGCTTTTTTATCCATTCTATCATCTTCTGTCTTTTTTATTAGAATGTTGAGCCCATTAGCTGAATATGGACACTTTGACATTTATAATCCACATCCCTTTATTTTTTTTATTGATAGTTGTCAAACCATCTTTCTTATTTCCATATATCACCCATATGCTGTTCTTTTACTTTCAGGATTGAAGGTGTAATGATGATCGTGTTTTCTTTTCAGGCAATATTTTAATTTAAAGGTAAAACCTTATACTCATTTTATCAACTGGTAAATGAAAACTGGCTTAATTTGTTTTGAAGCTTTTTATACCTCTGTTTTTAATAGCCACATTTCTTATTGTAGGGCCAATCATTTTCTTTATACAGACACTAGAATTTCTATATCTTCTCTTAATATAATAAGCAGTATACATCAGTAATTCTAGTATGTTTGCTATGAGAAAATCATGCAGGTCTGAACTCCACTAACTTGTTGCTGTATGAATTTTGGATTTTGGCTTGAATTCTCAGATCATCCATTGCTTTTGTTGCTTAACTTGTCAAATGAATCCCACAAATGTTGGGATTTGTGACAATGTGTTTAAAAGGGAGGGTGGGTGATGGGCATTGAAGAGGGCATCTTTTGGGATGAGCACTGGGTGTTGCATGGAAACTAATATGACAATAAATTTCATATATTAAAAAAAAGTGATGCTGCTTAGTTGTGATTAGGAGTATGATGTACCTAGGGAAAAATAAGAAATAAATGTACCTACTATGTACCAGGCATTATTCTAGTCTAGGTAACAGATACCAAAGTATGTATTTTTTTCACCTTTTAAATTTTTGCGCGCATGCGTGCTTGCGCGCGCGCACGTGTGTGTGTGTGTGTGTGTGTGTGTGTGAAGTTGATACACAATGTTACAATAGTTTCAGGGGTACAACTTAGTGAGTTGATAAGTTTATACGTTATGCTGTGTTCACCACAAGTATAGCTACCATCTGCCCCATTACTTCACTATTACAATATCATTGACCATATTCCTTATGCTCTGCTTTTTTTTCCATGACTTACTCTTTCTGTAACTGAAGGCCTGTATCTTCTTTTCTCCTTCACCCCTTGTGCTCATTCCCCTACTCCCTTCCCTATGACAACCATCAATTTTTTTTTCTGTATTTATAGTTCTGATTCTTTTGTTTGTTTGTTTGTTTGTTTATTCATTTTTTTTTAAGAGTGGAATCTTATGGTACCAAAATATGTCCATTTTGATTGAGATGCACTTAAAGGAAACTTATTCCCAGGGATTTAGTGTTGTAAGAGGCAACATTATACCCTCCCTTCCCCCTCCTCCCTTTCTTTCTTTCCATTATCATTTGACTTTTTCTATCCTTCAAATAAACAGTCCTAGTTCAGATCATATTGAATCATAGTTGAAAGATAAAGGGAAGTAGGTTCAAGGAAGTATAATTAATAGCCTGAAAATGGACAAGTTGTTCAACAACTTTCTCTCCCACATGTGAAATACAACTTTCAATATATTTAAATTTAATATATATGTATAGATAATATATGTATATACAGTACATATAGTAAATATGAGCATAAATATGAATTATTTTTTGCTATGTTAACCTATTTATGTCCTATAACCACAAAAATTTATTTATAATGGCACTGTAGAGTATTGTTGATGCCTGAAAATGTAATTCCCTCTCATTATTCTTAGTAATTTTTTGGTTAAGGCATAGAGAATGATTGTGACAAAATCATTTTTAAGATACCTGCAGAGGCAGGAGTGGAATTGATTATAGTTGGTTGTAATATAAAGAAATGTTTATGACAAGCCCTGATATTAACAGAATCTAAATTATTTGAAGAGAGAAATTCTTAATAATAATCTATCATAATTAAACTAAGTCTTTAATTACCAGCTTTCATAATTAGATTGGGTTATTAGCCCCATACTTATTCCTGGTATTGACAAGTATTTTAATACTTATTGACAAGTATTTTAATTTCATGAAAAATAAACCTCACTGTTTTCCAATTTTGTCATTTAAAATGTGTTTCAGAAGTATTAAAGTACTTTTTACTCAGGTCTGATAGAAAAATAAATTGTAAATATCAGATGCTTAGAGTTTCCCTGGGGATTTGTTTTACATTTGGCTACCACCTGCTTTAGTAAAGCATATACTAGTATAAAAATTCATCTAAATAATTTATCATTAATTAAATGAGGTTTCAAGCACAGTGATATTTGTTACAGAATTTGGGGAATTCTTATTCACTGTGCTGAAAACCTTGTGAACAGAGAATTTTAGTGGGAGTTTTATTCACTTATTTGGTCAATATAATTGAATAATAGAATATTGGGAATTTTGGTCATCGGTTCATTTCTTGTGATGACCTTGAAGGTGAGAATCTAAATTACAGTTGTTTGGTTCTGCACAGATAATTATTAATTTTGCTATATTTTAGCATTTTAAGCTAATTTTATGTATTTTTTTAGCAAGGTAAAATACCAATAATTGTCTTTCTTTTTAAAATTTTTTTAATGTTTATTTTTGAGATAGAGACAGAGTGTCAGTGGGTGAGTGACAGAGAGAGAGAGGGAGGCATAGAATCCAAAGCAGGCTCCAGGCTCTGAGCTGTCAGCACAGAGCCCAATGTGAGGCTCAAACTCACAAAGCATGAGATCATGACCCGAGCCGAAGTTGGACGCTTAACCAGACTGAGCCACCGAGGTGCTCCCAATAATTCTCCTTCTTAAAAGCTATTTTACCGTTACCTCTTAATTAGTCATTTAATGCTGATGAGCTTTTATGGAATTAAGTTCCTCAATTTATTTACAAAGGATCATTAGCACTTTATAACAAGTCACACCAAAAACTTAGGTGGAATAAAATTATGCCTTAAAAATGTGTGTTATATATTTATAACTCCATCTAGATCTTTATTCATAAAATCACTTATGTATGGCTAAATATACCATAAAACACTCACCAGAGAAATCACAGACATGGCAAAATGTAGATTTATGATATGAATGGCAGCAAAAGGTGTAATACAACAATCTTGTGGCAAGATGTGGAAATTCATTAGTAGCAAGAGATAAGTAAATTATGTTAAACTGTAGCTCTTTCAATATATCGGACTAGGAATAATGAAACAAAAATTGTTTATTTCTCCCAGAGACATGACTTAGAAAGTATTCTCATATATGGCAGACACAGTTATTTTGAAATTAAGTAATGTCTGTTAAAAATTAAATTTGATAATAAAAATATAGACAGTGTGTGAACTGGTCTATTCCAACTCTTGGAACCTCTAGATTAAAAATAATGGCACCACGGTATAAAGACATATCTGCAGTAATATTTGTTAAATATTGCCAAGAAAAAAATTGAAATAAAATACATATCCATGAAGGGCTACATGTAGTATGTACATTACAACATATTATGATGTAATTAAAATGAAATAGAATATTTTCAAATAACTTGGAAATTTTTCTATATGGTGTTATTGTGTGAGAAATGTGGATAATAAAAGACTGATCTTATTTTGTGTACAAAAAACAGCTTCTGAAACTCCCCTGTGAATAGAGTAATATGAGTTCAGCAAGAAAAAAAAAAAACAGTGAAGAATGCATACTAATTTGTTAACAAAGATTGAGTGTTTTGGAAACTGACTCATGTGAGCACAGTTGGGAGTGGAGAGAGAGAATGAACCAAGCAATGGGGGGGGGGGCAGGGGAGGGGCGAAAAATGAAAGGAAAAAATAAAAAGAAACATACACTTGATTCTGATATATATATATATAAAATATATTATATATATTTAATTATATATAAATTATACATAATTAAATATATACATATATATCAAAACATGAATATGTCTTTTAGATACATTTTTTTTGGTCAGTAGATATGTTAAGTATGTTAAAATCTGCAATGTGTATTTGTGAGGAGAGGAAGAAGGAATGTGTATAGGTTATAAAATAAAAGGAATAAAATACAATAGTTGCAAAGAAAGGGTCCTATATTCACTTATGTAATTTCTAATATTTCAAAGTAGCTCTCCAGTGAACTGTCTCCTGGAAGACTAAGACATTAAAAGAGGAATTGTTAGTGTTTATGTGGGTGGTATAAACTGAGATCAACTTTACATGGACTTAGCTATTTTATATCAATTAGGGAGATAATATTTGGCACGAGAAGTAAAATAATTGCTCTAGTCAGAATGAGGTGACCATTACTGATGTACCTCAATTGCATTGTGGATTGACTTACCGTTAGAACATACAAATGTGGGCTCCGCTTCTATTTTTCAGGATTAGGAAAATAGAAACAATATTTTCAGAGTTAAAAGCTGATATTTGTCTGGGCGCCTGGGTGGCTCAGTTGGTTAAGCATCCAACTCTTGATTTCAGCACCGGTCATGATCTCATGGTTTGTGAGATGGAGCCCCGCCTTGGGCTCTGCACTGACATTGTGGAGCCTGCTTGGGATTCTCTCTCTTTCCCCCTCTCCTTTTGCTACTCCCCCCACTTGTGCTTTTGTTCTCTCTCTCTCCTTCTCTCTCTCTCTCAAAATAAATAAACTTAAAAAAAAGTTAATATTCATTTTACCTTTGATTATTTCCAACATAAGAGAGCCACAGAAAAACTTAAGGAAATATCCTTTATATAATGACACAAAAATCAGTGGCTTGTGTATTCAAGGGATAGGTATTAAGAAAGTATCATGGAGAGAAAACAATAGATACACATAGTCATCTCCTAATGCTCAAAGAGTTAAAACTTATGTCCGTCTATCAGATGAATTGAAAAGTCAGAGGGAGGACTGGATATCATTGTATTTCTTTTAAAAAGCCTCGTTTTGGTGGAACATGAAAGAGTGGCAGAAATAGTATTTGCCAAAGAAATATGGTGGTATTTTCAAAGATTCAGTCCTTACTGCAACCTGTTTTCACATCTCCAGATGTTGGTGTGAATTCTTCAGGCTATTAGAGAATACAATCTTTCACAAATTCAAATAAAAAATTTATAAGCAGAATTTGTTTCCAGATAAAACACAGAATTAATTCTCACAGAAATATAAAGATTGACTCTCTCTAAAGTTGAAACTTTTTGATTAGCTGTATGTGCATATTTATATTCTTATATTTTATTTTTTATTATTTTTAAGTGTTTATTTATTTTTGAGAGAGAGACAGACAGAATGAAAGTGGGAGATGGGCAGAGAGAGAGAGCGAAATACAGAATCTGAAGCAGGCTCCAAGCTCTGAGCTGTCAGCACAGAGTCCGATGTGGGGCTCGAAGTCACAAACGGTGAGATCATAACCTGAGCCAAAGTCAGATGCTTAACCAACTGAGCCACCCAGGCACCCCATATATTCTTATATTTTAAATGAGGCTAGAATTTTTTAAATATTAAAACATGTAGTGTTATTGACTTAAATAATTTTACAAAAAGATCATTTACACTGCAACCTTAGAATAAAGCTTTGAGCTCAAAATATGAGATTTTACTCATTATGCCTTTTTATTTTCAATAATTACTTTTGCAATTTATTACTTGAATGTGTTATAAAATGTGTTCATATGTATGTATATATATAAAATGTGTTCACATGTATGTATATATATATATGTATGTGTGTGTATATATATATATATATATATATATATATATATATATATATATTGCTGAATATAGCTGGCATATAGTGTTACATTCATTTCAGGTGTACAGCATAGTGATTCAATGTCTCTATATGTCACGTTAAGGTCACCACAAGTGTCACTACCAAATGTCACCATACAATGCTATTACAGTAGTATTGGCTATGTTCCCTTTGCTGTAAAATGTGTCCATATTAAGATTATTTCTGGTCTATAGAATTAAAGATTGGTAGTGAGCTTTCTCTTGTTCACTGTACCCAAAAAGCATGATAATATACATGGTGAAGAGCATGCCATTCACAATAACTCAAAAAATCTTAAAGCAAAATCCAGTGTGTTATCAACAGCACCACCCTGAACTGAATAGACTGCATAAGAGTTCTACACGAATATAAATCTCTTCTTCATTCTAACTTTTGTTTTTCAATTCTATCTTTAAAAATACCTATTAAGGGGCGCCTGGGTGGCGCAGTCGGTTAAGCGTCCGACTTCAGCCAGGTCACGATCTCGCGGTCCGTGAGTTCGAGCCCCGCGTCAGGCTCTGGGCTGATGGCTCGGAGCCTGGAGCCTGTTTCCGATTCTGTGTCTCCCTCTCTCTCTGCCCCTCCCCCGTTCATGCTCTGTCTCTCTGTCCCAAAATAAATAAAAAACGTTGAAAAAAAAAATTTAAAAAAAAAAAAAAAGGAAAAAATACCTATTAAGACATTTCACAATTTTGTCAATATGGCATGTCAAAGTATTCACATTGTTTTTGTAGCCAATAAAAGTTTCCCTGCTGCAATGAAAAAATAGTATAGTCAAAATAGTCCCATAATTGTTGTTCTACTGCAGAGGGTACATGGTTATTGATTTGCCGTGCCCTAATTTTCTCTTTCCCTCGAGATAACCTTATAAAAGGTCATTTCTTTCCTTCAACAGGTAAATGGCATATTTACAAGTTGACAATATGTAACCTTGTAGTAGGATACCAAATGGAGCATAGCAAAAACAAATGAAACAATTTGGCTGATAGCCATTTCAAGCTATGCTAGTTTCAAGGCAATTATAGCAGTTAGAACATATCCGACTATTCAAACATTAACTGTATTTCTGTTAGTGCAAATCTATAACAATTATGTGATTAAAGTAATCTTCAATACTATGGAACAATTCCCATTACCTCATGTGACATGTATAGCTAACTGGCAAAGGAAAACTATGAAATTGTGAGAAATTGTTTTCTAATTTGACCAGATGAATTATTGTGGTTTGTCTCAGGAATCCAGTTCAATTGCCTAAGCACATTAATTTCATCAGAAAATCAAAGGGAATGGCAGAGATAATCTTTAGAGATAGAGAATTTCTTTACTAAGAGCTTTTTTCCCTTTCTGTAAAATTATAGTACAAAAACTCTGTGTAAGCGTAATTGTTGGGTTTGCCTGTAAGTATTGAAAATCTAAAGCAGTGACACTACTATTAAAAAATATTAAGAATTTTATTGATGATACTTTGGTTCATGGTTCAGTGACAGTCACTTAATAATCTTTTCTAAAAACAGTGGGTTGCTACCTATAATGTGAAGCAATAGAATTATTAGGCGAATGCTTCTATAATATTATATTATATTAATTACACAATTCATTGCTTTAAATTCTTGACATTTTCCAGGGATTCAACTAGGCACTGGAGAGGTAGTAAACAAGAAACAGGCCTTATCCTTAAAGCTTTTATGTTCTACAGGAACAAACACACCAGACAATAAACATCCCAACGCTTTTTATAATTTAACACATACAAAAGTATAAATGAAAAATGAAAAGAAGTAAAAATAGGATGAAGAGGAGCTGGTGCTAATTTAGCTGGGAAGGGCAAGAAAGGCAGAACATCTTTTATTAGGGGTATTTGAGATAAGACTTGAAAGATGGAAAGGAAGTAGCCACATAGAGATCTAGAGGAAAACGTTCCCAAAGAAAGAAAAGCACATGTAAAGGCTCTGATATGGTAATAAACTTAGCATATCTCAGTAACATTAAAGTGGATGCTGTGAAGCATCAGGTTCTCCTGTCCCAGGACATAAGCATTTTCTAAGCTACTAGAAATCGCTGGGAATTTTGCCGGAGAGAGTTGATTATCTTTATATCTGTCTATTATGGAGTAAGATCGAAGCTCTAACATGAAAGCAGAGTTAGGGAGGGCAAAAAGCAAAGTCTTAGGGGTACATTGAGATGTCTGATAGAAGAGAAGGAAAATTTAAAAGAAAATTGAAAGGCACAATTAGAGAATTAGGAGCAGCAGTGTGATGGTAAATGTTTAACAACTGATTTGCTGGCGTGAGGAGAGGTGATTTGCAGTGTTTGTCGGCTCCTGGGATGCCAACACTCCCTCTATGGCTTATTTCAAACTATGGAAACAGTATCACTGAAGGAAGAGTTAGAGACATATAGCCTATGTCTCTAACATATAAAATACAATTTCCATACACAGGCAATTGACGTAGACAACCTCAAGAGTATAATAGTAGTGTGATGTTCGGGACTGATAAGTTTTAAGTATTCGTTACTTTTGTTTTAATATTTACTTTTTGAAAGTTTACATAACTTTATTTTTATTATACATACATATACATATACACACACATATATATATATATATATATATATATATATATATATATATATATTAAGTGTATTTATTTTTGAGAAAGAAAGAGAGCATGCAAGAGTAAGAGTAGGGAAGGGGCAGAAAGGGAGGGGGAGAGAGAATCCCAAGCAAGCTCTGCACTTTCAGCACAGAGCCTGACGCGGGGCTTGACTCACAAACCGTGAGATCATGACCTGAGACTCAGCTGACTGAGCCACCCAGACGTTCCTAATTTAACTTTTTAATGGCTACTTTCAATAAGTGGCTTACAAAATACATGAAAATTTAAAAATCATATGAGTCTGTTCAAACTAGCAAGCACACCAGTGGATGGCAGGCAAGTGGGTTACTGATGCAGGTTGGGCCACAGACACTTGGATAGAGCTAGGAGTTCAAACATTTTTTTGAGAGGGAATAATACCTCTGAAAGAAGAAGTAGAGGAAGAAGGATTGCGCAGGGGGTGATGCCTGATTGTGATATGGACCGAAGGAAACGATAGCCAGTCCATTGCTGAGCTTTGGAGCAAAGATTGCCTATTAGTGGAGTCATTATATATATATTATACATTATATATATACATTATATATATATTATACATTATATATATATTATATTATATATGCTTTTTTTTATTTCTGAGGGGTGGAAGCAGGGGAGGGAAAGAGAGGCAGGGAGACACAGACTCCAAAGCAGGCTCCAGGCTCGGAGCTGTCAGCACAGAACCTGATGTGGGGCTAAAACACACAAACTGTGAGATCATGACCTAAGCCGAAGTTGGACGCTTAACCAACTGAGCCACCCAGGAGCTCCAGTGGAGTCCCATATTGGGAAGACATGGTTTGGCTCTGTATTTTTGGCTTTGTCAGTTGTTGGCCAGGGATTATTCAGGCAGAGCATCAGTTGAAGGAGCTAACAGCTGGAGGCTATCAGCCACTTTCACTCCTCACACCTGCTGGGCAACCATTCCTTTCTTGAAGGGACATCAAGTGGCACATTTGTGTGGGTTACACAATTATCATGAGATAGGGAATGACCAACTATGATCAGTTATGCTCTGTAATTGAGTCAGACAAAAAAAGATAATTTACTATAGGGAGTAATGAGGTGTAAGCCATTGTCAGCTTTCATGAGTGGTTTTCAACCTGACATGAGAAAAAAAAAAAAAAAAGAGGAGTGGAAATTTTAGGCATAGATGTTTCTTTCATGTATTAAAAGGGAATGTATTCAAACTAAGATTCATATATTTAACCTGAGAAACGGTGATTGTAGAGTAATTGGGAGCATAGAATAGAAATGTTCCAAAACATATGAAAAATTTCACAAGCAACTTAATTAGAAAAAAGAAAGTGTCCTTTGGAATAAAAACAGTTTGGTTGAAAACACATATCTCCATTTTTTTTTTTTTTTTTTAAGGAATGATCAGTAAATAGTTCTGGTTTTTATTATGGCCCTCTTTTGAAGTAAATCTGGAAGGAAGAGCTAGAATTTTTGTCAAAAAATGACAATAGACCTAAAGAACACTGGAAAAGTGATATTTCCTCTTAGGTTCTCTCACTTTTGTGGGTCAGAAATTCTTTCCCTGAACCTGGGGGTGGAATGCCTTTGTATTGGACAATTGTTTCTACTTCACTGGCCTTTCAGCGGTGAAAGGAAGCTTTAGTGAAATAAGTTTTCACTGGGGAGTTTTAACACATTTTCTGTCATTAAGCTAACAAGCAGCTGAGGAAGTGGTAAAAACTGTTAATCCCTCAGCTGATCTGTGCAGAGCTCCCAGTGTTGATATATATGTAGAGGTGTTGGTAAATGAATATTGTTAACATCACATTTAAAAGCTATGGAAATGAGAGGCATCACTGTGAAACTCTAAAAATCTAGATTTTATTTCTTGTTTTCATTGTTTTTAATTTTTAAATTTTATTTAGATCCTAGTTAGTTAACATATTGTAATATGATTTTAGGAGTAGAATTTAGTGATTTATCACTTACCTATAGCGCCCAGTGTTCATCGCAACAAGCACCTTCCTTAACGTCCACTACCCATTTAGTCCATCACCCCACCCAACACCCCTCCAGCAACTCTCACTTCTCTGTATTTAAGAGTCTCTTATGGTTTGCCTCCCTCTCTGTTTTTATCTCATTTTTCCTTCCCTTCCCCTATGCTCATCTATTTTGTTTCTTAAATTCCACATGAGTGAAATCATATGATACTTGTCTTTCTCTGACTGTTTCTCTCAGCATAGTACACTCTAGTTCCATCTACATTGTTACACACGGCAATATTTCATTCTTTTTGTTTGCCGAGTAATATTCCATTAGATAGATACACACACACACGCACATACCTACACACACACACACACACACCACATATTCTTTATCCATTCGTCACTCAGTGGGCATGTGCACTCTTTCCATAGTTTGGCTCTTGTTGATAGTGCTGCTATGAACACTGGGGTGCATGGGCCCCTTCGAATAAGCATTTTTGTATCCTTTGGATAAATACTTAGTAGTGCAATTGCTGGGTCATAGGGTAGTTCTATTTTTAATTTTTTGAGGAACTTTCATGCTGATTTCCAGAGTAGATTTTATTTTTCGAAAGATGATTTTCATTTGTTCCTCCAACATACCATGTTTGCCTCTGCATTTGCTATTGCCTCTGGCTGGAAGGCTACGAACAAGACCTTTGCATGACTCTTTCCTACTCACTCACGCATCAGCTCCTTAAGCCCTAGGCAGATCACCAAATTGAACTATCCTTCTTCCCAGTCAAGTTCTACCATATTTTTCCAACAGCACTTATTAGTTTTTGAAATTGTGTGGTGCATTAACTTTTATTCTTAATTATTCTAATGAAAACAATGACCTCCTCCTCCTGTTCATTGCTCTATGAATGCCGCTCTCAGCAGCTAGCACATAATGAGGCACATCGTAGGACCAGAATAAAGAGGTCTTCAATGAATGACAACTCATTTAATACTTTCTTTATAGTTAACATTTGCTGAGGTTTAAAAATCAGCTTATAAACAGTCCATTTTTCTCATCTCCAAGAAAGGGATATTTTAGCTTCTCTACTCACTTCTCCTCTGACACACACTATGTTGTCTTTATGTTTTCACCTTCCACTTACTATTGAAAATAGTGTAATACCAGGCTTAAAACATCAATAACCACAACTACTTCTGGACAAAATTAGCAATACCACTAATTACCAAACTGAATGGAATATTTTGGTGTTTGTCTTACCTACTATAAGTTTAACACTGTAAATCTGCTTCTCTGCCATCTCCATTGGCTTCTAGAATACTTCTTGATCATTTTTCTCCTCCTACACCATAAGCATTAAATCCAGGTTTTTATCATAGGCTGTTTTTCCCTCTGCCCACTTTTAGATGATTATAATAGTCCTGTCCATGTTGTTCCTCTTTGATTTGTCTTTGCATTCTAGCTGCTTTCTTATCCTGTTCCCTATCCCTCCTGCATTATATGTTTTCCTAAATAATTTCACTAGTCACTAAACTGGCCTCCAAGAATCTAGGTTTGTCTCCGATCCTCTACAAAGTTGCCAGAAGAATTTCTCCAAAACAATACTCATACTGTAGCTTGAAATTTAAAATGGTTTTCTTAACCAGATAATAAACTTGCTGACAGTGGAAAATGTGAAGGAGTTTGCTCTGTAACCTCCACATGTAGTTGACAGAAAGTGTTCAATAAATATTTAAGGAATTGGGGTGCCTGGGTGGCTCAGTTAGCTAAGCATCCGACTTTGGCTCCGGTCATGATCTCATGGTTCATGGGTTCAAGCACTGTGTTGGGCTGTGTGCTGATGGCTCAGAGCCTGGAGCCTGACTCATAGTCTGTGTCTCCCTTTGTCTGTCCCTCCCCTGCTCATGCTCTCCCTCTGTCTCAAAAATAAATAAACATTATTTATTTTTTTTAATATTTAAGGACAAGGGGCACCTGGGTGGTTCAGTCAGTTAAACTTCTGACTTTGGCTCACATTACAATCTCACAGTTCATGGGTTTGAGCCTCACATCAGGCTCTGTACTGATAGCTGAGTCTGGAGCCTGCTTTGGATTCTGTGTCTCCCTCTCTCTCTCCCCCTCCCCCACTTGTCCCCTGTCTCTCTCTGTCTCCCAAAAAATAAATGAATAAATAAATGTTAAAGAATATTTAAGGAAAAAAGAAAGAATGAGAAGGAGGGACAATTGTTCAGACAATGACAAATTACTGTGAATAATGAACTTTCTCATTCCCTTGAAATCAGAACTTTAAAAGAGACCTGTATAAAAGGTAAACACTCTGGTATTTATAACTAGTGATCAAAACTCACAAAAAAAAAAAAATAAAAGGAATAGCCCAAAAAATGCACTTTAGAAAGCTTGGCTGCAATTAATTACAGTAATTAATATAAATAGCATATGTATATATCGATTTACACGGGTATATACATTACACATTTACTAACAACAGGAAACAGAAACAACATCACAGAGTTCTCTTTTTCTTCCTCCTTGATTTTGTATTCAAGGAAAGCAGTCTCTGTAAAAATGAAAGAAATAGAAGAATGAGACTGATGTAGCAGAGTTCTGGAAGGGAGAACTGGGATCATAGGAGGAATTTCTTGTTTTAAATGGAAGTGAACTTAGCATATTTTAATGCTGTTGGGAAGGTTCCTTTAGAAATGGAATAAGTAAAAGTAGAGATAATCTTAAACATACCTATGCCATCTAATAGCCATTTTCTTAGGAACAGGTTTGTAAATTCGTTGAAAACACCTACCAATAAACAGTGATCCTTAGAAAGATAACACATCGATACATTTTTACTTAATTTTCAGTATGTGTAGTCTTTCTAAATTATTATGCTTAATAATCTAGTTTATTTTGTGCTTCTTGAACAAGTCATAAGATAGAAATATTAATATACTTATTGGAAAGCAAATAAGGCTTGCTTGCTCAGAGTGACCATCAGTGTGAGAAAATAATTTTCCTGGATAACAATGTCCTAATGAAAACAGCATTATAGCTTTCCTTTATACTCTTATTTGTCAGAAGGTAATTTTCTTTTGGCATCTTTTGATTTTAGGGTCCCATTTTCTGGGAAATTTTAAATGTTTCCAGAACTCTTATATATAAAATAGATTGTTTTCTGTTTTGTTTCAGTGCTTTAAACAGGGATACTTTAGGAAAAAATAACACTACCTAGTAATAAAGATGCCTTTTTTAAGGTACTAGGCATTTATATATAAATAAATGGCAAATTTTCTACTTACAGTTGGACATGAAACAAGATTGTTAACACAGTTCCGTAGACTTCCTCATGATAATTTGTATTAATATATTTATGGAAGACAGACAGCCTGGGTTCAGAGAGGCTAAAACACAAGCCATAATGTTTTATTCCTAAACACAATGTAAAGTTCAGAGGTAAGAAAAACATATACTCAGCTATGAGAGAAAAATTCAAATGTTAATTTCATAACATGAAATACATTTGTTGTCATTGAAATGAAATATGTGGAGCCTGTTTGTAATTCTTTCTGAGAACTGCAGTTGGATATTGGAATAATGTTGGAATAATAATATCTGTGCTCTTTATTCCCAAATGAATACACACACACACACACACACACACACACACACACACGTACGCATGCACATACACACACACACGATTATGGCACAAATGTTATTATTTGCATGACTTTTTATTTGTGAATCACACTGGTTCTTAAACAACTTACATAAAGGGCCACTGAACTCAAAGTTATGTATTATAATCCTTTATTTTCTAAAAACAATGACAATATTGCAGTAGGATGAATATGATAAATATTGCCAATTCATATCTCTAGAATTACATTTTATAGTAAGAAATAATAGATAAGGTCAATGCTGCTTTAATTGCTCCATATAACTTTAGCTAGTGAGCACATTATACACACATTAGTAAGAACTCTACTAAAAATGAAATTCAAACAATAACAAATGTATTCTAACTTCACTATTTAAACTGCCCAGCTAGCTCAGTTGGTAGAACATGAGACTCTTAATTTCACTATTTATATTTTGGAGAAAATTACCAACTGTACTTTAATGGTTATTTGTCTTTACAGTTACAAAAATGTGGGGGATATATGACATATGATGGTTTAGAATTTCCTAATGAACTAAGGAGGAAACTGAACCTAGGTCTTAGTTTAATCATAGTTAAATTAAATTCATAGATTAAATGAAGCAGGCTGTGCTAATTCTCACAAAATTGGCACATAGTGTTTTTCAAAAGGATGTGCTGTGAAGGAAGGAGATGTAATTTGGAAGAGGTTTTTGAATTTTACAATAATGCTCTAAAATATAAAACATACAAAAGTAATATTTATATAATGAAAACTACAAAAATATAGCTCCATAAAAAATCTTGCTAGCCTAGTGGTATTAGGCTGAAGTTACAAAAAGGAGGTCATTCAAACCAAATTCTACAATTATCTTGATCCATGGATGATACATATAACACAAGCAATGGATTCAGATGGATCTAAGTTTAAATCTGGTATTCCTGCTGTCCAGCTTGGTAACATGGAAAGTAACATGGATGACCTTATCTTCTACCTAACTTTCCTCATCTAAAAATGAACCACTTGGGGCGCCTGGGTGGCGCAGTCGGTTAAGCGTCCGACTTCAGCCAGGTCACGATCTCGCGGTCCGTGAGTTCGAGCCCCGCGTCAGGCTCTGGGCTGATGGCTCGGAGCCTGGAGCCTGTTTCCGGTTCTGTGTCTCCCTCTCTCTCTGCCCCTCCCCCGTTCATGCTATGTCTCTCTCTGTCCCAAAAATAAATAAAAAACGTTGAAAAAAAAAAAATAAAAAAATAAAAATGAACCACTTGTGGATTCAATGGGTAGTACATAAAAATGACTTTGCATCATTCTAGTTCATGAGGGAATATTCTATGAAAATTGGCTATTTTTTAAAAAAAAATTGACATTAGATGCATTAGATATGGCACATTCACCAATGCAATGTTCTTTTATATTTGGTTCAATCTTAGAGGATTTTAAGAAACATTTTAAACCTAGTTTAACTTTTCATGGTTACTAAAAGTGGTTTCAGTGCTTCAAATTTATTCTATTTATTTCCCATTTCATCTCATCCATGGATTAGTTTTTAACTGTTTTTTTTTAAAGAGAATATTTAAATTATGATAATTTATATTTGCTGCACATGCTGTTAGGCTGTGGTGCGTGTTCCACTGCCAAAACAGGTATTTAAAGAAAATAGGGCTAACCCTTGACTGGATAGATGAGGCTATTTATAAAACTTCCAGGCTTCATTTACTGATCTGGTATGTACTAGTATGAATGCAAAATCTCTTCTCATTCTCCCTTAAAAATGTAGCTTTTAAATAACAAGGACTAACAAAATCAAAATTGTATGGGCCAGACAAAAGTACCTTCTCAAATTTTACAAAGAGTTCCAAGAGTCTAGGAATGTAGTCTATCAAAAATAATATATTTCAAAATGAATAGTATTTTAGTTCCATATAAGAAACATTTATTTTTAGGAAATCAGATGTGTTTATTTTTCTATAAAGTATATGTCATTCAATATTATGGGCCTACATTATTAGAAATGATTTACACATTTTCTTTCATGTCTAAGCAATACCCTCTTTGTTTTAAAGGTGAAGAAATTGTAGGAGCACCTGGGTGGCTCTATCGGTTAAGTGCCTGACTTCAGCTCAGGTCATGATCTCACTACTGAGTTCGAGCCACGCAATGGGCTCTGCGCTGACAGTGCAGAGCCTGACTGGGGTTCTCTCTGTCCCTATCTCTTCCCCTCCCCCACTTGCTCTTTCTCTCTCAAAATAAATAAATAAACTTTAAAAAAAAAGATAAACTGGGGCACCTGGGTGGCTCAGTCGGTTAAGCCTCCGACTTCAGCTCAGGTCACGATATCACAGTATGTGAGTTCGAGCCCCGCTTCGGGCTCTGGGCTGATGGCTCAGAGCCTGGAGCCTGCTTCTGATTCTGTGTCTCCCTCTCTCTCTGCCCCTCCCCGGTTCATGCTCTGTCTCTCTCTGTCTCAAAAACAAATAAACGTTAAAAAAAAATTTTTAAAAAAAAGATAAACTGTAACATTTAAAGTCACTTCTCCAAGGTGAAACAGAAAGTGGCCTCCTGGAATTTAAAAATAATTGTCTCACGCCAAAGACTTTATTTTCCTTTATTTCACTATAGAGTCCCTGCATGCCAATGAACTAATGTCTTGTTATTACTAAAGGAACTATGGAGATTTTTCTTATTCTAATATGTGATATTCAGTATTAACTTCATTCATCAGTATAGTGACATAATTTTGTACAATAACCATGGTTTGATTTTGAAAATACAACTTGGATATTTAAGAGCTACAGCTCACAAGTTATTATTTATAATTTGCTTTATGTTTTGTAGGCATAATTCTTAGTCATTATTTGCAAAACACTTTTCAAATAAAGTGATACTATTTTCTTCATTATAGTTGTGAAGAAAATCTGACATCCAGAGGTTAAGTGATTTGCTAAAGTCCAAATAAGAAGTTAATGGCACAGTCAGAATTTAAATCCTTACTATTCACTAGGTTATTTTGTCCCAATTTAGACATAGTAGAGAATAGAGAGAAAGAGACCAGGAGGCGGTGAGAAGGGAACGGGGTAATGGAGAAGGAGATGGAGAGATAGAGAGATTGAGAAATATTAAAAGGAAACATTATAAATTACGGCGGAGTCCAAATAAACTTAATTGCCTTCTACATTACTAAACCTGAATGTGTTTCTAGTATCTGTGTAAGGGAAAAAGTGGGAAAAGATCACATTTCAAACACACAGGACAGGAAATTGTTTTGAAATGCTAGGCATACATTATGATATAGACTCATGTGAAATAAAGAATGATTCAAATACGTATATCTGAAGATCATGCAGGATTTTGAGACAATCAAGTATATTTGAAGTCCAATGCTTCAGGAGACAAGAGGGGTCTCTACTTGTAAAGCTTTCTACAGGAAGAGCCAAACATAAGTGTTCTGATACGCATACGGCAAATAAACAGGAGTGTCCCTATTGTCTGAAATCTTATCTACGTGGTAAAAACATCTTCAATAGCTTGGAATTATGGAGGCAGTTTATAGTAATTGTAATCATTGAAAACCTTTCCAACCAATCTTGTTACCCCCATCCATTCATGAATTTGGGTTTTGTTACTGTCTCTCCAAGTTATTTAAATAACAATTGTTATTGGGAGTTAAATGCCTAGTGAAGACATTATCATTCTTCCTGTTTCATTTATTACCAAATTTCTGAGATTAGTGTATGACTTTCTACAAGGTCTTTGTAATATAGTTGAGTGATGATATCAAAGGCAGAAATTAGCCATATAGATCAAAGAAGTAGTGCATAGAGAGGACAGGCCCTGAAAACTGTACAGAATTATCCTGGTGTAGTTATTCTTCACTAGCCAGATTCTTAGAAGCAAAGCATATAGAGAGTGTAGAAATCTGTGACTTAAAAGGCATCATTGGGAGTTAGCCAAGACTTTAAACATAGGAATTCAAGAAAAGTTACATAAAATGGAATGATTGAAAACTACCAGATGATATGTCTTAATATTAAATAAATTGACTTTTGTGTCTTGCCTGGGAAATGTTCAGGAATAAAGGTTGAAAGTGGAAAAAGAATACAAAGAGAAAAATGCTTTGAATTAAAACTTTGGATTGTATTATCTTGTTTATTAATAATTGACCTTATGACCTTAGAAGAGAAACAGCCTTTCTGAACATTATTCTTGAATCCATTAGATATTTATACTCACCTTTTAATATTCTTGCTGGATTTTTATTAGATGATATAAAAGTGCTTTGCAAATTTTATAATACAAGTGAACTGAAAGACACTCAGGATGTTGTGGATACTTGGTTCTAAGACTGAGCTTAAAATCCACTACCTAGAATATTTTTGGTGCCTCATTTTCAGGCTTCTAGGCATGAGGTTTCCAGAAAGTAGGGATTTCATGATTTTCTTTTTATGCTCTATGATAGGTTTTAATTACATCCAGAAAACTTATTTTATTATTATTATTATTATTATTATTATTATTATTATTATTATTTTAGACAGAGCAAGCTGGGGAGAGGGGCAGAGGAAGAGAGAGAGAATTTCAAGCAGACTCCATGCTCAGCATGCGTCTGACAGGGGCCGATCCCATGATCCTGGGATCACAATCTGAGCTGAAATCAAGAGTAAGATGCTTAACTGAGTCACCCAGGCACCCCTGCTTTTAGAAAAATTATTAATAATTGGCCAGAAAATATGATAGTGTCTAGTTTTGTAGAAGATGGTGAAAAAAGTTTCCCCTAACAGTTAAAAAAAAGAAAAAAAATAGAGTATCTGGTTTATTGAAATATTCTATAATAGACTAAGTTTCTAGTCTTGGATTTATTTTTTTATTTAAATTGTTAAAAAATTTATTTATTTTGGAAAGAGCGCGCGCACATGAATGGGGGAAACAGAATCCAAAGCAGGCTCCAGGCTCAGAGCTGTCAGCACCGAGCTGGATATGGGGCTCAGACTCACAAACTGTGAGATCATGACGTGAGCTGGAGTCAGCTGCTTAACCCACCTAAACCACCCAGTCACGCCGGATTTATTTTTTAATAGCTAATAAGGACTTACAGGGTTATCTGAGATAGAAGTTTTAAATATACATATTTTGGTTTCTTGAGATAAACTTGAATATTCAAGGAAAAGATGTCATAATTGTAGCAAATATGAAAGGTAATTGGAGGAGTTTGGGATTTTTCCCCCATATGATTGATATAGAGTTAGAAATGTAATGTGTTTGCACCTGGAACTTTGTGCTCATTGGAAAACGTTGGCAGTTATTGAGGCGGCAGCCTGCAGGACATATGGCTTCGGTTCATGGAATTGCTCCGACCACACATAGACTCTGGTATTCTGTGAACATGAATGCTCTATTTAAAGAAATGTGACTGGATTGTGCCTCTGCATCATTGGTGTCAACAGGAACAGAAAGTAAGAGTCCTTGTCATTGAAATATATTTGGACTAAACTCTGCCCAAATGTCAGGGCTCTTTCATTTCTCATGGATTTTATATAGAAACCCATGAGTGAAACAGCTGTCATTTTGCACGAGCTGGAATATAGTTCTAAGCATGGGGTATTAAAGAAAAAAAAAACCCAAAACCTATTTTTTAAAGAGAATATCTTTTATCAGTAGGTGAATTTATAATTCAAATGTTTGTGTTCATCAAATTAAAATACAAATGTAAAGTAGCAATTCCCTAGAAAACAGACAAGAAAATTACACTGCTATAATTTGTTCTCTGTGCTTTTTTTTTGGTTTGTTTATTTATTTATTTTGAGAGAGAGATAGAACAAGCAGGGGAGGGGCAGAGAGAGAGAATCCCAAGCAGGCTCCATGCCATCGGTGCAGAGCCCAATGAGGGGTCGAACTCATGAACAGTGGGATCATGACCTGAGCCGAAATTAAGAGTCTGATGCTTAACCGGCTGAACCAATCAAGCACTCCTGTTCTCTGTGCTCTTTTTGCCATTTGATTGTTTATTAAAAACCTACCTATGATCGAAAACAATAGTATTTTGCTAAATCAAACCAAAAGCTATTAAGGTGCTAAGGTATTGAGTATCTTCTATTATATTCCTTGGTTTTCAAAGACAAATACTTGAATTCTGCAATTTAAAGATAAATATTTTCTTCATCTACTGAAAATGGAAATAATAGGACTCTGAAGGTAATTCAGCATGTTGGCATGGATCTGAAGGATAATTCTGTAATCTTAAAAAATTATAGTGACCTAATGACTTTGAGCACCATGTGTCAGGGTAACATATATGACTATGCGGATCTGAGTATTTTAAGAGAGATATAGTAAAGATATGACTTCTGATTTAATAAGAGTGGTATTTTCATATGATGCCTCAGCTATTTCTTTATATATCAACACCCAGTGACTGGTGATATTATGAATATCTGGGATATTTGTAAACTGAATACAAAACTCATTGAAAATTTTTCTGAAATAAATTTTTCCCTAAAATTGTGTATAGCAGCCTTCCTTTTAAAAGTTTTTGCAGTATTGTGTCATTGATCACAAAGCTAAAAAAATAACGTATAACTCTCATAAAATGTGTTTATAACTGTATTTATATTTCCAAAGCATTTCTAAAAGAAACTAGTCAAGCTTAACATACTTCAAAATGTTTTCTCTTTTTTTACAATCTTGTTTAGAATCATTAGCTATTTTGTGTAGGTCAAAATAAATTAATTAAAATGTACTTAATAAGTCTCTCCAGAGTTTAGTTTTGTTGGTTAGCTTTTTAAAACGACTGTGTGCTTATCAAGTGAGAAAAACTGCTTTGCAAAGGAACAAGAGGTTCTGTAAAATGAACTTATGCAAGCATCTTGACTTGCTTCACATAAGGTGACAGGAGGAGGGCCCCATGTCTCCCAACCACAGGATTGGTGCTCAAGCTTCGTTTTACACAACTCTCTTGACTTTTTTTTTTTTTAGCTCAGGACGTATTTGTTACACACATGGGCTCCAATGCCCTGAGTGATATCCAGTCTCCAGGTGCAGACAAGCTGACTTTCCAGGACATTCCTGTAAACATCTGCCACCTAAATTGATACTGTCCAATGTCAACCTGCAAGTATATTCTCCAAATGGCAAATTAGCGTTCCCTCCATCGCCATTGTAAGAGGAAGCTCACAGTGGAAAAGGGTCTTACTCACTAGAACGAAATCCATACCACATCCAGTGGCTGCTCTAAACTAGAAGTTTAGAGATACATAATCTAAATCCCTGATGACATTAAAAGCTCATTTAATGAATGGACTTTTTCTATTTAATATTTCAAACATAAAAATAACTTCAGAGGCGCCTGGGTGGCTCAGTCTGTTGAGCGTCGGATTTCGGCTGGGGTCATGATCTCACAGTCGTGAGTTCGACCCACCCTCCACCCCCGTGGGGCTCTGTGCTGACAGCTCAGAGCCTGAAGCCTGCTTCGGATTTTGTGTCTCCCTCTCTCTCTGCCCCAACCGCCTTCTGTCTCTGTCTCTCTCAAAAATAAATAAACATTAAAAAAATTAAAAAAAATAACTTCAAAGGATAGTAGCCATTTTTACCCTTTGTGAAAAGACAGTTAATGCTATACACACCTCACAACCATCCCTTAAATTAAACAAGTCTTGTATCACACCTAATAGTCCGTGCAGGTGATGCCAATGTGTGAAATTGACCAAGTATGGCTTGTGGAGAGCATATTCCCTCCCTAAAAAAGTCAAACAATACTAAGTTTTATCTGACCTGTGTTTATATGAGTTACTTTTTAAATAAAACAGTACCTTATTTTACTTTAAGACACTCTGAGCCAATAAAGCAAACAGTATCATATCTCTACATGCAAATTTGTGAAGATTAAGGCATTCTAAAATAGTCTGCGATTCCTTTAACATGCAAAAATTAGTACATTGTACTTTTTTAAAGACTTTCTATTTTGAATTGAAGATGGTTTAGTAGCTTTAAAGATTTGTGACTAATAAAGACATTGCTTTAATTTTCAGTCATTCAAATCCAATGTTTTAGCAAGTAACCTTTTGATATTATTAAAATAAAACTCAGTGGAGAACAGGCTTGAGAATCTCTTAAGCAGATAAAACTATTTAAGCCATGTAAGAAAAACTAAATATAACTTTTTTTATGAATCTAAGTGAAATTAGGCGATTTCTTATAAATGTTTCTGATAATCATAAAATAATCTTCAGTCATCTTTTTAAAATGGTATGAGATAATTACTTTTAACTAATCCTCTTCCACTGGAAACCCCAGATATAATAACCAGTTGTTATAAAGGTTAAGTTACTTCCTCATTTTGCCTTTAAACCATCCTGCAATATCATGCACCTTAACTTCATAGTGGTTTTAGATTTCAAAGCACGCAGTTCATGATCTGTTCTTATGTGCACACTAGACTTACTAAATACTAGTTTATTAATCTAGTGTTTTAAAATTTGCTATTTCTGAATTTTTTGCAGCATGTTTATTAACCTAAATGAAGAACAGTAAGGCAATGTATTTGTTTATTGTATTGGAAAATAAAGAACCAAATTCTACAGGTGTTAATTATTTCATTGGTATAAACAGTAATTCATATTAAGTAATTAATACATTTCAAATATAAAGTACATTCTCAGAGACATCTCCAGAAATGTTCACACGGAAGAGAATAACTATAGCTACAAATATTTTAATATACATTTTAGTGTATATTTTCTTTAAATGTGTTTTCTTAGCATAGTAAAAATGAAAAGGGATAAGTTTTGGTGGCATTCTAGAAATAGATAAATACTTTTTTATTTTATTTTATTTTCATTTAAGAAATAAAAGTAATTTAAGAGCTTGGGTCTTCCCTACAATGTGGAGTGAATACCTATGGATTTGTGTTGTATGTAGCTGTTGAATCCAGGAATATGTATCCTTTTATATCACCTGATCCGATATACAAAATATTTGTACATTCTTATGGCACATATGAAATAATAGATTATTGGGTAAAAATGTGTGAGCTTGTTTCAATAAATTATGTAATATATTAAATATATCATTTTATAGCATGCATTAAAACAAGAATTTCAAGAAGTATATTTTGAAATTATACTTAAGGGAAATTTTGTTAGTTTCAAGTAATTAAATGTTGGCCTTAGTAGAAAGGTACCATTTCAAATTACAAAGTTGAAGTCGTCTGCAACTTCATAAAATTCTTGGTAAAATTTTGGTCTCTAAGAGCAAAAACTTTCTTGTATCTACAGCAATTATACCAAGTGTTTTGTTCAAGTTTAATGGAAAATGCAGAGCTGAATGTACAGACAGAAGAAAAAGTTTCAGCTTAACTTGACTTTGATTTGATGAAAGCAGTCAAGTTTCCAATTCCAGTTCACTGTGTATCTGGATTTGGCTTTTCAGTTCACTAAGCCCAGCTAGCAAATCAATACAAATTATCACTAATTTGTCAGAATGTGATAAATGACTTAATGCCAGTGAGCTGCCACTGATCCTTATGTCATCTCTGTCTGCCTGGGTCAGCACATTTTCTTAATGCTCTGAGAACCTTAAAAAAAGACAGCACAATAAAAGTTATGTGCTTAATATCTTAACCCAAGTTTGTCCAGTAAAATGTGCTTATGCTAAAAACAGTGCATTATGTAATGTAATACATTATGTTTGACTCTGTGATATTCTGGGGTTAACTATAATGGTGAACTATCAGGAAACATGCAACAAACATGAAAAAAGATGTAGCCATAAGGTTCATTATTTATGCATTTCCTTCCATAATAATTGTTTGGCAAGCGCTAGGATTTTTTTCTTTCGGTTATCTTATTTTTAACATTTTATTCACAACTGGCTGAATCATTTATCTTAGTCACCTAATACAGATGATTAATGAGATAATGAACAAAAAGGTCACTATTTTATCACTGCATAGATTAACTTGCTTCTAAAACACAAAATATCCATTTTAACATAACAAACTCTACCCATTAACCCTGTTGTCATTGTTTAGAGGAGAGGCTAGAGAAAAATGGCATGAATGATGACTTAACCTGGGCTCCCCAAAAGAAAAGAAAAATAAACCAGAACAAAACAGTGTCTGAAGCCAGAGCTTACATGATCATGCTTTATTGGAGGGATGCAATCCCTGGGAAAATGGATTTAAAAATTGGAAAGAAAGGCAGGGAAGAGCAAATATAATGTGGTGTGTTTACCAGCTGGCTATAGCTTCCCAATAAACACATCTGCTTTCTCAGTTAAATCCCATGTCTCCAGAGATGTATTATGGAACCATTGAATTTCTGGATGACCCTACATTCCCTTCTCTCTTATTCAGAGATACCTCCTGAGACACTGCCTCCCTGGCACTTCTCTGTTCTGCTGCACAGCCCTTCCAGGTACTGTGGAAGAAGTCAGAGCTTGTGTGTGTGCAATATAGTCAGAGATAGAGCAGTCTGCTTTGTCAGCTGGCACTGTATATGAGGGCTTCTCATTCCATGGTGACTACAGCGTCACAGAGAGCAGCAGTGGCTTTTCAACTACCGGATGGCATGAGCCAATGGAAAAGTTGTTCTGGCCTAGAAGTAAGGCAATTGGCTAAAGCTTGTCAGAGTGGCAGGGAGGCATAGTTGGCATAAAGAATAAACTGAGTTTGGTATAATGATATAACTCAATCCATAATCGATTTAGGCAAAGAACTCAGGGCATCTCAGTCTCAAAATGGAAGGGCGGATTTGGTATAAGTAATTGTAAGAGGAAGATAAATGTGGAGTAAGGGAGTTAGTGAATATTAGGAGAGGAGGGGAAAAAAAAAGAACACTTCAGGTATATTGCACTTGTGCTCAGAATGGAAATATTTTTTATTACATTTTGATTACAAATAGTTTTGATTACATTACGCATTGTTTTATTTCTTGCTGACTCAAGAGACAGACTACTTCCACTGTGGGGACCACTGCCTCGTCTTTTTGGCCTAAGTTCTCCCTACGCTATCTCAAAAAAAATAGGCATAACTTCATCGTTTGTTCTATTCCTGATATCTCGTAAATTAGCATACCTCTTTTAAAATGTTTTATGGATTTATTTAACTTTTATTGACTACAGCACACATCAGGAAAGGGCACAAAAATAAATGTACAGTACAATGAATTATCATGAAGCTGACTAAACAAGAAATTAAAAAAATAAAAATAAAGATAACTAAAACCTAAACCAAGAAATGAAATACCAGTCTCCCGATATAGTCCCTCTCAATCATTAACCCTTCTTCCATTCCATTATTACAATTCATTTAATGTAATATGGTCATTGCAATATATTTTATAAATGTGTAAAATTGCATATATACACAAAATTGTGTGTCAATCACTGTGGATTTGTTTTGCCAGGATTGTCTATTTATATACATAGAATCATACAGTATGTGTTCTTTGTGTCTGACTTTCTTTGCACAAAATTGTTTGTGAGATTCATTTATATTTTGCATGTTTAGCTCATGCATATATAGTAGTCTATATATAGATATGTAATATTTAATTGTTTAAAAATACTATTTATATATCCTTCATACTTTTGAATTGTTATTGGTTTTTAATTATTATGAAAAAAGTCATTATGAATAATCTATATATGCCCTTTGATGCATACATATCTGCAATTCCACTGGATATCGTCCCCCAGGAATACAATAATTGGGTGACAGAATATGTATATTTTTAATTCACTAGAAGATGCCAAAGAATTTTCCGCAAAACTTTTAGCAATTTATAGTCTGAGCAGAAGCGTGTTAGTTTCCATTGCTTTTGCCAAAACTTGACCTTCAGACTTTTTTTGGTCATTCCACTGCATGTTCAGTGGTACACATAAAGTGGTTTCACAGTGTGATTTTATGGTTTGAGCATCTTTTTATAACTTTATTGGTTGTTCTATATATTGTGTTCTTTGAAGTGCATATTCAAGACTTCCCCATTATTCTATTGAGTTATCTTTTATTGATATTTTGGGGCTTATTAAATTTGGGTAATAGCTCTTTGTTAGTCAAATATGAGGCGAATGTCTTTTCGTAATATCTGGATTTACTTTTTACCCTCTTAATGGTATATTTTGATACCTTAGTCAATTTATTAGTTTTGTTTATGGTAAGCATTTTTTGTGTCCTCTTCAGGAAGAACTTTGCTATGCAAGGTTGTAATTTGACCTTTCAGGGCTGGTTGTTTGGAAGAGAGTGAGTTTTGGGTAAATTTTATTTTATTTATTTTTATTTATTTATTTATTTATTTTTTTTTTTTAATATATGAAATTTACTGTCAAATTGGTTTCCATACAACGCCCAGTGCTCATCCCAAAAGGTGCCCTCCTCAATACCCATCACCCACCCTGCCCTCCCTCCCACCCCCCATCAACCCTCAGTTTGTTCTCAGTTTTTAACAGTCTCTTATGCTTTGGCTCTCTCCCACTCTAACCTCTTTTTTTTTTTTTTTCCCTTCCCCTCCCCCATGGGTTTCTGTTACGTTTCTCAGGATCCACATAAGAGTGAAACCATATGGTATCTGTCTTTCTCTGTATGGCTTATTTCACTTAGCATCACACTCTCCAGTTCCATCCACGTTGCTACAAAAGGCCATATTTCATTTTTTCTCATTGCCACGTAGTATTCCATTGTGTATATAAACCACAATTTCTTTATCCATTCATCAGTTGATGGACATTTAGGCTCTTTCCATAATTTGGCTATTGTTGAGAGTGCTGCTATAAACATTGGGGTACAAGTGCCCCTATGCATCAGTACTCCTGTATCCCTTGGGTAAATTCCTAGCAGTGCTATTGCTGGGTCATAGGGTAGGTCTATTTTTAATTTTCTGAGGAACCTCCACACTGCTTTCCAGAGCGGCTGCACCAATTTGCATTCCCACCAACAGTGCAAGAGGGTTCCCGTCTCTCCACATCCTCTCCAGCATCTATAGTCTCCTGATTTCTTCATTTTGGCCACTCTGACTGGCGTGAGGTGGTATCTGAGTGTGGTTTTGATTTGTATTTCCCTGATGAGGAGCGACGTTGAACATCTTTTCATGTGCCTGTTGGCCATCCGGATGTCTTCTTTAGAGAAGTGTCTATTCATGTTTTCTGCCCATTTCTTCACTGGGTTATTTGTTTTTCGGGTGTGGAGTTTGATGAGCTCTTTATAGATTTTGGATACTAGCCCTTTGTCCGATGTGTCATTTGCAAATATCTTTTCCCATTCCGTTGGTTGCCTTTTAGTTTTGTTGGTTGTTTCCTTTGCTGTGCAGAAGCTTTTTATCTTCATAAGGTCCCAGTAATTCACTTTTGCTTTTAATTCCCTTGCCTTTGGGAAGGTAAATTTTATTTTTTAAAGCTTTTTGGGGAGACACCTAGGTGGCTCAATCAGTTGAGCATCTGATTTTGGCTCAGGTTCATGAGTTCGAGCCCCACATCGGGCTCTGTGCTGACAGCTGCACTGACACAGATTCTGTGTCTCCCTCTCTCTCTGCCCCTCCCCCGCTGATGGTCTCTCTCTCTCTCTCTCTCTATCTCTCAAAAATAAAAACATTAAAAAATTTTAAAGCTTTTTTGAAGTATAATTTATTTTCTAATTTTTCTTTCCTTTTTTTTTAATGTTTATTTATTTTTGAGACAGAGAGAGACAGAGCATGAACGGGGGAGGGTCAGAGAGAGAGAGAGAGAGACACAGAATCTGAAACAGGCTCCAGGCTCTGAGCTGTCAGCACAGAGCCCGACGCGGGGCTCGAACTCACGGACCGTGAGATCATGACCTGAGCCGAAGTCGGACACTTAACCGACCAAGCCACCCAGGCGCCCCTATTTTCTAATTTTTCAAAGTGTAACTTTTATAAAATAAACTGCATATTCAGAAGTGTATATGTTGATGAATTTGGTATTTGTATAAACCTGGAAAGCATCACTCCAATGAAGATAATATAATCATGGTCTGTTAAGAGTTTCCTTATGCCATTTTGCTGTCTTCTGTCCCAGATGGCCACTTGTCATTTTGTGTCACAATAGATCAGTTTACAATTTCCAGAATTTTGTATAAATGGAATCATGTAATATGTAGGTTTTTTCCTTGTTTGTTTCACATTGTTCATTTGACACAATTGGTTCCATTCACGTTACATATATCCATTTTCTGTTTCCCTAGGCTGAGTAGTATTTCAGTGTTTACCCATTCACCTGTTGATGAATATTTAGGTTGTTTTCAGTTTTGTGTTATTAGATGTCCAGACTTGGTATAAACATTCATATTAGGTCTTGGCATGGACATACATTTAATTTCTCTTGTCCAGCCCCCAAGAGTAAGAAGAATATATATATATATATATATATATATATATATATATATATATATATATATATATATATATATAATATAGAAGAATATATATATATATGTATATATATGTATATATATATACATATATATGTGTGTGTGTGTGTAATAACTATAGGCTTAACTGCCAGACTGTTTTCCAAAGTGATTGTGCCTTTTTTCATTTCTTTAAGCAATGCAAGAGAATTAAAAAGGTTATCCAATTATTTTATCACCATTTTGTTAAAAAAATATTCTTTGCTCATTGATTTGTTTTGCCATTTTTTTTTTCAAAATCAGTTGATCAGATATGTTTGCGGATCCATTTCTTGACTCTGTACACTATTCAGTTTTGTATGTATATTTATCTTTATGCCAATAAGACAGTATCTTAATTACTGTGACTTTATAAGTCTTGAAATAAGGTTACAGAAATCCTCCAACTTTTTCTTTTGGCTGTTATAGAAACTTTCTATTTTTTTTTTTTTAATGTTTAGTTACTTTTGAGAGAGCACAGGAACAGGGGAGAGGCTGAGAGGGGGAGATAGAGGATCTGAAGTACCTCGGTGCTTACAGCAGAGACCCAATGTGGGGCTCAAACTCACAAACCATAAGATCATGACCTGAACCAAGGTCAGACACTTAACTGACTAAGCCACCCAGGTGCCCCAGAACATTTCCTTTTTCATAGAAACTATAGACTAGCTTGCTCTTTCTTACCAACCAAAACTGGTGAGGTTTTGATCAGAATTGCAATCCATTTTGGGAGGATTGACAAAATCACGATATTGAATCTTATAATCCATGTTTATCATATACCACTCCACGTATTTAGGTCTTTAATTTCTCTCAAGAATTTTTGGAAGAGTTCAGTGCACAAGTTTTGTTCATCTTTTTCAAATATATCTTAAGTGTTTTATGGTGTGGCTACATAATTTGTTTATTTTAATTTCCTTTTATTATAATATAGAAGTACAATTCATTTTTATGAAAATCTTCTAATCTGCAAACTTACTATCTCACCTGTTAGTTTTTGTAGATTACTTAGATTTTGTATATAAACAATTATGTCTTTTTTGAATAAATACAATTTTACTTTTTTGTTTTTGGTCTGTATGACTGTTATTTCTTTTTGAACGCCATACTACTATATTTCAGTACAATAATGAAGAGAAATGCTAAGAAACAAACTTTCTTTCCTTGATCCTGATCTTAGGTACACATCATTTAGCTGAGGATTTTTGAAGATATGTGAGGCTGTTGCCTCATTTTTACCAAAATGTATCAACAGAATGATAAATTATATGAATGGGAGACTCTTCTTTAACTAAACTTTGGGAACTGGATGAGCTCCAATTACTCTTTTCATCTTATTTTAGTTGTTTGTTCTAGGTGCAAATCTTTAGAATAACCTAAAGTCTTTCAACTGGTTAATTTAAACCATCGTCAAATTCCTAGCAAAAAGGAATTTCAACTTTAATAAAGGATACGTTAGGAGCTCTTGGGTGGCACAGTCGGTTGAGCGTCCAACTTCAGCTCAGGTCATGATCTCATGGTTTGTGAGTTCAAGCCCTGTGTAGGGCTCTGTGCTGACAGCTCAGAGCCTGGAGCCTGCTTCACATTCTGTGTCTCCCTCTCTTCTGCCCCTCCCCCACTCATATTCATTCTCTCTCTCTCTCTCTCTCTCTCTCTCTCAAATAAACATTAAAAAATAATAAAGAATATGATAGATGCAGGTGTACTCGTACTCATAAATTTCATACTCATAATTGTTCAATATGGTCTATCAGAAAACCTGATTGATCCTAGAGGCACGCTATATAGGACAAAATAACGTCACACTTCCAATAGTGTCAGTTGATGCAAGCTGTACATTGAGCAGAAGGAGATTGTTATTCTGTGATTAATTGGCTAATACATTCTTTGGAATGTTTCTCTCAAAAAGCCATTTTGCTTTCACATTGGGAAAGATTCCAATGCATACTTTACTGTTCTCTTACAGAGAAATTCAGACTATTGTGTTTGTTGTTATGGTTCAGGGAAAAGAAACTAAGGTTGTATTTATTATTAGTTATGTTGATAAAATAATGATGCTATCTTAGTCTGGAAATCAATCTAAGACCAAGTTGCAAATGCTTGGTAAATACTCGATAAACGAGTCAGGCTGATTAATCTGACTAAAGTATGGGGACCTTGACAAGTATTAAAATATTTAGGTATAAATTAGGTAGAAATATTTGACTTTATCTTATAGGGTTCATTTCTGTGTTGAAATTCCTCATCTCATTATTTAGAGACTTCAATATATTAATCATAGTTATTTTAAGTTCCTTATCTGATAGCTCAAACATCTGAGTCCCCTCTAAGTCTTTGTGTTTATTGTTGACAATGTTTGTATGTGTGTGTTCCATAATTTTTGATTGCATGCATAAATCAGTTTGAGAACAGGAAAGATCCAGATAGTGTTTTTTACCAGGAAATGGTTATGTGTGTCTTATACTAGGCTGCTAGTGTTGGCGTGTAAATTATTAATCCACTCATGGTTTAAGCTGAGTTTGTGTTTCATGGTTGGTGTGGTTAATTTTAGTGCACTAATGGCTCTACATTTATCTTGCAGCTGGATTTATGGAGGGGTTTTCTCCCTTTTCTGTCTCCCCAGCTTTCAGCCTGTCGTGTGCACCTGTGCTTTAGAGAAGGTCTCTTTCCATCCTCTTGCTCCTGTTCCACTAGCAGTTCACTATTTCTTGTTCCTGGTGTTTGCTGGTGTGAGGACAGTAGGCAGGGGCTGTTCTCTTTTATGTTGTCCAGCTTAAGTGTTAGGCAGGCTCTGTGTTCCTAGGTCTCAAATATGCTTTCTCAGTGACCATGCCTCTCCTTTCCATTGTAGCCAAACTCTGCCTGGTATCATTTATGGATTTATATTGAGATTTTCCTGATAATCTTCTCAAAGGTCAGGGACTTATTATAGCCTTGCTACAGGCTTCGGACACACTCAACTCACATTGTTGATGGATTTTTTTTTTCTTTTACCCTTCTGCTAGCTGCAAAGTGTCCTCATCTATACCCTGGGAGTATGGATGTCACTGATTTTTCTCCAGGGGCTTAGGGCTTATTTTCTGTAGGGGGAGCGTCTAAGGGTGACTTTGTGCCATTCCTGTAGCACTGGCCGCTACACTCCTCTACACTGTATACCAACAGTACAGAGGTTTTCTACCATCTCCCATCTCACCCCAACTGTCTTGTGAGCACTGGTGAAGGTCTGTAGAGTAGGTCCCTTGAGTAGGTATGAACTGCCCTCTTCCCGTGTCTCCCATTTTCTGTCCTCTCCCTTTCGTTCACATTCAACATCAAAATGTGTCATTTATTTCTAAGTTTATATAAAAATTAAATATCATTCAAGTAACACTGTTCTTCCTAGGTAGAGAAGTTAATTTTAATTTGTATGTGGACAAATAAGTGTGGAGGAGGGTGATGAAAACATTGAAAATAAGGGAGAAAATAAGAAACTGAAGTACAAGCTTTCCTTAAAACAGCATGGTTGTCCTGTCTGAAAAGTCATTACCAATGGAACTGAGTAGAAAGGCAAGCAATATGCTGAAGTACATATAAAAGTTTATGTCAAATGTGGCCTCTCAAATAATTCATGAAAAGATGGAAGTCTTTTTTTTTTTAAGTTTATTTATTTTGAGAGAGAAGGAGACTGCATGAGCACTGTTTGGGGCAGAAAAAAAGAGAGAAAGAGAATCCCAAGCAGGCTCCAAGCTGTCAGTACAGAGCCTGATGTGGGGCTCAAACTCACAAACTGTGAGATCATGACCTAAGCCGAAATCAAGAGTCAGATGCTTAACTGACTAAGCCACCCAGGCACCCCCCAAGTGGGAGTCTTAATAAGGAGTTTTGAGTCAACCAAGAAGTAGATATTACATTTATATACTACACAATGTATTGCAAAGATGTCTATATAGATCAGATGTAAAAATGTAAAACTATGAAACTACATAAGTATTCCAAAAATGGTATGCCTGGTTTACATTATAACTCCAAGACTGTGGTCACAAACTGATAGCAGAGAGACAAATTAAATTTGGTGTTTACCAGTGTTTAACATTTATTGTTTGTTTGTTTTTTGGTTTGGTAATTTTTGCCTGTAGAAAATATACTCTCTTTTGGATACATTCCTATCCCTCCTTATTGCCTTTTACCTAACTTTATCTATAGGGCCCCTGAACCTATTTTAGCTCTCTGATTCACAAATCCATCAAATAATATCTATACCAAATACGGGGAAGGAAGAGGTAAATGCTCACTTACCACAATGTCAGTGTATTCATTCTGAAGAAATAGTATTAGTAGATAAAGTGAAAACGTCCTTTAGAGACAAAAAGGATTTTATAAAACAAGTTAATATTTAATAAGAGATATTATGTTTAATTTTATATATGTGTTGGGTAAACAGACACATACCGGAATAGAGCACCTGATCATACCCAAACTTACCACTCCTGTCATGCATTAAATACACAGGTTGCCCTTCCTGTGCGTACACATCTTTCATGTCAGGAGAGCCATAGAAACTGGAGAAAGACAAAGAAAATGGCAACAACTGCCAAGGGATGAGGAATTTGTCAGGCTTGACAAGAAGGAAATAAGTGAACAGGGATTAAGGAGAAAACTAGGAGCAGTAGAAAGTATAATTTAATATAGTTTATTTTCAATTTTTTAAGAAGTTTATTTATTTATTTTGAGACAGATACGGAGGGGCAGAAATAGAGGGTGAGAGAGAGAAATCCACGCAGACTCCACGCTGCCAGCACAGAGCCCAATGCAGGGCTCGAACCCCCTAAACCACAAGATCATGACTTGAGCCGAAACCAAGAGTCAGGTGCTTAACCAACTGAGCCACCCAGGTGCCCCTAGAATTTAAATCAGAGTAAGGACAAAAGCTAATCTTCATGATCTCTCACCTCACTTTCCCTTCTAGCCCCCTGACACTTGTCAGAGTTGAGTTAGGAAGATAGCAGATATTTAAACTATGTGCAAAATCAGAATTCGAATTTAGACTTGTCTAGATTTTAAAAGCTAATGATTTTAAATGCTAAACACTTTGTGTTTAGGGATGCAGACATGGCCTTGCCATAAGGACATGACTGGAAGTAAAGCAATATATTTTGATGAATAAAATTTAGTATTTTTACAACAAGAATTTACGTAATGGGCCTATTCATCATTATTCTATATAGAATTTCAAAATGAAAGCATTGTCTTAATTATAATGGCCCTAATATAGTAATTATATGTAACTTTGTGTAAAAAAACCTCACATTTATGAGAAGTTACATAATTTTTAAAGCAGACATAGAAATTTTTACTATAAAAATTGTAAGTTATATTTAAATTTTTCTGTTTTCCTTAAACACTTAGGCAAATTTCAGAAAGAAGTTTTATTACATACTGATAATTTCTTCCATAAAACTTGATATTACTGTGCCTTAAATTTTTGCAATAGAGACTTTTTTAGTATGTCCTTTTTATCAGAAAAGTGGTTGCCCTTTGATTTTAAAGCCATATGGATATCATCATGTCACATAGATTCTGAAAAGCACAAGCTTACATTATGTAGATGATTAGAATAGTACTGTAGTGCTATAGTTCTTGGTGGGATTTCATCACCAGGAAAATGCTGAGTTTCCACTGAATATTTATACTTCACTTTCACTCTGTTCTTAATAGCAAATGTTTTAACTAAATATTTTAACTAATATTTTAAACTAAATTTTGGAGAAACAGAAGATATTAGATACTTACAAATACTTAGGAGAAGTAAACTACTGATCTAGGCAGAGAAACAATGCATTATTAATATATTTTTAAAAATATTTATGTTGAGACGAGAGAGAGAGAGAGAGAGAGAGAGAGAGAGAGAGAGAGAGAGAGAGAGAGAGAATATGAATGTGTGACCAGGAGAGGGGCAGAGAGAGGGAGACAGAGAATCCCAAGCAGGCCCTGTACACACTTCTCAAAGAGTTGGCACTGAGAAATATTGACTGTGAGTGTAAGGAAAAATATATATATATTTTTTTACATTATAGAATATTTAGAAATAATAGAGGCGCGCCTGAATGGCTCAGTTGGTTAAGTGTCCAACTCTTGATTTCAGCTCAGGTCATGATCTCACCATTGTGTCATGAGATTGAGCCCCTCATTGGGCTCTGTGCTGGATGTGGAGCTTGAGATTTTCTCTCCCTCTCTCTCTCTTTCCCTCCTTCCCTCTCCCTACCACCTTCCCTCCCTCTGCCCCTCTCCTGCTCTTGGTCTTGAAGGAAGGAAGGAAAGGAAGGAAGGAAGGAAGGAAGGAAGGAAGGAAGGAAGGAAGGAAGGAAGGAAGGAAGGAAGGAGGGAAGGAAGGAAAGAGAAAGAAAGAAAGAAAGAAAGAAAGAAAGAAAGAAAGAAAGAAAGAAAGAAAGAAAGAAAGAAAGAAAGAAAGAAAAAGAAAAAGGGAAGGAGAAAGAGGAGAAAATTTTCTATACCAAGTATTAGGTATAGTTTGATGGGAAACATGATAGTTTGGAAACTTTATTTTGGGAGCTTTTTAAGATATGGAAAAAGGTATAATTTTATAAGTTTTAGCACACATAATAAAAATACATTTATAACCCATATGGATAGAATAGATCTGGAAATATGTCACTTCTAAGTACTCAGAGTTTGAGGTTAAAGAATGTATTTAAAAATCACTGAAGTTTTCTCTTCTCTCCGGCTTCACTGAAGCTTGGAAAAGGTAGGTGCTTACTACTTTGTCTATTTTTGTCTTGAACCACTCTGCCAAATGAAATACTAAAACCTTTATAGCAGATTAGAATAATTTCAGATCAATTAAGTACACATAGAGAAGAGTTTTCAGGGAAACTTTAGTAGAGTCATGCTCATACTTTAAAATCCAAACTTCCTTGTATGACTGTCATATGCCTTTCATATCTGTTCAGAGATGATATTCTAAACCATTTAATTCACTAGAGATTTCAGACCAGATTCTTCACTGTGTTTTGACTGGACTATTACATCAACACAGGGTCAGTTTTGTACAAAAAAATGAAATCATAATGAATTATGTTTATTTAGAGTTTGCAAATGAACACATTAGTTTGAGTCACACTTGCCAGAAATGCATTGTTTCCACATAGCTGTTATTTTGGATGTTTTTACTATCTGGAATGTCATCAGAGCCTAGTAATTTGAAATGCCCACTGGCAGTACACACTTCTTGCAATTCTACATCATCATAATGCTTAATTTAATAATGGGATCCAATTTGTTCTCTGAGTATGAGCATTTTAATTATGTGAAATATAAATAGGGAAAGCTTGGTAATAGAAACCTTTTCCCTCTGAAAGGTAATTCACAGATCCATATTTTTCTCTCACTTCATCCACCATGTTATTGGTTCTTAGTAAATAATTAAAAATGAAGAATTTATTCACCTAGAGTTAGAGACCATCCAGATAAAATTTATCAGTTTCATAATCTGAGTCTTAAAATACACCTCTAACCATATATTATTGTAACTGCTAAAATCAAATGATGTAGACAAGGTAATAAGATGATAGTATAATATGGATAGAGATATATGTGAAACAGTAAACATGAAAGTTACAATCCATATGGCTTATAATAAAGCTGGCAATGCTTTTACTTCTAGAGACCTCCAAGGAAAGGATGAATTCATTAACATATTTATATTTACAGTAACTCCAGGATGAAATATTTGAGGAACGGATTATGAAAATGCAATTAACACGTATATTTCTTTTGTGTTTTATCATTTTGAGATATATGTTTTTAGATTTGTTCTTATAACACATTATAGTGATTTTCTTTAAAAAATAAAACATAAAACATAAAACATATAGGTTGGAATCTTCATCAAAGTTTGCCATAAACTCTAGGATTTTATTGTAGACAATTGTATATATGACTTAGACTAGGTCCAAGGGGCAGTCAAAGGAGTCCTTGGCTTTGTGCAGAATAGAAATCAAACTTGATCCAGGAGAAAGTGAGAGCAGAATTTATTAAGTAGCATAAGTTATAGAGTATACCAGATGGGGTGATGGGAAGTTCAGAAAAGTGAGTCTCTCTGTCACTTGGGGTTAGAAGTTTATATTGGAAAGAGGTCCAGGGTACATGTTTTTTTCAGGCATCCAGGGCAGGGTCCAATCAAAGGTGACCATCAGGTATTATTACATACATCATCAAAGACAGGCCAGTGTAGACCAAAGTTTGTTCAAAGCTAATGTCCTGGTACATGCTTGGGATCTGGTTATTCTTAGATATTGTCAGGTGTATGGGCACCTATGATGAAACTCAGAGAATAATCAACTTTCTTGATTCTCCTTTGGAGTGGGAACATAGCTTCTTTGGTTTACTAGGATTCAAGGTGAAATACAGAACATGAGTAAATGAGGCCTAGCAGGGAAACAGCAGGCATGGAAGCTTTCTAAAATGAAGTCCATTCAGTTTCCCTATCTCATACATAGTAAGGAAGAATGAGAAAACTCATAAAAAGGAAATAAAGCCTCAGATAAATTTATCTAAAATTATCATAGACACATTACCTTTATTTGGATTTTATTAAGTCATTATATTATGTTTTATTCCACCCTTGAAATATGGTAACAAGAGATCAGAAATCATACATTTACCCATTGCTGTATTATATGCAAACTCTAGAAAGCACTTTACATACCATAGGTGAATTAGATTGTGTTAGAAGGACACTGATGCAAAGGATTGCTCAGAGTTTGTACTAGTAGAGTTAAAAAAAAAATGACCAGTGGGGCACCTGGGTGGCTTAGTTGGTGAAGCTTCTGACTTTTGACTAGCTTGGGTCATGATGTCACGGTTTGTGAGTTTGAGCCCCATGTTGGGCTCTGCGCTGACAGCACGGAGCCTGTTTGGGGTTTTCTCTCTCCTCTCTCTGCTCCTCCCCTGCTCATGCTCTCCTTCTCTCCCTCTCTCTCAAAATAAATAAATAAAAGCTTATTTTTTTTAATGACCAGTAATCCAAAACATTGGTCGAGAAAATACTTCCCTTAAGCTATAATATAAATGACTAAAAAATGCAAGCCTTCTTTCTGGTCATAGAATTATAGATTTTCATGACAGGAAATAATCTTTTTTTTTTTCAACGTTTTTTTTTTTTATTTTATTTTTTTGGGACAGAGAGAGACAGAGCATGAACGGGGGAGGGGCAGAGAGAGAGGGAGACACAGAATCAGAAACAGGCTCCAGGCTCCGAGCCATCAGCCCAGAGCCTGACGCGGGGCTCGAACTCACAGACCGCGAGATCGTGACCTGGCTGAAGTCGGACGCTTAACCGACTGCGCCACCCAGGCGCCCCAGGAAATAATCTTTGAAAGCCAAATTATAGATCATTAATCGTGTTCATAGGCAGTGCAAATTATCCTATCCTGCTTGGTACCTGTATCCGAGACTTTTAGTCTACCTTTTATCTTTGCTGAATAGCGGGTCTTCCCTATCAGTTCCCTGAATGAATCCTCCTTGTTCTTACCTAAAGTACAACTTCTCTGTTTTGTAATGAATAGCATTTTTTCTCCACTATGTAAGTCCTCTTCTTATGAAGTACACTCTTTTTTTTCTCTGTAACCATTCACTCCCACAGAATAAAAATATGTAGTAATGTGTAGATATAAAAATAATAAAATAAGGAAAACATTCATACCACACCTTCTTTATCCATTCATCTATGAACACTTGGGTTGTTTGCATATTCTTGGCTATTGTAAATAATGCTGCAGTGAGTATAGGGGTGCATATATCTTTTTGAGTTATTTTCTTGGTAGGGTGGGTAAATAGACAGTAGTGGAATGACTGGAGATGACATTTCTATTTTTAATTTTTTGGGGGAACTTCATACTGTTTTCCACAGTCCCTCCACCAATTTACATTTCCACCAATAGCATAGGAGGGTTCCCTCAACAGTATTTCTTTTTTTTTTCTTTCCTTTTCTTTTCTTTTTTTTTTTCATTTCATTTCTTTTCTTTTCTTTTCTTTTCTTTTTTTTTTTTAGTTTTTATTATTTTTTTTTCTTTTTTTTTTTTAATTAATTAATTAATTTATTTATTTATTTTTTAATATATGAAATTTACTGTCAAATTGGTTTCCATACAACGCCCAGTGCTCATCCCAAAAGGTGCCCTCCTCAATACCCATCACCCACCCTGCCCTCCCTCCCACCCCCCATCAACCCTCAGTTTGTTCTCAGTTTTTAACAGTCTCTTATGCTTTGGCTCTCTCCCACTCTAACCTCTTTTTTTTTTTTTTCCCTTCCCCTCCCCCATGGGTTTCTGTTACGTTTCTCAGGATCCACATAAGAGTGAAACCATATGGTATCTGTCTTTCTCTGTATGGCTTATTTCACTTAGCATCACACTCTCCAGTTCCATCCACGTTGCTACAAAAGGCCATATTTCATTTTTTCTCATTGCCACGTAGTATTCCATTGTGTATATAAACCACAATTTCTTTATCCATTCATCAGTTGATGGACATTTAGGCTCTTTCCATAATTTGGCTATTGTTGAGAGTGCTGCTATAAACATTGGGGTACAAGTGCCCCTATGCATCAGTACTCCTGTATCCCTTGGATAAATTCCTAGCAGTGCTATTGCTGGGTCATAGGGTAGGTCTATTTTTAATTTTCTGAGGAACCTCCACACTGCTTTCCAGAGCGGCTGCACCAATTTGCATTCCCACCAACAGTGCAAGAGGGTTCCCGTCTCTCCACATCCTCTCCAGCATCTATAGTCTCCTGATTTGTTCATTTTGGCCACTCTGACTGGCGTGAGGTGGTATCTGAGTGTGGTTTTGATTTGTATTTCCCTGATGAGGAGCGACGTTGAACATCTTTTCATGTGCCTGTTGGCCATCCGGATGTCTTCTTTAGAGAAGTGTCTATTCATGTTTTCTGCCCATTTCTTCACTGGGTTATTTGTTTTTCGGGTGTGGAGTTTGATGAGCTCTTTATAGATTTTGGATACTAGCCCTTTGTCCGATGTGTCATTTGCAAATATCTTTTCCCATTCCGTTGGTTGCCTTTTAGTTTTGTTGGTTGTTTCCTTTGCTGTGCAGAAGCTTTTTATCTTCATAAGGTCCCAGTAATTCACTTTTGCTTTTAATTCCCTTGCCTTTGGGGATGTGCTGAGTAAGAGATTGCTACGGCTGAGGTCAGAGAGGTCTTTTCCTGCTTTCTCCTCTAAGGTTTTGATGGTTTCCTGTCTCACATTCAGGTCCTTTATCCATTTTGAGTTTATTTTTGTGAATGGTGTGAGAAAGTGGTCTAGTTTCAACCTTCTGCATGTTGCTGTCCAGTTCTCCCAGCACCATTTGTTAAAGAGACTGTCTTTTTTCCATTGGATGTTCTTTCCTGCTTTGTCAAAAATGAGTTGGCCATACGTTTGTGGGTCTAGTTCTGGGGTTTCTATTCGATTCCATTGGTCTATGTGTCTGTTTTTATGCCAATACCATGCTGTCTTGATGATGACAGCTTTGTAGTAGAGGCTAAAGTCTGGGATTGTGATGCCTCCTGCTTTGGTCTTCTTCTTCAAAATTACTTTGGCTATTCGGGGCCTTTTGTGGTTCCATATGAATTTTAGGATTGCTTGTTCTAGTTTCGAGAAGAATGCTGGTGCAATTTTGATTGGGATTGCATTGAATGTGTAGATAGCTTTGGGTAGTATTGACATTTTGACAATATTTATTCTTCCAATCCATGAGCAGGGAATGTCTTTCCATTTCTTTATATCTTCTTCAATTACCTGCATAAGCTTTCTATAGTTTTCAGCATACAGATCTTTTACATCTTTGGTTAGATTTATTCCTAGGTATTTTATGCTTCTTGGTGCAATTGTGAATGGGATCAGTTTCTTTATTTGTCTTTCTGTTGCTTCATTGTTAGTGTATAAGAATGCAACTGATTTCTGTACATTGATTTTGTATCCTGCAACTATGCTGAATTCATGTATCAGTTCTAGCAGACTTTTGGTGGAGTCTATCGGATTTTCCATGTATAATATCATGTCATCTGCAAAAAGCGAAAGCTTGACTTCATCTTTGCCAATTTGGATGCCTTTGATTTCCTTTTGTTGTCTGATTGCTGATGCTAGAACTTCCAGCACTATATTAAACAACAGCGGTGAGAGTGGGCATCCCTGTCGTGTTCCTGATCTCAGGGAAAAAGCTCTCAGTTTTTCCCCATTGAGGATGATGTTAGCTGTGGGCTTTTCATAAATGGCTTTTATGATCTTTAAGTATGTTCCTTCTATCCCGACTTTCTCAAGGGTTTTTATTAAGAAAGGGTGCTGGATTTTGTCAAAGGCCTTTTCTGCATCGATTGACAGGATCATATGGTTCTTCTCTTTTTTTTTGTTAATGTGATGTATCACGTTGATCGATTTGCGAATGTTGAACCAGCCCTGCATCCCAGGAATGAATCCCACTTGATCATGGTGAATAATTCTTTTTATATGCTGTTGAATTCGATTTGCTAGTATCTTATTGAGAATTTTTGCATCCATATTCATCAGGGATATTGGCCTGTAGTTCTCTTTTTTTACTGGGTCTCTGTCTGGTTTAGGAATCAAAGTAATACTGGCTTCATAGAATGAGTCTGGTCTTTTCTTTTCTTGTCTTGTCTTGTCTTTTTGATAGTAGCCATTCTACTGTTGTGAAGTGATATCTCATTGTGGTTTAGGTTAACGTTTCCCTGATGATAGTGATGTTGAACATCTTTTCATGTGTCTGTTGGCCATCTATATATCTTTTTTGGGAAAATATCTATCCTGCCAATTTTTCAATTTTTTAATGTTTATTAATTTTTTGAGAGACAGAGAGAGACAGAGCTTGAGTGGGAGAGGGACAGAGAGAGAGAGAGAGGGAGACACAGAATCCGAAGCTGGCTCCAGGCTCTGAGCTGTCCACACAGAGCCCGATTTAGGGCTCGAACTCACAGACTGTGAGATTGTGACCTGAGCCGAAGTCAGATGCTCAACCTACTGAGCCACCCAGAGATGCCTCTATCCTGCCCATTTTTTAATTGAATTTTTTTGGTGTTAAGTTACATAAAATCTTTCCATATTTTAGATGTTAACAATTTATTTGATATATCATCTCCCAGTCAATAGGTTGCTTTTCCATTATGTTAGTTTCCTTCACTGTACAAAGCTTTTTATTTTGGTATTGTCCCAACAGTTTAATTTTGCTTTTGTTTCCCTTGTCTGATGAGTGATATAAATAAATGTATTGCTAGGACTGATGTTCAAGAGATTACCGCCTATGCTTTTCTTTAGAGGTTTTATAGTTTCAAATCTCACATTTATGTCTTTATCCCATTTCAAGTTAATTTTACTGTGTAGTGTAAGTAAGAATGTGGTCCAGTTTCATTCTTTTGCATGTATCTGTCCAGTTTTCCTAGCACTAATTATTGAAAAGACTGTCTTCTCCATTGTGTATTCTTTCCTCCTCCGTTGTTGATTAATTGACCATATAATTATAGGTTTATTACTGGACTCTCTATGCTCTTCCATTGACCTCCATGTCTATTTTTGTGCCATTACTATGATTACTATAGCTTTGCAGTATTTCTTGAAATCTGGAACTGTGAAACCTCCAGCTTTGTTCTTCTTTCTCAAAATTGCTTTGGCTATTTGTGGTTCCATAAAAATTTTAGGATTATTTGTTAGAGTTGTATGAAAAATGCTATACATACTTTGAAGTGAATTGCCTTAAATCTGTAGATTGCTTTGGGGAGTATAACATTTTAAGAATATCCTTCCATTCTGTGAACACTAAATACCTTTCCATTTGTTTTTGTTGTCTTCGGTGTTTTTGTTTTTTTTTGTTTTTTTTTTTCTTTATCAGTTTCTTATAGTTTTCAGTGAATGGGTCTTTCATCTCCTGAGTTAAATTTCTTCCTAGGTATTTATTCTTTTATTGTAATTTTCAATGGGATGAGATTGTTTTCTTAAATTTTCTTTATGAATCTTCATTAGTAGTGTATTAAAACACAACAGATTTCTGTACATTAATTGTGTAATCCTACATGTTTACTAAATTCATTTATTCTAAATAATTTGTTGGTAGAGTCTTTTGGGTTTCCTTTCTCACTCTCCTTCCTTCCTTCCTTCCTTCCTTCCTTCCTTCCTTCCTTCCTTCTTTCCTTCTTTTGAGAGGACACCAGTGTGGGGGAGAGGAACAGAAGAGAAGAAAGAGAATATCAAGTAGGTTCCATGCTCAGTGTGGAGCCCAAATTGAGGTTTGATTCCACAACCCTGGGATCACAGCATGAACTAAAATCAAGAGTCAGATGCTCAACTGACTGAGCCACCCAGGTACCTCCTCTTAAGTTTTCTAAATATAATATTATTTCATCTGCAAAAAAAGATATTTTTAATTCTTCCTTATCATATTTGATGCAAATTTTCATTGTTTTTGGTCAATGATAGTCGAAGCAGTTGGTCATTCATTCTACACTTTAAAGCTCATTTGTTTGGCTTCAAGTAGAATTGTGATTACCTTCTTCAGATCTCACTGGAGGCTCCAGCCCATTTTTCTTAACTGTCTCTGTATCCTTCTCTTTTATCCCTCAATATCTTGGAATTGCTCAGTCCTCAACATTCAGTCCTATTCTCTCCAGTTGACCCATTCTTCAAGGAGCTCATCCAGACAGCTGGCCTTAGCTATTATCTCTATTGTAATACCCACAAATTTACAGCTCTCCTTTTGAACTTTCTTCTGACTTCCAGACTTGTACAGTAAATGATCCTCTCAGTATCTAATTTGACGTCCAGTTGACACTTTAAACTTAACATGTCTAAAACAGATCGTTTGATTTCTTTTGTCCTCTACAGACATTTACATCTTCCTCTAGTCACCCCATTTCAATAAATGGCACAACTCAACATTTCTACTTTCGTTCAGGCAAAAATCTAAAGGTTGACGCTTAACTGTCTATTTTACACTGAACCATTTATTTAATCTATTAGAAATCTTGATTGACTCTGCTGGTATTGTTGCCCTTTCATCTAAGCTACCCCCTGTGACCCTCATCACCTGGTGCTCATGCTCTATGTTAATGTCCTCCTCTTGAATGTGACTCTCTTCATGAGAGCTGTCATTTCCTTCTAGCCAATAAAATAAGACAAAGATGAGGATTTTGCAAACATAATTAAAGTCTTGAATCAGTTGATTTTGAGTTAAATCACAAAAAGATTAGTGATCTTGACTTAATCAGGTAAAAGCCCTTAGAAGAGGCACTGACCCCTCTCTGAGCTCAGAAAGATGTTGAGGGATAATGGGACCCAGTGAGGCTTAAGGATATATGTTCAAATATGTGTAATTACTTGAGAATAGCTCACTAAAACAGAAACAGTAACAACAGCAACTACTACTTATCCTGGTCCTGAAGATTGAAATTCAAACATTCTAGCTTATTTTGTTAGTAAATCTTTGCAAATGAAATAACTTTGTAAAGAGTACCGTAGGAGACTTCCCAATAATTAATTTTCTAACAAAATTAGGTTCATATAACACTTAAATGAGATAAAGTATTCAAAGATACAGCTTGGTGTTATTGTGTACTTATGGCGGAAAGAGATGGTCATGCAGAATAAAAGTGTCATAGTATGGAGGAAAGGGAAAAAATATAAAATGGCCAACTTCACATTTCTGGTTAATGCTGAATTCATTTCGCATATGTTTCTATTAATATACCCGTATGTACAAATGACAGAGACAAAATGGCAGAATTCAGAGCTGAATATACAGTAAGACCATCTCAGTATAATGTTTTTCTTTCTTTCTTTTTTTTTTTTTTTACATCCTGTGTTCTAGGCCCAGGTTAGTAGTCACAAAGTTAAATATCTTATTCTATGAGAATGAAAAGAGGAGTCTGCTTTCATAAAAGTTTAGGGATTTAGGGTTAACAACATGCATTTGTATTAAGAACGATAAGATTTACTATTCATTTTAAAACACATCATTGCTTTTATTATGCAGCTATTTTTGACTTCTAAATGAATGAAGCCACATCATACATATGTATGTGTGTTTATTCTCAAGGACAACCCAGAGGAACTAGAGAAAATGATTCAAGTGCATAGCCACTCTCAGTGGCACTTCAGATGGAAACACACGTGCACTGTTATAAGGAGGTCAGGCTCTCTGAGAGTTAATACAGAAATCAGTAGTCTTCTATAGAATACAGGTACAACATGAAAGAGACATGAGGTCTTTGGCTAGCATCATGCAAAGGATTGCTCCTTAGGGAAATTATGCTAGCAATTGGGTAGCTCATTTGTTATTGGATTTTTGTCTAGCAAAGTTGTTTGTACTCTGATCAGCAGCAACTTTTATTTATAATTGAAACCTTTCCAGTACAGGTACCATAGGAATTAAATGATAATGGAGGGTGCTTCTTGTTTATGAGGTAATAACGATATTAAGTCTAGAGTTAACCTGGATATTAAAGACCTCTGAGGACCTAGGAATGACTGAGTTACTATCATTCTGATTAATAAATCAAAAGAAAAAAAAAACTTAACTTTTTTTATCTTAACACATTTTTTTAAAGACCAGGAGTTCAAAATAACCATATTGAAATACAATTTATTAGGAAGGTTAGAGATAGCATTACTTTATTTGTCTTGGGTAATGCGTATATATTTTTTAAGTTTTTATTTAAATTCCAGTTTGTTAACATATAGTGTAGTATTATTTTCAGGTGCACAATTTAGTGATTCGCTTACATAGAACACCCAGTGCTCATCACAACAAATGCACTATTGAATCCCCAGCACCTACTTAATCCATCCCCCTCACCCACCTCTCCTCTGGTAACCATCCGTTTGTTCTCCATAGTTAAGAGTCTTTTCCTTGGTTTGCCTCTCTCTCTCTTTCTTTCTCTCTCTTCTTTTTCCTTTGCTCATTTTGTTTCTAAAATTCCACATTTGAGTGAAAGCATATAGTATTTGTCTTTCTCTGACTGACTTATTTCATAATAAGAGCATAATACTCTCTAGCTCCATCCACCTCATTGCAAAAGGCAAGATTTCATTAGTATTTACAGCTGAGTAATACTCCATTGTATGTATAAATACCATCTCTTCTTTATCCACTCATAGTCAATGGACACTTGGGCCGTTTTCATAATTTGGCTATTGTAGATAATTGTGCTATAAACATCAAACTTCATGTATCCCTCTGAATTAGTATTTTTATATTCTTTGGGTTGAATACCTACTAGCGCAATTGCTGGATGGTAGTGTAGTTCTATTTTTAACTTTTCATGGGACCTCCACACTGTTTTCCATAGTGGCTGCAATAGTTTGCATTCCTAACAACAGTGCAAGAGGGTTCTTCTTTCTCCACATCCTCACCAACACGTGTTGTTTCTTGTGATACTGATTTTAGCCACTCTGACAGATGTGAGGTGATATCTCATTGTAGTTTTGATTGTATTTTCCTGATGATGAGTGATGTTGAGCATCTTTTCATGTGTCTGTTAGCCATCTGTATGTCTTCTTTGCAAAACTTTCTAATTGTGCCTTTTGGCCAATTTTTAATTGGATTATCTGTTTATTGGGAAAACTGGACAGCAACATGCAAAAGAATGAAACTAGACCACTTTCTTACACCAAACATAAAAATAAATTCAAAATGGATTATCCATTCTGACATCCTGTATCTTTTGATTGGAGCATTTTCCATTTACATTCAGAAAATTATTGATAGATATGAATTTGGTGCCATTTTTTTATTTGTTGTTGTTTCTGGATATTTCCTCAGTTCCTTTCTAGTCTTTGTGGCTTTTGGTCTATCTTTCCCACTCAAAGAATCCCCTTTACTATTTCTTGTAGGACTCGTTTAGTGGTCACAAACTACTTTAGTGTTTGGGAAACTCTCTCTGCTATTCTGAATGATATAGCCTTGCTGGATAGAGTATTCTTGGCTGTAGCCTTTCCCCATTCAGCCTGTGGCATATATCATGCCACACTCCCTTCTTCTCTGCCAAGTTTCTCTGGAGAGATCTGCTGCTAGGATTATTTGTCTTCCCTTGTAATTTAGAGATAGACTTCTTTTGTATTGATACTTTTTAAGATTTTTTCTTTCTACGTTTTGCAAATTTAACTAGGAGAAAGGATTAAGGAACTAAATGTGAGTCCTGAAACCATAAAAATCCTAGAGGTGAACACAGGCAGTAACTTCTTTGATATTAGTCACAGCAACTTCTTTCTAGATATGTCTCTGGAGGCAAGGGAAACAAGAACAGAAGTAAACTATTGGGATTTTATCAAGATAAAAAGCTTCTGCACAACAAAGAAGGCAATCAACAAAACTAAAGGGCAATTTATGGAATGAGAGAAGATATTTGCAAATGACATATCTGACAAAGGGTTAATATACAAGATATATAAAGAATTTATAAAATTCAATGCCCCAAAACAAAGAATCCAATTAAAAAATGGGCAGAAGATGTGAACAGACATTTCTCTGGAGAGGACATACAGATTGCTAACAGACACATGAAAAGATGCTCAACATTACTTCCTTAGTACTTCCATAATTGTTGCCTCATTATAATATCCTGATTCCAGGAATTTTGATCTTGCTCTACCTTACTTCTTTCTTATATACACTTTCCCTAGACGATCTCCTGTAATGGATATGCTACACTTTCCATATATTACCCCTCAGAGTTATTGCAAAAATCTGTACTCTTTGCTCTGTTCCAATTGCTATTGCAACCATGAGCTTTCCCATCCATCTTCTAATTGGCTCTCAGTTACTCTTTTCTCTCTGCTTTAGCCCATTCTCTTTGTTGCCTATGTGATCTTCTCAAAAGTCTGGCTTTGTCTCTTTCCTGCATAAAGAACTCTGGTGGTAAACTATTGAACAGACCAGGAAGTCCAACACAGTTTATTCACAAGCTTTTACCGTTCTCCATGATCATCTCTTGACATTTCACCATTGCATTCTATCAACCCCTGCACTGCAAACATCACTGTATTCTGTCCACAGTGAATGTCTTACTGATGCTTGAACATGTTGTAGTGCTTTGGTTGAGAGTTGCTTCTTCTCCTTTTGCCTGACTCCAATGAGCTCTTGTCTGTAATATTTCTTCATTCAGCAGGCAATTTATCACTAAGCTTGCATTCTTTCACCAACTATGCTTACCTCCAAATGTGAGATAATGCATATGTTAATGACCTAACTTTCTTGAAAGATTTGAGTAGTGCACAAACATGTATGTGTTAGAAATAGAAGAAATCAGAGACAGAATAAGGGAGAGGCAAGTTGCATGGGCAAAGAACAAACAGTAACCTGAGTAATTCAGAACAAAAGTTTGAAAACACTTCATTTTTTTCATTTAATCCACTGTTACCCCAATATTTGGTGAGAGTGGCAAGTTTTATTGCTTTCCCTATAAATATCAGCACCAAAAAATTTAGAAGTTACATTTCTATGGCCAATTCCATTTAAAGATGGAACAAACTGCTTAGAAAATTTAGGCAAAATTCCCAGCAGCTTGATTTTGATTATCTAGGCAATTGAAGCAAAAACAGTTTTAATGCTTGAATTAAGCAAGTGATTGCCTAAACTCTTCACTTCACTTTAGCTATGGAGACAAACACTTCATTGGCTTTCTCCCTAATCATACTTTTTTCTGTCACAAGTCACTAAGCAGTTTCATGTATACATACTATTTAGAAACTCTGATTATTTAACTGGTAAGTTTAATAATGCAAAAGTAATAAAGAAGGAGGCAAACTGTTTACATGGCCTCATTATTCAGAGTCATCCTAGAATTATTTTGGTAAATTGTCTCATACAATAGAAAATAAGTCTGAACACTAAGAAATCAAGAAATTATTTTTTCTCATGCTAGGAGTAAAAATCGTATTTTAAAACACCAACCTGTGATATTTTTTCCTCTCTAGATATGTAAGAAGTGTGTGACATATGTAATGTGACATATGAAATATTAATCACCTATATTTGCAAAAACATATACCATGGTTTACGAACATAATTACATTCTTAGAATTTCTCATAAATATATAAACATTGTAAATTAAGGGCATTGTAATTACTCTCTTAATTTTAAAGGTAAACTACATTAGTTTTGACTCAACTTTTTTTTTTTTTTTTCTCCCCCGCACAGGTATTTTCTGATTGTCTTTACCTTCCTATTATAGTTCTTTATTTTTTTCTCACTAATTGATGCAAGTAACTATATATTTGTCAGCCATGTGTCTTACCAGTCCTCTGCATTTAGTATCTTGGTCATTGTAGCATGCATTATATTTTAGCTAACTAGCTTATGTGCAAAGCAATAAGCTGGGTGCAACCTGTTAAGACAAAACAGTCTACAGATGGAAAGCATGTCCAAATAATTTTTAGTTCTACTTTATTGTATTTAAGCCTACACACTTCCTTGAACATTATTCCAAACCCCCCTTATATATTACCTTAAAAAATTATTATCTTGGGGCGCCTGGGTGGCGCAGTCGGTTAAGCGTCCAACTTCAGCCAGGTCACGATCTCGCGGTCCGTGAGTTCGAGCCCCGCGTCAGGCTCTGGGCTGATGGCTCGGAGCCTGGAGCCTGTTTCCGATTCTGTGTCTCCCTCTCTCTCTGCCCCTCCCCCGTTCATGCTCTGTCTCTCTCTGTCCCAAAAATAAATTAAAAACGTTGAAAAAAAAATTAAAAAAAAAAATTATCATCTTGTAGCACCTGGGTGGCTCAGTCCATTAAGTGTCGACTTCAGCTCAGGTCATGATCTCACAGTTGATGAATTTGAGCCCTACATCAGGCTTTGTCTTCAGCTCAGAGCCTAGAGCCTGCTTCGCATTCTGTCTCCCTGTAGCTCTCTCTGCCCCTCCCACGCTCATGCTCTGTCTCTGTCTCTGTCTCAAAAACAAATAAACATCAAAAAAATAAATAAATAAATAAATTATGGTACAGTGTTCAGCTATATAATTGCTACACAGATCAAGGAATAGAATATTGCCAGCACCCTAAATCTGCCCTTGGCATGTCACCCTTCCTGAAAAGGAGCCCATTTTCTAAAACTAACTCCCCTGACTGGTTGCATCCAACTTTTCATTTTAGGATAATGTATTTGTCTGCTTAGGCTACTGTAACAAATTACCATAGAGTGGATGGCCCCAACAACAAACATTTATTTTTCACAGTTCTAGAAACAGGGTAGTCTAAGATGTGCAAGAGATTCAGATTTTGATGAGGGCCATTTTCTGGTTTGCAGATGTCTTCTCATCATATCCTCACATGGCAGAGGGCATTAGAGCAAACAATTCTTTCATACCCCTTCTTATAAGGGTAGTATTCTCATCATGAGAGTCCAACTCCCATGAGTTAATTACTTCCCAAGACCCTATTTCCAAATCACACTGGCCATTAGGATTTCAACATATTAATTTTGGGAAGACACAAGCATTCAGTCCATAGCACGTACTATCTGTTGGATTCCTAAAATTTCCTAAGTTTTCTCAGGTTTTAAATTTTATGTGAATGGAATCCTCTATTATTATTATGTATATGTTATTTTGTGTCTCTGCCTTATTATTTTAAATGTTATGCTATAAAACATCCATCCAGTTACATTGTATGTAACTGTTTCAGTCACTCATGTTTATTGCTGCATAGTATACCGCTGGTAATGATAGCATTCATCATTCAACCAGACAACTATCAGTGAACAGTTTCTCTGTGATCTTTCCTGTATATGGTTCCTGGTACACATAAGCACTATTTCTGTAAAATATATTAAAGAGTGGAATTGTTCACAATCAGGGATTTTCCCTCTTTATCTGTTCATGCAAAAAAAAAAAATAAATGTATCCATCAATTTATCCTTGTAATTGATACTGCTATAATTTTAATCAGAAGTGACTCCTTCCGTGCCCTCCTCCAAAATATATAACTTTTGAGGACTAATATTCTACCTGTACATATTGTCCAAGGTATTCCTCATCCTGCCAAAGTACTACAAAGCTCAAGAAGACAATAGACGGAATGGTTTAAACCTTTGACAATGAAATTCATGATTAAATGATGCTTATAATATGATGCTTTTCAACTGGTTAGTATACATTTCTTGTTTTTATTTTCTATTAAAATATGTTCTATAATAGCAGTCTTGGGTTATATCCCCATAGAATCCAAGACAAATTTGAACCCTGGCAAGTATGGAATAAAATAAGACACAGTGTTATAGGCTTTACCTCAGTTCAATCAAATGGTTAGATTCAATAAAACTTAAATCAATAAATCATGAGTTTCCAACATTTATTGTACAGATTAGTATTACAAATCAGATTTTAGAGTGGACAATAAAGGTTATAGCTTTTCGTTTTCTTACACCAAATGATTTTTTCGCAGTGACTTTCTTGATTTTGTGTAACTGAAGAAAAACACAACCCAGACTCATCAATTGAAATTTACCTTGTAGATTTCTGTTTGCAAAGTTATTTTATGACTGGGGTCATGAAGCTATTATTTTTCTTATTGGCATTTCTTCAGAAGACTTCCACAAATTAAATTGACTTTGAGTCAGTATTAGATTTGTAGATAAAGGCAGGTATTGAGCCAGTTGAAAAGGTCTGGATGAGGGGCACCTGGGTGGCTCAGTTGGCTAAGTGTCCAACTTGACTCTTGGTTTTGGCTCAGGTCCTGATCTCACGGTTTGTGGATTCGAACCCCGCATGGGGCTCTGTGCTGACAGTGAGGAGATTGCTTGGGATCCTCTGTCTCCCTCTCTCTCTGCCCCTCCCCAACCCTCTTTCTCTCTCAAAATAAATAAACAAACAAACAAACAAACAAACAAATAAACAAACAAAAAAAAAGAAAATGTCTGGATGAAAAAAGGATAGTTTCCATAAAGCGATCGTCTCATCATTTGGGCAATAAACTCCTTCTAAAATATAAGTAACAAAGTTGAAAAAGTAACCTCTTTGCTAGCTGTATGTTTTTGTACACATGAATGTGTCTTTTCTATCTCATTAGAATGTAACTTTATCCACATCAAATTTAGAAGTATTCAGAGTTAAGGGACATTAAATTAACTGTTCTTTAATTTGCTATGTAAAACTGAATGATAAATTATGTTTTGTATGGTAGTGTTTGAATAAAAATACACTAATATCATTAAATTTTATAACTTAGCCAGAAAATATTTTATTTTTATTTTTTTTTTTTTTGGATTTTTATTTTTATTTATTTATTTATTTATTTATTTATTTTTTAATATATGAAATTTACTGTCAAATTGGTTTCCATACAACACCCAGTGCTCATCCCAAAAGGTGCCCTCCTCAATACCCATCACCCACCCTGCCCTCCCTCCCACCCCCCATCAACCCTCAGTTTGTTCTCAGTTTTTAACAGTCTCTTATGCTTTGGCTCTCTCCCACTCTAACCTCTTTTTTTTTTTTTTTCCCTTCCCCTCCCCCATGGGTTTCTGTTACGTTTCTCAGGATCCACATAAGAGTGAAACCATATGGTATCTGTCTTTCTCTGTATGGCTTATTTCACTCATGAAAAGGTAAGTTATACTGTAACTTAATAAAATTATTCTTGCTTTAATTTATTTTTGCCAAATATTTGGTCAGCAATAACCATTGATAGACTGCCTAGTTAGAGGTCCAAATACAGATGCAGGTATTTGTAACATTTACATGGTTCTTCCTTTTTCACTCTATATGATCTGCTGAAGTGATTTATTTACCCCTGCAAAGTCTATGTAATTAAGTACACCCAATAAACAGTTATTGAATCCATATTATATCCCATGACCTATGTATGATGCCATGACAATATTGACTCAAAGCAGAATGGTTCCTCTTCACATGGAATTTATTTCCTAATGTGTCCAGTACCTACTGATTATATAAGCATCCTCATTTGAGATGACAACAGATCCTCAAACTAAGACCAGTCTCATTATCCTTTATTGTTTAAATATTTTCCTTTCATTGCCACCGAATATATCCAATAACACAACCAAATTCATGAGTTTCATCTCTGACTTTTTTCTCCCTCTGTTATTTCGTAATTGGTTTTCCATTTCCTATAATGTTCCCTTGGAAGTGTCTCTAATATCCAAATCCTTCTCCTGTCAAAGCCTCAGTTCAGATCTTTCCTTCTTTCCCTTGGACTGCTATGATGCACTTGTAATTGCTCTCCCTTTCTCTTGTCTCTTTCCCTTCTAAAAAGCCAGTAGAATGATCTTCCTAACTTTTCCTTAGAAAAACAAATTAAAGAAAACTCTGATCCTTCTCCTCTGTTCTGTACTTATGAATCCTTGTCATCTAACAGACAAAATCCACCAAACTTACTTGCATTGTGTATTAGAAGGTTTACATCCATGTTCTGTAACTAATTCTCTAACTCCATAGTCTGTTATCCAGTGCAGTTTAACCCTGAAATTGGACTGTCCTTTCCAGCTCTATCAAGTTAACGTATAGCTTCAAATTACACACATCATTCATCATTCTATATTTCTGTATATGTTATTTCATCTTCCTTTTATGTCTGTACCTTTTATTGGCCATTCTTGTCAAATTTGAAATGGTGGCTTATCTTTCATGTATAATATGAAAGAGTTCAATAATTTATGATTTATTGAGTTCCTATAATTAAAAAGTACTATATTTGGCACTAGGGATGCAAAGCATTGTTTTAAAATATTACTTATTGATTTATTTAACAAATATTCATTAATTACTCTGAGCCAAGCACTGCTCTAGGCACAAATGATAGAGTTATGGACATTCCAGATAGAGTACTGATCCTATGAAGTTTACATTTCAGTTTAGGGACAGGTAATATTTGACAGTTTTGTGCAGAAAGAGAGAGAGAGAGACAATCTTCTCATAGATTTTAAATGCTGTAGAAGAAATTAAAAGGTTTAAAGCAATAATTAATGGAGAGTTGAAGGCTGTATTCAAGAGAATCTCTTGAATTACTCACATTTTTTTGTCAATAACTAACAATTAGACAAAAAGTCACCCATGGAGGACACAGAGAAGAAATGTCACTGTGGCTGGATTATAATTACCATAGCAATAACAAGAGGTAAACAAGGTCCAGATCATGGACAACCATGTGGGTCTTTATGGAAGATGGACATTAAGTAGCACAACACCAGAAGGTGTTAAACAGAAGCAAAATGATGTTTCATCATTATGATATATCTCTATTTTGCAGTATGACTTAATATTGCACTATTTTTTTCTACATGTCTGTGTTTCCTTCCACACATGATGCTCTTTAAATGCTCAGAGAATCCTGTGCACTCAGAATGTACATTTTGAACTAGGGAATGAATGAATGAATATAAGTAGTTTCAGAGGTCTTAAAATAGAACTCAAGTTATTTTAGTTATTTTATATTGCTACTTACATCCTGAATAAAGTCTAATATAAGAACTATGTTGTTAGATTTAGTCATATACTAAATTAAAAATATAGTAACTGCTAAAATAATTTATAATTTCCAGTCAGAGGGAAGTAAGATGATTTTATCTACTATATTTCTGGACAAAAGTATCAGTAATACAACAGAAAATGAAATAAAACAAACATTTGGGATCAACAAATTTAAAAAAAAAAAAGCTTTACTCTCTCTCTCTCTCTCTCTCTGCCCCTCCCCCACTGACACTCTGTCTCTCTCAAAAATAAGCACACATTAAAAAAAAAAAAAAAACAACTTCTTCACTGAGTAAATGTCAAATAAGACTTTCTTAAAACATTTTTAAAAACCTCCCTTTCTTAAGTTATACTTTGTTAATACTTGTAAAATATTTTGTTAGTAATTTGAAGAGAACTAGAGCACATATTTTTCTTATCACCTCTAATTACTTCCCTAACACTCAGAGTAACAAACATATTGCTTATATCTTGATTTATAAAACAAGTTCCTCCTTAACGTTTTGTGTTGACACCTATAAAAAATAGGAAGGAAATAGTCCAAAATAACCAGTCAGTGGAAAAGCTTGGAGAGCTGCAAATATTACCCAGTGCATCCCACTTATGAGGGCAATACTGTCTGAAATGACCTTGCAGCAGATGATTTGGAGGCACTTGAAATCTTGCTTCAACAGCAGATCTGATAGTTGTGGTTTTATTTATTTTTTGCCAGAGCTTAGCAGTTGGACACAAGAGTATTTGCTGCAGTAGTGAAAAATCAATATGATTACCTCTTTGCCACAGGGCTACATCTAACTACAATATCCTGGACAACACGTATAAGCATTACTCACAGATAATGCTGCATTGCAGGAGGGAGCTGAATGAGAACAAATAACGATGACATTTCTGCCTTCGAAAAAGTTACAAATGACATTAAGATTTAACACGAAGTGCATTAAAATGAAAGATTGCGGTTATCCCTGTGGTATTAAATTAGAAACTGGCTCCTTGATGCTGCTTTTTGAGATCAGATCGGGTATATTTGACCAAAGGAGGGAGGCTCAGCCTACATAAAGATTGGGAATCAGATATATTTTTATTATTTTCTGTCACATTACTAAAGACATCATCACCTCACCTCAACTTTCCTATATGTTCAGTTAAAACGACCTTACCTTTGAAATAGCATTTAAAATAAAATGGAAATGTTAGCATCCACCTTCAGCAGGTGGAAACTAGTGACATGGCTTATATTTTCAGCTCCATCGATTTAGGTAAAATTCTGAAAAGAAAGGAAACTATTTCAATTAAAGCAATTTGAGGGCTTATTCACGTTTACAAAAAGCAACATCTATACTTCCATGTAATGCCAGAGAACTGTCAAACTAGCAGTTTTCACATATATCATCCCCATTTCAGCACTCATATTTTCTACATATATTGTGTTTCAAATTGTAATTCCTAGTTAATAACTTATTTTGAAAGTAAATAATTCCAGGATTTATTGGTGACTTAAGACAGAGTGGTAAAACTGTAATCTATTTCTCTATTAACATTTGTCTCAAGCTTCCTTTCTGTATTTTGCCAGGGAAAGAAGATAACTATACCTCAGTAAATTACCAAAAATATAATTGTACATATGAAGGCCATTATCTCCCAAATAGAATATGCTTATCCACTTCACTTTTAGGGAAATATTATATTGTCTCTGCCTGGACATGCTATGATACAAATAGCAGGTAACAGCCCTTCTGACTTGGAGACATTAACTTCCATCATGACTGTCGACTTGTTCTCAGTGATTTGGACTGTGGTTCAGGCTGTTCTGTGTTTAAAACTACTTAGAAATTATGTGACAGATTCAGGCCAGAATTCAGAGTCCAAATGGAAAAACTGTAAATCTGTAGGCTTAGCATTCTAAACTAAATATATGACTCAGAGCAGGTGGCTATGCATAATTACAAAACCCCATCTTAAGCTTTTAAAAATATTTATCCACCTAAGATATTAAACTGTGTCAAACTAATAAAATTCTTAGGTGAAGAAAAATGTGAAGGTCTTCTGCCATGAAATATGTATGTGTGCTCATAGTTATTCAATTAGTATCAGTAATTCACCACATATAGGTAGAAATTTTGTCTTTATAAATGAGTTTTGGGCAGTGATGGATTCAGCTATTTTAAAAAGACAAGGACAATGGTCCAGGCTTGTGTTAAATGAAATTCAACTTCAAGATGTACATGGGCTACCTAGCTGGTCTAAGGACTCCTAAACTTGTCTTCCACTCCAGTTTTAGGAATGAATTAGGACCCATAGGCAGGGAATGGGGAGGAGCAAAGGATGGATTTGATGTCTGAATGTATGGCATCATGCTATTTCATGCTGGACGTTAACTGAGATTGAGGAGTTGCACCTGGTCCAGATGAGGTAGTTTCACAGTGGTAAATCTTAAAAACAATTCTTTTCCACTAAATCAGGCACCATTTACCATTTTTATAATACTCATGTTTACATCATAAAAGTAAGCAGCTAAAACAAGTAGGAAAGTGTTTTTGTCCTGTGTTCAGTTATTTCCAGGCTGTAAAGTGTGTCCATTTTCTCTCTTGGCAATTTTATTGAGCACTTTTTGCTGTTTCTGTCCTTTACTTCCTTTCCTTCCTTTCTCTCTTTTCCTTCTTTCTTTCCTCCCTCCCTCCCTCCCTCCCTTCCTTTCTATAGATGATCTTACTTTTTGAGTGTACAATACAGTATTAACTAAGCTATCATACAGAGCATTATTTCCCTAGATTTATTTTACCCACAAGTGCAGTTTTGTGCCTCTTGGCCAGCATCTGGTGCTTGATCTGTGTACTTGACGTTCTTTTTTTTCTCTTTTACTTTGAAAGGGTCTAGACCTCACCACCCAGAATTTTAAAATATTAAAACAATAATATGCATTTATTCATATTTTATTTTATATATAAAACAAATAATACATTGAAAATAAAATGGATATTTTCTCTCTCCAATTCTGTGCACCCTTTATTCTCCAAACAGGTAACCAAATATATATTTAATATATATCCTTCTCCATGTTTTTATATTTATAGTTTATAAATATTTTCTATATAATAATATAGTGTTTTGTATGTTCTTTGAGGCCATGAACAAATGCTATCTTTCTCTTACTTTTCACTCAGTATTATGTTTATATCCATATATTGATATGTGTAGACTGACTAATACAATACACTGTTGATGAATATTTGTTTTTTTCCAGTTATTTAAATTATAAGCAATGAACATCACTGTATATAACTTCTGTTACACATAGTCAAATACTTTTCTACATCTAAAGTTAAAAAAAAATTTTTTTTAACGTTTATTTATTTTTGAGACAGAGAGAGACAGAGCATGAATGGGGGAGGGTCAGAGAGAGAAGGAGACACAGAATCTGAAACAGGCTCCAGGCTCTGAGCAGTCAGCACAGAGCCCGACACGGGGCTCGAACTCACATACCGGGAGATCGTGACCTGAGCCGAAGTCGGAAGATTAACCGACTGAACCACCCAGGCGCCCCTCTACATCTAAAGTTAAAATGTTGAGGGGCGCCTGGGTGGCGCAGTCGGTTAAGCGTCCGACTTCAGCCAGGTCACGATCTTGCGGTCTGTGGGTTCGAGCCCCGCGTCAGGCTCTGGGCTGATGGCTCGGAGCCTGTTTCTGATTCTGTGTCTCCCTCTCTCTCTGACCCTCCCCCGCTCATGCTCTGTCTCTCTCTGTCCCAAAAATAAATAAAAAACGTTGAAAAAAAAATTTAAAAAAAAAATAAAGTTAAAATGTTGAATCATCAGATATTAAAATTTTAACTTTAATAAATTTTGTAAAGTCTTTTGAAAGAGAGATGAAAATTACAATTTTAACGTTGATGTGAGTCTGTGCTCCTTCACATCCTCCCTAAAATTGGGCATAATCAATTTTTGCATCCTTGATAGGAAAACATTGTATCTCATCTTTATTTTCCACTGCATGTATATAATTCTAATTATGCCTTTTGAATGCTTATTAGCTATTCAAGATTTTGCTTATACAAATAGCCTAAATTCTTACCTTCTTTCCCCATTTTTTGTTGTTGTTGTTGCTGTGTGTTTGCTTTTGTTTTTGTTTTTGTTTTGTTTTACTGATTTGTAGAAACATTTAATAGAGTCACTATTATTTTTTTATAATCTTCACGGGCTAAGTTTTATTTTATCTTAAAATGTCTTTAACGTTCACATGTTTCAATATGTCAATATTTTCTTTATTAGTCACGATTTTTTGCCTTTTGTATAAAAAGTTATTTTTTACTTGAAACCCATAAATATATTTTCTATATTTATTTGAATAGTTTTAAAGAAATTTTCTTATTTGTTTTTCCACATACAGTCCTTATATCATTTGGAATTTGGTTGATATGTATAATGAGGCTTCAAATTATTTCCATTTATCAAGACATTTTTCTTATGAAATAGTTTATCTTTTCTCAATGATGTCTAATATAAATTTTATAATATGTCTATTTTGTTGATGTTAGTTTTGAATTTTTTAGAGGTTGGGAAATGCATATTTTCTATTCTATTTTTTCTTTTTCAAATTTTTATTAAATTCATTTAGTTAACTTACAGTGTGATATTAATTTCAATTGTAGAATTTGGTGATTCATCACTTACATACAACACCCAGATTTCATCATGATAAGTTCCCTCCTTCATACCCATCACCCATTTGGAGTTTAAATTTGAATTTATCTTTAGTTAAAAAAATATTGCTGATCACTTTGGTTCTAAATTAATTTTAGAATCAATTTTGTTTGCATCTATGAATAGGGGATTTAATAAAATAAATATTGCTGATTAATTGGGAAGATTTAAATAAAAACAACATTGACAAAGTAGAAATCCTTATTTAGTTGTACAAACTTAACAGTGTTTTGTAATTTCATACATTATTGTTGGTACCTAGTTTGGTTGAGGTTATGATTAGTATATTTATTTAATGTTACTTTTATAATTGATTTCTAGTGAGTGGAATGCTTTAGGTTTTTAAAACTATTGAGTCTCATTATATGACTATGATTAAACTGTGAACTCAGTAGTCACACTACATGTTTTTAATAGAGATAGACAAACTGAGGGCTGATGGGGGGTGGGAGGGAGGGATGGGTGGGTGATGGGTATTGAAGAGGGCATCTTTTGGGATGAGCACTGGGTGTTGTATGGAAACCAATTTGACAATAAATTTCATATATTGAAAAAAATGATATTGTGCTTAAGGGGAAAAATCATATGATGACAAATAAAAATTTTTTATGCATATGAAGGATTTAATATAAAGGATCAAGAAAAAAATTTAAAAAAATAGAGACAGACCATTTAAACAAAGTGATTTCCAAGGAATAATAAAAAAAAAGATATCAAAGAACTACTCTGAAAACAAAACAAAGAAAGAAAAAAGCCTACCAGTTCAAGAGACTTTATTAGGAAAATTCTATGAATATTTCAAAAATTCCATTTCAAAATCAATTTTTTAAAAAAATTAATAAGTAACTTCAGAAACTAAGAAAAGATAGAAAGCTTCCAAGTTCTTTTATGAAGTAGTATGACTTAGATACTTGTGGCTGATAAAGATTGCTTAAAAAAATACTACAGACGAGGGGTGCCTACCTGGCTCAGCTGGTTGAGTATCTGACTCTTGATCTCTGCTCAGGTCATGATCTTACACTTTGTGGAATCTAGGCCTGGGCTCTCGGCTGACAGCATGGAGCCTGCTTGGGATTCTCTTTCTCCCTCTTTCTTTGCCCCTCTCTCCCTGTCTCCCTCCCTTTCTCCCTCCCTCCCTTTGTCTCTTTCTCTGAAAATAAATAAATAACCTTAAAAAATGTTACAGACCAATCTAACACAACACAAAATTTATAACTAAAATAGTGAAACAATTTAACTGCTCATTAAATTATATATCTTGTCTTAGTGTTTGTTTTTTTTCTGAAAAATTCAATGTTAAAGGATATATATTATTCAATGTGGTAATAGATTTAAAGGCAAAATTATAGTATTTTCTGATATCATATTAAGACTAAAATATCTTAAAATTATCTTAATATCTTAGTATTAAAAACAGATGAAGAAAATAATATACAGCATAAAGAGTCTGGGTTTTCTTTATAATAGACTTCGGTCTAAATCACAACAGTGCTATGTGCTATTTGGGTTATCCCAAAGTGACTCATTCACTCTAAGTTTCCATTTTAATATTTACAAAATAGGCACTGTAATTGTTTCTACTTTCCTAGCTGAAATCAGATAAACTTCAACCTACTCAACATAATTAATACAAACAGAATTACTGTCAAGATGGGGTGTCTATACATGATTTCTCTTTCCTCACACTGATATGACCTGTTCTTTGGTAAGCCCTGCTGGCTTAATTTTCAATATATGTCTACAGTTCTGGGGCTCTTGCAGTAAAACTCTGATTTCTCTGCAGAATTCCATACTTGCGCTCTGGAATAGTGCTTCTCAAGTGCTTACTGGTGAATTACCCACTCCCCCCCCCACCCCGCCCCACCCCGAATTTATCGCACACTGTTACTTTTGAAAGATTAAATGAAGGATTTAATATAAAGGATCAAGAAAAAAATTTTAAAAAATAGAGACAGGCCATTTAAACAAAGTGATTTCAGTGATTTCAGTGAAAATGAATTAGTTAAAAAAGAAATCACACACTTTTATATTTCTTGCTAGTATATCACAGCGTTGTACAAGTTTCTAAATATTTACTCTCCATTCCTGTGCTTTTCCCAGAACAGTAAAACACGCTTCATGAACTGATATCCACCTAGATTGGACTATATGAAAATGTTTTCCTCAATTTCTTCAATGTTATAAAAACATAACTTACATCGTGTCTCTTAGTACTTCATACCAATGTCTTCTTACCCCAGTTAGAGTAATAGACACAATGTTCAGCTGGATTTTTCAAGGCTTGTTTGCTCTAAGTCCTGTTTTACTTCCTATGCCCCATCTTTGACTACTCTACTTGTTGAAGGTATTTTATTTACACTTGCCTTCTGGCTTTTCTCAACCCAATTAAGCATATTCCTGGTCAGGTATTCAAAAAAAAAAACCAAAAAAACAAGTTACAGAGAACAAATTAAGAAGACCCCCAAGAACCCACAATATTCTTCTAAAATTAAAAAATACCATAATTTTGAAATATAGTTTCTTCCTTTCGAACATAAATATCAACTAATATTCTGATACTCATTTTTATCATTTCATGCATAAAATGTATTAAAATGGTTTCATGCTATGCTTATTATCTTTATATATATATTTTTTTCTTTCTGTCCTTTTCTCTTTGTATAAACTGTTTCTTCTGTCCTGATGCTTTCCTCCAGTCTTTATATGACATGCTTTTTTCATAATATTCAGGTCTCTGCTCAAATGTCATTTCCTCAAAGACCACCTAAAATGGTCCCCCACAACCAGTCACACACTTCCCAGACATCCCTTGATTTTTCAAAAAAAATTTTTAGTATTTTTTTAATGTTTCTATTTTATTTTTTAAAGAGAGACAGAGAGTGAAAGGGGGAGGGGCAGAGAGAGAGGGAGACAGAATCTGAAGCAGGCTCCAGGCTTCTAGCTGTCAGCCCAGAGCCTGACACGGGGCTCCAACTCATGGACCACGAGATCAGACGCCCAACCGAGTGAGCCACCCACGTGCCCCCCTTGATTTTTCTTCATGTCCCTTATTACGACCTAAAATGCCACTATTTGTCTGTTTAATCTGTTAGCTGTTACATTAATACTTGTCTTCCTCTTCAGATGGGAAGCTCCATGAAGGCAGAAGCAGCTTCTTGTGTACCGTTCTATCACCACAATCTTGAATGGTTTGTCACATAGTAAGGCTACAAATATTTATTATGGGTGTAGTTACATGAATTATCTCTCTGTCAACTCAATGGTGGGTATTGCACACAAGCCTTAGAAGGGGACTAAACCCAGGATTTACAAATTCTCAGAAATTTAGGTAATTTCTCCTGTAGAGAAGTATTGATTATTTTTTAACTTTTTTTGCTCCACATTTGCATTTTCTGCTTTTCAATTTATACTGAACGGAAAGTATCATTTCATGCTAATGCAGATTACATGTCTTCCATTACAGTTCAAACAGAGCTAGCATGCATTTAGGTCAATTCAGTATTCCCAACAGAGAAAATGTGATTACACTCATTCCTTGGCCAAGGGTCCATAAGACCAAGTGGCCCAGTGACCAAGTGGCCTAACTACTTAGTGGTTAAGGAGAATGATGGGGTGTGAAGGACAAACAAACAAAAGCATTGGTACACATATGGCAGTTAGGGTCTAAAGATTGAAGTGGCCATGAAAACATTATTATGAGTGTATCAGATGCTCACATAAAAAGTTATTTAAGATATACTATATGAAACATTTGGTAAATGGTGAAAAGTAAAAATCACATGAATAAGATCATAACCTCTATCTCTATTATATAACCATCACTGTATGTGGAAGTTTAAACTATTTGCAATTATTGTCATGATAGAGATGCTTAATCTTAATTCTTTCAATTTGAATTATGCATCTATGTTCATGGTAGATACTGGTCCGTAGTTTTCTTGTAATATTTTTGTCTGACTTGATATTAGAGTAATGCCTGGGTCATAGAATAGCGTAGAAGGTATTCCCATTGTCAAATCTTCTAAAAGAGGTAGTAGAGAATTAGTATACATTCTTCTTTAAAATTTTCCTGGATTTACCAGTGAACCCATCTGGACATGGCTCCTTCTGTTGTGAAAAGTTACTGAGTGTTGACTAAATTAATTTCATAGATAGAGGCCTATTCAGGTTGTCTGTCTCTTCTTATGTGAGTTTAGATGAATTTTAACTTCAAGGGATTGGTCCACTTTATCTAGGTTATCAAATTTGTGGGCATAAATACTAAAGGAAAACTATGAACCAACCTCTGCCCACAAATTTGAAATGAAAGAGTAGATATTATTACAGACACTATTTTTGGTATTAATAATTTGTGTTTTTCCTTCCTATTTTTTTAGTTCCTAGCTAGAGCTTTATCAATGTGATTGACCTCTTCAAAGAACAAGCTTTTGATTTTGTTGAATTATCTGTTGATTTTCTGCTTTTGAGTTCATTGATTTCTGCTATGTTTTTTTAAATTTCTTTTCTTCTGTTTACCTTGCAGTTAATTTGCTCTCCTATTGCTGGTGTCCTAAGGTGGAAGCTTACTGATTTTAGACCTCCATTCATTTCTGTTTTTCCCAGGTTTATTGAGCTCTAATTCTCATACAACACTGTGTACGTTTAAAGTAGTACTAGGTGTTAATTTGATACTTACACATTGAAAAATAATTGTCTCCATAGCTTTAGTTAACATTCGCATCACATGACATAATTAAGATTTTTATTTCATGCTGAGAACATTTAAGATGCACTCTCTTAGCAGCTTTCAAGTACATAATAAGGTGCTACTAACTATAATCACTATGTTCTATATTAGATCCACAGAACTTATCATAACTGAAAATTTGTACTTTCTGACTAACATCTCCCTTTTTCTCCCATATCCCAGCCCCTGGTTACCACCATTCTATTTCTATTCATTGAGTTCAGCTTTTTTAGTTTCCTCATATGAGATCATACAGTATATGTCTTTTTCTGACTTATTCCACTTTATACCTCAAGGTATATCAACGTTGTCTCAAATAGCAAGATATTCTTCTTCCTCATGTCAATAGTATTCTATTGTGTATACATACGACATATTTATTCATTCATCTACTGACAGACGCTTAAGTTATTTTCATATCTTAGTTATTATAATTAATGGTGTAATAAATAGGAAGTGTGGATATCTTTTCAATATCCTGTTTTTATTTCCTTTGTACATATACCCAGAGGAGGATTGATGGGTCATATGGTATTTCCATTTAAAATTTTTGAGGAACCTCCATACTATTATCCATTGTGGCTACACCCACATTCATTACCCTCAAGAGTGCACAAGAATTCCCTTTTCTTCACATAGTTATCAACACTTGTTTTTTTCTTCTTTTTGATGACAGCCCTTCTAACATTTGTGAGGTGATATCTCATTGTGGTTTTGATTTACATTTCTCTGACTATAAGGATTTTGAGCTCCTATTTGTTGTCCATTTGTCTCTCTTTCTTGGGAAAAGGTCTCTTCACTTCCTCTGCCCATTTTTAATCAGACTGATTTGTTGTTATTGTTGTTGTTTTGCTGTTGTGTTGTTTGAGTTCTTTGCGTATGTTGGATATCAACCCCTTATCAGGCATGTGGCTTGAAAACGTTTTCCCATTGCAAAGTTTGTCCTTTTGTTGTTGTTTATGGGTTCCTTTGCTATATATACAGAAAAAAAAAAAGCTTTTTAGTTTGATGTTGTCCTACTTAATTATTTTAGCTTTTATTGATTTTGGTGTAAAATCAAATTATTGACAAGACTGGTATCGAGGAACATATACACGCACCCCTTTTTTTTCTTCTAGAGCTTTTATGATTTCATTACAAATTTGGTTCTCCCATTCAGTTCTCTAATTTTGAGTGATTTTGTGTATGGTATAAATTAAAGCTCCAGTTTCATTCTTTTGCATGAGGCACTCCAGTTTTCCCAACACCACTTATTGAAGATTCTATTCTTTCTCCTGTTTATTTTTGGCTCATTTGTCAAAGATTAATTGGCCATATATGCATGGGTTTATTTCTGGGCTCTCTGATCTGAAAACAGATCTAAATGTCTGTTTTTATGCACAATACTGTTTGAATACCGTACTTTGTAATAATTTTTTAAAATCAGGAAGTTCTATGGGGCGCCTGGGTGGCGCAGTCGGTTAAGCGTCCGACTTCAGCCAGGTCACGATCTCGCGGTCCGTGAGTTCGAGCCCCGCGTCAGGCTCTGGGCTGATGGCTCAGAGCCTGGAGCCTGTTTCCGCTTCTGTGTCTCCCTCTGTCTCTGCCCCTCCCCCGTTCATGCTCTGTCTCTCTCTGTCCCAAAAATAAATTAAAAACGTTGAAAAAAAAATTAAAAAAATAAAAAATAAAAAAAAAAATAAAATCAGGAAGTTCTATGTCTTTAACTTTGCTCTTTTTCAAGATTACTTTGGCTATTTGGGGTCTTTTGTTATTCCATACAAATTTTAGGGTTGTCTTTCTATTTATGTGAAGAATGCTATTGCAATTTTGATAGGAAGTGTATTGAATCTATAGATAGCTTTAGGTAATAAGGAAATTTTAATAATATTAATTCTTCTTTTTAAAAAGTGTTTATTAATTTTGAGAGAGAGAGAGAGAGAGAGAGAGAGAGAGAGAGAGAAAGCACAAGCAGGAGAGGGACAGAGAGAGAGAGAGAGGGAGGCCCAGAATCCAAAGCAGGTTCCAGGCTCTGAGCTGTCAGCACAGAGCCTGATGTAGGGCTCAAACTCACAAACTGTGAGATCATGACCTGAGATGAAGTCAGATGCTTAAGCAACTGAGCCACCAAGATGCCCCAACAATATCAATTTTTCTAAACATAAAATGTCTTTCCTTTTGTGTAATCTTTAATTTCTTTTTCAAAGTTTGCTAGTTTTCATTGTACTTATCTCTCACTTCCCAGGCTGTTTATTCCTAGAACTTTATTGTTTTTGATGCCACTGTGCATATGATAGTTTTCTTCATTTCTCTTTCAGATATTTTGTTGTCAGTGTACAATAACACAACTAATTTCTGTATGGTTATATCATGCAATTTTACTGAATTAGTTGATTTGTTCCAAGATGTTTTGGTTCCATCCTTTAGGAAATTCTACATATAAGGTCATTTCCCATGAGTGACAGTTTTACTTTTCTCCTTTCTGATTTGGATGTCTTCTGTTTTCTTGCCTAATTGCTCTAGATAGGACTACTAGTGTGATGTTGACTAAGAGTTAAGAGTGGGCACCTATGTCTTATTCCTCATCTTAGAGGAAAAGTTTTCAATTTTTCCTTGTTGAGTATAATGTTAACTAGAGTACTGTGTATATTGCCTTTGTTATGTGTGGTATGTTCCTTTTATACAGAATTTGTTGAAGGTTGTCTTCCATCAAAGGTTGTTACATTTGTTAACAGCAGAATATACATAACAAGTATCTTTTCAAACATTATGGTATGAAATTAAAAATCAACTAGAGGAAAGCTGGGCAGTTTACAAACATGGACATTAAACAACACGGTCCTGAACAGCCAAAGGTTCAAAAGACAAATCAAAAGAGAAATAAAAAGTTATCTACACAAATGAAAATGTAAACACAGCATACCAAAAATATGGGATGCTTTACAAGCATTCTGAGAGAGAAGTTATAAATCCATATACTGAGAAAACAGATCTCAAATAAACAACATAATTTTACATATCAAGGACTTAGAAAATAAGTAAAAGCTAAATCCAAAGTTAACAGAAGGAATTAAATAACAAAGATTAGAGTAGAAATAAATGAAATAGAGACCAGGAAATCAATAGAAAAGATTAATAAAACTAAGAGGTGAGTTTTCTTTTTTTTTTTCAATATATGAAATTTATTGTCAAATTGGTTTCCATACAACACCCAGTGCTCATCCCAAAAGGTGCATTCCTCAATACCCATCACCCACCCTGCCCTCCCTCCCACCCCCCATCAACCCTCAGTTTGTTCTCAGTTTTTAACAGTCTCTTATGCTTTGGCTCTCTCCCACTCTAACCTCTTTTTTTTTTTTTTTCTTCCCCTCCCCCATGGGTTTCTGTTAAGTTTCTCAGGATCCACATAAGAGTGAAAACATATGGTATCTGTCTTTCTCTGTATGGCTTATTTCACTTAGCATCACACTCTCCAGTTCCATCCACGTTGCTACAAAGGGCCATATTTCATTCTTTCTCATTGCCATGTAGTACTCCATTGTGTATATAAACTACAATTTCTTTATCCATTCATCAGTTGATGCACATTTAGGCTCTTTCCATAATTTGGCTATTGTTGAGAGTGCTGCTATAAACATCGGGGTACAAGTGCCCCCATGCATCAGTACTCCTGTATCCCTTGGGTAAATTCCTAGCAGTGCTATTGCTGGGTCATAGGGTAGGTCTATTTTTAATTTTTTGAGGAACCTCCACACTGCTTTCCAGAGCGGCTGCACCAATTTGCATTCTCACCAACAGTGCAAGAGAGTTCCGGTTTCTCCACATCCTCGCCAGCATCTCTAGTCTCCTGATTTGTTCATTTTGGCCACTCTGAGTGGCGTGAGGTGATATCTGAGTGTGGTTTTGATTTGTATTTCCCTGATGAAGAGCAACGTTGAGCATCTTTTCATGTGCCTGTTGGCCATCCGGATGTCTTCTTTAGAGAAGTGTCTATTCATGTTTTCTGCCCATTTCTTCACCGGGTTATTTGTTTTTCGGGTGTGGAGTTTTTGGTGAGCTCTTTATAGATTTTGGATACTAGCCCTTTGTCCGATATGTCATTTGCAAATGAGGTGAGTTTTCTAAAAGATAAACAAAATTGACAAACCTTTGGTCTAAGAAAAGACAAAATCAGAAATGAAAAAGGAGACATTACAACTGATACCACAGGAATACATAGGATCATAGGAGGCTACTATAAAAATTATATACCAACAAATTGGAAAATCTAGAAGAAATAGATAAATTCCTTGAAATATACAAATATGAACAGACTAATAATGAATAAGGAGATTGAGCCAATAATCAAAAATCTCCCAACATAGAAACCCCAGGACCAGATGTTTTCATTGGTGAATTTTACCAAACATTTAAAGAATGTATGCCAATTCTTCTCAAACTCTTCCAAAAAATTGAACAGGAGGGAACACTTTCAAACTCATTATATGAGGCCAGTATTATCTTGGTATCAAAGTCAGATAAGAAAAGAAAATACAAGAAAAAATATAATATCCCTGGTGAATATAGATGCAACTATCTCAGCAAAATATTAGTAGATTATATTCAGAAACCTTAATAGTGTCATGTACTATGGCCAAGTGAGATTTATTTCTGGGATGTAAGGATGTTTAAACATGAGCAGATTGATAAATGTGATACACCACACTAATGAAAATGAAAGCTTAATATACGGTTATTTAAAAAGATGAGAAAAAAAGCATGTGACAAAATAGTGTTTATTTTGAGAATTTTTTAATATATTCCAAATACTTGTCCTTTTTTGAATTTGTGATTTGCACATATTTTATGCCAGTATACAGTTTATCTTTTAAAAAATATTGCAAATAATTTTATTTGCTAATATTTTATTTAGGATTTTTGCATCCCTACTTATGAGAGATTTTAAACTATAGTACTCCTTATTTTGCCTTGCATTGATTTTTGTATAAAGACAATATTAGCTTCATAAAATGAATTGGAAAGAGATCTCTGCTCTTCTAATTTCTGGAAGTATTTATTGGGTAGCAGTGATATTCATTCTTTAAATATTTGGAATAATTCTGTCCTGAAAATTCTGGATAATTTATCTTTTGGATGTTTTTACTTACAAAATCAATTCCCTACTTGTAATAAGGCTATTCAAATTCTTTATTTCATGTTGTATGTGTTGCAATGTTTTTCAAGAAGTGGATCATTTTACCTAAGTTGTCAAATGCATATATGTTTATTTATAGAATTTTTCTATTTTTCTTTTAATTGAGGTACAGTTAACATGTATTTTATTAGTTCTATGTGTACAAAAAAGAGATTGAACAATTATATACATTATGAAATGCCACAATAAGCATAGTTACCATCTGTCACCTTACAAAGTTATTACAATATTAGTGACTATTTTCTCTGTGCTGCTTTTCGTCCCTATGACTTATTTATTTTATAACTGGAATTTTGTTCCTCTTAATCCCCTTCCCTTATTTTGCTGACACCTACACGTTCCTCCCCTCTGACAACAACCAGTTCTGTGTATTTGAGTCTGCTCTGTTTTTGGTTTGTTTTATTTTTAGTTTCTACATATTAGTGAAATTGTATGGTATTTGTCTTTGTATAATTTATTTCATTTAGTATAATATTCCCTGGGTCCATCCATGTTGTTGTGAATGGCAAGATTGTGTTCCTTTTTATTATAGGTGAGTAATATTCTGTTGTGTGTGTATATATATCACATCTTTATCCATTCATCTATCAGTGGGCACTTAGTTTGCTCCCATATCTTGGCTACTGTAAGTAATGTTGCAGTAAACATAGGGGTGTGTATATCTTTTAAGTTGGTAGTTTTGTGTTGTTGGGTAAATACACAGAAGTGGAATTACTGGATCATATAATATACTGTTTTTTTCATTAACTTTTATTATGTATACATCAAAATTCAGTTTTTTGACATAAAAATGTCTTAATATATGCCACAATGTTCTCTGCAGAAGAAGAGATAAAACCAAGCAAAAAACTATTTGACATCAATCACCTTTTAGTGCCTCATTTTATTGTTTTTAAAATATTTACTCTCACAGATAATACTTACATGATGAAATGGAATACTTCAAAATAAGAAAGCATAATTTGGTTAGTGAATTTGAAATATTGTTATCATGTAATGGAGTTTGCATTTTAAAAAATCAAATGTGGGTCTTTTTGAAGTTTGACCAAACATATTAAAGATATACCCCTTGATTTATAGAAACCCAAGTCAAACGGGTGACCCCAAATTATATAAAATATATATGATTAAAAGAAAAGCCAGTATACAAATAAATTGACATGCTTTCTATACAACAAAATGAAAAATGATAAACACATTGTCTCTTTTGAATGGTTTTGCCAGTTTACATTTAGACAAGTAAACCAAGAACAATTTTCTGTCTTTTGAATATTTTCTTGATAATAGTATACCACAGACAAAAAAAAAAAAACCACTGAAATAAAATTTAGCATAATTGTGAATAGTGCCATGTTTATGATTGAACACACAACACTTTGTTTTAATAATTATGAGGGCTAGCTACCCTACACTTTACTTGGCAACTCATTTTTTTTTCATTTTAAAGTGAAAATAAAATCATGATCTCTATTTTATTTAGAGAAATTGCATTAAGGTATTATTTCAACATGTTATAATGTGTGATTGCATTCAGTTATAATTTAATCAGTTTGTGGTGGGAGGAGGAACATTTCTTCCACTCTACTGTGATTTCTTATCATGTTGAAAAAGTTCCATATGCCACAATGTCCCAAGCTTGTCCTCTGACTTGCATGCTTTCCTCTTTAGGAAAGATGAAGAAATACTACCAGTTGCTATTCCTGAAAGGGCTAAAAAAAAAAAAAAAAAAAAAAATATATATATATATATATATATATATATACACACACACACACACACATATGTACACACATATATATATACACATGTATATGTATATATATGTGTATATATATACATATACACACACATACACACATATACACACACATACATACATATACATATATATGTGTATATGTGTATATATAATATTACCCAGTCTTTCAATGATCTCCTGTTGCATAATAACTGACTTTGAACTTTAGAAGTATTGAGCAATTTATTACATCCACACATTTTCACAGTGTCAGGAATCTAACATCAAGTTAGCTGAATAGTTTTGGATCCAGGGTTTCTCATGAGGTTGTAATCAATAAGTCACTGGGACTGTGATCACCTGAAGCCTTGAATAGACTGAAGTATCTTCTTCTAAACTCATGCAATTGGTTCTCGGTAGAGGGCTTTATTCCCTCACTGCATATGTTTCTCTGTAGACTGCTCACAACATCAATATGACATCTGTTTTCAACAGCACAGCAAATGATTTCTCTCTCTCACACACACACACATACACAGAACAAATGAAAGCTTCAGTGCTTTTTATACTCAAATAATCTTGAAAGTGACATATCATAACTTCTGCCATATTCCATTGGTCAGTCATGCAGAGCAATCATGCATTGCAAAATGGTGCTACACAACAGTGTTAATACCAGATGGCAGGGATCATTGCTGATCATTTGGAGGCTGTCTATTGACAAAGATTCTTTGCTTGACCAAACTTTAGTCAGCCTTCTAAAGCTTCTCCTAGGCCCATCTGTGCATTTATTTATAAAATCTAATTTTAGCTGGAATCCTTGTAAGTCAGTTTAACCAGAAATTCCCCATTTTCAATATCTGATTACTCTCAATATCTGATCAGATTTCTTATCCTCCAGGCCCCCCACCCCCCACTGCCCCAGGTGATACTTGGTCACCATGACCTGTCTTCAGCAAGAATCCTGTTAGGTGGGTTTAGCCAGAATTTCCCTTATCCCTGATATTTCCTCTTAGTAGTTTTCTAGCTACTGACCCCCACCTACCCTATTCTTTGCCTATAAATTCCCACATGGAATTTATAATTGGATTTGAATGTGGTCTCTCTAATCGGCTACAAAAATTTATCCTAGGTGTCCCCATACCTATCACAATGGTCCTGAATAAGGTCTTACTATCTTTTTTTTTTTTAATTTTTTTTAACGTTTATTTATTTTTGAGACAGAGAGAGACAGAGCGTGAACGGGGGAGGAGCAGAGAGAGAGGGAAACACAGAATCTGAAACAGGCTCCAGGCTCTGAGCGGTCAGCACAGAGCCCGACACGGGGCTCGAACTCATGGACTGTGAGATCATGGCCTGAGCCGAAGCCGGACGCTTAACCGACTGAGCCACCCAGGCGCCCCAGGTCTTACTATCTTTAACAAGTGCTATGAATAATTATTTTTAACACTACCTGCATTGCAGTTAGGGCACTAAGCAACCAGAGTTAGCATAGATATTACAGGTTAAGGACATTGTGCCCACAAGACTGCCTTCATTTAAGACTCCAACTGCAAAGCTACAGGATTCAAAGATTTACCTGTACTTTAACAAACTGTATGCTAATTTTGTTTTTCCTACTACTTCCTCAAGTTTGGTAATTTGTTAGAAGGATTTACTGAACTCAAAAAAGGGTCACATTTGTAATTACATATTTATTATAATGGTTAAGAATAAGGGTTAGTCAAATGAAAAAAAAAAAAAACATAGATCAAAGCCTAGGAGGATTCCACATATGAAGCTTGTATGTCCTCAATACATGTCACCCTCCCAGCCCATTCATTTGTGATTACCAGTGAGGGAAGTTCATTGACCTGAAGGTATCCAGATATTTTATTGGGTTTTCATCTTGTGATTGAATGATTGGTCATGAGTGATTGAATCAATGGCCGCTTGTTTGAACTCAATATCCAGCTCCTCGCTTCTCTGGATGTCCAGTTTATATAACCCAAGGTCTACCCCGGTAATCACATGGTTTGTGTTTTTTGGCATGGCCAACTACCATCTTGAAACTCTCTGGATGCCTACATAAGTCACTATCTTAACATAAATTCAGGTGTGGCCTGAGGGGCCGATCATTAACAATAAAGATTCTCATATGGGGAGATACAAGGAATTAGAGAGTCTCTCTCAGAAGCCCAGGACAAAAGCAAACCAAGTTATTTATTATGCATTATTACCTAACCCTGCTTCTTTGTTTTCCTAAATAGTGTAAACTGCCTACAGAGTGAATTATTCTCTTTATTCCTCTATTTTATAATATACAAAACACCAGACCCTGTCTCTATATTCAGGTATGCTTGCTTTTGGGAGGATCTCTAAAGCCCAAATGGACATCTTTTGGCCAGGATTCCTGAACACTGGAAAAAATTTAAAATGTCTGCATTAAAATAAGTGTGGAATGATTGAAGGTGTTGCTTCACTGTGCTTAGCCCTGGGTTTGATTTTGCTTTGTGGATATTCCATTCAGACCTTGGCTGTTTGTAAAACTTAGTTTGTTGGGGTTTGCTTTTTACTAAATGTAGGTATATGGTTGCTTACTGTGTTCTATATACATTTTTTATAATGTCAAATATTTCATTAAAAAATGAAAGGGTATATTTGTCAGAGTTAAATTCTACAGTCTTACATCTTTTGTCTTTGATTGGAATTTAGTATAAAATGAATATTAAAATCTTAATATCATTCTTTTAACTGACCCTATTGGGAATTTGGAGAATCATCGGCTCCCTTCCCAACATTTTCCCTCAGGTGCTCACAGTATCTGCATTCATCCTAAAAATTAAATCCTTCCCTGTCTTTGAAATCTCACAGAGTAAAGCTGGTATTTTACCATTTCCTAACCAGGAGCCAAGAGAGGGAAATTTTCCCATGGGTCACCACTCTCTCAGGCATCTGCTGCTGCTCCAGAAAGCCCACTACTAATGCACTGATTATACTGTCAAGATCACTGAGGTGTATAGGAAGTTTCTTCACTTCTCTCTGTAATTCAGTCTTGCAAGTGTGCTTGGATAAGTTTTAGAGTTTAAGGAACAGAAATTTTCAAAAGTACTTACAACCCCTTTCCCTCAAGATTTCAGACATTTACGTAGGAGTTTGGATCACATATGTATTTGATTAAGAATCCTGACAATATGGTGCAAATTACCCCTCCCTTAATAATGTAGTGTTGTAAGTAAGTAACTACAAGAAACTTGCTTGGCTCTTTATTATGTCTGGATTAGTTCTCCCTGCCAGACAGACCAGCATCCTACTGAATTCTTCAATATTCTACCCTCATCTCCCATACTCAAGTGAAGATTGCTAAAATACAAGTTAAGAGCATAAGCAGAATGACTATTACTATCTTGTAAAACAGTATGGATTTTGACTTTGGAAACCTTGTTGTTCCATAGGATGCTCATTTTTCTCATCCTCGATTCATGGATTTTATGGGTGCTGCAATAAAACGACCTACAGAAGTTGTGTCTGCTTCATTTAGACAGAATTACTGCTTTTTCATAATCCAGGTTTTGAGTATGCTTATTACCATCTTAAAACACATGCTTGTGACTTTTTTCTTATTTAATCACAAGTTGAGTCATGGTATAGGTACAATTTAGCAGATGGTCTTTTTTAAATGATTAACTTTCACAATCTTTGACTTCATACACCATCATTTCCCCTCAAATTTGACCAATATATCTTTTGGGGGATTAAGACATTCAACTGAACATCTGTTATTGAGTGCCTACTGTGTTTCCAGAGATAAAGAAATAAACACATAAATATAATTTAGTGAGAAACTGCCAAGAATCTTAATGTGCTGGGGGCATAATAAATAAATTGGTATAAGAAAAAAACTGAAAGGCGTATCCGTTGGAAAATAGATACTATACTGTGGAAGAAAAGAAGACCAAATATTTGCAGCCAGGGAAATTAAGGCATCTTTCTTTGAAGATGTTTCATTTGAGCTGAGCCTAACAGGAGGAAGCTAACCTCTGGAGGCTGAGAATGAGTTGGGAATGGGAACTAGATATTACAGTTAAAATGCATAGGGACTAGATTAGAAAGAAACTTAAATTCATCTGAAGGAATTTGGTTTTTGAAATCTTGCTATTATTTGAGAAGGAAAATGTTATTTTTCTTTTGTGTTTTAGAAAGATAAGCACTACAGTATAGATATAAGGCAAAACAAAGGGAAGTTAATGAAATTAATCAGATATTAAATTTAGATGGCAAGAATTTTATCTTGCTCTTTCCAGTCTTTTTAATTTTATTTTTCTCCTAAGCCCAAATAATGATGTGGGTTGTAGCCAGAAGCTACTAAATAAATGTAATATGTATCACTGAAACACAGCTGTCTGAACACAGGCACACCCATTCTATATATATTCCCTTGGTGATTCACCAGTGAGAAAGATTGTGTTTTAGAATAACCATAACTACATAATTTTTACATTCATGACGGGATTATATTTCTACTTAGGGCAAGCTTGTTTTTCTTACATTGAAAATTCACAGTGATAATGAAAGCATCCATCTTGTTTAAATAGAGCCATTCTTGGTGTATGATGAAATTAAGGGACTCCTTCCACCCTTCACTCCCCCATACTGAAACATATGTCATAATAATTAATAGGCAGAAGAGTCCTTAGAGAAGGTCTAGTCTAATCTCTCTAGTCTAAATCTCTAATTTACAGATGAGAAAACTGAATCAGGCGAGAATATTTTCTTTCAATTCAACACATTAATTTCTACTTTCTATTTTATTTTTATTCTCTTAAGCATCTAATACACTTCAAATACTAGTGTACATACCCAGGACTTAGTCAGCAGGAAAAGAAGCTGCATTTTAAATAACATCCTGTATTGCCAGCTTTCTCCACAATAATAATGCTATGCTCAGCATGTGGACCTGTATAACATAGCAGATTTATTACTTTTAACAGTAATAAACTACAAGTTTATGGGTTTCTTTGAATAATTTATGTTATACTCCTATTGCTGAAACCTAGATTTATGTTAAAACCTATGAAGTGGTTTAGTAGGTGTTTTAATAGGATTTTTTTTCCTGTTTTTCAAAAGAGAAAATGAAGGAAAGCATAGCAAGTGACAGTCAGAGTTATGAATCCTCATGTGGAAGTTGGTATGGAAATAAATGCAGTCTTTACTTTTTTACATGTACAACATTTAGGGACCCTTAAAGAATGATGAATTTGACCTAACATCTTTCAAGTTGTAGGGCTTATGTTAGTATGTAAATTTCGGAATAAAACCCTTTTTCCTCTACAGATTTCATGATTGGAAGCAGATGCTACTTACTCTTAACCTTTCTTTATAGTGCTGTATTTGATGGGAAAGACTGATACAATTTTAGAACACAGTAAAAGCAAGGTATTTAAACAGGAATACCTCCCATTCCTTAGCATAGAGCATTTTGCAAAGTTTGTATTGTTTCATTAATGAATATGTTTTATTTTTCAGTAGAATGGATCTCCAGTTTTCATACCTCTATGCATAAATTTATTTACTAAATTAAATTACATTTGATTAAACTTGATCCTAGATTTAATAAATATTAAAATCAAGCAAAAAATTCCAACTCTGTCTTTCAAACTCTACATAAATGTGATTTAAGTCATCCCATTATTTTATTTTTGACTATCTTTGTACTTGCATTTTTATTGTTTCCATACATAGACTAAGAGTTTATTAGTGACAATACAGTATGTAAACATCACCAACAATGGTTATTTTTCACAACCAAGTATAAGGTGTCGCCATAGGAAAAAAATATATCTTATGAAACAAACAACTGTTCTAAAAACAGATTGTGATGAGACACTGAATAGAATTGAAGTGATTCCAAAGTAATATATCAAGTCACTACAGTGATACCATGTTTTCTCTTTTCTCTAAATATCAGCTAATATAATGGTATTTAGAGGTTCCGTTTTTAAAAAATCAAGGAAATAAAACTATAAGGGAAAAAAAGTACCCTACTAGAGAAAATAATCCAATGATGAACATATAATTGAAACCCCAGTTGATTTTTTAGGCAATCCACAGAATAGGGCTAAAAGAAAATTATCCAATGAAAGCAATCAATTCTTCCACAAAATAGCATTCAGTATCTCCTGTTAACATGTGAAGAGTAGGGATTTACCATCATGTATAGGAAGGGCTTAATAAATATGTTGGGCAGCAATAAACAAAAAATCCAAAAATTATGTGATTCTATGGAAATAGATCATTATGTAATAGATCTGTCATTGTGATAATAAATCATCGTACATGTAGGAGATGGTATTTTAAAAGATCCAAATAATAATGCTTCTGTTGTGTGAGAGCTGTGTGAACTTGTACAATATCACTGGGAATGCATATTTAGACCATTTTACAATACTACAATACAAGTCTCACATGTATCAGCATAAGCAAAGAGTTTATTTAGGTTAAGGAGATCCATGAAGAGCTGTAATGAGATGTCACTAAAATAATATTTGGTGCTATTGGGGCAGAATTCAGTTGCTCTGACTTACAGAACCAGAATACAGAGACTCATATAATGCAATTTAAGTCTGAGGGAGAACCCCCAAATCTGAAGGGTCATCTATAAATGTTCTTAGCTCCCTGATATCCTCTCTGAGTCTGTAATACTTGGGGAGTTCTTATCAACTTAAGAGAATGCATATGTGTATTCAAATTAATGAACAGATCATCTCTGTAATTGATGTGACCTGTTTCAACTTTTGGACTGCTGACCTGTAAAGTCCGTAGACTATCTCACATATGCATGCAGGTGGTCTTTTTTTTTTAATTTTTTAACATTTATTCATTTTGAGAGACAGAGAGAGACAGAGCACGAGTTGGGGAGCGGTAGAGAGAGAGGGAGATACAGAATCTGAAGCAGGCTCCAGGCTCTGAAATAATCATGTATGAAGTTCTTAAAGAAAAAAAAAGATGAGAATCAAAAAATGAGCAAATCATAGGAAACTACAGATATGACTCAATTGGTTAAAGCCCATAGTTTTGAAATTAAAAAAAAATGAACTAAAACGTAACAAATAACAAATAACTCCATGAATGGATTGAACAATAAACTAGACAAAGTTAAACAGAGAATTAGTGACTTGGGAATTGGATCATAAGTAACTACCAAGAATGCAGCAGAAATAGAAGCAGATGGAATTTGTTAAAGTAAACTTAAAATATAGGGAGATATAATGAGTAGTTCTGACATTTTCTTAAACTAGAATCTCTTAAGAATAAAGAAATGGATAGGAGGCAACATATGAAGAAGTAATCGTATTTTTGAGAACTGAAGAAAGTAAAAAAAAAATGTATTGATATGGGAAGTACAACATATATTAAACAGGATAACTCAACCCTTAGATGTATTTTGCCAAAAGGACAGAATACAAATCAGAAAGAGAGGATATTGAAAGTAACTCCTACTCAAAAGTGAAATTAGACTGGGTGCTGATGTCTCGACTAGGGCAGTAGAAAGTAGATGACCGTATCTTACCAGGAGCTCACCTAAAATTTAAAATGCCAACAGTTGTTTGCCACTACTCATTAGCTATTCAGAAATCCAGTTCAATCACAACAATCATCAAATAAGAAATAAACATTTTCTTGTGACTTTAGATATTAGTTATGGCTCTTAATTTTAACATTTCTGTCATTTGCTTTATATTAGAGTCTAATTTCCAAATCATCTATCATTGATTTTATCACTGACACAAAAGAAACATCACCCATTTTAAATCAGGCCTCTATGGACATTTAGAATAGCATCTGCATAGACAGAATTTAGAAATGCTGTTCTTGGGGTGCCTGGGTGGTTCAGTCAATTAAGTGTCCAACTTAAGGTTCAGGTCATGATCTCATGGTTCATGGGTTTGAGCCCCGCGACCGGCTCTGTGCTGACAGCTCAGAGCCTGGAGCCTGCTTTGGATTCAGTGTCTCCCTCGCTCTCTGCCCCTTCCCCGCTTATGCTCTTTCATTCTCAAAATTAAAAAATAACATTAAAAAAAAATGCTGTGCTTTATAAACCATGTGTATTTTTTTCTAAGCTGCTTCTCTCTGTACGTTAGATGTATCCTTCACTTATTTCACACATTTCAATTATTTTAAAAGATACCTTTTAATGTTAGTAATAGCCTACCTGTAGTGACAACATATTTCATTCAGTTTATATATACCATCATTTGTATCACAGAGGAAAATACTTTTACTGCTTTACCAATACATATGGAATACCACATATATATATGTATTATATATTTTTATTTTATTTATTTTATATTATTAAAAATATTTTTTAACGTTTATTTATTATTGAGAGACCAAGAGACACAGAGCATGACACAGAACACTAGTGCGGGAGGAGCAGAGAGAGAGACAGGGGCAGAGACAGAGAGACAGAATCCAAAGCAGGTGCCAGGCTCTGAGCTGTCAGCACAGAGCCCGTCGCGGGGTGGGGGTGTGGGTCAGGCTCACAAACTGTGAGATCACGACCTGAATTGGTCAGATGCTCAACTGACTGAGCCACCCAGGCGCCCCCGAAATATAGCATATAGCAATCCACCCTTCTAATCGTAGCTGTGGACAATTATAGTTCCAGAACCTGAAGATTAGTTTGCTATCTTGGTTCAATAGCTATTTCTTTTCCTTTCTTTTTTATTTCGAAAGAGAGAAAGAACAAGAATGGGTGGCAGAGGGGCAGGGAGAGAGAGAATCCCTAGCAGGCTCTGCATCACTGTCAGCATAGAGCCCAACACGAGGCTGGATATCATGAACAGTGAGATCATGACCTGAGCGAAATGGAGTCAGACGCTGAACCAACTGATCCACCCAGGCACCCTTCAGTAGTTACTTCTGAAGAAAAGAAATAATGACCTAGGATAAATAAACTTGGAGGCATTGTCACTTAAGTTGTCTCTTCAGAAGTATGAAAGCAGCCAGAAATCTCTTGCTTTTCACCATTCCATTAATGTATGGCTTTCTATTTATTTCCTTAGGATTTGACACTAGATACCTATACATTTCTGATATAACTATGATCCACAGGAATAATATAAATAATATAAATGGCACAGCAATTCAGAAACTTAGAGTATGTAGCAAATACCTGGCTCGATTTTCCTTTAAAGGATCCAAACCGCATATTGAAACATTAAGGGCAGTTTAAGAACCTCGGTTTAAGAGAATCCCATAGGAATATAAATTGCAGTGGTTTTAAATTTCTTCCAAAGTGACTCAAAGATGAATTATATGCCAGAAAGAAAATTGATTACTCTTCTTTTTCTGGGATACAATTTTATCCACATCTGGAGATTTCGATTCTGAACATTCTTAAAAGGGAAAAAGATGGGCATAACTTTCACTTTAGACAAATTAAAAGCTTGTGACCCCTTATGTTATCTCTTTTTGTGGTCATCTCAATGTGCCTCCAACACATTGGAGTTTACAGGCATGTTTGATCAATAGAAAGTTTGTTCATAAGCACAGCTCAATCAGAGGTTTATACCAGTTATGTGTACTGATAAACTTTCATACTCAACATATAATTAAAGACAACAGAAACTTCAATTTTTTACAATACATGATAAAAATAATCAAAGAATACAATTCTGTGTTTTGTGTTTTGGGGGCATCAGGTTTTCATATGAAAGGTTTTGTGTAAGTTTCAGTAGCTGCTGGCCTTTTTTGGAGGTGCCGTAATGATTTAATTTTTAATTTTTTTTAACGTTTATTTACTTTTGAGACAGAGAGAGACAGAGCATGAACGGGGGAGGGTCAGACAGAGGGAAGCACAGAATCCGAAACAGGCTCCAGGCTCTAAGCTGTCAGCACAGAGCCCGACGCAGGGCTCGAACTCATGGACCGCGAGATCATGACCTGAGCCGAAGTCGGATGCCACCGACTGAGCCACCCAGGTGCCCCAAAGCCGCCGTAATGATTTTAATAAAAAGAATCCCTTCTAAGTTTTTAAAAGTCTGGCTATGAATAGCAAGAATGGTACTGACTGGGGCCCTTGTCTGGTTCAGTTGATAGACCATGCAACTTTTGATCTTGAGGACGTGAGTTAGAGCCCCACACTGGGTGTTGAGATTACTTAAAAATTAAATCTTAAAACAAAAGGATAGTAGTGATTTATTCAAAAAAAGTTTATTCACATAAAACGGTCTGGATATAAGCAGTCATGGTGTGATCTACTCCCGGTTTTGTTAGGGACCACACAATATTCAGCCTGTGCTCCATCATCACACAGATGGTCAAGGCTTCATGATTTCAGATACATTCATGTTCCAGGAAACCGAAAGGTAAAGAAGAAGAGATAAACTTTGTGTATATACGTGTCAGCTGTCTTCTAAAACTAGGTCCTTAGCAGTTAGCACAGGATAAATCATTATTCTGAGAGATTGAATATACAAGAGACCATGGCCACACCATGTAATACAGGACAAAATACAGATAAAAACATCAGTTATTAGAGCTATACATTACGCATATTGTGGGTTTTTTTTTAATATAGGCAAGCTATATAAAAACAATAGAAATTTAAGTAATATTTTACACATCTTTACTTTCAAATTTGTTAGGTGTTACATAAACTGATTTAAATATATGCTTCTGTCCAAAATAAAACAAAAATTGACTACTTTGGTTAATGGTGGTAATTAATATAAATGGCTCACATAACACTCAGTATAATGATGACAGATAATTGAAAATAAACACAAGATAATAAGTATGTCTATTGGCTTAAGATGGTAAATTAAGTTATAAATATGAATGCATGCATCATTTCATTTAATATGCTAAAAGGTAATTATATTTTAGGCAGAATTTAAATAACTAAATGTTAATTGCATACTTACATATTTGTATCTAAACATACATATTAGAGTATATTAACATCATTTTGAAAGTTTATAACAATAGATAAAAACACAAATTTGAGGGGTGCCTGGTTGGCTTAGTCGGTTAAGCATCTGACTTAGGCTCAGGTCATGATCTCGCTGTCTGTGACTTCAAGCCTCGCACTGGGCTCTGTGTTGACAGCTCAGAGCCTGGAGCCTGCTTCAGATTCTGTGTCTCCCTCTCTCTCTGCCCCTCCCCTGTTCATGCTCTGTCTCTGTTTCAAAAATAAATAAATATTAAAACAATTTTTTTTAAAAACACAAATTTGAGGATGTTCTATAAATGTCAAATATCTAAGGAATGTGGAATCTGTGTTTTTAGTTCCTAAAAATGGTCATTTAGTTGTTTCAATGTTAATACACATATTACTAAAGAAAAGGGTTTCTGGACCCTAAACTTTACATTTTTACATGGTAGATATTTAAAAGTACTGTTAGAAATTTGGTTTTCTTTTTATAAAATTACCAAGTTTCCTTGTGGCCAGATTACAGAAATTACTTTTTTATTACCCAGATTTTCTATTAAGTCTGAACTTTAATTTTTACAAAGTTTATTAATTTTGAAAATAGCATTAGGTTATTAATACACATATTAGTTATTGTATATTATAAAACTATTAACTGCATAAATTTCCTTTGACCTTGAAGAATATGATTTTTGTGTGTATTTTGTCTTCGTTGGCAATTCTACTTTATTGCGTTTTTCCCAAATTTTGGCCATTCAGAATTAAAAGAAAAAGAAAAACAAATTAAAAACTTGTTGAAATGGCCTTAAAAAAATCTAAGTTTTTTCAAATTTTCCTAAAATTGCCACACATAAAAATATTTGTTCCTTCAGCTTATAAAAGGAAGCCTAGTAGAAATAACTAGTTCTGTTTGATATCATCAACATTTTATTGTGAATTATTTTTATTTACTAAATTTCGAATCAATTATTTTTAAAATCCCTAGAAAGAGGAGTTGGTGAACGTTGATAGGGTGAGTCTCTCCAATCGAAATGTGGTAGTGAAATAAAATCTGAGGGAGGTGAGAAGTGAGTCATGCAGTAGCTGGAGGAAGAAGGTTCCATGCAAGTGGAAAGGCTACTGCAAAAGCCTTGTGGTGGGAGAGTGCCTGCAGTGTCTGAGAAATAACAGGAATTCAAGAATCCTATCAAAAGGGTGCTGAGTGAAATTACAGGACATGACATCAGAGACATAACTGCAGCAAAAGCTGTGGGGCCTTGTTAACCACTGTAGAGAGTACCTTTCTTAGTCTGAGTCGTGTAGGAAGCAAAGAGGAGCCATGATCTGACATTATAGTAGAATCACTGTGCCTGCTGCTTCAAAAATGGATTCAAGTGAGACATTTAGCAGTAGGGCTGTGACTTAGGCCAGGCAATGTTGCCATGGTCCAGAGTGGATAGCAGAGAAAGTGGTGAAAAGGTGTTGAGCAATGCATATATGTTTAATGTACACCTGATGGAAGGATTTGGTGAGACAGAAAGAGATACTCAAATATTAATCTTGGGCTATAGTCAAGATGCAGAAAAGTGCTGGAGGAGCAAGCTTTAGGCAAAATCAGGAGTTCTGGTTTACACAATGACAAAGAAAAATTATTACAAGGTGCAAGAGGGAAAAAATAGTCATAAATACATACATAGCAACTAAATCAAGCAAGCTTCCAACTTTAGGGTAGACAGTAGTTAAAAATTTATTGTGTATAGCAACATAGGATCTAAATTATTCAAAGTAAATTTCATGTATAAAATAATAATGTAGACATGTTTTAATAGTTGGAAAATCAGCAAATATATCCATCATTATCTTCTGAAGTTACTGGAAGATGTGCTCCAACCTGAAACAAGATATAATTCAAAACAGAAGAAATAAGGAATATGAAGGCTAGAAGTTAACATTAAAGCCAATTCAGAATAAATAAAAGTTTATATTATATTTGTTAATTGGCTATAATTCTCAATCCAGATATCAGCAGCCCTCTTGAAAGAGAAAATATGGAAGGTATAAAATAGCATAATAACAAAAATATATGTGGAAAACATTAAAAAGATTGAGAAGTCAGTTCAGGGAGATAGTAAGGTAACAGATTTGTTAATTATATGCTATAGCTAGGAAAATGCTAAAGATAATGTTACACTCTTAACTCCAAATTTAAGAAATATTTTGGTTAATGCTTTAAAATTTAGATGTAAGCCAAAATCCATAATTTTTAAAACATCAGAAATAACCATATCAAGGAAAATGTGCATGATATCTTTAAAAAAAATGAAAAAGATGTCAAAATGTAAGTCATGAAACAGAAGAAACATTAGTAATTGTTACTTTATTGAATGTAATAAAAATTTAAACGGAATTAATAGTTTATACTGCTTACAAAATACCTAAAATGGAACGATCCCAAAATTTAAAATTATAAGAAAAACAACATTATGGCAAAACCCCACTAAATATAAATAATAAAACTCAAAAGCAGGTATTAAGTGAGACATAAAAATTTTGAAGAAAGAAATCAAGGGGAAATATATAAATTTAACTACAAGATATTTTTAAATTTATAAAGCCAGAGGAAGAAAACAAGATAAAAAGACATTGCGGTGCTATACATGAAAAACATTTATTCAAAACAGAAAACTAATTAACAGTGAATTTAAAAATTTAAAAAAATGAAAAATTTACAGAATAAAATTAAGGTTGGTAGACTTAATGTACAAATGTTATATTTTAGTTGCTCAATTTAATAAAATTAAGGAAAAACAGAGGGTTATGTAATACAATTATCAAGTTTAACTTATAGAAATGTAAATTTGGATACCACATAAATTTAGTTTTTTACAATATCAAATGATTATAAAAGGTTGTTAACGTAAAGGATTTAAAGCAAGATCTTTTTCAAGGTCAGAATTCATACAGATTATAATGTGATCAAATGTTGTTAAAATAAAAATAACTACATAACCTATGGTTATTTTTAATAAGCATTTTTGTTCATAAGCATTTGTTAATCTGACTCTATAGTGAAAGAAGCCTGTTGCATATCTGATATTTTAGATTGCTTTTAGTGTTTCTTTTCATGTTTAGCGTCACGAAGTGGAACCATATTGTATATTATTTTTCCTTTTATTATTATAAAATTTACTTGTCTAATGAATTAGATTTTGCTTCATCATGGAAAAATTCAGTCTTATGCTCATTCATATTTTCACTTGTACAAGTTTTGGAGAGAATAAATTTTTTTCTTGTTTATATTGTTACATTAGGAAGTATTCTCCGTAGATGTTGGGCAATTCTTACCGACAAACAAAAGGAATAAGATTGAGATAGTGTTGTTTTGAGAAATTTTAAATAAATTTTTAAATAAATGTTCATTAGAGAATCAGTGGTATGATGTGAATTACAGTCATTTGCTTCCTAATATAATTTTTGATTTTTGACATTTATTTCCAAAAATATTTTGATGGATATTTTATTATTGTGATTTTTTTTAAATTTTTTTAACGTTTATTTATTTTTGGGACAGAGAGAGACAGAGCATGAATGGGGGAGGGGCAGAGAGAGAGGAAGACACAGAATGGGAAGCAGGCTCCAGGCTCTGAGCCATCAGCCCAGAGCCTGACTCGGGGCTGGAACTCACCGACCGCGAGATCGTGACCTGAGCCGAAGTCGGACGCTTAACCGACTGAGCCACCCAGGCGCCCCTATTATTGTGATTTTGTATGTCAGTGAACTCTCTTGGGAAAAATAACCAAATGGGAAATGTTTTCCAAATGTATGTTCATTGCTGCTGGATGATTGACTAATTCCATTCCTTAAGAAGTGAGATTAGTCTTGCTTTCTGAATAATCAGGAGATTAGATTAGTGTCAACTGAAACTCAGCTGATGGCTGGAAGCATGCTATTAAAAGAGCATTTTAAAAATCATTAAATAAATGAATACAGTATAGTTATCTGTTTTGCAAAACTATCATCTTCAGTTTGAAACCTTGTCTATTCCATTTTACATTTAATTAATATCATGACAATTTAGATTTTTTCATCATGTGCCTGTTAGGCATAAAATGAAAGCATGTTTTAAAGCCCAATGTTTTCACATTAGCCAAAAATTTTAAAGTAGCCTGCTATACATTTCGTTTATCAAACATAAATACTTCAAGTTATTCTACAAATATGGGACATAAAAAACATAGAGACAACTCTGCTTTTATATCAGGGATCCACAAGTAGCAGATTTTTCAGAGTATCGTACATGTAAATATTCTATGAGGCACCATGATTTGGTGAAGATATCATTGGAATACAATAGGAAACTGAGAATTTTCACTGATTAACCAGAAAACACTGGAAAGATCAAAAAATGATCGTGTTCATGATGACATAACTGCAACAGGATTTGCCCTCTTCTGTAAATAACAAGAGGACCTACAAATAAAAATGAAACATTACTTTAATATTAGACAACAGGTGGAACAAGATAGAAATCTGAGAGAATGGAAACAAGCAAGATAAATTTTACAATGACATCACTTCCTGCCTAGAGGCCATTTCTATACCATGCGTGCAGGTACAAGAAGTGGGAAAGCAAGCCAACTGTGACATTCTTGCCGATTTGAGGAGATGGAGATTGGAATTTGGAGAAGTTGATATAGCTGGAGTTTGTGGAGCAGAGGACCACAGAGAGGGAAATACGCAGCAAAGTATTTCTTGAAATGTACATGGGGCTACACATGAGCAGTTGGGTTTGTTTGACTGAGAACTAAGCTGCTCATGCACAAGGTGAGAATACATGAAGCCAAGCAAAGAACCAGTACTGGAGAAAGCAACAGCTGCAAAGCTGTCAGTAAAACAATTCCCAGAGTCTTCTCATCAACAAAGATCATGAATAGATGGATGTGTTTCTAGAGACATACAGCTCACTAAGACTGAATTATGAACAGAATGATAATGAATAATGTGACTGAATCAGTTGAATTGTTGAGCTAAACTAGCTCAAGAACAAAATCTTTCTAGTTCTGCCAAAAAACTAAAGCTTGAAATTGAGGCTTGAAAATACTAAGCTATTTTACATGCAACTGAACTTACTGTTAAAACAAAAAAATCAAAATACTTAAACACAACAAAATCCTGGTGCTCCACAAATTAGTATTCCAAATGTAACCCATAAGCAGGAGGAAAATTAGTCAATATAACAGTTGCAACAACTATAACAAGTAAGTAAAATGAAGTGAACTCAGAGTAACACATAGTATCATGTTGAAAGACATAAAATGAAATTAAAATATACTTTATTAAAGTACAAATTGGATAAAATAACAATAAAATTGAAAACAGCAAGATTGTAAACTAATGTAATGACTATATAAATACATTAAATGTACAGTGTTCAGACTCTTCAGTTAAAAATGGAAATATTAGGGGCACCTGGGTGGCTCAGTCAGTTAAGCATCTGACTTTGGCTCAGGTCATGATCTCATGGTTTGTGAGTTCGAGCCCCACATTGGGCTTTGTGCTGACAGCTCAGAGCTTAGAGCCTGTTCGGATTGTGTCTCTCCCTCTCTCTCTTCCCCTCCCCCACTAATGCTCTGTCTCTCAAAAATAAATAAAAGTTAAATTTAAAAATATATATATATAAATTTTAACAGTGGATTAAAGAGACAAAACCTGTGGTGCCTGGGTCACTCTGTTGATTGTCTGACTCTTGGTTTTGGCTCAGATCATGTTCTCACAGTTTGAGGGTTTGAGCCCCACATCTGGCTCTGCACTGACAGTGTGGAGACTGCTTGGGATTCTCTCTCTCTCTCCCTCTCTCTCTGTTCCTCCACTCAATATCTCTGTCTCTCTCAATAACAAACTTAAAAAAAAAAAAGGCAAAACCTAACTCTATCTTGTTGTGGTATGTAGAATAATGGACCCCCAAAATGTCCCTGGAACCACGATTATGTTAGATTAAATAGCAAAAAGGAAATTATGATTGTATATGGAATTAAAGTTCCTAGTTAGAAGATAGAAAGATTATCCTGGATTATCTAGGAGGGCACAATGAATTCACAAGTGTCCTTAAGTGGAAGAGGGAGGCCAGTGGGGAGACAGAGCCAGAGAAATTGATGTAAAATTGGAAACATCAGAGTGATGCTCTGTGAAAAGAACAGTCATTGTCTTTGAATATGGCGAGAGAAGGTAGTGAACCACAGGATGCCGGTGGACTCTGGAATCTGGGAAAGGAAGGGAGGTGGATCTCCCTTGCAGCCTCCAGAATGGAAAGTAGCCTTACCTACACTTGAGGTCAGAGACTTGTGTTCTACTTTTACCCAACAGAAATGTAAGGTAATACGTTTTTATTGCTCAAGACACCAAAATTATATTTATTTGCTATCACAGGAATACAATAATAAAACAACAATGACAGCAGCCACAAGAACCCTTTAAAATAGAGAAAAGACAACTTTAATTTCGAATCAACATGGAGAAACAGAGATCAGATTTACTCCCTCATTGAATGCAAGAGGAAACAAACAATAAACATAATGTATGTGATGAAACTTTTGAACACCTGTGATCAGGCAGTGAGGAGCAGTGTTCCCTGCAATATGGAAAACAAATGAGGTGAGCCCAACAACTGTCTTGTAGAAGTTTCAGATAACTGAATCTCAAATATTTATCCAAAAGAATTGAAATAAGTATCTTGAAAAGACATCTGTTCCTCCATGCTCACTGAAGCATTATTAAGAATAATAGTGATCAAGAATACTTATAGCAATAGAAACTTTTCTAACATCCCAAAAAAGTAAAATATGCAGTATCCGACAATCAATAAAAAATTATAAAAAATGTCAAAACTCAATCAAAATAGAACTAGAACTGACAAACAGGTAGAATTAGCATATAAGGACATTAACAGTTATTCTGGTTTCATTTCACATGCTCAAAATGGACAGAAATTTTGGATGTCAAAAAGACAAATCAAAACAGATGAAATCAATGATGTGTTAGATAAACGATATACATTAAGTTTAACAGTCCATTGTATGTTGCAGAAGAAAGGATTAGTGAATCGGAAGATATCACAGAGGATGTTACAAAAGAAACAAGGAAGAAAAAAATCAATAACAAAACCCCAGTACAGCCAGGGAAAACTTCAAATGGCTTACTCATGATCAACTAACTATGTTGGGGTCAAGTTAAAGCCTCTTCAGGATGTAATGCTGATTGAAAGTGACTGGCCTGAGGAAAAATTGAATTTAGCTAATCATCACTTATTTTCTATGCTTAGTAGTTCTGCACAAATTTACCTTAAAATACAAGTAATTGTTGATCAGAAGAGGCAGCAAATAATCAAATTAATATAAAAATATATAAATGTAATGGTTTTATAGAATGAATTTGTTGTTTCTTTAAATCTCTCCTTACCCCATACCGGCTCCCCCAAATGTTAGGCATATTCATACTGATACTATTTTGTTATCTGTAATATAAATGCTTCACTAGATGTAGATGTTCAGAATATTTTGATCATTTTGCTGTAAGATAACCTAGCTCACTGAATAGAGGCAATGAACTGTGAAGAAAAGGTTTGATTCGGTAAGCTGCGCCTACTCAAATTTTGCACATTCCATCAGAAAGGCTTGTCTTCACCACTGGTCCTTGGCTGTTTCCTGAAAGTTTAGCTCTGAGTCCACAGTCTTCTGCCTAATACTCCCTGAATACTGCCTGGGGCCTTGAGCCACATGGTATCAGTTTAATCAAATAATTTAGGCAAACAGTGCAATATATGGTGAATGCATGCTTTTGTTCTGAAACCTGGATTCCGAGTAGCTGAGATCAGTTACTTGGGTGTTGTGTGCCTACATATGACCTCCAGTCAAAACCATGGACACCAAGGCTTATATAAGCTTCCCTGATGGGCAATACTTCACACATGCTGTCACGAATTGTTGCTGAGAAATTTGAGTGCATCTGTGAGACTCCATCAGGATTGGGCCCTTGGAAGCTTGTACCTGATTTCCCATGAGTATTTTCTCTTTGCATGGATCCTTCTGTTGTAAGCGACTGTAACCATGAATATAACAGCTTTTCTAAGTCCTGTGAGTCATTCTAGTGAATCCTGAAGGCCTGATTGTGGTCTTGGAGACCCTTGACCTACTTAGAAACTGAAAACATAGGTCAGATCCTATAAAATTAGATATAGAGTTGATTGGTCTATCAACAGAAGGGAAAGCTTAGAAACAAATGCTATATATATATATATATATATATATATATATATATATATATATATATATAATTTCTTGCAATATCCAAAACCGTATGAAGCACAAGTATTCAGGTGGGAGGTCTTATGGGTACTAACTCAAACATTTCATTCCTAATGACTCAATATGTAGTTTTTATATCTTTTTTATGTTCATGTCTCTAAATTTCTAATATCTGTCCTCAGACATCTGATATTTCCTCTCCACCCATTACTGATACTGCTTGCCCCCAAAATGTGCTAATCTGTGTACTTTTAGAACTTGCAGATTTCACCCGTTGAAAAACAGAGATCAGTAGGCTTCTTTATGGGATGGGAGAAATTTTTTGACATTTTCCCTGCTATCATATTATTTTCTTCCTCTCACTTTCTCCCCCCACTTTCATGAGGGCTTTTCCTGAATGAATCTTTTAGATTCCCTTCTTGCTGGCTTTCTCAGTCAAATATATGGGCCTCTCTTTGCATAGTACTTTTCATGCCATAGCATTATCTGCACTAACGACAGACCTAAAAAAATCTATTTTCTTGTTTTACATAGGTCAGTTATGTTACAAATGTATGTGTATGTGTGAGCTTGTTAGATCTATACTATGACATTTTTCATGAGCAAAAGAATACCGTGGTAAGTAATTGCTTCTATATACAAAATAGGCAAAGACAGTGGCAGACAACGCTTCTTGCTTACAAAAAGCCCACTTCCCACTCTTCTTTCTTTCTGGGAATGACAGTCTCCCTCTGTAGATAGGAAAATCCCAGGCACTCACTTTCTTAGCTATTGTTGAAGGTAGGAATACCAGATATGTGATTAAATGCAGGCCTATGTGAAGAAAGAGAAGGTGTTGGTGTCATATATTGTGCTCTAGGGAAAATTATAATCTCTTATAAAAGAAAGTGATGCAAAAATAGAACTCCTCTCTTCTCATTTCTGAATTTAGATGATTTTGACTCATTGTAAATGTAGCTTGGATCTGCTGCAGTCATTTTGCAATGTAAAGGGAACATCAAAAGAGAAGGTAACCTAAGGCCATGATATCATTGTTTTGCCAAATGAATGATGGACTCATCAACCTGTGGTTTCCTGTGTTTATGAAAAATAATGACTCACTGTTTTATAATACTATAAAATGCACTAAAAGCTTAATAGAAAATACTTAGATACCAAATTGAAAATGTGTATGTTTCACTTAATATTATATTAAAATTCATAATCAGTTACTAACACGAAATAAATATATTAGCCAGCTACAAGGTTGTATATATTGTCCACAAACTGAGGATCTACGGGTTAAAAAGATAATTGTTGCAATCAATGTTAATAAAATTTTTATGAGAAATCTATAGTAGAAATGAGATTTTGAGGAAAAGGGCTTCTTCATTTTTGATGAAATGACCTATGTTATCGGTAAGGTTGGTAGATGAATCAGGAATGCATCACCCAGCCACTTTATATTTTAGAAGCTGATATGCCTGGAGAATGTGCTTCCTTTCAATCACTCACAGTAATGAGGTGAGTGTAGAGATATGGCCTTGCCTATGGGAGAGGTATGTATTAATCTACTATGAATAGCTGTTCTATATTCACTGTTTAATTCTGATATTCAGAAGATCACTTGACCTTATGAGTAAGGCTCACTTACAAATGTCCATTTTAAGAGATTTTAATTTCCATCTCTATTATTTATGTCTTACTTTTCAATTAGTCCAAAACCAGCATGTAAAAGAGTGGTTTTATTAGAAGAGTTCTCTCAAACTTCAACATGATGAATTAATAATGACCCATTCAGTAATTAAGAAACATTTCATAGCAAAGTGCTGCCGGTGCCCCACATGTATCCCTTTGGCATTCATCTGACACTGGTGACTAGGGAAGGATTTTCTGAGAAGCCAAGCACATCAGAGAAATCTGAAATGCTGAATCATTTCAGTCCACATATTTTAATTTTCCTAAAGTTAGTTGGGGAATTGTACTCCTCTCTACTTGCCCCTCCTCACCAATAAAGGTGGCTAGCTGTGTCAAAGTCACTTACCTTGTACTCCATTGCGTGTGAGTTGAGGTGAACCACTCAATAAAGCACAAATGCATTTGCATGACATTCTGTCAGTTCCTGAAAATTTGGCTTTCTGCTTATTCTCCCGTGTCTGGTCCTTGCTCTGTGGCATTGAGCTATGATGTAAACTTTGTCTATGAGACCCTTAGAAAGGATCAACAACTTTTTTTTACTAGCAATTTTTGTTTTTTCCCCTTTGGAAGGAATGAATCAAAATTTGGTCAAAGCCAAACATAGGATGTTTCTCCTTCAATGACTTCCCATAAGCTTTACATTTTCCATAAAATTGTTAAAAATGCTGACTTTCTGGTGGTACCTGTTTGTGGTGTTTCAATTCAATATTTATATATAAATTCATTTGGGGTATCCTCATTGGTTTTTGAGATAAATAGTGTTCAGCTGGTCTCTAGACATAATATTGAAAATATTCTCAAGATATATATATATATATATATATATATATATATATATATATATATATATTTTTTTTTTTTTTTAATTTTTATTTAAATTCTAGCTAGTTGACATAGAGGGTAATACCAGTTTCAGATATATAATGTAGTGATTCAGCACTTCCATACATCATCCAGTTGCTCATGACAAGTATACTACTTAATCCCCATCACCATTTAACCCATCCTCACCACCCACCTACCCTATATGTATGTATGTGTGTGTGTGTGTATGTATGTATATATACACACACACATATATGTGTATATACCATATATATATATACACACACACGTACATACATACATACACACACACACACACACACACCATCTCTTCTTTCTCCACTGATCAGTCAGTGAGCATCTGGCCTCTTTTCATAATTTGACTATTATAGGTAATGCTGCTATAAACATCGAAGGAGCATGTATCCTTTCAAATCAGTATATTTGTTGGGGCACCTGGGTGGCTCAGTAGGTTAAGCATCCAACTTCAGCTCAGGTCATGATCCCAAGGTTTGTGAGTTTGAGCCCCTCATCGGGCTCTGTGCTGAGAGCTCAGAGCCTAGAGCCTGCTTCAGAATCTGTGTCACTCTCTCTCTCTCAGCCCCTCCCCCTCTCTTGCTCGCTCCTGTGCACTCTCTCTCCCTCTCAAATATAAATAAACATTAAAAAAAATTAAAAATCCGTATTTGTGTAATTTTTGTGTGAATACTTAGTACTGCAATTGCTGAGGTGAAGGGTAGTTCTATTTTTAACTTTTGGAGGAAGCTCCATTCTGTTTCCAGAGTGGCTACACCAGTTTGCATTACCAACAGTGCAAGAAGATTCCCCTTTCTCTGCATCCTTGCCAACACCTGTTTCTTGTTTTGTTAATTTTAGCCATTCTGACAGGTGTGAGGTGATATCCCATTGTAATTTTGATTTGTATTTCCCTGATGATGAGTGATGTTGAGCATCTTTTCATGTGTCTGTTGGCCATAATATTCATTTATGTCTTCTGCCTATTTTGTAATTGGATTATTCATTATTTGGGTGTTGAGTTTCATAAGTCCTTTATAGATTTTGTATACTAACCCTTTATGAGATATGTCATTTACAATTATCTTCTCCCATTCCATAGGTTGCCTTTTAGTTTTGTTGATTGTTTTCTTCACTCTGCAGAAGCTTTTTATCATGATAAAATCCCAGTAGCTTTTAATTTTGTTTCCCTTGCCTCAGAGACATAACTAGAAAGAGGTTGCTATGACCGATGCCAAAGAAGTTACTGCTTGTGTTCTCCTCTAGGGTGTTGATGGTTTTCTGTCTCACATTTAGGTCTTTCTTCCATTTTGAATTTTTTTTTCTATAGTGTGAGAAAGTGGTCTATTTTCATTCTTCTGCATGTCGCTGTCCAGTTTTCCCAACGCTATTTGTTGAAGAAACTGTGTTATTTCCAATGGATACTCTTTCTTGTTTGCCAAAGGTAATTTGGCCATATACTGGGTTCCTTTCTGGGTTTTCTACTCTGTTCTATTAATCTATGTGTCTATTTTTGTGTCAGTACCATACTATTTTGATCACTACAGCTTTGTAATATAACTTTAAGTCCAGAATTTTGATGCCTCTCGCTTTGCTTTTCTTTTTTCAAGTATGTTTTGGCTATTTGGGATCTTCTGTGGTTCCATACATATTCTAGGACTGTTTGTTCTAGCTCTGTGAAAAATGCTGGTGGTATATTGATAGGGATTGTATCAAATATAAAGGATTGTATTAGTGATAAGGATTGCATTAAATGAGTATGGAATGTCTTTCTATTTCTTTGTGTCATCTATAATTTCTTCCATCAGTATTTTATAGTTTTTCGAGTACAGGTCTTTCACCTCTTTGGTTTGGTTTATTCCTAGATATATTATTTTTGGTACAGTAGTAAACAGTATTGATTGCTTAATTTCTCTTTCTGCTGATTCATTATTGGTGTATAGAAATACAACAGATTTCTGTACATTGATTTTGTATCCTTCTATTCTCATATATTTTGAAGATGAACTTTCATATGGCAAGTTGACTCACAATAAATATTTTGAGATTAGTTTCTATGAAACATACTCATACACACACATACAACAGACTTATCAGTCTCTTACTTCTTGTGTAAACAAATTAATTTCAAAACAAATTTCCATTTAAGAAGACCAGAGCAGTGATGAGCCAAGAATTCCTTAATTTGACCAGTAGGTTAAGAAATTTCTTTTTTAATTGATTTCAGGGGTTAACTGCTAGGTGGAAAAGAAACTACGCAAATGGTTACAATATTCACCACAAAAAAGGAGAGTAGGAATCATATAAATAATTGAAATAGCTTTTATTTTATTTTAAGTTTGTTTTAAACTAAATACCTGGAAGCTGAACCAGGACAATATGAAATACTTTTATGATCAAAACCCCATAATATCTGTAAGGTAAATAACTACTTTGGACAATTGCAAAAATTATTTTTGGTGAAATAAGGAAAGATACAAATGGTAAAAATTTAACCAACATGATTGAATCAGTGTACATAAACAAAATGGAATATTATTAGTTCCTTTGAATTACATAGATGTGTCTGAGTTAAATGCTGATGAAGGGTCTGCTCCATGCTACTGTTTGTGTAGTACTTGTAGGATGACATAATTTTAAAAATAAATGAATGATAAGGATTGTAATATGCATGCCATTAACATATTTTTTTCTAATTGTGTTATTCTGATTTTATTATTTTCAATACTGCTAAATATTGGGGAGACATTTAACTACTCAGTTGATGTAAAGACAGTATTTTTCTCCTGATGAAAGAATTTTGGGACTTATGCAAGTTAAAGAGATATTTATGCTCAGGAATTTTCAGGCAAGGGACTGAAAGATATTAATATTTTCCTAAACTATTTGGAAGAAACCAAAAGCTTAGTTTTCAATACCACAGTATATTAGTTTAGATGATGAAGGCAAATATGTTCTTAGGCAGGAACTAGAAAAAAATGAGCCACAGGTGAACACACTTCTGTTTTTGCATTAGACTACCAAGACAATGGCTAGATGAGGGAAGTACAAAGCTTTTGTTTTGCCAAGGCAAACAACATGGCACCCACTAGCCACATTTGCTGGTTGTAACAGAACTGTCTGCGTTTGCAGTGGTATAACCCAGAGGGGCTTGAAACTATGGTTCTTACATTAGAAGGTATTTTCTGATTTCAAAAATAAAAAGATTTTATGGGGAACAATCCACACTGGGAATTTAGGCAGTTGAAGGAATTCATAATATCATGTTATTAAAAGATGTTGGTTTTCCAAAGAAGCAAATATGTGTTTGCAGTGTAGAATCTGCATAATAGAAATACAGCAATTTGTTTACCATTGTTGATTAAATGTTTCCATATTAGAAATTGAAATTGTCAGTTGGCCCTCTCTAGCTTCAGTGTCAGTAATTAAGAGTTTGCCAATGTTAAGTTCCTTTTTTTTAGTTTTTATTTAAATTCCAGTTAGCTAACATATAGTTTAATATTATTAGTTTCCGGTGTAGAATTTAATAATTCATCACTTACATTATCTAGTTCTCATCACAAGTGCCCTCTTAATACCTATCACCCAATTACCCATCCCCCCACCCAGTTACCCTCCCACAACCCTTAGTTTGCTCTCTATAGTTAAAAGCCTCTTTTCTGGTTTGCCTCTTTCTTTTTTCCCCTATGTTCATCTGTTTTGTTTCTTAAATTCCATGTATGAAATCATATGGTATTTGTCTTTCTGTGACTGACTTATTTAGCTTTGCATTATACTCTATAGCGCCATCAACCTCATTACAAATAGCAAGACTTCATTCATTTTTATAACTAATACTCCATTGTATGTGTATATCACTTCTTTGTCCATCCATCAGTCGTTGGACATTTGAGCTTTTTCCATAATTTGGCTATTGTAGATAATGATGCTATAAACAATGGGGTGCAGATATCCCTTCAAATCAGTATTTTTATATTCTTTGGGTGAATACCTAGTAGTGCAATTGCTGGGTCATAGGGTAGTTCTATTTTTAACTTCCGGAGGAAGCTCCATACTGCTTTCCAGAGTGTGTGCACTAGTTTGCACTCCCACCAACAATGCAAGAGGATTCCCCTTTCTCCACATCGTTGCCAACACCTGTTGCTTCCATTGTTGTTGAATTTATCCCTTCTGACAGATGTGAGGTATTAGCTCATTGTGGTTTTGATTTGTATTTCCCTGAGGATGAGTGATGTTGAGCGTCTTTTCATGTGTCTGTTGGCTATCTGTATATCTTCTTTAGAAAAATGTCTATTCATGCCTTCTGTACGTTTTATAATTAGATTATTCATTTTGGGGGTGTTAAGTTTGATGAGTTCTTTATAGATTTTGTAAACTAACCCTTTATGAGTTATGGTATTTGCAAATATCTTCTCCAATTCCATAGGTTGCCTTTTTAAAAAATTTTCATTAAAATTTCTTTAATGTTTATTTATTTTTGATGGAGAGAGACACACAGAGCATGAGCAGGGGAGGAGCAGAGAGAGAGAGAGAGACAGACACATATAATCTAAAGCAGGATCCAGGCTCTGAGCTGTCAACACAGACCCTGATGTGAGGCACCAACTCACAAACTGTGAGATCATGACCCGAGCCAAAGTTGGATGCCCAACCAACTGAGGCACTCAGGTGCCCCTCCATAGGTTGCCTTTATTGTGCAGAAGCTTTTTATCTTGATTAAGTGCCAATAGTTTATTTTTTACTTTTGTCCCCTATCCTTAGGGGACATATCTAAAAAGAAGTTGCTATGGTCAATGTCAAAGAAATTACTGCCTGTGTTCTCCTCTAAGATTTTGATGTTTCCCTGTCTCACATTTAGGTCTTTTATCCATTTTGAGTATTTTTGTTTATGGTGTAAGAAAGTGGCCCACTTTCATTCTTATGACTGTCACTGTCCCATTTTCCCAACACAGTTTGGTAAAGAGACTGTCTTTTTCTCATTGGATATTCTTTCTTGTTTTGTTGGGGATTAGTTGACCATGTAATTGTGGGTCCATTTTTAGGTTTTCTATTCTATTCTATTGACCTGTGTGCCTGTTTTTGTGGTAATACCATTCTGTTTTGATCACTACAGCTTTGTAATATAACTTAAAGTTATGATGCTTCCAGCTTTGCTTTTCTTTTTCAGCATTGCTTTCACTATTCAGGGTCTTTTGTGGTTCCATAAACATTTTAGGATTGTTTCTTCTTCTTCTGTGAAAATTGCTGGTGGTATTTTGATAGGGATTGCATTAAAAGTGTATATTGCTTTGGGTATCATCCTCAATGGGGAAAAACTGAGAGCTTTTCCTCTAGGGTCAGGAACAAGACAGGGATGTCCACTCTACCCACTGTTGTTTAATATAGGACTGGAAGTCCTAGCCTCAGCAATCAGACCAAAAACGAAATAAAATGCATCCAAATCAGCAAGGAAATCACCACACTTTCACTATTTGCAAATGACATTAATCTCTGTATAGAACACCCAAAAGACCTACCAAAAAATTGTTAGAACTAATGCATGAATTCAGTGAAGTCCCAGGGTATAAAAGCAACCTACAAAAGTCTGCTGCATTTCTGTACACCAATAATGAAGCAGCAGAAAGAGAAATCTAGGAATTGATACCATATACAATTGCATCAAATAACGTAAGATATCTTAGATTAAACCTGAGCCAAGAGGTGAAAGACCTGTATTCTGAAAACTGTAAATCACTGATGAAAGAAATTGCAGATGGCACAAAGAAATGGAAAAACATTCTGTGCTCATGGATTACAAGAACACATATTGTTAAAATGTCTCTGCTTATGCAAGCTTCTAGCCACAGTGTAAGTCAAGACCCTTCTTTAGTTTCCAGAATTTTCTCTTAGAGATAAGCTAAATTGTGTTTCAGGATTTAGGGTACAGGTAGGTAATTTGTCAGGTCCTGTTGGTTGGGAGGTATTGAATTCCTCTAAATTCTTGAACACCATAGTTTGAATAATTATTAGCTCTTAGGGAAAATTGGTGAATTATTTATTCATCATTTGACAATTATTTATTGATAATTAATTATTTGTAAGACATGTTTCTAGATATTTGAAACATCTAGATATTTGCCTACATCAGTAGGCAAAATAAACAAAGACCCTGCATTCATAGAAATGGATTTACTTTATAGAAGAGTTAGATAATAGAAATAATCATAATGCACAAATAAACTTAAATTAGAAGATGATAAAATTACAGATAAAAAGTGGAGCCAGATAAATGGGATCTAGGAGTGGAAGAGGATTCAGGGTAAAGAGTACTTTTTAAAAAGTGTTTATTTTTGAGAGAGAGGGAAAGGGGCAAAGAGAGAAGGAGACAGAATTTGAAGCAGGCTCCAGGCTCTAAGCTGTCAGCACAGAGAGCGATGTGGGGCTAGAACTCATGAACTGGGGCTAGAACTCATGAACCGTGAGATCATGACCTGACCTGAAGTCAGATGCTTAACTGACTGAGCCACCCAGGCACCCCAGGGTAAAGGGCACTTTTATATAAGGTTATTAAGTCTGGCTTTTCATTTGTTTGTTTTTATTTTGCTAAAGGAAATTCAGGTCAGTATATCAGTGGAAAAACTATGCAAATTCATGGTTCATTTGAAAAAGTAAGATTGTCATATCTCATTGGCAGTTATACTGATTCAGAGTCAACTGACCTTTACTCAGTTCCTACTGTTTGCCAAATTTTAATGCAAAGTGTGATCACCAATAATGTGTCAATTAAACAACAGTGCTGTGAAGCAGTTATTATCCGGGATGCTCTGAAGCATAGAAAGATTAAGTGAATTGCTTAGGGCCAAAATGGAGATTGATCTGAGGAAGGAAAGACAGTGGTGTGCTGAAAAGACAGTGACCATTTAGCAAAGTGAATTAACAATATTTTTTTTTCTAATTGGATCAGTGATTGCTTATCATTCTGTTTCTTCAAAATTAAACGTTGGAAATCAATAGATTTTTAAGGAAACTTTAATTTTAGTTGTTTTTCTTTTATTTATGTGTTGAGTATCATTTTATAATTCGAAGTCCATTTCAGTTCACCATCTCATCACAGATACTGTTGCTTAGATTCATTTCATATTAAAACATAACCATCCATACTTCATTGATTTTTGGAATGGAATATTGATTCCAAAATTTTTAACTTGATAGATTCAGAAACTAGAGTAACGCAGCACATTAAAAAAAAAAAAATGTTGCATGTTTAGATGCATACCTAGTGGTTGGGTAGACTTTGAAAGAATCCTGCTTCTGTTCCAGAAAGGTAAAATTCCTCAGGTCTAAAATAGCCATTTAAGGACATGTTGCATTAGTATCAAGAAGAAACCAGACAGCCTTTGCAATGTTTTGCTTGGAATCTCCCTTAACTAGCTCACCAAACTCATGAGACATGTTTTAAGTTTCTGCACAACAGCAGACAACAGCTTGGTTAAGCCCTTTTGTCACTTCATCACAAAAGGATTCCCCTTTTTTTTAGTTTCTTTTTTTTAAATTTTTTGAATGTTTATTTATCTGAGAGAGAGAGAGAGAGAGAGAGACAGTCAGACAGACAGACAGAGTGGGAGGGGGAGAGGGGCAGAGAGAGGGAGACACAGAATCAGAAGCAGACTCCAGGCTCTGAGCTGTCAGCACAGAGCCCTACTGGCACTCCAAGCAAGGAACCTCAAGATCATGACCTGAGCTGAAGTCAGACACTTAGCCCACTGAGCCACCCAGGTGCCCCGCCTTTGTTTGTTTTTAGTTACTAATGACATTTTCCTTATTTCCTTTTTAGCCATTTTTATTACTTCCTTTTTTTAAGTATACATATTTTATTTATTTGTTTATTTATTTATTTATTTATTCATTTATTTATTTATTTACTTATTTGTTTATTTATTTATTTTTGCTAGAGAGAGATGGAGACTGAGCAGGGGAGGGGGGGGTACAGAATCCAAAGTAGGCTCCGTGCTGTTAATGCAGAGCCCATCACGAGGCTCAAACTCACCAACTATGAAACCATGACCTGAGCCAAAAACAAGAGTCAGACAGTTAACTGACTGAGCCACCCAGGTGCCCCTATTACTTCCTTTTTAGAAGCATCCTCAAAATCAGGTTTCTATTAATGGTCCGTTTAAGTCCACTTATGTTTCTTCTTAAGTGATTCTCAAAATCCCTCTTGCCTGCATCTACAATTTTAGGCATCTGCAATGAAAGCACTTCACATCTATGTACTTTTGGTTATATAGCCAAATACCCACCAACATTGCAGTTTAAAATAACAAGCATTTGTTATTTCATAATTCCCGTAGGTTAGGCATCTGGACCTGCCTGGGCAGGGCTTGGGGCTTAGTGCTGGCTCAGAATGTCTCATGAGGCAGCATTCAAGTTGCTAACTGGTGCTGCAAGTATCTTAAGACTCCACTGGTGGAGAAATCGTGTCCAAGCTCATTTGCATGCCTGCTGATAGGCCTCTCGTTCTTGCTAGGCATTGGCCAGTGATACCAGTGTGTTGCCACATAAGCCTCTTCTTCAGCCAGCTCACAATATGTCAGCAGTCTTCCCTGAGAATGACCGAAGGAGAGAAAAAGAGAAAGGGTGAACATGACAGAAGTCACAGTATTATTGTAACTTAATCTCAGAAATGGCATTCCATCACTTTCACCACACTCTGTGTTAGAAACGAGTTCCTAGGCACAGTCTGCTCTCTAAGGAAAGAGATGATGTAAGAAATGCTCCCCTGAGGTTGAGGGTCATTGGAAGCCATCTGCCAGGCTGCTTGTCACAAATACTTTCAGATATTTAGCAGACTGTACAATATACCAGCAAATAAGTTAGATATGGAAAAAGGAAATAAAAAAGAATGTGATTTATGGACTAAGACAATATTCCACTAGAAATATCCTTAAGTACATGGCATAGGGCATGCAAATGAGGAAATTGCATTCTGTCCATTAGAGGTTATCAAGATAAATGGATGGTTGAAGTCTTTCCAGTTGAAAATATTCTCTGCTTTGAACTTTTCTGTTGATTTGTTTTGTTTTGTTTTTGTTTTCAGTCTCTCTCTCTCTCTCTCTCTCTGCTTTGATTAAAAATAATCCTATTTTCCAAATTTACAATCTTTCAGTTTATTGATTCTTCTACATTTCTAATGTGCTGTTATGCCTGTTTTTTTTTTTATTTTAGAGACTATATTTAATGATATATTTTCTGAGTATCCATACATCCCCTAAATTCCCAATCCACAATTTTAATTTATTTTACACATTGTATATAAGAATTCATTGGAAACTGAAGCATAGTTATGTTTTCTTTTATTTCCCAGAAAGCTTAGGTCCTTTCATCTCTGGGTATTAGTGTGTGTGGGGGTGGAGGAAGGTAGTAATCATTTTCACTCCTTTTACAGTCAAGGTCAGCTGGTTCGGGATTTCAAATTTAATTAGATAGAGTTCCCTTGTAATTACACCAACTCCCTATCCTTGAGTGGCGGCCTTTGTAATCCTTGTAGTAATTAATTTGGAAGAGTATTACCTGCACTTTTCCCCTCCTTACCAGGCCTGCCTTTGCTGTTGTGTTTTGTTTTGTTTTGTTTTGTTTTGTTTTGTTTTGTTTCTAGTGTGGTTGGAATAAAGGCTAGCAGACCAAGGAAACCACTCTTATGTTGGGGTTTTTTCCAGACTCTACTCAATCTCACAGTCTCATAATGAGATCTGAGACCTGCTTGATTCCTTTCATCCCTACAGATTACTCAGTCCCTGGTTTACTTGCCACCCCATGAATGTGGTCCACAACTTCCAGGACCCTCTTATCTTCTGATGTACTTCTAGAAGTAACACTCTTTAGAATTTAATTATTTCTCTCTAGAATGGAATTCATTAAGGCTTCCTTGCTCTTGCTTTCTGCTTCCTTTGATAGCCCCATAGACAAGTAGGACTCTTATTTTGTCAAGTCATGCATGTTATAAGAGCACAGGTCTTAGAGCAGAAGTTCATTTGACTTATTCATAAGAGTAGGATACAAAACATAGTCATTTTATATGCTTCTAAAGGATTTAGTTTAGGGGCATATAGGTGGCTCACTTGGTTGAGCCTCTGACTCTTGATTTCAGCTCAGGTCATGATCCCAGGGTCTCCCTGGGTTGTGGGATCAATCCCCACATAGAACTCCATTCTCAACATGGATCCTGCTTAAGATATTCTCTCTCTCTCTCTCTCTCTCTCTCTCTCTCTCTCTCTCTCTCTCTCTCACCCTCGCCCTCTCCCTCTTCCCTGCTCGCACTCTTCCTTTCTCTAAAATAAAAATAAAAATATAAATAAATAAATAAAGACATACATACAAAAGATTTAGTTGAATGTCTATAGGTAAACTTAACTAGAATTCATCTAATTAGACTTTCACAAAATTTCAAATATTTTGTGATTATAATTTTATGTTAAACATTTTCATAATTCGTCAGTCACCTTTTGATTGACTTCGAATGATTGAATGGTTGTTTTATGTACCATCAGAAAATAACTGATATTGTATTGAATCAGAGTGTATACAAAAATCATGACTTCCCATTCTCTTAGCCACCATTTTATTCATTAAAATCTTAATTTATAGAATTTTAGAATTGATAGAGTTAATAGAATCTACTCCAATCACTTCATTCTTCAAATTTAAAACTAAGGCCTAGAAATTACAGCTTCTCTATGTGCATCTATTCATTCATTTTTTTCCTCAAAATGATTTTCTACTATATCCCATTATCAGAGCACCTGTTAACTGCTTTCTTCACAAATTTAGGGATTACCACTACCCAGTGGAATTTACTAAGTCTACCTTTTCATTTTTAGGTCTCTGGTGTGATACCTGAAGCTCATAGTTATAACTAGCTACTCTCTTGACCTGGTCTCTTCTAAGGAGATGTGCAGAGTATAAACACTGGGTCTTCCTCTAATGCTACCTCATTTTAAATGTGACTTGATTATATTTTACTTACTATGAGAGCAATCAGCATTTAATTGTTTTAAGTATGCATAATAAAATGATGTAACTAAATTCAGGAGAGCTGGTACTCTCCAAAAGTGCACCTTGGGAAGCACAATTCAGTAAAAAAAAAAAAAAAAAAGTGCTCATTTATTCACTCTTTATAATAGGCTAGGAAAGCCCTCCTTTCATTGCACTGACATTTTATAAATAAACATTTTTATTTTTTAAGATAAACAACTCCATGAATAAAAATAAATGTATTTTGATTTCATCTATCATTTGTTAAAATGCTATTTATATTGATATTGATGAGATTTATTATTATAAATGAATAAATGTTTTCCTACTGATATATTTGTTACTTCAAGCATATAGATAAATAATTGTTTTTCAAGTCTGACCTGCTTGTGTTTTTGGTTTTTAACCTAAAATTTTTAAATTTGGGGTGCCTTGGTGGCTCAGTAGATTAAGTGTCCAACTTCAGCTCAGGTTATGATCTCACGGTTCATGGGTTTGATTCCTGTGTAGGGCTCTGTGCTGACAGCTTGGAGCCTGGAGCCTGCTTCAGATTCTGTATGTGTCTCTCTCTCTCTCTCTGCCCCTCCTTTGCTCATTCTTTGTCTCTGTCTCTGTCTCTCTCTCAAAAATAAATAAACATTAAAAAAATTTTAATTTAAAATTTTCTTTGTTATAATTAGCGAATATATTTCTAAGATATTGAAAGTGTGCAATACAATGATGATTTGATATAGCTATAAACTGTGGGATTTCCCCATTGAGTTAGTTAACATCTCTATTACTGCATATATGAAAACAGTTAATTTCTACCCTCTTAGCAAGTTTCAATTTGCTATTATAATACAGTGTTATCAGCTACAGTTATCATATTATATGTTAGATCCTCAATCTTTATTCATCTTATAACTGAAAATTTATACCCTTTTACCAACCTCTCCCTATATTCCCTACACACTCTTATCCCTGGCAACCACTTTATTATTCTCTTTTTCTATGAGTTTGATTATTTTTTTTAATTCCACATAGAGATGATACTGTACCCTATTTTCATTCTTTGACTTACTTCACTTACACATAAGATCCTTGAGGTTTATCTATGTTGTCTCATGACAGGACTTCTCTCTTTAAAAGCTGAATAATATTCCATTTTGTAAATGTGTGTACGTATGTGTGTGTATGTGTGTGTATATATACACATACACACACGTACATATATATATATATATATATATATACACACACACACATTGTATTGTGTGTGTATATATATATATATATATATGTACGTGTGTGTATGTGTATATATACACATTTGTTCATTTGTTTTGTTTCTTAAATTCCACCTATGAGTGAAATCCTATGGTATTTGCCTTTCTCTGGCAGACTTATTTCACTTAGTATTATAACCTCTAGGTTCACACACACACACACACACACACACACACACACATATATATATATATCCTTACATTGTTGTATATATGTGTGTGTGTGTGTGTGTGTGTGTAGTTTGATATATATGTATAAAACTTTATTCATTCATCCATGATGGACACTTAGATTATTTTCGTATCTTGGTCATTGTGAATGATGCTGCTATGATCATGAGAATATAGATATAACTTAGAGATAATGATGTCATTTCCATTGGGTATGTGCTCAGATATGGAATTGCTGGATCATATGGTCTATTTTTAATTCTTTGAGGAACCTCCATACCTCCATACTGTTTTCCGTAGTGGCTGCACCAGTTGACATTTTCATCAAGAGTTTACAAGTGTTCCTCTTTCTCCACATCCTCATTCACATTTGTCATTTTTTGTCTTTTTGATAATAGCCATCCCAATACTTGTGAGATGGTAACTCATCATGATTTTAATTTGCATTTTCCTGATGACTAGTAATATTGACTAATTTTCATGTACCTGTTGGCCATTGTGTGTCTTCTTTGGAAGTAGACTATTCATTTCCTCTGCCTAAATTTTTTTAACTAGAGTATAATTAACATTCAGTGTTATTAATTCATATGTACAACATAATGATTCAACAATTCTCTACGTTACTCAGTGTTCATCACAATAAGAGTAGTCTTAATCTCCTTTATTTCAACCATCCCCCTACCCTTCTTCCCTCTGGCAATGACCAGTGCTCTCTATTTAAGAGTCTGTTTTCTTGTTTGTCTCTTTTTTTTTCTCTTTGTTCATTTGTTTTGTTTCTTAAATTCCACCTATGAGTGAAATCCTATGGTATTTGCCTTTCTCTGACAGACTTATTTCACTTAGTATTATAACCTCTAGGTTCATCCACGTTGTTGCAGGTGGCAAGATTTCATTCTTTTTTTGTGGCTGAGTAATATTCCATTGTGTGTGTATATATGTATATATATTACATCTTCTTTACCCAGTCATCTATGCATGGACACTTGTGTTGCTTCCATGTCTTGGCTATTGTAAATAATGCTGCAATAAATAAATAAAATTATTAGGGGTGTATATATCTTTTCAAGTTAGTTTTTTTTTTTTTTCATTTTCTATGAGTAAATCTCCAGTAGTAGAATTATGGGATCATATGGTAATTCTGTTTTTTAATTTTTGAAGGAAACTCAATACCGTTTGCCAGCACAGCTGCACCAGTTTTCATTCCTATTAACATTGCATGAGGGTTCCTTTTTCTCTACATTCTTGCCAACACTTGTTATTACTTGTCTTTTATATTCTAGTCATTCTGACAGGTGTAAGTGTAATCTCATTATAGTTTTTATTTCATTGCCCTGATTAGTGATATTGAACATCTTTCTGCACATCTTTGGCCATTTATATGTCTTTTTTGGCAAAATGTCTATTCGTGTCCTCTGCCCATTTTAAGTGGATTATTATTATTTTTAGTGCTGAGTTATTATTATTTATAATATAACATATACTTTATATATTATATATATTTATATTTAAATACTAATAGATTCATAATCTAATATTATACTACTAATATTATTAGTGTTATTGTTATTTTAGTATATGTGTACTTTATATATTTTCGATATTAACCTCTTATCAGATGCATAATTTACAACTATTTTCTGCTATTCTATAGGTTGCTTTTTCATTTTGTTAATGGTGTCCTTTGTTGTACAGAAGATTTTTATTCCCACTTGTTTATTTTTGCTTTTGTTATTTTTATCTTTGGTGTCAAATCAAAAAGCTTTGCAATGACCAAAATCAAGATGCTTATTCACTGTGTTTCCCCCATGGAGTTTTACAGTTCCAGGTCTTATATTCAAGTGTTGAATACATTTTGAGTTGATTTTGGTGTATAGTATAAGATAGTGGTCCACTCTCATCCTCTTGTATATGGCTCTCAATTGTTCCCAACACTATTTATTGAAGGAACTATCATTTCCCCATTGTATATTCTTGGCTGTTTTGTCATAAATTAATTGACCATGTACATGTGGGCTTATTTCTGGGCTATTTATTTTGTTCCATTTATTTATGATTCTGTTTTTATGCCAGTACCCTACTGTAGGGATTACCATGACTTTGTAATATAGTTTAAAATCAGGAAATGTGATGCCTTCATCTTTGTTCTTTCTTAAGATTGCTTTGGTTGTTTGAGACCTTTTATGGTTCCATACAAATTTCAGGTTTGTTTGTTCTATTTCTGTAAAAAAAATCACTGAAATTTTGGTAGGATTTTCCATTGGATCTATAGACTGCTTTGGGTAGTATAAGCATTTTTAAAATATTAATTCTCCCAATGAGCATGGAATATATCCATATATTTGTGCCTTTTTCAATTTCTTTTATCAATATCTTACGGTTTTCTGTATATAGGTCTTTTGCTTCCTTGGTGAAATTTACTCCCAAATATTTTATTTTTGATACAGTTGTAAATGGGATAATTTTAAAATTCCTCTTTCTGATAGATTATCGTTGGTGTAGAGAAATGCAACTCACTTTTGTGTATTTTATATTCTGCATCTTTAATGAATTTATTTATTCTAACTTTTTTTGGTGGAGATTTAGGGTTTTCTCTATGTAACACAATGCCATATTAACCAGAGACAGTTTTACTTCTCCCTTTCCTCTTAAATGCCTCTTCTTTCTTTTACTTGCCTAATTGCTCTAGCTAGGACTTTCAATACTATATTGAATAAAAGTGGCAAGAGTGGGCATCCTTATCCTTTTCCTGATCTTAGAGAAAAAGCTTTCAGTTTTTCACAGTTAATTTTGATGTTAGCTGTGAGTTTGTCATAGATAGCTTTTATTTTGTTAAGGTACATTCCCTGTGTACACAGCTTTTGTTTTTGTTTTTTTTTTGTTTTGTTTTGGTTTTTTTCAGGAAAAAATAGTGGGCTTCAACCTTGGTTACACATTAAAACATTAAAATCAGCTAGGGAGATTTTTTTTTTTAACACGATGTCCATCCAGGACTCATCCTAAATTAAATGAATTAGAATTTGTTGAGAATGAGGACTGAACTTCAGAATTTAAAAAAAAAAGCTCTAGATAGTTTTATGTATGGCCAAGGTTGAAAACACTGCTATAGAAAAATGATTGTCTTTATGAATCTTATCAATGTTTTAAAACCTATTATAGGTATCAAAACATTATGTAACATGTATTACACAAATGCTATGGGCTATGTCAGCTTTCTTTTGTACTTTATAAAAAAAATAATAAAGATCTTTCCATACACAGTTTTATAGGACTATAATGATGTTGAATTTTGTCAAATGCTTTTTCTGAATTTATTGAGATGATCACATGATTTTTAAACTTTATATTGTTAATGCGATGCATTACACTTCTTGATTAGCAGATGCTAAGCCATTCTTGCATCCTTGGTAGAAATACCACTTGATCATAGTATATGATCCTTTTAGTGTGCTGAATTTCATTTGCCAATGTTTTGTTGAGAATTTTTGCACTGATGTTCATCAGGAATATTGGCCTATAATTTTTTTTAGTGTATTTTTCTAGCTTTTGTATTAGGGTAATGCTTGCCTTGTAAAATAAGTTTGGAAATGTTGCCCGCTTTTCAATTTTTGAAAGTGTCTGAGAAAGGTTGGTATTCTTCTTTAAACGTTTGTTAGAATTCATCAGTGAAACCATCTGGACATTTTTGTGAGGTTTTGATTATTGATTCCATCTCTTATCAGGTAATCAGTATGTTAGTATTCCTGTATCTTTATTACTCAGTCTTGGTAGGTTGAATGTTTGAGGAATTTATCTATTTCTGGTAGGTTGCCTAGTTTGTGAGCATATGATTGATCATAGTAATCTCTCATGATCCTTTGTATTTCTGGGGTATCAATTATAGTGTCTTCTTTTTTTGTTTCTAATTTTTTAAATTTGAGTTTCTTCTCTTTCTTGGTAAGTTTAGATGTCAGTTTGTCTATTTTTTTTTTTGTTTTCAAAAAGCAAGCTCTTTTTTTCGTTGAGTTTTTCAATCGTCTTTTAGTTTCTATTTGATTTATTTCTGTTGTATTTTTTGTTATTTCCTTCTTTCTGTTAACTTTGGGCATTTTTTTTTCTGACTTCCTGATGTAAAGTTTGGTTATTTGAGATATTTATTTTTTCTAAAGGTAGGAATTTATCAACATAAACTTCTCTCTTAGAATTGCTTTTGCTGAATCCTATAAGTTTGGTATTTTTGTTTCCATTTTCATTTGTCTCCATACAAAGATTTTATATTTCTCTTTTGATTTCTTCATTGACCTGTTGTTCAGGACATGTTATTTAATCTGTATCTTTTTTTTTTTCTGTTTACTAAAAATAGGTTTAATTTAAAAAAACATTCAGCATTCAAGAACAACTCAAAACTCCAGATGAGTTTTAACCTTGCTCCTTGTCTTCCTTCTTCAGAGCACTCACAGACATGGGCATGGGACAGAAATCTGAGGCTGGGTGGAGTCCTAAGTTTCACTTGGCCAGAGCTTCAGGATCATGGAGGCCAGGGGGTAGTTAGCCATGGGTCAGATTAATTTATAGGTAGAACAAGGCAATGGAAAGCTGAGTGGTTTAAAGGACAGGAGGCAGTGGTGACTGACTGCAGTCACAGACCTCTAAGCCCCAGCCAGCTGGGGAGGCAGCTCTGGAAGAGTCCAGGACATGTGGGAAAGGCTGAGGACTGTTTTTGAAGCTGGCTGCCCCAACTGGCTTCACCCTGCAGTGTTGTCCCTTCCTGAGACAAACCCTTTAATGAGCAAAACTTTCTGAAGGGAATCATTTTTATTTCCATCTGTATAACTAAAACAGATGTTTATTTTAGTTGGGATATGTATTCACAGCTGTAAACATGTTCTATAACTTTCCTAACAAAGTGTAGCTAGTGGAAATAATGATAAATTTGTGATACGTATGTCTTAATTCAGAAAATGATTTATCTAGTTTAAAAGTCAGAATAAATTCCTGGGAAAAATTACCCCTCACATATCCCACCCAATGAAAAACCAGCCTTATAACATGGAGAGGAAAATTTGTACCTCAAAATCAGTACCGCCATTAAGGAATTTAAAAAAATTCCTTGCAACTCTCTTTGAGGTGACAATATATACTTCAATGTGAGGGTGATTAAGACACAGTTTGTATCATTGTTTAGGTTTACTTTAAGTGGGGGGGAGAATTGATAGAATTTGCAATACTTTCTGTAGTAATTTTTTTCTCTAAAAACTAGATTCTGAAAAAAACTACAGTCTCATGAATAAGTGTCATAATTGTATCGATTCATAATTAATTGTATAACAAAATAAACCCTTTTACTAAGTATTTTATTATAGTGTTCTTAAATTTCTTACTAAGTATTTTATTATAGCATTCTTAAATTTCTTAAATTTCTTAGACAGCTCAAGGTAATGTCAAAACTACAAAAGTATTTGCCATTTTGAAATCATAGTTGTCACTGTTATTTTGCCTTTAATAAACAATGAATCAACTAAATACCTTTGTTGAGGGAAGCAAGCTGTTGTTTGGTGAATAATGTATTTTCTCAGTAGATGACATATAAAATTTTAATTTTAATATCTACAAGGTTTTCTCTCAATAACAGAACTATGTCAATTTATACTCCTGCTATATACATATGCTAACATTTAATATTTTCAAAATACAAGTTTTCCATATCTTTGGGGCAAATATTTATTCATCAAATCTTTGAGTCTGGCCTTAGTTTAGGTTATGGGAATTTGATAATGAACAAAACCACCCAAATTCTTGCTTCTCAGAAATTTTGCTACCAGATTATTATTTTATTTTTATTTACATCATGTGTAGTGAAATTGCACACACTTGCATGCGCCTACGTGACAGTTTTTATAATTTACATTTTACCTTTGGTTTTAATTACTAATGATCATTAAATTAGTTGCTTGATGAACACTAACCATGTTGCTTTTATTAACATTCTTTTTTCTGTAAAGTTTAAGGTTTTTCAATTCTGAGATGATACAAGGGGAGCTCAGTATTCATAGATAGCTTTCTGTTGGTAATGGTATGTAAAATGTGAGGAAATATCTATATTAATTTGTCAAGAAAAATAAAAATCAAACTGAAAATAATTAGATGATCTTTAAACACTGTAATCAGGGATATAATGTACAACATGATGACCAAAGCTAACCATGTCATATGATGTATAAGAAAGTTAGGAGAATAAATCCTAGGAGTTCTCATGACAAGAAACTTTTTTCTCCCTTTTTTCTGTTTTCTTTATTTTCTTTCTTTTGTATCTATATGAAAAGATAGATATTAGCTGAACCTATTGTTACTCATTTTACAATATATGTAAATCAAACCATCATGCTATACTCATTAAACTTATATGGTGATGTGTGCCAATTATTTCTCAATTAAACTAGAAAAATATATACAGTGTTAGAAATGTCAGCCTGACAAAAAAAAAAATGTCACCTTAACCTCCCACATTCGCTCACAGTTTGAAATAATTTGGCACAAATAATTTGAAATTTGTGAAGAGATATAAAAAAGCAAAAATCTTTTGTTACATCTTTCCTAGAACATCGGAAGAGAAATAATTATCTAGTTCTTTCGATAAACAAAGAGTGTTTTAAATTTAAAGATATGATTTATTTAAAGATATGATTAATTTATGGCTTTCATTTAATGACATTTTTCCTACTTCTTTTTTATCTTTGTTATCTCCTTCTAACCAGAACACTGAAAGAAGACAAGCATGCCAATGTAATAAACAAAAATATTGTAAGGAATTTCAATTAAGAATAAAAATAGCAATAATATATTATTAACTATGGATAATGCACTCTACTAAATGTTGTGAGTGTGTGTGGACTGACTTAATTCTTATAATAATACTCTAAGGTAAATCATACTGCTCTATACCAATTTTATAGATAAGGAAAGGGAGCCCACATCATTAATCCAAGGATATACAACTAGTATTTAGCAGAGCAGTAGTGAAACCTAGGCATTCAGGCTTCACAGTCCACTTCATTAATCCTGAACTATGGATCTGTACACACTGAGGTCCAAACAACTGGCCAGGTCCTTGGCACTGGATGCACATTAACACATGTAACCTGCATACTCAACTTCCTGAGGTTAGTTACTGTCATGTGCTTAGGGAACTAAATGTACAATAATTAAGTAACTTGTCAGAACTTATAAGGAGCAATATTAAAACTAAAATTCATACTTACTGTTCTATGGCTTGAAATCTCAAATTTTTAGATGCTCCGGTACGAGGGCCAGTTTACACCTGTCATTCCAACATAATTATTCACATTATCCCTTTTTAATCTCCTAGGTATTTCAATTTACATGATAGATGATATGGTTATTCTATTAATACCTCATGATACTGACTTTTAGTTTGGAGCTCCTAAACTGCCCATCTTGAATCACAATTCAGAACTGTTTCCAGGAGATTGCATTATGCCAGCCTTTATAGCAGAAGGTATCTTACTGATCCCATGAAAGCTTCCTTGATAATTGACTGCTTTTATGATGTATAAGGCTAGATCTCCTCTGGCCTTATGTTTGTCTGATTATTTGTTGAAGGGAAAATACTCTCCTGTTTCTGTCATCAGAAATAATTCTTTTACAGACACACAGTCACCATGAGAAAATGCATTTATCATCTTTGAGTTGCTGGGTTAGAAATGGCCCTTCAGTCCTATCTGGGTTAGGAGCAGACACCCCCATCTTCCCATTTTGATCATTGCCAGGCTATTACTATCAATCAATTGGTGAATACTTAGCTATTTCCGTCAAACAGCCCAGACTGTATACTTCATGAAAAGGTATCATATGAATCAATATGATAGTCTATAATAAAGATTATCTCAGTCTCTGTATTTCTATTGCAAAACAAAACAAAACAAAACAATACAAAACAAAACCTTTCAAATCAGGTTAATAGGAAAGCCAAGGACCCAAACAAGTATCACTAATTGGAAAGTCACACAAAGAGAGAGAAGAAATAACAGCATTATCTTCTTTCAAGTTAAATGGAAATGCTATGGAAACATTCCCCCCCCACCCGCCCTGCCCCCGAGAGGCACATGGCACTTCTGTCATTAGATAGAACTAGGTCAGTTCCAAATTCCAACTTTGCTACTTACTACCTGGGAAAACTATGCTAAATTATATATATATCTACTATAACTCTGTTTTCTCACATGCAAGAGATAAATAAAAATAGTACCTACCTCATAGATTTGTTGAGTATTAGATAATGCAGGCCTAACTACTGCCATATAGTAGCTGCTTAATACATTGCTTTCATTGCTGCATCTATCTTATCAAATTTTCAAAATGGAAATCTCAAACCATTATGACTTTTAAGTTAACTAAACATGAATATAATAAGTCCATAAACATTTTAAACGAGTGGATCAGTCCATTAAAAAAATGTTAACATAAAATTTATCAGTTGGTTTAGAAAAGACAAATTTTCATGTAGTTAATTTTTGGAATTATTTTTTGGTACCGTTTCAAAACTTGGTTTTGTAGTATGACAGAAATATTTTTCTTCAAAAAGAATCTTAATATTTAGTCATTTTTCTTGGTTCTTAGGTAGTATCAAAAAGGACCTGTGAAAATAAAGAACATTAGAGAAAAACAAACTCCTATTCACAAGTGTGGCTTTGACAATGTGACTCTCCATTCTGGAGATCCTGCTTTAGTGACACAATTTGGCCAGTCCATGACTTTAGCTTTTATTTAAGAAAAATGAAATGGATGACCCAGGGATACTATCACTCTGTGAAGATAATCATTAAACAATTCATGGGAGAGTAACCTCATAAGGTCAGTGGTATGCTCATCTCAGCCTTCTTCACATCAGTGCACAGAATTGGGAGGTAATTGACCAAGTTACTGCTGTCCTTTTAGCACTGAAGATTTGTTGATTGTTAGTTGATAGGGAAAATGACATTATTGTAATACCTTGTCCCTCACATCATCACCCTGTGCATGCAAAGAGATGGTTTTATATTAGATCAGGTCTTGGACCTTGAATGAAGATGAAGAGAAATTTTACAGATCCAATGAAATTCTTTGGCTTTTAGAGGATGAATTATAGTTTTTTACTAGAAAGGAGTATTAAGCTAATAGCTTTCAGGCGAGTAATGTATTTCAAAGGGCAAAAGAGCTATGGAGGTCTCCTGTGTCTCTTTTTCTTTACTTTTATTAAATATTTTATCATTCTAGAAAACAACTTAGAGCTTGTCACTTCTGACGTGTGTTCTAAAATGCAATAACACCAATGTGCTGCAGAGACAATTTCCATTCTTATATGTTTACATTAAAGCTCCAGCCTCTAAACAACGATCCTCACAGCAGTTGTACCTGTTTTTCATATCATTTACTAGTAATTAAGTAAAAGTCTTTGTATCGAAGCTGTTTCATAGGTAATACCACATTAAAATAGCTTCTAGGTGTTAAAGGAAAAAAAAAACCCGGCACCTGATAAGAAAAAGTAGTTGATTTATTCTGATATTGCTGTAATAGGAGAGGGAGAATGAACTCAGCTCCACTGGGGGGAAATTATAATAAGCCTGGTGTGATGGTGGAGATTTAAGCACTGGGGTAAGCCAATGAAAAGGTACTGAAGGATATTCAGTAGAGAATCGGTGAATAGCTGACCAACGGGTGTATTATTCCTGAACTGGTAGATGTTGTTCTCGGGTGTGTTATTCCTGAGTTGGTAGATGTTGTTCTCTGCGATTTGGCCATCTGTGTTTGCTAAATTACTCCCATTGAAATAAGATTCTTACATCTCACAAAGCCTGGGAGATAGAGGTGCTATCTCTGTCCGAGTTTCCGTTTCAAAGAGAGAGTTCCAAGGTCCTTAGGAAAGACATTTTCTGTGTGGCAAAACTGGCAAAAGGCTGAGAGATTTACATATATTTCACAGAAGCAGAGAAAGAATTTACAGTTACAAGTGTCCTAAAGTAAACACTCTAAGAAAAGAGAGGTCGGGGAACTATTGTCCCTGTCTAAAGGGAAAGGACCCTATCTAAGGTTTTGTCAAGCTTGGAGATGCTTTAAGGCTGTCTTGGTCATCAGTTGCTATTAATCTATAAGGAAACATTATAGACTATTCAATACAAATGAAATAAATATACTTATATGATAATCACTGTGCTAGAGAATAGTAATAAATATTAACATCCACCATTTATTTAAGGGTTTCTACTATAGGGCAGGAACATTAAAATTTATAGTCCTTAAAAATATCTTTTGAAAGAGATATTATTATATTATTATCTCACAGGAGAGAGAGCAATTGAGTCTGAGGAAAACTAATTGCCTAGCGTAGTCATTTGGATATGTGACTAGACTGAAAGTAATCCCAGATCTCCCCAGGAAGTATAAACTTTGGAATCAACCCTGGATTGAGTCATCTCTTTGTTGATAACATTTCTCTTACTTCATTGAGCTTACTTCTCTTTCTTGTCTGTAGATGTGGGCCAATACTAGCGTCTGCCTCATAGGGTGACTATGACCATTACATGAGACATAGCAAGGGAAATTTTTCAGTAATAAGACTAACACGTAATACGTCTCCTATAAAAGTTAATTATCACTGTACAGTCTGTGTTCTCGCTTTGCCACGCTCTACTAAAGGATAGTATTTTGAGGATTTCAGAATGAATTATATGTGAATCATTGTTGAAGTTATCAATTACTTACCTTTTCTTGCACTAAATCTTTTTTTTTTTTTAATCTTTGTTTATTTTTGAGAGAGAGACAGAGTGTGATCAGGGAGGAGCAGAGATAGAGGGAGATACAGAATCCGAAGCAGGCTCCAGGCTCTGAACTGTCAGCACAGAGCCCGATGTGGGGCTCAAACCCACGAACTGTGAGATCACGACCTGAGCCGAAGTCAGACGCTTAACTGACTGAGCCACCCAGGTGCCCCTTGCACTAAATCTTTATAGAAGTATGCATTTCTTTGATTCACATGTTTTGGTTATGAGGTCTGTTATTTTTTATTGAGGAAAACAAACTTTTATTGTCAATACAAAACTAAATAAAATACAGTCCTATGGAAACAGTACTCCATTTATTACCTTCTTATATAGTAGTAGTGTGTTAGGATGGTTCAGCACACAAACCAGAGAACTAGATACTTGGATTCAAATCCTGGCTCCAAGACTAGTGGAGACCAAAGGCAAGTTAATCTAAATCTCTACAACTCTTAGTCATCTTAATTGTCTATAAAGCAGGAAGGAAGGTAATAGTTTTCATTGTTCTTGTGAGGATGGAATAAGGTAATGAAATGCACTTAGAACAGTCACAGGCACAGAGTATCCTATGCCTTTTCATAATTGAGAGCTATCATTGTCATTACCTAATTAGCACTGCACATTTTTCCTGAATCCTAGTGGCACAATTATATTCCTAGAATTCCATTCTAGAAACACATAGGAGAAAAATATAAGGAAAATTATTTCACATTGTAAGAATACGTTTAATTGTTACCTAAATGAAAAATATCAACAACAGCTACTACCCAGCTGGTAAAGTTCAAATCTTTTCCCATTCTGTCCTCTAAACTCAGACTAACTAGTTAAAACTTTTTTTTTAATGTTTATTCATTTTTGAGAGGGAGACAGAGTGCAAGTGGGGGAGAGGCAGGAAGGGTGCAGAGAGAGAGATGGGGACACAGAATCCAAAACAGGCTCCAGGCTCTGAGCTATCAGCACAGAGACCCACATGGGGCCTGGACTCATGAACCGTGAGATCATGACCTGAGCTGAAGTTGGATGCTTAACCAACTGAGCCACCCCGGAGCCCCTAGAAAACTAGTTTAAAGACATGGGTAAAAAGTGTTTGGGTCAAAGGAAATAAGAAATCATTAAGTGAGAACATGAAATTTAAATTTAAATGCTGACTTGCTCTTTGAAAACTCTAGAGGGAAATAAAAAGTGACAATTTTAATGGTTTAATATAGATATAGATATAGAGATAGAGATAGATATATCTCCATATAGATGTTTATATATGTTTATATATGTATATGTATGTATATGTATATACATATATGTATATATGGATGCCTGGGTGGTTCAGTCAGTTAGGTGTCCAACTCTTGATTTCAGCTCAGGTCATGATTTCATGTTTCCTGGATCCAGCCCTGCAGTGGGCTCTGTGTTGACAGTGTGGAGCCTACTTAGGATTTTCTCTCTCTCTCTCTCTCTCTCTCTCTGCCTCCACCCTGCTTGTACACACACTCTCTCTCTTTCAAAATAAATAAATAAATAAATAATCATTTAAATATATGTACATTATACACTCATAAATATGTACATATGCACACATACACATATATAAGCATATACAGTTTATGTATTGTGCATGTTCTAACTACATGTACAGATGTGTTAGGTATATTAAATCTTATTTATCTACTCTTGAAAATTTGGGACAGACTTTTAATAGGAGAATATTTTTAGATGTATTTCAGTCATTCTTAATTTAAATAAATGATAGACATTAACACTTATTAATATCCTTGAGAACCAACCCTTATCTATAATAACCTATCAGGGGTCCAGTGTAGTAAGTCTTGTGTTTAAGGCTTGTCAAAAGTCAGACTGCTGTCTTCAATAACAATCCAGGAAGTTAAACAACTTCTGTAAGATCAGCTCAAAATGACCAGGCCTTAATCAATAACTGACCCTTAATTTTTGTTTGAGTTTCCAACCTAAGACCAAACAGAGAAAGCTAAATATGCACCTCTAGCCACTCATATAGAATGTTCTACTTCTAGTTAGCCCACCTATAGCTTCTCTATCTCAGTGGCTTCCAAGCTTTTGGCCACACCCTGAAAATTTCTCTTCTTTTTGCTATAAATCTTTCCCATTCCATTATGTGCTTTTGAGGCTGTACCAAACACAAGTGATGGTGGCTAACCCCCTTACTATAGCAAGCTCTGAATAAATAGACTTTCTTATTCTTATTTGGTGGTCCTTTGTTTATTTCCACAGATAGTGAGAGTCCTACTAAGACTCACCCAGTGTGCAATACCCATGGCCATAGACCCCAGCCCTCGACCAAGTACAGTACCCACAGAGACCCCTTCTCCTTTTAACTGTGAAGATGTGGTAAGTCAGAATGGGAGTCTGAACTCCACTCTCTTTATATTGAGTTGCTGGGCTATTAACTCTGATGCTTAGATTTTCTTTGGCCTCCTTGATGGAATCAGTCATTCTTAAAAAAAAAAAAAAAGTAATAATGATAATGTTTATTTATTTGAGAGAGAGAGAGAGAGAGAGAGAGAGAGAGAGAGAGCGCAAGAATGGGGGAGGTAAAGAGAGTGAGGGAGACACAGAATCTGAAGCAAGCTCCAGGCTCAGAACTGTCATCACAGAGCCCAGCTTGACACAGGGCTCAAATATGAGATCATGACTTAAGCCAAAGTGAGATACTTAACCAACTGAGCCACCCAGGCACCTGGAATCAGTCATTCTTTCTCATCCCTTTTTGTGAATTCATTTGTGAAATAAGTCAGTTTTGTAGTTCAAATTGCCTATAAATGTGTCTTTTTTGTCTTCTCCTTTGAACCATTTAAAAAAAATCTTCCTGATTTCCTTAATAATTAATGAGTAAAATGAAATTGTTGACATATGTGTATCTGAATCATAAATTTACTGTTTAAAATTATTTTGTCATTGCATATAAACAGCATGAATTAAAATTTATATAAAATATATATTATCTTTAGTTGTGGATTCTTTATATTTAAACACATACATGGTGAGAAGTTTCATTAAGCATTGAGTCCCTCTGAAGAAATTAAGTATCAGGGTGTTCTATTTGATAAAACAACAAAAATCAAAAATTAAATATGTCCATCAAAATTGTGTTAGTTTACATTTGAAAAGATTTCTTTCAGTGATTCATGAATTGCACATGAAGGGTGCCTGGGTGGCTCAGTCGGTAAAATGTCCAGCTTTGGCTCTGGTCATGGTCTCATGGTTCGTGAGCTCGATCCCTGCATCAGGCTCTGTCCTGGAGCCTACTTCAGATTCTGTTTCTCTCTCTCTTTCTGCCCCACCCCTGCTAATGCTCTCTCTGTCTCTCTCTCAAAAAAATAAACATTGAAAAAAATTATTTTAAAGAAGTGCACATAAGAGTCACAAGGTAAGTGTCTCATATGTTTAGTATACTGGGTGGTTTATTTTGATTTGATATTGCAAGGGATAATGCTAATTTTCAAATGGATTATCCTGCATCATTTCTTCTTATTTGATCCAGTTAAGTTTCTGGTTTAATATGTGATTGTTTTGTGATCAGTGTAAACATGGTGGCTGCTTTTAGATTTCAGTTCCTATAGATGCAGGTGGATATGACTCAGTTATACAATATCACATTCTCAGCAAACACTAAAGAAAAGTAGAAACGCCCAATACAAATGCAACCTGACAACATAAAGAACGTAAATGTTTGTTGTTGCCTTGTACTCTTTGCTGAGGCTAAGCAGGTTTTATGTGACTCTCTTTGGAAAAGTATGGAAATCAGGAGTAATTCTGTACAATCTTAAAGTGTTGAAGGCATAAAGCTAAAAGGTACATTAAGTGTTTTCTCAACCAGATATTTAAAATATATATTTTTTACATTGAATATCATTTTTGTTACCATTTTGTTTCCCAAAGAAAAGGAAAATCGCTTGTTTTCTTGAAAAAAAAAAAAAGGAAAAACCCAAAAGTGATGTTAATTTGTCCATTCTAATAGGAACCAGGGCTATAGATTGGGATAAACAGGATAAATGAAGAAGAGTATTTTCTCAGAAATTATTGTAGGAAGAATGTATAGATGGGTTTGTTAATAGGGTCTGCCAGAATAAAGGACAAGAGCTGTGGCACAGAAAGCCGAGCACTTGCTGTCTTGTTGGAGGACATTGAAAAAAAGGCAGATAAAAATGACAATAAAAGCCTGTCTCTGGCCCTTAGGTATCCTTTACAAATTCTAATTTGTTGTTGTTCACTGAACTGTTTCATTCTTTAAATAGCCCACACATCCTATTTACTCTGTAACCAAAATGACAATCAAAGGCCTTTGTACATGTGCACATTTAGGGAATTCAGTACATTTCCCACAGTGTTTGGGTAGATTTTTTTCTTAAAGACATTGAAATGTAAGGGTAAAATAGCTTAAACTTGCTGTCCCTGCTGTATTTGGATACCGTGCAACTGTAATTTTTAATTCCATAATCTGCTGGTTATGGGTTTGGCCTGATGGTAATGAGATACTGTCTTAGGTATTTTTCCTTGTTTCGCATCCCTTTGATGTGAATTCACTGGTGGTAAGATGTATGTTCTCAAACGTGATTTGAAGGAATTATTAAGAACAGCAATATTTTGAGTTCCGGAAGATGACGGCGTAGGAGGACGCTGGGCTCACTGCGCGTCCTGCTGATCACTTAGATTCCACCTACACCTGCCTAAAGAACCCAGAAAACCGCCAGAGGATTAGCAGAACTGAGTCTCCGGAGGCAAGTGCAGACGAGAGGCCCACGGAAGAGGGTAGGAAGGGCGGGGAGGCGGTGCGCGCTCCACGGACTGGCGGGAGGGAGCCGGGGCGGAGGGGCGGCTCGCCGGCCAAGCAGAGCCCCCGAGTCGGGCTGACAAAAGCGGAGGGGCCGGACGGACTGTGTTTCGACAGCAAGCGCGACTTAGCGTCTGGGAGGTCATAAGTTAACAGCTCTGCTCAGAAAGCGGGAAGGCTGGAGGACAAAGGGAGGGAGAGCTGCTGAGCCCCCGGCCGGCAGAGCTCAGCTTGGCGGGGAACAAAGGCGCTCGCCAGCGCCATCTCCCCCGCCCATCCCCCAGCCAAAATCCCAAAGAGAACCAGTTCCTCCCAGGGAACTTGCTCCCTCCGCGCAAACACCCAACTCTGTGCTTCTGCGGAGCCAAACCTCCGGCAGTGGATCTGACTCCCTCCCGCTGCCACAGGGCCCCTCCTGAAGTGGATCACCTAAGGAGAAGCGAGCTAAGCCTGCCCCTCCCGCCCCCGTGCACCTTGCCTACCCACCGCAGCTAATACGCCAGCTCCCCAGCACCACAAGCCTGGCAGTGTGCAAGTAGACCAGATGGGCCACACCACCCCACAGTGAATCCCGCCCCTAGGAGAGGGGAAGAGAAGGCACACACCAGTCTGACTGTGGCCCCAGCGGTGGGCTGGGGGCAGACATCAGGTCGGACTGCGGCCCCGCCCACCAACTCCAGTTATACACCACAGCATGGGGGAAGTGCCCTGCAGGTCCTCACCACTCCAGGGACTATCCAAAATGACCAAACGGAAGAATTCCCCTCAGAAGAATCTCCAGGAAATAACAACAGCTAATGAACTGATCAAAAAGGATTTAAATAATATAACAGAAAGTGAATTTAGAATAATAGTCATAAAATTAATCGCTGGGCTTGAAAACAGTATACAGGACAGCAGAGAATCTCTTGCTACAGAGATCAAGGGACTAAGGAACAGTCACGAGGAGCTGAAAAGTGCTTTAAACGAAATGCAAAACAAAATGGAAACCACGACGGCTCGGATTGAAGAGGCAGAGGAGAGAATAGGTGAACTAGAAGATAAAGTTATGGAGAAAGAGGAAGCTGAAAGAAAGAGAGATAAAAAAATCCAGGAGTATGAGGGGAAAATTAGAGAACTAAGTGATACACTAAAAAGAAATAATATACGCATAATTGGTATCCCAGAGGAGGAAGAGAGAGGGAAAGGTGCTGAAGGGGTACTTGAAGAAATTATAGCTGAGAACTTCCCTGAACTGGGGAAGGAAAAAGGCATTGAAATCCAAGAGGCACAGAGAACTCCCTTCAGACGTAACTTGAATCGATCTTCTGCACGACATATCATAGTGAAACTGGCAAAATACAAGGATAAAGAGAAAATTCTGAAAGCAGCAAGGGATAAACGTGCCCTCACATATAAAGGGAGACCTATAAGACTCGTGACTGATCTCTCCTTTGAAACTTGGCAGGCCAGAAAGGCTTGGCACGATATCTTCAGTGTGCTAAACAGAAAAAATATGCAGCCGAGAATCCTTTATCCAGCAAGTCTGTCATTTAGAATAGAAGGAGAGATAAAGGTCTTCCCAAACAAACAAAAACTGAAGGAATTTGTCACCACGAAACCAGCCCTACAAGAGATCCTAAGGGGGATCCTGTGAGACAAAGTACCAGAGACATCACTACAAGCATAAAACATACAGACATCACAATGACTCTAAACCCGTATCTTTCTATAATAACACTGAATGTAAATGGATTAAATGCGCCAACCAAAAGACATAGGGTATCAGAATGGATAAAAAAACAAGACCCATCTATTTGCTGTCTACAAGACTCATTTTAGATCTGAGGACACCTTTAGATTGAGAGTGAGGGGATGGAGAACTATTTATCATGCTACTGGAAGCCAAAAGAAAGCTGGAGTAGCCATACTTATATCAGACAAACTAGACTTTAAATTAAAGGCTGTAACAAGAGATGAAGAAGGGCATTATATAATAATTACAGGGTCTATCCATCAGGAAGAGCTAACAATTATAAATGTCTATGCGCCAAATACCGGAGCCCCCAGATATATAAAACAGTTACTCATAAACATAAGCAACCTTATTGATAAGAATGTGATCATTGCAGGGGACTTTAACACCCCACTTACAGAAATGGATAGATCATCTAGACACACAGTCAATAAAGAAACAAGGGCCCTGAATGATACATTGGATCAGATGGACTTGACAGATATATTTAGAACTCTGCATCCCAAAGCAACAGAATATACTTTCTTCTCGAGTGCACATGGAACATTCTCCAAGATAGATCATATACTGGGTCACAAAACAGCCCTTCATAAGTTTACAAGAATTGAAATTATACCATGCATACTTTCAGACCACAATGCTATGAAGCTTGAAATCAACCACAGGAAAAAGTCTGGAAAACCTCCAAAAGCATGGAGGTTAAAGAACACCCTACTCACAAATGAGTGGGTCAACCAGGCAATTAGAGAAGAAATTAAAAAATATATGGAAACAAACGAAAATGAAAATACAACAATCCAAATGCTTTGGGACGCAGCGAAGGCAGTCCTGAGAGGAAAATACATTGCAATCCAGGCCTATCTCAAGAAACAAGAAAAATCCCAAATACAAAATCTAACAGCACACCTAAAGGAAATAGAAGCAGAACAGCAAAGGCAGCCTAAACCCAGCAGAAGAGAAATCATAAAGATCAGAGCAGAAATAAACAATATAGAATCTAAAAAAACTGTAGAGCAGATCAACGAAACCAAGAGTTGGTTTTTTGAAAAAATAAACAAAATTGACAAACCTCTAGCCAGGCTTCTCAAAAAGAAAAGGGAGATGATCCAAATAGATAAAATCATGAATGAAAATGGAATTATTACAACCAATCCCTCAGAGATACAAACAATTATCAGGGAATACTATGAAAAATTATATGCCAACAAATTGGACAACCTGGAAGAAATGGACAAATTCCTAAACACCCACACTCTTCCAAAACTCAATCAGGAGGAAATAGAAAGCTTGAACAGACCCATAACCAGCGAAGAAATTGAATTGGTGATCAAAAATCTCCCAACAAATAAGAGTCCAGGACCAGATGGCTTCCCAGGGGAGTTCTACCAGACGTTTAAAGCAGAGATAATACCTATCCTTCTCAAGCTATTCCAAGAAATAGAAAGGGAAGGAAAACTTCCAGACTCATTCTATGAAGCCAGTATTACTTTGATTCCTAAACCAGACAGAGACCTAGTAAAAAAAGAGAACTACAGGCCAATATCCCTGATGAATATGGATGCAAAAATTCTCAATAAGATACTAGCAAATCGAATTCAACAGCATATAAAAAGAATTATTCACCATGATCAAGTGGGATTCATTCCTGGGATGCAGGGCTGGTTCAACATTCGCAAATCGATCAACGTGATACATCACATTAACAAAAAAAAAGAGAAGAACCATATGATCCTGTCAATCGATGCAGAAAAGGCCTTTGACAAAATCCAGCACCCTTTCTTAATAAAAACCCTTGAGAAAGTCGGGATAGAAGGAACATACTTAAAGATCATAAAAGCCATTTATGAAAAGCCCACAGCTAACATCATCCTCAATGGGGAAAAACTGAGAGCTTTTTCCCTGAGATCAGGAACACGACAGGGATGCCCACTCTCACCGCTGTTGTTTAATATAGTGCTGGAAGTTCTAGCATCAGCAATCAGACAACAAAAGGAAATCAAAGGCATCCAAATTGGCAAAGATGAAGTCAAGCTTTCGCTTTTTGCAGATGACATGATATTATACATGGAAAATCCGATAGACTCCACCAAAAGTCTGCTAGAACTGATACATGAATTCAGCAAAGTTGCAGGATACAAAATCAATGTACAGAAATCAGTCGCATTCTTATACACTAACAATGAAGCAACAGAAAGACAAATAAAGAAACTGATCCCATTCACAATTGCACCAAGAAGCATAAAATACCTAGGAATAAATCTAACCAAAGATGTAAAAGATCTGTATGCTGAAAACTATAGAAAGCTTATGCAGGTAATTGAAGAAGATATAAAGAAATGGAAAGACATTCCCTGCTCATGGATTGGAAGAATAAATATTGTCAAAATGTCAATACTACCCAAAGCTATCTACACATTCAATGCAATCCCAATCAAAATTGCACCAGCATTCTTCTTGAAACTAGAACAAGCAATCCTAAAATTCATATGGAACCACAAAAGGCCCCGAATAGCCAAAGTAATTTTGAAGAAGAAGACCAAAGCAGGAGGCATCACAATCCCAGACTTTAGCCTCTACTACAAAGCTGTCATCATCAAGACAGCATGGTATTGGCATAAAAACAGACACATAGACCAATGGAATCGAATAGAAACCCCAGAACTAGACCCACAAACGTATGGCCAACTCATTTTTGACAAAGCAGGAAAGAACATCCAATGGAAAAAAGACAGTCTCTTTAACAAATGGTGCTGGGAGAACTGGACAGCAACATGCAGAAGGTTGAAACTAGACCACTTTCTCGCACCATTCACAAAAATAAACTCAAAATGGATAAAGGACCTGAATGTGAGACAGGAAACCATCAAAACCTTAGAGGAGAAAGCAGGAAAAGACCTCTCTGACCTCAGCCGTAGCAATCTCTTACTCGGCACATCCCCAAAGGCAAGGGAATTAAAAGCAAAAGTGAATTACTGGGACCTTATGAAGATAAAAAGCTTCTGCACAGCAAAGGAAACAACCAACAAAACTAAAAGGCAACCAACGGAATGGGAAAAGATATTTGCAAATGACACATCGGACAAAGGGCTAGTATCCAAAATCTATAAAGAGCTCATCAAACTCCACACCCGAAAAACAAATAACCCAGTGAAGAAATGGGCAGAAAACATGAATAGACACTTCTCTAAAGAAGACATCCGGATGGCCAACAGGCACATGAAAAAATGTTCAACGTCGCTCCTCATCAGGGAAATACAAATCAAAACCACACTCAGATACCACCTCACGCCAGTCAGAGTGGCCAAAATGAAGAAATCAGGAGACTATAGATGCTGGAGAGGATGTGGAGAGACGGGAACCCTCTTGCACTGTTGGTGGGAATGCAAATTGGTGCAGCCGCTCTGGAAAGCAGTGTGGAGGTTCCTCAGAAAATTAAAAATAGACCTACCCTATGACCCAGCAATAGCACTGCTAGGAATTTATCCAAGGGATACAGGAGTACTGATGCATAGGGGCACTTGTACCCCAATGTTTATAGCAGCACTCTCAACAATAGCCAAATTATGGAAAGAGCCTAAATGTCCATCAACTGATGAATGGATAAAGAAATTGTGGTTTATATACACAATGGAATACTACGTGGCAATGAGAAAGAATGAAATATGGCCTTTTGTAGCAACGTGGATGGAACTGGAGAGTGTGATGCTAAGTGAAATAAGCCATACAGAGAAAGACAGATACCATATGGTTTCACTCTTATGTGGATCCTGAGAAACGTAACAGAAACCCATGGGGGAGGGGAAGGGAAAAAAAAAAAAAAAAAGAGGTTAGAGTGGGAGAGAGCCAAAGCATAAGAGACTGTTAAAAACTGAGAACAAACTGAGGGTTGATGGGGGGTGGGAGGGAGGGCAGGGTGGGTGATGGGTATTGAGGAGGGCACCTTTTGGGATGAGCACTGGGTGTTGTATGGAAACCAATTTGACAGTAAATTTCATATATTAAAAAAAAAGAAAAAATAAAATAAAAGCCAATATATAAATGTAAAAAAAAAAATAAAAAAAATAAAATTATTCTAAGCATCAAAAAAAAAAAGAACAGCAATATTTTTATTTTTTTTATTTTTATTTATTTATTTTTTAATATATGAAATTTATTGTCAAATTGGTTTCCATACAACACCCAGTGCTCATCCCAAAAGGTGCCCTCCTCAATACCCATCACCCACCCTCCCCTCCCTCCCACCCCCCATCAACCCTCAGTTTGAGAACAGCAATATTTTTAATGTAAAAATATAATACAAAGAATTTATCACAATTTTTTGCCTAATGTTACAATTAGCCATGTTCCTGTGTAATTTTCGTAAATTCGATTTTGCTATCTATACTATATAGTTAACAGATGATCTAGAATGTGAAAACTATTTCAACCATAGGAACTCTCGTTTTGTTGTTTTAGCTTTTATCATTGATGCTGTGTTGAACATATATGTGTATATTTTTTGCTTATAATTTTGAGTCAACTGAAATTATTGAGCACTTATTGTATTTCTACTGTACCTAAAGCACTGTGCTAGCCATTGGAAATAGATAGATGATTAATAATTACTCCTATTCCCAACAAGTTTACTTTCTATAGGGAGAGCCCATTAAGACACATGCACAGAGAAAAAAGTGTCTCTTTTTGGTTCCACGATGTACAAAAATGCCATGATTAGAAATCTTAAAACTGTAATGAGAAAAAGAGATTAAAATAAATTTATGAAAATAATTTGATATAATTTTGTGTATTATAAAATATTAAATTTGGTGGGTTTTTTAATTTAATTTCTCTATGCTATTGTTCAAACCCATACTTAAAGGAATCTTGGCCTGCCAGAGAAGTGATAACCCACATTTCCCATTCAATTGTATAGCTATACAATTTCATCTTAGTTCTGCCCATGACAATTACAAAATAATAATGTTTATTTTTGAGAGTGCGCACATGCAAGTGGGGGATGGGCAGAGAGACAGGGAGACAATATGCAAAGCAGACTCCAGTGCTGTCAGCACAAAACCCAACATGGAGCTCAAAATCAGGAACCCTGAAATTATGATCTGAGCTGAACTTGGATGCTCAACCAACTGAGCCACTGAGGCACACTTGCCCATGACAATTTTATGCAAACATTTACCTTTTAGAATAGGGCATATCACTTTTGACTTCATTCCTTTAATGTTTTACAAGTTTTAGCTCAATTCCTTTTTGAGACTGTTACAAATAACTCTGAGGGGGTTGGCTTTGTCTCATCTGCCTTTTATCTCTACCTCTCCTGATCTGTCATTGCAGCATTCTGTCCTTTGATGTTCCCAAGTTCTAGTTCTCTTTGTCTAATTATTCCCAACTTGAATTACTGGAGACAGAGCTATACGTGTGATCTCAAAGTCCTTTGACAATGAAATCTTAAAAGTCAAGTTCCAGACAATCAACCGAAAAGTTGAAACATTTCATACTGAGAAATTGCCATGGTGAGACACACAAAAGCTGAAAAAACTTGATACAATCAGAGGACTGCAGGAAGAGAAGCCTTTTTCATTCATAGATTTAACATTAGTGTGATTATCTGAACAAAAAGAGACCTAAACATTTTAGATAATTTTCAATTATTAGTTTTTCTTATGCTATGGAATGAATCTATTCAATCTATTAAAAATTCTATTGAAAGAATCCAACCAATGAGCTTCGAGCCTAATTCAATATAATTGATCTAATTTGACACTTTTTTTCTCTTAATAGTCGAAACTAATCTGTATGACACATTTCTGCTTCCAGCAAAGATACTGTACTTCAGGCAATGAATGACAGTGATTCTTGTGAGATGAAAACAAATGATGTGAGCTGTATGACTGCCTAGCTTATATCTGTCAAAGCAAACATTGCACCATACAAAGTTTAACAGGCAAACAAGACTTTATTCAGGGTTATTTCAATAGAGAAGAGACACTGGAACTCAACTATGCTTTCAAAAAAAAAAATTCTTGGGGATTTTCAGCACTGGAATGAGCTGCTGGAAAGGTACTGGAGGAGATCATCATGTTGATCAGTGGTTTGTCATTTATGAGTTAATGGGAGTTATTGGAAATTAATAGGCAACGTTCCTGAGTTTGCACATATTTTTCTTTGTGAAGAGGCCTCATTTCTCACCCTCCCACAGAGACTGAGAGACTGGGGAACAATCTACTTTGACGTTTACAATACAAAGATGATTTTCAGGTCCTTGAGGAAGACATTTCCTGGGTCCTAAAAGTGAGGCTTCTAAGGAGATTTATACTTATTTTAAAGAGGCAGATATTTTCTAAAGTAAATGCTCTAAGAACAGGAAGGTCAGGGCTATAGGCAGCAAGGAACCTGTCTATTTAGTCCAGCTGAGACGTCTTGAAAATCTTGGTCACTACCTTGAGAATTTCCTTGCCAAGAAGCAGGAACAGAGGGAGTTAGCAGTATATAACTTTGATATCTGTGCACCTGGAATGCATATTGGTTGAGAAATTTCTCACAACTTTATCTTTGGAAGCACATTTAACTGTAAGGGACCACCTTTCCGCATTGTCTCTTTTGTGACTCCCTTGTTTAACTGCCTTTATAAAACCTAGGATTCCCTTTACTCTGAGATATTTTTCTGTAGAAATGAACTTCCTTCCCATTGAAATAGCCTGCATAAAATAGTCTTCTTAATTGTCCAATGCATTTTTTCCCCAGTTTCCATGCCATGAGTCATGATCAGACTTCTTTTTCAAGTCCTCATTTACTCTACCTGGATAAAAATGCCTTTTTCTCTTTTCTGGCTACTGATATGGGGACCCAAGAGAAAGATCTTGGGCTTCTAAGTCTTGCTCACCTGTAGCAGGGAAAAAATTTGGTTTTGATTATTTTTGACTACTGACTTGGAATGTGGCGCTGGTTTCTTCTTTTATTTTTGGTTTGTTTATGGCCAACAGGTTATCCCTCATTAGGCATTTGGTTTTATGGTCTAACAATTTGCTGCTCTCCATAAGCAGATGAATGGTTTGTGGAACTCTTAGCTTTATTGGGCAAGGAAGGACAGATAATCTGGTTTTTGTTTACTGTTTGTTTTGAGCACAAATGAATTAAGAATGCATCCCTACTGGGAAGAGAACAGATCTTTGATCTGTGAGTTTTGTATATGTATGATTACTCTTGACCCAGAGAGGGGATTTTAGAATGAACTCATAAGCCCTGATATGTGACTATATGTACATTTGTGTCTATAATTCAGAGGTCCTTACCACTCATTAAGTATATTATTTCCTACCTCTAGATGGTATTATCAAATTAGATTATAAAATCTCATAAAGGAGCTATATTTTGATTAGCTTAGAGATAAATAGAATTTACATAAATACAATATTCCAATTCCTTTTTTTTTTAATTAGGAAAGTGAACTTCTAAGACTTGCAGTGCTCTAGATTTAAAAAATGTTCCTTTAAGAAACTAACTTGAAAGTCTTTAAGAATTCAAATTCACATAATTAAGGTAAATCTTTTGCAGTCCATATTAGCTTTTGGTTTAATAAAAATAGTTATGCTTTTGTTTTTTTTCCCTCTGTGATGCTGTACTATAGCTTTTGTATAGTTTTCACAAATTACACTCTTCTGTAAGAAAGCTACACTTTTTTTCTTTTTTTAGAGATACCAGTTTTAAGTATAACATACATATGAATTTTTATTTTACTTAGGTATTTCTCCCTAAACTTATACAGGTTTATTGCTTCAATAAGCTAGCATTACCTCTACTTAATATTTGTGAATGTGAGAAATGTAAACATTTTATACCAAACTGAATCATTGTTCTAACAAACTATTATAATAATGAGTATGTTTTCTAGTGTGCCGGCTGGAAGAACATTTCAAAGAACTTAGGTAACCTCCAAACTTGGACTGATAGTAATCTGAGTTAATGGCTATTTATCAGTTGTCTAGATCATTTCTAAATAAGTGAATGCTACAATTTAATTTACTTTTATATACTTTAAGTCTAATTTGATTTTATATACTTTTGTCTTTTAATTTTGTATGCCACAGAGAGACTATACCTTTAGGTATGTAATGAACCTTCATTTCTGCCTCTTTGAGAACTGTCTGAATGATATCTCTGGCTGTAGAAAGCTGTGCTATGTGTTTTCAGGAGCTCTGCAAATTTGCTACAAAAGACTCCTATAATGTAGTGCAGGCCTTCCCAGTTTTCTCTGTGAAATAGAAGTTAGTTTGGCTAAAAGTTGTAAGTAATATGGAGTTTAGACTATACCTAAAAGCACTGATTTCAGAGAAATATAACTGTAAGTTTTTCTTTTATTCACAGGAGAACGTTTTGTTCTGGGAGGAGTGAGTTGTTTTGTTTTGTTTTGTTTTGTTTGTGTCTCCCTAGCTCTTTGTTCTCTTCATGTTTTTTGAGAACCTCAGGGAGCTTTCTTTGTACATTACCAATATTGATATTTACTTTATTAGAAAATAAAATTTAAATATTTTATAATGCTTATTTATTGGCTAATTTGAAAATAATAATGGTAAATACTTTGCATGTTAATACTATCTTAGTAATGTTATTAAATTGGTTCTGATCTCGTGTAATCCTGGATCATCCTAAATAAAGTTTTGGCCTGTTGCAGAACATAAAAGAACATAATAAAAGCAAAATTTGAAAAGGAATTATATCTGCCTTGATTGACCATACCTGAGATTGAAAAGCTATGAAATATGTTAAAATCTTAGTAAAATTAGCTTAATTTTCATGGGCTGTTTCCTTCATTTACTGTTTAGTTTCTTCTATATTATAGGTTATACTGATGAATTTCATGAGAGGTATTGTCAAGTTAGATGAGATCTTAACCTGCCCTAGATGGAATTTGTTCAAATGGCTAAAATGTAGTAATATAAATCAGACGTTGTATGCTATATGTCAATTTTAGAGAATTGTCAATTTCTTCTCCATGATGACTTTAATCATCAGTCTTGGTGCTGCTCTTACCTGAGGTAAGTCAAGAAAAAAAGAGTATCAATCATCATATTAGTTGTTTTCTAAAATTTTAACTTGGTTGCAACTTTACTTCCTTGGCTTAAATTTAACAGCTTAGAGGCCAATAGTTTTCAAATGTTGATTCACATCACCTACCTATGGTGCTTTACTGATATACAAATGTTTAGGATCTTCAGACTTACTGAATCTGGAATTAACTTGATATATTCTTGATATATTTTAACTCTATGCTTAGTATAGCCATGTTACATTATGACTGTGATATTATTTATTATAGCTGAATATTTTTTTCTTTGTAACGGTTACCTTTATCAAGTTTTCAAATATCCACTTTTGAAATTGAGTCAATCATTATGTTTACAGGTGATCTTTCTAAAATTTTTTGGATTAACTTCATTATTGGTTGCCACAGAATTAACCAAATTTCTTTGTCAATTGCACTATTCTTTTTATGAACTTTCATCAGATCTTTCTCTTTTGAAATTTATCATCAATAAGTTAACCACAGTCATTTAAATCTTTTGTCACCAACAGATAGATTTTGTTTTAATATGATGCTTCCCCAAAAGCACTCAGGTTGTACTAATTCATATTCAACCTAGTACTGTCTCAGTGCCTTGTAAAAAGGAATTTGCCCAATATTTTTTTGGATAAAAGCTTCTGGTAGCATCACTTAAACAACTTTGAGGCTATAACAGGGTGATGAGTCAGAATTTCCAGAATTCTAGTCAAGAATCAGATGGGTTTATAAGACCACGAACCCAAAATGAAGGAGAAAAACAATTACATAGGACCAAAAAAACTAACAAGGGGTAATTAAGATTTTTGTCTGAAATATGATTTATATTCTAATGTCTTATTTTCTGAATAGATAAGGAATAACTTTCTTATTCAAGATACCCGTAACTTCAAATTGAGCAGACTCTGCTTTTGTAAGTTCAAGTTAAACATTTTAAATGATATATTATTCTTCCTTCCTAACCTTTCCAAAGGTTAGAAACTCTCGGTAAACATCCCTACCTTAATGATGATATTATTACTTGCATAGATTAAGTAAGAATCTATCTTTTTTTACTAAGACAAAAGTGGATAGTTTTGTTAATAAGACAAAGTAGAGATAAAATTAATCATTAAAAAAACTCAATAAAAAAGAAGGTCAATTTTTTAAAGACAAAATAAATTATAGATTTCACAAATAAATATTTAAAAAAACACATTGGTAGATTTAAATCCAAATATATCAGTGATCACAAACATTGTAAAAGTTCTTGATATCTCAAGTAAACGACAGAGATTTTCAGTTAGATGACAAAGTAAGGCCCAAATATATGATGACAACTAGAAAACAAGCATTAAATATAACAACACATAACTACATACAATTACTTATAATTACCAATACTTTCATTTTAATACTTCCATATCATTTATATTATTAGAGGATTATTTATATTATTAGAGGATTATTTTATTTTTATGAACTCATTCTTGAGAATTCAAGCCTCTGCATTGGAATTTATGCTTCTAGAGAAGCCAGAAGTGACATGTATTTATATCTTCTTTCCCTCTGTTCAATCTGCAACAGTTTACTAAAATGCCACACTTTATGTAGGAACTACATTGACTCTAATAAGGGCCATAACTAATTTTCATCCCCTCCTTTCTCATGGTTTAATCAGTAAAAATTTCCATTTGAGATGCTGGGAGAATATGAGCTTAAAGGTTATAGTAACATATACAACCTATAAAGATAGTGAAAGGAGGTATTTAGCTAAAAATAGAGGAGGTGAGAATGTTCCATTACAATATAATTATGAATATTATTCATCAAGAAGCAAGATTTTAATTGGATAAGCTTAAATCTTTAGATTTAGTTACCCTGGGTAGAAATGTACCTCTTCCTCAATTTACTCTGTGTGTATGTGCGTTTGTAAGTATGAATAGGAAAGCAGACAGAACACTTTACATAATATAAACATGGCTAAAGGGTCTGTAAGAGTGAGTTTGGGGCATTTCTCAGAGCAGGCTCCATAAGTTGGAAAGTAGTCACAAAATCGCTCAATTCCACTATTATCAAAACTCCCTCACGTTTTTATTTCTATTGGCTATCCTAATTCTAACTTTATTATTTCCTTTAAAAGAATAAAGTGTAGGGGCGCCTGGGTGGCGCAGTCGGTTAAACGTCCGACTTCAGCCAGGTCACGATCTCGCGGTCCGTGAGTTCGAGTCCCGCGTCAGGTTCTGGGCTGATGGCTCGGAGCCTGGAGCCTGCTTCTGATTCTGTGTCTCCGTCTCTCTCTGACCCTCCCCCGTTCATGCTCTGTCTCTCTCTGTCCCAAAAATAAATGAAAAACGTTGAAAAAAATTTTTTAAAGAATAAAGTGTACAGTTAATATAACTATCCATCCTGCTAAAATATATATTTATAAGTATTAAAAGTTTTAAGACATTAAAAGATTACTTATTATATAGAGCTTAATTCTCTAACTTTATGTTTAGTCCACTCTTCTTTTTTGGAATGTTTTTTCCCCTAAAACCTCACCAAGTGAAACTGTACTAACATTGCCTGAAATGTTGTGTCAAGCACACAGGTTTTCCTTCTCCCCTTATTATTCACTATAGATTATTGCCAGAAAAGGGAGGAAAATGATGTAGAGGGGAAACATTCAATAAAATACTCCAGGTTAGGCTTTAATTCAGTTTAATACTTCTAGCTGTTTTCTCATCTGTGTGAGAATAAAGAACGTGGATTTTTGTCTGGTTAATAATTACAAACGTCACAAACATGCAGATATTTACATCTGCTAAATACAGGTGAGGTCAAAAACAGAGCCACTCTAGGTCACCTTTCTGAAAACAGATGATCTATCAGAATCACATGGGGTTTTTATTAACAGACAAGTGTCAAACTCAAAACCTACTGGATCAGATGTATGTGTATGTATATGTTCACACACATAAAGCTGAATACCCTGTCTGTGGGGCCACATAAAAGAATATGTTTTCTCCAAATGTAAGCAAATCTGCATGCAACCCCTTCAGGGTAAACAATGTAATATATTGTGAGACAGAACTTTGTTTTTTTTCACCTTCTAAATGATGGAGAACGTCTGTTACTCAGTGTGAACGTATCAAGAAATAATTTTAGAGAGCCATTCTATTAATATTTATACTTGACATTGGGACAACCAAGCATAAACCAAGTTTGCCTCTCTGGGGCAAACTAGATCTTAAATTTGCACCACATTTAGACATCCGTGGACTTACTGGAATTCACCAAAAAAACCAAAGCTGAAAATGCACCAGAAGCAGCAAAGTAACTAACTGCTTTTCTAAACTTTAAGCCAAATTACATTTCTAGTCAGGGTGTTCCCACCCTACTGTTTTCATTTTTTATTGTGGCAAACTATGGTAGTGTAAAATTGGTAAAATGCGGTGACATAAAATTAATAATTTTAATGATTTTTAAGTGGTATGAAGTACATCAATATTGCACAATATCACTGTCCTCCATCTCACTCAACTCTTTCATTTTTCAAAACTGAAAATCTTTACCCACTAAAAAAAACCTCCCAATCCACCTTCCCCTAAGCTTCTGGCAACCATTCTCTATTTTGTCTCTATTATTTTGACTATTCTAAATACCTCAAATAAATGTAATCATACAATATTGTCTTTTTGTGATTAGATTATTTTACCTAACTTAATGTTCTCAAGGTTCATCATGTCGTAACATGTCAGGATTTCCTTCTTTTTTAAGACTGAGCAATATTCCATTGTATGTATATGTTTCATTTTGTTTATCTATTCATCTGTCCATGAACACTTGGCTGGATTCCATGTTTTAGCTATTGTGAATACTGCTATAAACATTGTTGTGTATATATCTCTTCAAGACCCTATTTTTGATTCTTTTGAGTGTATACCCAGAGGCAGAAATGTTGGATCATATGGTAATTTTGTTTTTAATTTTTTTTCTGGGAAACTTCATACTCTTTTTTACAGTAGCTATATTTTACATTCCCACCAACAGTGCACAAGAATCCAATTTCTTTGTATTGCACCAACACTTGTTATTTTCTGGGCTTTGTTATTATTTTAATAATAGCCATCCAAATGGGTCTAAGGTGGTTTCATTATAGCTCTGATTTACATTTCCTTAATGATTAGTGATGTTGAGCATCTTTTCACAAGTACTTATTGGCCATTCATAAGTCTTCCTTCAGGATATGTCTATTTAAGTCCTTTCCCATTTTTGAATTGGGTTGTTTGGTTTTTGTTGTTGTTGTTGGGTTTTAGGATTTCCTTTTATATTCTGGATATTAAGCCATTATCAGATATATGATTTGCAAGTATATTCTCCCATTCTGTGGGTCTCCCTTTTACTCTGTTGATAGTGTCTTCGAAGTACTTTTTTTTTTTCCATGAAGTCTAATTTCTCTATTTTGTTTTCCTTTTGTTGCCTCGGTCTTAGACATGAATAGTAAATACAAAGTAAAGGCTTTGCCTTATATTTTCTTCTTAGAGATTTATAGTTTTAGCTCTGTGTTTAGGGCTTTGATCCATTTTGAGTATTGTTTTTTAATACGATGTTGGGTAAGGGTCTGTGTCCTTTCCAGTTTGGATTCCTTTTATTTCTTTCTCCTTCTTGATTACTCTGGTTAGGACTTCGAGTACTATGTTGAATAAAAATGGTGAAAGTTGGCATCGTTGTTTTGATCCTGATCATAGAGGAAAACTTTCAGGCTTTCACCACTGAGTGTGCTATTAGCAGTGGGCTTGTTATTATGGCTGCTACTAGGTTGAGGTGATTTTCTTCTAGTACATTGACTGTTTTTGTCACAAATTGTGTTTAATTTTGTCAAATGCTTTTTCTGCATCATTTGAGATGATCATGTTTGGTTTTTTTCCCCTTTATTCTGTCCGTGAATGTTACAATGTTACATTGACTGGTTTTCAAATGTTGAAACATCCTTGCTTTCTAAGGATAAATTCCAATTGGTCATGTTGTATATGTAATATTTTTATATGTTGCTGAATTCACTTTGCTGTTATTCTTTCATCCATATTGTTAAGATATGATGTTGTGTAGTTTTCTTTTTTGGTAGTGTCCTCCTCTTTCTCCTCTTCATTTTTTTGGGGGAAAATTTGTAGAAGAATTGTTATTTCGTTGTTTTGTTTTTTGTTTTTTGTCTTTTTTTTTTTTAATATTTGGTTGAATTCACTAGTGAAGCCATCAGGTCCAAGTTGTTTGTTATGGAAGATTTTTGATTATTTATTCACTCTTACCGATTACAGGTCTATTCAGATGTTTTCTGTTTCTGTGTGATTTAATGATAGAGGGTTCTCTATTTCTAGGTATTGTCCATTTAAACTAAGTTATTCAAAGTATTGGTGCTATAGACTGAATAGACATGCCTCCTGTTACCCCTAACAATCCATGTGTTGAAATTTATTTCATTGTGTGATAGTATTTGGAGATGGGGCCGTTGAGAGGTGATTATGGCATAAAGGCAGAGCCTTCCTTAGGGAATCTGTGCCTTGCCTCTTCCACCATGTGAGGAACAGCAAAAATGTGGCTGATTATGAACCAGAAATTAATTCCTCACCAGACAGTGAATCAGCTGCCACCCTGATCTTAAACGTCCCAGCTTTCAGAGCTGTGAGAAATAAATTTCTTGTTGTTTGTAAGCCACCCAGTCTATGGTATCTTACCATAGCAGCATAAGATAGTTGGCATATAATTTTTCACAGTACTTTCTTATAATCCTTTTCATTTCTGAAGAATCAGTAAAAATGTCCCCACTTTCATTTTTAATCTTAGGAGTTTTAACCTTTTCTTTTTTCTTAGTCATTTTGGCTAAATATTTGTTACCTGTTTATTTGTTTTTGAAAATCAACTTTTGGTTTCACTGATTTTTCTGTTTTTCTATTCTCTATTTATTAATCTCTAATCTTTATTATTCCTTTCCTTTTATCAGTTCTGTATTTAGTTTATTGTTCTTTCTCTAATTCCTTAAGTTATAAAATAGGTTGATAATTTGAAGTCAACAATAAGGTATTACCATGCCCCATGATTAAGGTCAATGTAAAACTATAATGACCCAATCCAGGAAGGATTACTAGTGGCTCAGACCCTTCAGGAATGATGGTATGGGCCACATCATCAGGTAAAGAAACACAACTAGCTGAGATGTTTGCTGATGGCAAAGGAAATACAGAATGGAAAGAAAGAAGGTAGTTACCAATTGACCAGTTACAGATGCAAAGATTATAATTGTCAAGAATATTTCTTCCTTATTTAATTATGAATATGTTTGTGTACAAATATATATCTAATATCTTCATTTTATTTTTCTCTCTTATCACTTATCCTGTAACATAACATGTATTGACTTTATGTCATAGTATTTCAGTATTTTTATTTTAATTAATAGGATTTGGGTTATAGAATAGTAAGCAAAAGTGTAAACATCACTCTAGGACTTTACCTCCTCTTCTGGGGAAGAGGTTAGTGTGTTTTGGTAGTATACAGGATAGTTACATCATCTTAGGCAAAATTATGACCTTGTTATTATCTTTATTTGAAAATGAAGTATAGTTTAATGAGGTACATATGGTGCCAAGTTGACAAGAGGTGGACTTAACGATCGTCAATTTTATGTGTCAGCTTGACTGGGTCACAGGTACCCAGATAATTGGCTAAACATTATTCTGCGTGTGTCTTCGAAGATGTTTCATTTGAATATGTAGGCTGAGGGACACTTGGTTGGTTAGGCATCCAACTTTGGCTCAGGTCATGATTTCACTGTTCCTGAGTTTGAGACCCGCATTAGGCTCTGTGCTGACAGCTCAGAGGCTGGAGCCTGCTTCAGATTCTGTGTCTCCCTCTCTGCCTCTCCCTTGCTCACGCTCTCTCTTTCTCTCAAAAATAAATAAACATTATTATTTTTTTAAATATGTAGACTGAGTACAGCAGATTGCCTTTCCAAAGTAAGTGAGCCTCATCTAATTTTTGGAAGGCCTGAATACAGCAAAAAGAGTAAGGGAAAACTCTCTCTGCCTAATTGTCTCTAAGCTAGAACATCAATCTTCTGCTGCTTTTAAAGTCAGGTTTGGACTAGAACTGAGACCATCAGCTCTTCTTGTTCTCAGTACTGTAGTTCTCACTGGAACTATGCTGTTGGATCTCTTAGATCTCCAGCTTGCCAAGATCTTGGTGCTTCTCAGTCTCATAATTGTGTGAAGCAATTCCTTATAACAAATTTCATATACATATATATATAATATTGTTAATATAAATTACTATATAACATAATATAACATAACAATATAACTATATAACATAATATAATATAATATAATACAAATATATACAAAATATATGTATGCATTTCATGTGTATATATATGTATGCATTGTATGTATACATATATATGTATGCATGCATTGCATGTATACATATATATGTATGTATGCATTGCATGTATACATATATATGTATGTATGCAATGCATGTATACATATATGCATGTATGCATTGTATGTATACATATATGTATATATGTATACATTGCATGTATGCATATACATGTATATCAAATATATGCATTTTATGTATACATACATATGTATATATATGCATTATATGTATCCATGCATATTTATATATATATGCATTGTATGTATACATATATATGTATATATGTATGCATTATATGTATACACATACATATATATATGCATGCATTGTATGTATACATATATATGTATATGAAATATGTATATATATACATGATATATATATGAAATGTATGTATGCATTTTCAAGGCAAAATAATTTGACCCATTTAGCAATACTTAGCAATAAGAAAACATTTAAATAGTATAATTGTGTAGTCAGGGAAATACTCATCAATAGAGTGATATTTGAACAAAATTTAAAGAGTAGAGGGAGCAAGCCATGCAAGTTACTGAGAAAATGTTGTCTAGGCAGAAGAACAGCAATGACAGTGTTTTGAAGTTCTTTTATATATTATTTTTCTTTGCCTTTCTCTGGGTCCCCATTACCATCCCTACCTCAAGCAGACCTGAGGGGAGAAAAATTGGTGGAGGGGTTTTATTTGGAAATAATCCTAGAGAGCAGGAATGGAGAGTAGGAAAATTATATAGGGATGGGAGAAAAGCTAAAAAGTGTGAACTATGGAGCAGATTACACTGTAGACAACTGGGGACCCTGTACAATTGGGGAGAATGTATCTCAGAATTGTCCCACTGAGGGATGAGAAATCTTAACTGTTTATCCATCCAATCTTTAAGGTGGACTGACTTTTTTATGTACTGGAGAAATTCTCCAGTCAGAGAAGCTAAGACACAGGAGTAACTGAATACATAGGAAATATTTATAATAGCTGAATGTGAATTATTAGATACAGGTCATGGGGATATGGATAGGTTTTAACAACCTATAGTCCGTCACTATTCAACCTAAAACAATCAGCAAGTTGGCTGTCTCTGCTTAACTCAAAGCCTCTTTTGCTTTCATACCACTCACTATTGCCCCATTTCAAGTATTTGCCATAAGCTAAATCACTGATTCTCAGCTCTATCAGACTGAAACTCCATTTTCACAAGGTTTCTGATACTCACTTTACTCCTCTGAACAAAGTTTATAGAAAATATAATGTATTAAACAATTTAAAAAATACTAATGTAACATAGTATGTAACATAGTAACATAAAGGGAAAACAAAAGGAAATGAACTTATAAAAAGTATTATGCATTTTTAGTACCTAAGTTCAGAAGAACAACACAGAATTGAATCATAATCAGTGACACAGACTATCACACATGTTGAATTGGGAACTGAAATATGAATAGTGTTGCCCTTGCTGACATACTTTCCAAAATTATGTACAGCTTATTGTACAATTGCAAACAAAACAAAATGCAAGTTTGTCACTCTATACAAAATGCTTGCCTTTCTGAAAATGTTAGTGTATATTAAAATAATGTAAAAATATATTTTGTAGTTTTCATAAAGCAAAATATATAGACCCAAATAATTGTAAACAATGTTTTGATCATGAATGTCCTGTGGTACATTCAAACATTTCCTGGGACTCAGGATCATTATCTGTTGTCTAGGATGGTCACATATTTGTGTTCAGAAGTTTCCCACTAGCAGCACCCCAACCATTTAACAATCAACTGTATTACTGCAGATATTCAAAATATCCTTTCCAGGGAGAATCTCTCACCTGGTGAGAAGCCCTATCCTAAAATATTATAAGCATAATTAAATCTGTTTTTTTCTGTTTCTACTTTTACCTAAATTCAATGCAACCTCCTCTAATCTACCAGAGCTCTCTTTGTAAAATACATCTTTATCATATCACTTCATTTTTAAGCATTCTAGGGAATTCCCATATTACTCACAAAATAATGCCCAAGATTTTTATTATGACATTGAATATCTTTCACAAATCATCAATCGAGTATTAAAAACAGATCAAAATGTTGCTGCTCACCAACATCATCCTATTACTTTACTTCTTAAAATCCAACCTGTTGTATTAATAATTCCAAGATGGCCTCCAAGATTTCTGCCCCCTGGTGTGAATGTCTTGTATAATTATTTCCCTGAAGGCAGGCAGCATCTGTGAATTAGGTGGAATGTCAGTCCTGTGTAGGTCATTAATCCACTGACTTTGAGTTAATCAAAAAAAAAAAAAAAAAAATGCCCTGGTCCTCCTGACCTAATCTAAGCATGGAAAGGGCCAGATAGCAAGGACCTGAGAGCAGTGTCAAGCAGCTGAGAATAATTCCTGGCCAATAGCCAGCAAGAATATGGGATCTTGAGCCTTAAAACAGGAAGCAGCTGGATTCTGCCAGGAAATTAAGGAAGCTCAGAAGCCTATCTTTCCCTACTTGAGCCTCTAGATGAGAACACGACTGAATGATACCAGATTTCACCCTTGTGAAACCCTGAGCACTAAACACAGGTAAGATGTGCCAGACTCCTGGTGCAAAAATATCAGTGAGTTAATAATTTTTTGCTTTAAGTACTGAATTTGTGGTAATTTATTATGTAACAATGGAAAACTAGCATTCAAAGTTACCTAACTACTTGCTATTTCAAGAATATCCTATTCTGTGTCATAGCTGTGTCTCTTAGCAACCACTAGTCCCTTATCCTAAAATGTTCACCCCAATCTCACAATTTCTTTCACTTCACATCCATCCACCTGATTTGGAGGAATGATTCTTAAGGTCAGATTTCCTTTGTTAAATCTGTTCAAACATTGTATCCTCACCATTTTTCTTGTGCACCTCCATTACAGTGTAATTGGTTGTTTCACATTGATGTTCCCTATTAAACCCTATCTGTCAGAGAGCAAAACTGTGTAATTCGCATATTTGTTATCTTAGTGACTAGCACATTTGTTCATTCAACATGGCTGTGAATGAACTAATGAAAGAAATGAGTATTTTGAACTAGATTTTGCTTTAGTTTTGAATTTGTCTACTTAGGTCTCTCAGTTTAATGTACTTCATCTTCATTATCCGTATTATAAAAGTGATGTGGCCTCATTTATTATATTCAGTAATCTTTTAGATTTATTGTGTAGGTTGTAAGTTTATTAGATAGTTGTACCTATTAGCAGTATTGCCATTTTAATTGGAGTTTGGTATAGAAAATCTTTATAATAGGGAGCAGAGAAAAAAATTTGGAGCATGGGACAATGACTAGGGAGATACTGTTGTTAAAGAGTGTTCTTTTCGCCTATTGGAATCAACCAAGAGATTCCAATTTGCAGTGTGGCAGACCTATTTTAGAGTGCATTGTGAATTGAGACACAATTGTCCTTTGAGGATATCTGGTCCTTACTTCTAGCATAGGCACACACGGGAGAAGGAACTTTCTCTGCATCCCGTGTTCACTTCTGGGCAATTTCCTTGTCTTCTTACCTTGTTCTAGTATTTTCATCTTCTCTCTATTTTATGATTCCTAGCTTGTTATTTTGTTTTCTATCATGTTTGGCCTTAGTCCTTGCATATTTAATTTTCTTGTTGTTTAATTGCTTCATCCTAATTCACTGGCTTTTACTTTTATCTTTCTTTCTACAATATCTTATTAACAAGTCCATATCTGAGTATACTGTTAGGAGCATAAATGCCATTATAAACTACTTCACGCAACTTAAATGCATTTCCTCTTATTCATATACATACTATGCCTTTACAACATTTTACAATAAAGGTGACTTGTGACTTACCAGTATCAATATCAAGATCATTGAGCCAGCCAAGTTGAAATTGAATAATAAAACTTCAGAGTTAGAAGGACCTTAAAGATTATTTAATAATGCAGATTATGCATTTGCATATAGATAAGGGAACAGATAAGGTCAGTAGAAGTTGAATTACTTGTGTAAGGTAACCTAATTATTCTGAAACAGAAGAAAAACTCTGTTCTTTGATCTGTTCTTGTAGAGCTTTTCCCACTGTATCTCACTGCTTCTGTTGGCCTGGCACTCGGGAGAGCCTCTTAAAAGTAATCAGATATCAACACTACTAGAAAACTCTGATATAGTGATTATTATGTACCAGGGAGTGTTAAAGGAGAGAAGTAATCTACAAATACAAGTGTATGATATACATTTGCATATAAAATGTAATTGCAACCATAGAGAATGAAATATATTAAGGAAATTGACCTAGAGTTGCACTTTGAATAACTCTAATAATAGGAAGGGTAATAACAGAAGAATAAAAATAGTACTATGAGGCACAGAAAGAGTTTACACATAGGATAAAATCCAGAAAAGATAAGGGAGAAAAGTCTCTCAAGGAGAAAATAGAATGAATACGAGGTGAAAAATGTCTATTAGGTTTATGTTAGATTTGCATACATGCATACATGTAGTTTTTTTCTTTTCTTTTCTTTTCTTTTCTTTTCTTTTCTTTTCTTTTCTTTTCTTTTTTTTAATAAAGAGTGATTTCCATAGATTGAGAGAGCAAAATGTAGATGGAAGTTATTAGGATAGTTCTTGTGAGGTGACCATAAAGAGACAGTGACAAAATTCTTTGCTTGACCAAACTTTACTCAGGCTCCTGAACCACCTTCTTGGCATCTGTGATCTGTGTACTGCCTTTTAAAATTTAGGCTTAGCAAGATTCTTGCTAAGTTAGTGTAGCCACAACACCTATCCTTGATATCTATCTGATCAAGTTCCTTATCCTCCATTATCCTCCAGGTCTTACCTGACCACCCTGGACTGTGTTCAGCAGGAATCCTGTTGGGTCTATTTAGCCAGAATCACCCCAACCCCTGATGTTTCCTCTTAGTAATCTTCCATCCACTGATCCCCACCCTGCTCTTTAGCTACACATTTCCACTTGCCCATGCTGTCCTCAGAATTGAGCCTGATCTCTTCCCCATAATGCAAAATTTAGTCTTAGTGTTCCCCATACCTATATCAATCATGCCCACTTCCTTGGATAAAGTCTTCCTTACCATGTCTTAACAAGTGCATTGAATATCTTTTATTCTTTTTTAACTAATATTTTATTTATTTATTTTTTTAAGAGAGAGAGCACAAGTTGTGGAGAGGGGCAGAGAGAGAGAGAGAGAGAGAGAGAGAGAGAGAGAGAGAGAGAGAATCTTAAGCAGGCTCCATGTTCAGCATGGAGCCCCATACAGGGCTTGATCCCATGACCCTGGGGTCATGTCCTGAGCTGAAATCAAAACTTGGACACTCAACTGACTGAGCCATCCAGGCACCCCAATTCCTTAACAGTAGGTAACAAATGGAAGTAATTTTTCAAACAGTTTTGCTCTAAAATGGTAAGGTGCTAAACTATTCAGAGAGAAAAGTAAATAAGTAGGAAAACTTTTGTTTTATTTTTAGTTACGTAAATAGTAAAGGGGAGATCAGGCTTAAATGGGAAATTAAGAAGGTGTACGAGATTTCAGGGAGGCTCAATGGCTAAGATACCTCCAGAAGGCCAGAAGACTTGCCTGGGAGCCAGCCACCAAGAAATAGAGAACTGTGCAGGTGCATGTGGGTGTGGACTGAGAAAGCTGAGGTGTTTTCTAGTGTGAGGATTTCTGTTTTCTCAGGGAGCCAGGGAAGGTGGGGAGAAGGAGGAGGAAGGATCAGAGTCTGGGAATTGTGAAAGAATTTTGAATTAACTGTTCAAGTGACTGGAAGAGTAAGTTGTAATATATAATAAGCTTGGGACAAAACTATATTGGAATATGAGTCTCCTGATTCGAAATACAAATAATGTCACAGTTTCCCTCAAATAGACACTAAAATTAAATATATAGGAAACAATAGTGAATGTCTTAGAAGACATTGATATATCATTTGTTTAATATACATGATGAGGCCCTAATGGATAAATATTTAGTACCAGAGATGTCTTACATAAGAGGAAACCCTACAATTATTTATATATAAAATTCATATTCGCTTAACCAAATGAAAGAAGATAAATCTATTTAACTATATAGAAGATTTTTGTAACTTATATTTGACATGTTCAAAGAGATAGTAAAGACCTTTAAAGTTATGGAATAACATAGTTCAAAGTCCTAATTTCTATTCTAGACAGATGTTTGAACCATACAGCTAACGTGGATATCTGGTTACCAAATTCAGGCTAATTGACTTGAATCAATTTGTAATCCCATCAGCAGGGTATGAGAGTGTTTATCCCACTTAATTCTTGCTAATCATATTAATATTTGTGAACTTTTTTTTTGAAAGTTGGTAAAATTAACGTGAAGAGGACAAAACTGATGTTGCGTTGATGTATTTGACTTCTGTGAATTTCAATAGTCTTTTGCTGTGTGTTTATCCTTTTATGAATATGTATATACTACACAGCTCATTTGTCTATTGAGTTTTGATTATCTTCCAATTGATTTTCATGAGCTTTTATTAAACTAAAGTATTTTCCATTGTCTGGAACAAATAGACTGGTTAATAGTACTGCTTTTTAGCCAAGTCGCCAAATAACTTGGGGGTAATTTGTACCAATTTATCAGCATTGTTTATTGATAACAGTGAGATTCATGAGTTACACCTGGTCCTTGTAAGATTCTAAGAGGGCTTTGCTTTTGGCGCTGGTTACATAAAAACAATATGCCAAGTGACCAGCAGCGTGCAAATAGTCCTTTCCTGGTTCCAGGATGTTGTATGCCCATGTCAGTGATTCTTGGTTTGAGAGAGAAAAACATCTGGTACAACCTGTACATAAGGCAATTGGGAATCATACCAGATCAGTTCAGACTTCTTGTTATGAGGCAGCTCTTTGGTTGTGATTCATGTCCCTCCATTAATACTTTTGCTATTTCATATTTTTTTTCTGCAATAAACTGTGTGTAAACAATGTTATTTTGGATTCTGTGAATCTTGACTGGCAATTGTACTTTGTATTATTACCAGCATTAGTTCAGATTAAGGTAATAATTTAATTGCTATATGTCAAAGTTATTTATATTTATATTTTTTATTTCTTCCTTTGACATTAATCTGATGCCACTGAAAGAGGAACTTGCTGCAACATTACACTTAACTTTAAGGTGTCAAAATGTTGATTGTACTTAAGGATTATACATTGCCTATTTTCAACGTTTTTTTTTTTTTTTTTTTTTTTTTTTTATTTATTTTTGGGTCAGAGAGAGACAGAGCATGAACGGGGGAGGGGCAGAGAGAGAGGGAGACACAGAATCGGAAACAGGCTCCAGGCTCCGAGCCATCAGCCCAGAGCCTGACGCGGGGCTCGAACTCACGGACCGCGAGATCGTGACCTGGCTGAAGTCGGACGCTTAACCGACTGCGCCACCCAGGCGCCCCTACATTGCCTATTTTAAAGTGACTAATGGTGAGAAATAGTGCCTCTTTAAGGAATTTATTTAGCCTAAGGTGCCTTACTTTAATTATATTGTTCAGAATTAATTATGAAAATATGCCTTTGAGTAACTAAATTTCAGGTATTAACAGGTATTCCAAAAGAGATTTTCTTTTTTATAATTTATGCCATACTCTAATAGCTGTAAGATAGAATACAATGACATAAAGTGTCTTTTCCAAGGATCCAGTGCCAAAAATCAATAATAGGGAACAGTTAAGAAATAGTTTAAATGGCACATGATGACAGTAAATCTGATATACTCAGGGCTTACTTTGCTCTGAACCCTAAACAAGCATCATCTCAATTAATACTCCTAGTTAAATCATGGCCTAGCATTCACAAATTGTAGATTTTAAAACATGGTTTGCAGAGACTACGTAACTGCAACAATTTTACCTAGATAGAGAAGGGAGCTCTTCACCTCAAACAAGAAATATGATTCCAGAAGCTTAACTCTTAGGTATTCTTTATTTAATATGTGTTTACTATGTTTGAGGTATTCTTCTCATGCCATTGCAAATATTGAATGAATAACTCATAGAATTTTCATAATAATCCCATGAGGTAGATGGTATTATTATCTCATTTTTCAAATAAGTAAGCTTTATGTTTTCAGAAAATGGAGGAACTGGGATTCAGATCTAGATGGGAGTCTCATCTCCTAAATATTAAGCTATGCTGCCTCCCATAGGCTCTACAGACCACTAAATAGTAACTCACTTTATTGAATATTCTCTGTATACTCAGCCGAGTACTAAAACCTTTTATGTCACATATGGAGAATGATTTTAAAAATTGGTCTTATTGAAGGATTTTATGGGAGGATACAAAAACAAAATTATAGTTAATGCTCATAAATAATGTGTTCCCTAGTTATTTCCTATAACTCTTGTCCCTCTGGTGATTTCCTCTTTAGACTCAAACTCTTGCTCATTCTAATACTCTTTTTGTCCCCTGTATTTTCCTGTTTTTTTTAGGACCCTTTTTGTTTGGTCCCATTTTTAAATCTCTACTCATTTATATCATTTTTGTGTTTGGTTGCAATATTATTCACTACCCTAGGCTATCCTAGAATTTTATTTGTATGACACTTTAAGAAATGATCTTGCCCCAGAATTCACACCCCATACATAGTCAAACCTAATAAATGACATTGAATTACTCTATTATACATCAGGTTTTCTGGACTCTATGCAATAAGTCCATCATTCATTAGCTTGATGGCTCTGTATCAAGGAAGTATCCTAGAGTCATGAAGAAATGGGAAAATTGGGGATCATAATTGAAGCATGACTTATTAGTAGACCATAGGGATTTAGGAGTTAGGGAAATAGAGATTATTTCTCACCTGGCTTCGGTCCCTTGGTTGATGCCAACTTCATTCTCTGAACAGAGAATGCATAATATAGATGGAAAGAGAATATAAGATCTGCTTTCAATATGTTAATTTCAAGATACAGAGCAGGTGATATAGAGGTCAAGGTATAGTTTAAACTTCATGATAATGATATGAAAATATTAAAAATATAGTTGGTAGCTGAAGTCACTGAAGTAAAAGTTCCTAGGATATATATAAATTTAAGAAGGGAAGAAAAAAGCACAAAAAAAAAAATAGAAGAGATAAGAGTAAAGGCAGCTTGAAAATGGAACAAGAGATAGGAAAGAATAAAAACCAAAATAGAACTGGTACCATGAACAAAATCCTTAAGTTAAACAGCTTTTGAGAAAAAGGTGGAGGCATCTGTGAGCTTTTTATACATACTGAAATTGATGTACTTATTTGCAACAAAATTCATTCATACTTAAGCATTTACCCTTGCAGGAAGAGAAAACAGGGCAGGGTGAGTGGGGGTGAGAAGAGAGACAGAAGGGTTAAAAAGAGGGCAAAGAAAAGTTTTTTTTTTTCTTTTTAATTTCTTTTATTTTTTATTTACTTATTTTTTTTTGAAAGAGAGACGGAGTGTGAGTGGGGGAGGGGCAGAGAGAGAGAGGGAGACACAGAACCCAAAGCATGCTCCAGGCTCCAGCTGTCTGTCAGCACAGAGCCCAATGTGGGGCTTGAACTCATGAGCCGTAAGATCATGACCTGAGCCAAAATCTGATGCTTAATCAACTGAGCCCCCCACCCCCAGGCACCCCAGAAAAGAAAAGTTTTGAAGAAAGTTGTGTACACCACTCCAGAAATACCAGATCAGAAAGCATTGAAAGTAATGTATTCTACAGCCAGGATATCATGGTGTTCTTGAATTTTCATAATAATCCAATGAGGTAGATGGTATTATTATCTCATTGATTTTTTTTATTAGAAGTCAGTTGGTATTATTTGATTGAGAACTGAGACAGTGAATATCTTGAAAATAAACACTTTTCTCAAGAAGGTGAAAGTAGAAAGGAAAATAATGAATAATAACAAAATTAAAGAAGAGCTTTTGTACAAGTTGGTTATTATTTGGCTATTTATTTGCTTTTTTTTTATTTTAAGAAGGAAGATACTGGAACAATATAAGTGATGAATAATATCAATCTGTCGAGATATTTGATGGCATGTTGTCACTTATCTTAAGTGTGTATTTTAAATATACTCTCTAGGAATATTAAAGGAAATAAAATTGATAATTTTTGTTAGTATAAACTACATAAAGTAATTAGTTCTCCTCCTACTCCATCCTCCCTGAGTTAAATGCAATTAAAATAGATATAAAACTGTAAATTATTTGAATTTGAAGCAAACAATTATGATGTTGCTATGAATGGCCTGTTCCAAAGTAAAGCAACAGAAATGCTGCTAAATTTAACATGCTGTTCTTTCTCCACAGAGTATTTCATAAGCTTCTGTACGGAATCTTCAGCCTTAGATTCTGCGGCTTTATAGTATAGAAGGCAAGTGGTGTGAAAAGAAGAGAGCTGTAGTTTTAAGTAGATGTTTATTGCATGAAAGTTAACTGCTTTTGATTTGAGGCCTAGAGAGTAATATAGTGCTCATAAAGACACAAGTAGCTAACTATACTAATAAATACCAAAGATAGTACTTCATTAATTCAAAACATACACGTATATTAAGTAGACAAGCGCTCGGCATATATATATATGGGATTCAGTAATACTTGTTTTAATGAGATAATTTAGCATTATGAAGATAAATTGAGTCTGTTTCTATTCAAAGTAAAATAATTTTAATTAGTACCTACCATGGACATGCTTTTTTGGGGGGTGTGATAAAGGACATATTTTGAAAATTAATCTCTTGGGATAATGGTTATGAAGATTCTGATCACAATTTCTTCCTGAACACCAAAATCTGTTTATAGCATTAATTAAACAGAGCAGTGCCTCTGAGTGCATAGTTTGTAGGATTTATATATTAATGTAAGTCAGAGCAATTGGAGTATTGGTTTACCTGATTAGATAACGTAGTCTATTGAACCTCAGCGTATCTTGTTTCTTTTTTTTTCTCTGTCATTGGTTTTTTGCCCCCCTTTTTTATTTTAAATTAAGACTTTTCTTTAAGGAATGTAAGTTTCACAGCAGAAATGAGGTGAAGGTACAGAGATTTCCTATAAACCCCCATCCCTGCACATGCATAGCCTTCCCCATTATCATTATCTCCTACCCTGAGTAGTATATTTGTTTGGACCTCCATAGACACATCATAATCACCCATAGTTTACACTAGAGTTCACTCTCAGGGTTCTGTGGGCTTAGACAAATAAATAATGACTTGTATCCATCATTATGGTATCTTACAGAGTATTTTCACTCCTGTAAAAAGCCTTTGTCCTCCACCTATTCATCTCCTCCTTCCCCGCTTACATCACCTCTGGCAGTCACTGATATTTTGTACTGTCTCCCTAATTTTGCCAGAGAAGATATCATCATCATCACTGTGAAATGAACACTTAATGGTTTCATGGGCTGATATATTTTGGACCCAGGGTGGAGAATCCAGGGTTTTTACCCTGCATTATTAAAAATAAATAGATCTATTTGAAATATAGAATTAACTCCCATTCTTTAATAAAAGAAACATATAACCCTAATCTATAAAATTTTATGCCAAGAGAAGCAGTTCTAAGCCTGGGTCAAAAAGAATCAAAGCGATTCTCTTTGACAAATTTCTACCATTGTTTTAATCAACCAGGTTGTTGATTTATATGAATTCTTGAAGTTCTGAGTTTCCTCTATAGTTGTACAGCTCTGTGCTACTTATTTAAATAGTTGTGGCAGCAATAATGTGCATGATGATATATTTAGGGGGAGATCAGTAAAATATAAAAACTTAAGATCAGTGGTAATTTAGCTTTTCATTAATAAAAATAAAGTATGGAAAAATAGTTATCACAGTAATGTTCTTCAAGTAACAACTGCTAGTCCCTATCACCACTGGGGTTTGGTGTTTGAAGATGAAGATAAAACATAGGAATACATAGTTAGAAATTATCTATTTTGTGCAATATGCTTAGCAAGATATCCTAATATGGGTCTATTTTATATAAAATATATAGAAATAAGTAATTTCTCAATGATTTCAGTTGTTTTGGTAGGTTAAGTAATTTATAAACTTCATTAGTTAAACAAAATCAAGGACCGAAGGAATCAAAATAATGCTGAAAGCAATAATCACTACAGACATCCAGAGAGAAGAATAATCACTTTAGAAATAGGTTTATTGGGCGCCTGGGTGGCGCAGTCGGTTAAGCGTCCGACTTCAGCCAGGTCACGATCTCACGGTCCGTGAGTTCGAGCCCCGCGTCAGGCTCTGGGCTGATGGCTCGGAGCCTGGAGCCTGTTTCTGATTCTGTGTCTCCCTCTCTCTCTGTCCCTCCCCCATTCATGCTCTGTCTCTCTCTGTCCCAAAAATAAATAAACGTTGAAAAAAAAAAAAATTAAAAAAAAAAATAGGTTTATTAAATATTTGGTGTGTATTTGTCATAAAGTTGAGGCATTATCTAATCATTTAAAGTATACCTACCACCAAAGGAACATGCAAATAGTCATATATACTTTGTAGGAAATTAAGCACAAAAAGAAAAGGTTTAGTGCAATATTACTAACATTAAAATATATCAACTCAAATATTTAGGTTAGAATATTTGGTAGAATTAAAATGTAAGTCAGAAAACGCATTGTAGTTGAGGCAGTTCAACAACCCCATTTCTATTGGGAATGATCTGACATATATGGGGCAGTATAGAAAGACTAGTTTCTGATTAAATTTATTTGGTTTGGATTTTATTCTCAGTATCATTTAATTAACTGAAAACATTGCAGTTGAACAGCAACTGTTGTAACTGTGATGCAGGCCATTGTGGTTTTAGTTTTTCTTTTGGGTTTCTGCCAAATTCTTCCTCCTAAAAGTCATCACTGATACACAATTTTAAATTGATGCTTTATGCTGGTCAAACACCTATACATGACTTCACAGTCAAACATAACATACTCCATTTACTTTCTTCATTTATCTGAAAAGTCATTGCATACTGAAGTTATTTCCTGGCTTTTTTGTTTGTTTTAAGCCACTTAATGAATTGAAGATGGCAACTAGGAACAAAGCATTTGATACAATTTAATTTTATTTTGAAATCTACAACCCACCACATTTTTTCTACAAAAGGTAAAAGATTCAATTTTGCTGTAAGCAGCAGTTGTTATGCTCTAGAGATTTAGATATAGTAGTTTCAGTGGAAGTAACTGAACTCAGCTAAAATAGAGGATAATATCAATTGCTAGCTTCTTCCTTTTTTTTTTTTTTTTTAAAGGACAGAGCATGAGCTGGGGAGGGGCAGAGAGAGAGAAAGACAGAATCTGAAGCAGGCTCCAGGCTCTGAGCTGTCAGCACAGAGCTGGACATGGGGCTTAAACTCATGAACCATGAGATCATGACTTGAGACGAAGTCCAATGCTTAACCGACTGAGCCATCCAGGTGACCTTCAATTGCTAGCTTCGAACCTCATTGAATTTCTAGTGAAAACAATATGATTCCTCCTTTTATTTATTTTAATTTTTGAAAGTTTATTTATTTTTAAGAGAGAGACAGAGAGAGTGAGCAGGTGAGGGGTAGAGAGAGAGGGAAAGAGAGAATCTCAATGATTCCTCCTTTAAAAAAAATTGGTGAGAATTTAAATCACCCTCATTAAATATATATTAAGGCCACTTTACACATTTATTAAAGAAAAAGATGCAAAATTAGGTCTCATTTTTTGAAAGTAGGAGTATGATCATAGAGAAATATATATTATTAATAAAAATACTGTGACATTTACTAAAAGAGTTGAAATATTCACTTTCCAGTATACGACACTAAAGGAGACTTACTTTGCCTCAAATGGGCTGATTTGCATTTGAGCTCTGTCAGTTTTATGAATATCACATGATTTCTCTGTTTTTCAACAGTGCTTTGTCTGTAAAAATAGATAATATAAACTGTATGCCCACGGTTGTTTGAAACCAATTGTGAGAAAGAACTAAAATTCATAGTAAACTAAAACAAAAACTGGTTTTAATATGGATTTTAACATTCAGTCTTTTGAACTACTGTTAAATGACAACATTAATTCATGATACTCTACATTTATTGACAGTAGACATCAGTTTTGATTAGTAAAGCTTGGCTTAAAGCAAGAAAATGAGTTGTATCAGGCAGTAGAGAGACCAAATCATATTCCTAGTAGATACAGATTGGAGGACTTTGTGCTGAAAACTATCAAGTATTTCCTGTTTTACCTTTTACCTTTTTTTTTTTGTTTTTGTATAAACATACTCTTAGAACAGTAAACCAAATATGGTAAGCCTTAGGTTTCACTAGACACTTTTTTTTATGTTAGAATTATTTTCTGAAAACATTCAGAAAATGTTCATGAAAGAAAGAAATTCATGAAAGAAAGGTGAGGAAAAAATACTGTGCTAAATTTCTCTCTGAGTAAATTTCCGTCTGCTGGTATTACACTATGCATTATCTTAAAAATCAGATTCCCTGTGATTTAATTATTACAAACTGTTTTCTGTTGTTATGAAGTAATATTCATACCTTATTAAAGAAAATCTTCTGAGCTCATGAATTTCTTATGTTTGTGATATTAGTGCTCATAAGTAACATGTCCTAACCAGATGATTACATAATTGTGTCAAACACCCCCTAGAATGATCTTTCTGTTCAGAATATACTGAGTGACTCTAATGTTAAAAATTCTTTTACTGCAATGTTACTGTTCCTAAGCTAGGGTCTCAGGGAGTAGTGGTGAAAGGTTGCAGTGACATCTTTGTCTATAAATGTAGAAATAATAATGTTTTTGATAAAGAAATCAATTTAAGCACAATAATCAGTCAGGTGAACTTTAGTTGAAGTAAGATGTGGTATTGCATCTATAAAATTTTGAGCTCAAAAGTATGCATTATGCGGTAATGTTGTGTAAAGCTACAACAATGAATTACATCTCTTGACAATGTCCTTATGAAACGGGCCTGACCATTTGTGTTCTTGATACAAGGAAGGCTATTTCATAAAAAATTTCATAAACCAAAGCTTTCTCCAAGAGGATGTATATATATATAATGTTTTCTCCTATTTAATATTATCTAGAGGAGCACCTGGGTGGCTCAGTCAGTTAAGTGTTTGACTTCGGCTCAGGTCATGATCTCATGGTTCATGGGTTTGAGTCCTGAGTTGGACTCTGTGCTGACAGCTCAGAGCCTGGATCCTGCTTCAGATTTTGTGTCTCCCTCTGTCTCTGCCCCTCTTCCGCTTATGCTCTCTCTGCCTCTCAAAAATAAATTTTAAAAACTTTAAAAAATTAAAAATATATATCTTGAACACGTTTATGCAGTATTTGGTATATTTATAACAAGATAAATGCCTTACCTCTATGGTTCTAAAGTAGTTGTGTCTGTCTGCTTTCATAATGAAACCCTGAGGATTCCCACTTTCTATTTATAAAATTGTGAGCATTCCTTCAGCAGAATCATAGTATTGTTAACTTATTATCAATAATATAAGCATCAAGGTCTACTTTCCTATCTGTTTACTTATAATTTAACTATCTATTAGAAACCACAAGTGTTTTATTAAAACCATTTAACTGTTTTCATAATTTTGATAGGTTATGCCATCAACATTTTGCTAAAGGTTTTATATTATGAACTTAAGTGTATAAAATTTTAAAACATATGCTTTTTTTGAAATCTCACATTACTTTGTAATCAATGAATTGACAAGAATTGCGCACCAAAGCTTGTTAAAAACAAGTTTTAGTATGGACTATATTAGGCCTCTGAGGTGGTTCTTTTTTCCTTTTAATTTCTCAAATAATCTAAATACTATATTAAATCATTTAATTTCTAATGAAATAGAATGTGTAGAACCATTTCTGCCACTACTATTAGATTAAGTGTGTGTGTGTGTGTGTGTGTGTGTGTGTGTGTGTGTGTGTGTTGAAGGGGGAAAATGAACCAAAAATAAGTAAGTAGGAAAAAGTTAAAAATGTAGACAAGAATAAATATAAACAAATGTAGAAAAATAATAGAAGTCAGAAGAAAACAGACTACAGAGAAAGGAAAAGGGAATGCAAAGTAGGGAACTACTGGATAAGAATTGTGGTTAGAGGTAGAAAGCAGATGAGAATAAGATGTGTATGAGGAAGCAGGTTTGGAAGGTGAGGAACAATGGGGCCAGGCTGACCAAGAGGAACCAGACCCGTATGTTCAGCTCAAACATAAAGATGTGGAAGAACTGCAGGCATAGGAAATCAAAGTTAAACATGGGAGAGTAATGGGCACCTGGGTGGCTCAGTCAGTTAAGCATCCAACTGTAGCTCAGGTCATGATCTCACGGCTCATGAGTCTGAGTTCCATGTTGGGCTCTGTGCTGACAGCTCAGAGCCTAGAGCCTGCCTCGGATTCTTTGTCTCCCTCTCTCTGCCCCTCCCCTGCTCGTGCACTGTCTCAGTCGCTCAAAAATTAATAAACATTAAAACAAATAAAAGAAAATATGGGAGGGTAAGTCTTGGAAGACTCGTATGGGCAATTGAAAAATATAGGATTCTACAGTTGAACAAGCGCAACATTCATAGCCATATTTGGAGGAACAGATTTTAGAAAAGCAGTTAGTTAATTTTTGAAAATTGTCTTCCCAATGCAATCAGCAGTTAACGATAAAGCTAACAAAGGACTTCAGAAACCTGCAGGTGACTACCAAATGCCAATACTACCCAAACTTCCAAAATTAAGTTCCAAGTTTCTTTTATATTTTAATGTAACCACTCTATATAGAGTATTAAATAATCAGCATAAAAACTGAGCTGGATCTGGACACACAGTGAAAGTACCGTTCCTATTACCGAAGCTTTCATTATAAAGATACAATCTATGCTGCAGCTACATATGTAACATTATTAGCAGAATTTCCATTCTCATTTTCTCTGATTCCTAAAAGGACTGCAACTATCAGATACTTTATTTTTTACATAGAATAAATGTCTCTAATATCCCCAGGGACATTTTATTTATATCTTTCTTATTAATTAATTATTCATTCTTCCATCCATCATCCCAACATTTTTTAAGCATCAGCTGTCTGCCAAGCATTATGATAAATAGTCCTGGAACAGAAATTAACAGAATTGAGAAGGATTTCTTGTAATTAATTTATGTGTATTTGAGAGCTGAGTTAATCAGCGTGCCCACTAGGAAGAATTAGTTTACTGGGAGTAAGAACTCAAACTAGTTCACATCGAAGTTTGTTTTTGTTAAGTAACTCCCTTTGATTAGGGAAGTATTTTTAAGTCCCTTAGGGATATAGGCTGAGGGTGCTTGGGCATGAGGTGTGAGGAGATTGCAAATGTTCAGCTAAGTTGTGTAGTAAAAAGTGAACAGGCATCTAAGGATGTGACAAATTAAAAATGAAAACAAATGTCATATATGGGAAGAAGAGAAAGCTGGTGTCTGTGTTAACAAGTGAAGCTGAAGACCTTTCTTAAGAGCTGGGAACTGAGTGTCATTTGAAAACTATCTTCTGTAGAATTCTGTCTTATAGGATTTTCTATAGTTATATTTGAATCTCCAGCCAGTGATATATTTTTTCAACAGTATTATTTACAATGTAGGGTGGAGGAAACAAAGATAACCTGATGCCACCAAATTGATTGGCACTAGACCACTGCACATAGATGGAGTATGAGAAGCCAGCAAAAGGTAAAACTCATGGCCAGGCATAAATGGAAAATAGCAACCAAAAGGGAATTATTAACAAATAATGAGAAGGCACTTAGTTTCACAGAGGGCTTGTGGCAGGCTTTGAACCTGTCTTACAGGAAATTAAGGATATTAAGATTCCCCTGCCTTTTAGGCTACATTAAGCATGTTAGGATTTCTGTTTCAATCCCAACCTTTACATCTACAGTGAACATTTCATTTTAAAGTCACAAGGCAAATACCTAATTATCATTTTCCTTTAGAAATAATAATTTTATCTTCCACTTCTTCCAGTTTCCTTCCATACTGTCTCAAGATATATTTAGAAATTGGATCTTATTTGAAAACTAATTAGCACCATGAATATTACACATTACAGAAAATATATCTGACAGTTTTTATGTTAAAATATTTTTGAAAGTTTATCAAAGTAACTATTGCAATGGATGTATAGCATTATAAACATTCATAAAATTTACAGTGATTGACCAGGAAGAAAATGGGCCACATTTTATATTATAGAAGTATTTCCACTCATATTCTAGAAAATATAGTAGGTACAACTTTCCCATTGTTGCATGTTCAGAGAGGTAATTTCAAAGATAGGATTCATATTGTGTTTTGTTTTCCCACTTGTAGACAAACACTGATAAGGTAAAGCTCATTTTTCAGAATTATTGGTCATATGGGATACATTAATTTTTATTTGTCCTGATACAGCAATTTTTCAAGTAATGATAACTAGGGCAGGATTTTTAGAACAGTTAATATGAGTACTCTTGTAATTTTTTTTCCAGTGATGCTTGTGACTTATAAAGTAGATGTATATAGATTTTTAAAAAGCTGTCAAACAGTATATATTCAAGAGCTGTTCAATATAATACAGCTGTTCAACCAGTGAGAATTTTATGGCATGGGATTTCTTTATTTTTTAATGTTTATTTCATTTTTAAGAGAGAAAGAGAGCGCTAACAGGGGAGGGGCAGAGAGAGAGGGAGACAGAATCCAAAGCAGGCTCCAGGCTCTGAGCTGTCAGCACAGAGCCCCACGTGGGGCTCTAACCCATGGAAGGTGAGATCATGACCTAAGCCTAAGTCAGACCCTTAACTGACTGTACCACCCAGGCAGGCATGGGATTTCAAATTAGAGAAAATATGGGGCACCTGGGTGGCTCAGTTGGTTAAGCACCTGGCTCTTGATTTCAGTTCAGGTCATGATCTCATGGTAATGAGATCAAGTCCGATGTAGGGCTCTGCACTGAGCGTGGAGCCTGCTTAAGATTCTCTCTCCTTTTCTCTGTCTCTGTGTCTCTGTCTCTGTCTCTCTCCCCCTCTACCCTCCTCTGACCCTCTCCTCTGCTCACATGCACACACTCTCCCTCTCAACCAAACCAAATATATATGTGTATATATATACACATATATAATATATATACATATATAGTCAAATTAGAGAAAATATAGCATCAAAATCAGATAAAATGAAATAATAAAATAAAATTAAAATTGATTACAATTAAATAATATTCAATGGCAAGAATAGTGAACAAGGTAGGTAGATTTATTCATTAGAGTATACAAGTATAATTAATAATATAATTAAATAGGGGTGCCTAGGTGGCTCAGTCAGTTAAGCATCCAACTTAAGCTCAGGTCATGATCTCATGGTTTATGAGTGAAGCCCCATGTCAGGCTCTGTGCTGATAGCTCAGAACCTGGAGTCTGCTTTGGATTCTGTGTCTCCTTTTCTCTCTGCCCCTCCCCTGCCCAGGCTCTCTCTCTCTCTCCCTCTCTCAAAAATAAACATTAAAAAATAATATGATTAAATATACTTTAAATACAGAAATGCATAGATGAAATACCTTACCTGGTATAAAAGAATGAATTAAGGCTTTCTGGGGACAATCATAGTTAAGGGAAGACTTGAAGGAACAGTATAGTGGTAGAAACTAGCCTGACAAATGTTGAGAGTGAGTGGGGTGAAGAGGGCAGAATCCATCAAGTGTAAAAATAATGTGTAGGAATGTTCAGAAATGTAAGAGGAAAGAGAGAAGGGAGGAAGGTCAGTAATGACTGACATATGTAAGACCCCTTTAGGTAATTTATAAGCATTAAGTATTTGGAAATTCTTTTAAAGATAATGGGAGTCTTTGACTACCATTAAGTAAGAAACTGATATAATCAGATTAGTCTTTTATTAAAGTGTAATTGTAGTGTAAGGAATGGATTAGAGATCATTCAACCAAACAGACACTATTGACCTGAACCAGAGTTGAGGCATAGGGATGGAGAAATATAGATGGAGATAAGATAGAATAAGATGAAATCAGTCCACCTTGCTGATTGATTTAATGGGGAAAAGACAGAAAAAAAAATCAAGAAATAAAAATAATGTTCATGTCTTGGCTTGAACAGCTAGGAAACTGTCAATACCATTTAATAAGATGAAAAACAGAAAGAAAGGGATAGGTCTGAGGCCAAGACAATGATTTAATTATCGTTGGACATGCTGAGTTTGAAGCATATTTCAGACTTGGTTGAGATATCCAGCAAGCTTTGGAATGGATGGGCTAGTGACAGGGATTTGTTGATCTCTGCAATGGTACATATACATGGCAATTAAAACCCTGGGAGTAGCCTTTATTGAGCTGCATAGCTAAAATCATAGGTTAATTAAAAATAAAATAAGTAATTAAAAATCTAAGAACTATACATTGGACTGGTTGCATCTTTTGGGCTTTGGCAAAGTGAGAGCATACAGATATCGCTAATCTTAGTTTCCTTGAGAAAAGTCAATGAAGAAACACCCAGCCATGGAATGACTCTGCTTCTTGAAGTCTGTGTCAGAAACAATGAACACTCACTGAATATTCATGTACACTTCTACATTTCTCAGCCAACTTGCAGTTGGGGCCATATGATTGAGTTCTGGCAGGGACCCCACTATGCAATCCTGAAAACACTTTCCATAATGAGAACAGTCTTTGAAAAAGATTGTAAAGAAATACAGATTAAGAGCTGTACATCAATATTCTGTATTGTAATAAGAATTCTCATATTTATCAGCATTCCCATGCAGTGGCCCCTTATTGTAAGAAGATGAATTAATGGGGAATGTATATGGTGAGAGGGTAGTACACTTGTTGGTAGACACTTCTTGTACTTCCTTAAGAGTCCTGTAAGATAAATTATGATTACTGATTTTTTTTTACATTATCAGACACTGAAATCCTCTGGTGTATCGGTTTTAGTTTATCAGAAACCATGATATTTCCATGAACATCAAGGTCGTGCACATATATTTCCAGGAAAACATCGGTGTGACATTCAACGGCCTATGTTTAGTTCACACAGAGATCAATATATATTATATTAATGGTTTTCTCCTCCTAAACACTTTTACAAATCATTTTACTGAACATTTTACCAAAAAAGAAAACAGATTATACAAAAGAAAAACAGAAAGATGACTATTTCTCATATGGAATGCTGATCCATTCGTAGTCACCAATATCTTTAGCTCCTGTCCCCATTTTTTTAATGAAGTGGTTTGCTTCAGGGTTAGGAATGTATAGTATCAGAGGAAACAATTGCAGATGTTTTTTCTCACCCCTTATTTATTCCTTCCCAGTAAGGGATTGAGATATCTAGTGAAAGATAGAGAGCTTGACAGGCTAAATTAACCCCATAATACCAAGTTAACCACTGGCTCGGGTCACTGTATTAAAAATATAATCTGTGTTTGTCCACTGATTTTTCATGATTCTCCTCTACATTATTCTGTTGATTTGTAAAACAGCCCTCACTATTCGTCATGTGACTGACTAGGAAAGTGCTGTTTAGTACACCCAACGATCACCCCAGTACTTCCGATTATCCTTAACTTGTTGTTAGTTCTAAATCATATCCTCTAAAACAGTATTCGGTAAGATAGGATTCTGGGAGTTTTTGTTACCTAAACAGAAGAATTACAAATGCTATGCCTTAATTCTTTTTCAGTTCCACATATTTGTGGGTAAAGAACCCAGAGGATATCATATTGAGTAGCTTTTACCAATCTTTAATCATAAGTGTCAATCTGTACTAGTTTAGTATTCAAGAGAGAATACTCCTAGTTGCCAGTATTTTATCAGTCATAGTTGATCACCAATCACATAATCTAATAACCTTTTTTATGATAAAATAGCTTTAGATTTACAGAAATGTTGCAAAGATAATACAGAGGATTCTCATATAACTTGCACAGTTTACCTATTTGTTACATAAGAGTGGTATATTTGTCACAAATAAAAAAGTAATATTGATACAATGGTATTTGTAAAAAGTCCATATTTTATTCAGATTTTATACTTACTGTTGTATGTTTTTTCTGTTCCAACGTGCTACCAGGATGCTGCATTACATTTAGTATTCATGTTTCTTTTGGCTCCTCTGCGCTTTGAGTTTCTCAGGCTTTTATTGTTTTTGATGACCTTGATAATTTTGAGAACTAAGCTGGCATTTTATTGAATATTCCTCATTTGGAATTTGATGTTTGCCTCATTATTACATGAGTGCTATTGTTTTGGAGGTGAAGGCTGCGGAGGTTAAGTATCTATCTCTTTACAACATATCAAGGGTACGTGCTTTCTGTCAATATGACTCACTACTGTTGATGTTGACCATGATCACATGGTTGCATGAAGTAGTGTTTGCTAGATTTTACACCATAAAATTACTCTCTTCACACCCTCTTTCCACTCTGTGCTCTTTGGAAAGAAGTGCACAGCCCACACTTCCCTGAGGGCAAGGTTTCTACATAAATTAGTTAGAATTATTCTGTACCGAAGATTTATCTATTATCTCTCGCTTATGTATGTATTCGTATCAGCTTATTTATATCAGTATGGACTCATGGATATTGATTTCATACTTTTTGCGTATAATATGATACCTCTTTATTATGTTTCTCAAATTGTTCCAGCTTTGGCCACTGGAAACTCTTTTTTTTTTTTTTTTAATGTTTATTTTTGAGAGAGAGAGAGAGAGACAGAGCACAAGCAGGGGAGGAGCAGAGAGAGAGGGAGACACGGAATCTAAAGCAGGCTGCAGCCTCTGAGATGTCAGTGAGTCAGCCCCGGACGTGGGGCACGAACTCATGAACCTGTGAGACCATGACCTGAGCCCAAGTTACACACTCAACTGGCTGAACCACGCAGGTACCTGTAGCACTGTAAACTCTTGCATCTGGCTCCTGTGTTCCTTTGACAAACCTCCATCCATCATTACATTTTGTTTTGTTTTTCCCAACCCTGATCTTGCTTTGTGACACTGCAAAGCATTCTGTGCTGTGTCTTCCTCATCCTAGGCTGAGAATGAGCCCGTTCTCTAAGGGAAGGTGGTCTCTTTTATTAGTGAATGGTATTGGAAACTAAGATTTGAATTTGCATTATGCAGTATTTTCAAACTGTTTTCTCACATAGCAGTATGGATTTAACGTCAAACCCTGTTTTGAATGGCTTAATAGTTCATGTATTTTAATCGCAGAGTAGTATTCTGTTGTATGGAGGCACCACAGTTTGTTTATCCATTCACAGGTGAAGGACATATGTTTGCTTCTAGCTATTGGTAATTATGAATAAAGCCCCTATGAACACAGGTTTTTGTGTGGACCTGTTTGTAGATCAGTTGGGCAAGAAACTAAAATTGTGTTTAATTGTTGGATCATAGATAAAATAATGTATTTGAAAGTGTCTACATAATGACTGTCCCATTGCTAACCCCACCAGCAATGAAAGAATCAACCTGTTGCTCTTTATTCTATCAATTGTTATTGTCAGAATGTTTAAAAAAATTAATCATAAAGTATTCTTGCATTCCAAAAGAATTGTTCTAATAGGAATTTAGTGGTATCTTACTGTATTTTAAATTTTCATTTACTTAATAACATGATTTGGAGTCTCTTTACGTGTCTATTTTGCCATCTGAATATCTCGTTTTGTGATATATATATATATGTATATATATATATATATATATACATATATATATATAATTTTTAAATTGTGTTGTTTATTTTCTAATTATTGAGTTTTAGGAGTCCTTATTTAAGATTAAAGTCCTTTTTTAGATATATTTTCTGTAAATATTTTCTCCCAGCCTGTAAATGGCTTTTTTTCATCCTCTTAACAGTGCCTTTTAATATTAATAATAATAAATAATTTTAATAAAATCCAACTAAGTTTTTCCTTTCATAGATCATGTTTTTAATATTGTATCTAAAGTCTCATCACCAACATCATTTATACACAGTATAACACTTAATTCCATAAGGATGAAGTTATCCTGACTATTTTGTTTCACACCTTATTAGTTTTTAATTGTGATTTAACTCACATATCATAATACTCACTTTTAAAATATAAATTTCGGTGGGTTTTAGTATATTCACAAAGCTGTACAATCATCACCAATATCTAATTACTGAGTATTTTTATCACCCCTAAAATAAATCTTATACCCACTAGCAAGTTACTCCCCATTCATCATTTCTTCCAGCCACTGGCAACCATTAATCTATCTTCTCTGTGGATTTGTCTCTTCTCAGTATTTAAGTGGAATCATTCAGTATTTGCCCTTTTGCCTCTGGCTTGTTCCAAGATTCATACATGTTATAGTATGTATTAGCGCAGCATTTCTTTCTCTGGCCGGATATCTATTGTATGATATAGTATACATTATATTAGTTTCCTAAGACTACTGTAACTAAGTAGCACAAATTGGATTTAAAACAAAAGTGATGTATTCTCTCACAGTTCTGGAAGCTAGATATTTGAATTCAAAATATCACCGAGGCCACGGTCCCTCTGAGACCCTGGGATGACTGTTTCTTTGCCTCTTGCCCTAGATTCTGTTGTCTGTAGATCCTCTATTTCCTTTGGCTTACAGGGAAAGCTTACAGTCTTAGCCTCTGTCATCATATGGCCTTCTCCTTATGCGCCTGTTTTTACAGTGTTTTTCTCTTCTTAGAAGGAGACCTATTATATTGCATCAGGACCTGATAATGGCCTCATCTTTACTTGGACAAATCTGCAAATACCCTATTTCAAAATAAGGTCACATTCACAGGTAACTTGGGTTGGAATTTCAGCATATCTTTATGGGAACACAATTTAACCTATAACGTGTAGACATCCACATTTTGTTAATCCATTCATTAGTTGATATACATTTGGGTGGCTTAAACACTTTTGCTGCTACAAACAATGCTGCTCTGAACATTCACATCCAAAGTTCTGCATGGTCATATGTTTTAATGTGGTATAGACGTAGTATATCTACCTTGAAGTAGAATTTTGGGGTCAACTATGGAAACAGTAGTATGGTAACTATATTATGTTATTTTTTTAATGTTTATTTATTGGGACACCTGGGTGTCTCAGTCAGTTAAGCGTCTGACTTCAGTTCAGGTCATGATCTCACAGTTCATGAGTTTGAGCCACACATTGGGCTGGACTATGTGCTATCAGCACAAAGCCCGCTTCAGATCCTTGTCTCCCTCTCTTTCTGCCTCTCCCCTGTGCGCATGATTTCTCTCTCTCAAAAACAAATAAACATAAAATATTTAATGTTTGTTTGTTTATTGATTGACTGAGAGAGAGAGAGAGAGAGAGAGAGAGAGAGAGAGAGAGAGAGAGGACACACACAAATGCACAAGCAGGAGAGGAGTAGAAAGAGAGGGAGACAGACAATCCCAAGCAGGCTTCATATTGTCAGTGCAGAGCCTGAGGAGGGGCTCAATTTTACAATTGATGAGATCATGACCTGAGCCAAAATCAAGAGTCAGATGCCCAACCAACTGAGCCACCAAGATTCCCCAACTGTGTTATTAATTTCCAAACTGTTTTCCAAAGTGGCTATACAATTTTTACATTTCCACCAGTAGTATATAAAGGTTCTGATTTCTGCACATCTTTATGGACACTAATTATTGTCTTTTTGATTATAGCCATCAAGTGGGTGTGAAATGGCATCTAATAGTTTTCACTTGCATTTTTCTAATCGTATGATGTCGAGTATCTTTTCATGTGCTCATTGGCCAGTGTCCTTTGGAGAAATGTCTATTCAAAACACTCCCCCATATTTAAATAGGGTTAAATAGTCTTTTCTCATGTCTTATTTAAACTCAACAGGGTGAGTGAGTTATTTTGTTGCTGAGTATGTTAAAGAACAGAACAGATCTTACTATAAAGCTTCACTAACACATGTGCATCTTCATGTGTATCTTTGAAATTATTAGTGAAGCTTCCTAGTGAGTCATATCTATAATATGGGAAGAAAGAATTTAGGGTAATACATACGTCTTCCCAAGTCCTTCCTTCCCATATTAGTGATTCAGGGTAACAGATATGGTCTCTGATGAGGTCTTTCATCACTCACATAGAGAAAGGAACATTTAGGTAATGAAACATTTTCATATTATATTCTAAGTGATCACTTATTTTATATTATATTCTCTAAGGATTTAGTCCTATAAACCCATAGATCATAAGCAATCCTGAATGATGTCTCCTACTTAGGTAATTTCTTTGGTGTGGACTTTTCTTTAATTTCATCAGTCTATTTTCTATGAGAGCTAGTTACCAGCATGTTTTCAAGGTGACCAGACTGGGTTACTGTCTCCTTTCTTTTAAAAGGAGTATCCCTGTCCCCCAGGCCAGAAAATGGGAAAATAGCTAGATCTCAAGTTAGCTATCATAGCTCCTTCCTTCCTAATGAATAACAGTCATTTGGTCACCTTTGTTGGATGAATTGACTTAAGCTTTCAACCTTAAAATTGCACACACGTGTAGGGATGGCTGAAGTATAGGTGGGGGTGGGTCTATTGTTTCTTTTTTCACTTTCACAAGTACGATCACCCTCCCTAATTATGTTTTCTCTTCCCATCTAATATTTTCTAAAATAAACTGATCAAGATCTAAACTAGTGTTTCTTAAAGGGTATTGTCTAGAGTAGCCAAATCAGTGTTGCCTGGACACTTGTTAAAAATGCAAAGTCTCAGGCCCCATTCCAGACCTACTGAGTCAGAAGTTCTGTGGTTTTTCCCACTCTGTGTTTTACAAGCCTTCCATATGTTCTAATGCATGCTCTGTTTTGAGAATCACTACTTTAGACTGTGAGGCAAGTGCCAATAGTCTCATCACTTAAATTGATATTATAGTTCGTCCCAGGTACTAATTTTAAATGATTCCTTGGGCTTTTAGTAATTTTGAGGGTAAAAGGCCTTCAGCCATTCTGTCTTTTTAAAAATGTTAACACTTCCCTATTTTTTAAAAAAGCAAATCTTATCTCTTAAAAATCTGGATGTTTATCCTTGATAAATATCAATTTAGGCTTTACCTTGATATTTTGTTAACTGTTTTTTTTCTGAGAATATCTTTACACAGTCTAAAACTCAAAAAGGACACCCTTTATTTCAGTGCATCATAACTAAAATCTACTCCTCAGTCTTAATTCTCTCAAATAAGGAATATAATGAGAATTCCTACGCCAAGTCTGCTCCATTATTCTGCCTAAGTGTAGTCAATATGCCTGTGGTGATTTTATCCCTGTCCTTATCAATTTCCCCATTTTGCTGTGGTTTCCAGGGGCTTCTAGGAAAGTGGGAAATGTTTCTTCTCTCTGCACATTATTTTTAATTTGAAATCTGTGTTTTAAACCATCTCCTTAATCTCTCATCTGTCAATGATTGAGCAATTCGAGAGTGTATTATTTGTCTATTTGCTAAAAACTGGTTTTCCTTTTTTCTTAAAACATAAAATTCTAGGGGCACATGGGTGGCTCAGTCAGTTGAGTGAATGACTTTGGCTCAGGTCATGATCTTGGGGTTTATGGGTTCATGGCCCACATCAGGTTTGCTGCTGTCAGCGCACAGTCAGCTTTGGATCCCCTTTACTTCTCTCTCTGCTCCTTCCTTCTTCCACTCCCTCAAAAATAAAGAAAAATTAAAACATAAAATTCTAAAATATTTAAAACTTTAATGTGCAGAAATTCAATCTCAGCATAAATTGAATTCAGACCAATACTTAAATTTTCTGGAGGAGTTAAGATACACATTTATTAGAGATATTCTACTGTATTTGGCTTATAAAAAAAGAAGAAACATTGCCTATCATAACTAAATAACTGAATATTTATATATCGAGAGAGATCTATATAGGGCCAAAGATTACTAGAGAGATTTAAATATTTTTATTAAATATATTATAAATATTTTGATAATGCATCATAAATATGTTTATTAATAGACATATGAATAATTATATATTAATAATTAATATATATGAAACGATTTATTATAAGGAATTGGCTTATGCACTTATGGAAACTGAGAAGTCCCACAGTCTGCCCTCTGTAAGCTGGAAGTCTAGGGAGCACGGTAGTGTAGGTTACAGTCTAGATGTGAAGGTCTGAAGACTAGGGGCACAGGATCTAGCAGAAGCTCCTAGTCCCAGCTCAACAATCAAGCAGGATGAATCAAGGGAGGAGTTCTGCCTTTGTCTGCCTTTTGTCCTGTTTAAGCACTTAGTGCATTGGATGATGCTCAGTCACATTGGGGAGGACAATCTACTTTGCTGAATCTACTAATTTACCAATCTCTTCAGAAAACAGCTTTACTGACCTGCCCATAAATAATGTTTAATCTGGGCAACTGTTGGTCAGTCAAACTGACACATAAAATTAGCCATCTCAATATTGCCTTATAAAAGATGATGTATATGTAGCTCTGAAAAATAGGTTTTTTAATTAAATCTGATGCATTTACTAAGTTACCAATTCCTCATTTGTAAACTTGATAAAAGTGTACAATTTATTTATTTATTTTTTTTGAGACAGAGAGAGACAGAGCATGAGTAGGGGGAGGTGCAGAGAGAGAGAGAGACACAGAATCTGAAGCAGGCTCCAGGCTCTAGAGCTGTCAGCACAGAGCCTGATGTGGGGCTCGAACTCACAGACTATGAGATCATGACCTGAGCTCAAGTCAGATGCTTAACCAACTGAGCCACCCAGGTGTCCCAAAAGTGTACAATTTAAAAAGCAATAATCAAGGATAGAAAAGTAGAATAAAAGTAGAAAAACTACTAACTAAAAAATATGATCTTGATTATTGGATTTAAATTGCTCCTAACAACTCACTTTTATTTAAAGACAATAAGTTACCATTAGAAAACGTTTATACACATACATACTAACTTAAATCTAATAATAAAGTATTTTATATTAAATATTTTAGAAAAAAGTCTTTTTTGGGGTATTCATTCAAATATATTTTTCCCCTTTACATTTGTGGAAAAGCAAGCTCCCTTTTGTAATAAAAAACTATTTTTTAAATATTTATTTGTTCATTTATTCATTTATTTATTTAGAGAGAGAAGAGAGAGAGAATCCTAAGCAGGCTGCATGTCCAGCCTGGGACTTGATCCCATGACCCTGGGATCATGACCTGGGCTGAAACCAAGAATTGGATGCCCAACCAACTGAGCCACCCAGGTGTTCGTGTTATAAAAATTTAAATTGTATTTAATTCTTTAAAGTATCTTTTCAGTTAACACCATTTAAAATTAAAGCTTAAAGATAAATTACTACTTCATACAAAGTTCAACAGATATGTAAAATGTCAGGTATAAAGTTATGAACTGGCATTTTTGTTTTAAATTAATTTAAAAACTTGTAAAAACTTTCTTTCAGACTTTCCATTCAGTTATTGTATTTGTCCAACTGGAGTAATCAATGTGATTGTCAATTAAACTCCTATTATTGAATTTTTTTTTTTTTACTCACTATAATCAAGTAAATGTACTTAGCATTACACGTATTTTTGAAAGTCAGGTTCACTTTGTATTTTATGTTATCATCATAGCATGATCTACACAGATGCAAGATGCCCTTGATTTTTATAAAACCAAGGATTAGTGCCTATTATATTCTTGTGCTTCGTCTCATTCTTTCATGTGACAGCTTCACTCCTATGTAATGTAATTTTTTGAATCCAAATAAGATGTTTTCATTTGATTTAGCACTTTAGCCTCTAAAGTCACTTTGCTTAATGGGTCTGGTTTTGACTTTTTTAGTCATTTTGTTCCACATTTGTACCACAATGTTCATCATTGTATGAGACTTATGATGCATCCAACCACAGATCCATGAAAGTAAGGCAAAGAGTCAGAGAGCAGGCACCTTATTAGCACTTTTTTCCAGACCAATAATCATGTCACTATTTGAAATTTAGCAAATTGCTGTCATATCATTCACTTACAGCACCTTGTTTTTAATGACCCTGTCAGATTATTTTGCTGCTGAGTTGATGCCAGCCATGATAATGATGCTAAGTGTGAATTTTGGAAGTACATAGTTTTTGGTTCACATTATTGGAAAGGAAAAAGTATTTCCCCACCGCAATGCAATAGAGTGCTGTCTATGTTTCTTATTCTTAATTTTTTTTTAATTTTTAAGGTTTTTTATTCATTTTTTGATAGACACAGAGTGTGAGTGGGGGGGGAGGCGCAGAGAGAGAGGGAGACACAGAATCCGAAGCAAGCTCCAGGCTCTGAGCTGTCAGCACAGAGCCTGACGTGGGGCTCGAACTCACAGACCATGAGATCATGACCTGAGCTGAAGTAGGGCGCTCAACCGACTGAGCCACCCAGGCGCCCCATCTTATTTTTAATTTTTATTTGAAGATAGAGTATCCCTTAGCCTGTTATCTTCTTTATTTTTATTTTTTATTTAAAAAATTAAGTTTAGTTTTGAGAGAGAAAGTGGGGCAGGAGCAGAGAGAGAGTGAGAAAGAGAATTCCAAGCCTTCTCCACATTGTCAGCCTGAAGCCCAATGCAGGCTTAAACTCACAAACCGTGACATCTTGACTTGAACCAAAACCAATAGTCGGACACTTAACTGACTGAGCCACCCAGGTGCCCCTATGTATCTTTAGACAATAGCCAAGCCTAAATAATATTGGCATGTATAGTATGTTTTTGAGGGTTTGCAAAGTCATTTTAAAAATTTTTATTGATATATTTTTTAACTTTGTAATTTAACTTTATTTTTTATTTTTTAAAATTTACATCCTAATTTGTTAGTGTATAATGAAGCAATGATTTCAGTAGATTCCTTAATGTCCCTTACCCATTTAGCCCATCCCCCCTCCCACAACCCCTCCAGCAACCCTCAGTTTGCTCTCCATATTTATGAGTCTCTTCTGTTTTGTCCCCCTCCCTGTTTTTATATTATTTTTGTTTCCCTTCCCTTATGTTCATCTGTTTTGTCTCTTAAAGTCCTCATATGAGTGAAGTCATATGATTTTTGTCCTTCTCTGACTGACTAATTTCACTTAGCGTAATACCCTCCAGTTCCATCCACATAATTGCAAATGGCAAGATTTCATTCTTTTTGATTGCTGAGTAATACTCTATTGTATATATATACCCCATCTTCTTTATCCATTCATCCATCGATGGACGTTTGGGTTCTTTCCATACTTTGGCTATTGTTGATAGTGCTGCTATAAACATGGGGGTGCATGTGTCCATTCGAAACAGCACACCTGTATCCTGTGGATAAGTGCCTAGTAGTGCAATTGCTAGGTCGTAGGGTAGTTCTATTTTTAGTTTTTTTGAGAAACCTCCATACTGTTTTCCAGAGTGGCTGCACCAGCTTGCATTCCCACCAACAATGCAAAAGACATCCTCTTCCTCCACATCCTCGCCAACATCTGTTGTTGCCTGAGTTGTTCATGTTAGCCATTCTGACAGGCGTAAGGTGATATCTCATTGTGGTTTTGATTTGTATTTCCCTGATGATGAGTGATGTTGAGCATTTTTTCATGTGTCAGTTGGCCATCCAGATGTCTTCTTTGGAGAAGTGTCTCTTTATGTCTTTTGCCCATTTCTTCACTGGATTCTTTGTTTTTTGGGTGTTGAATTTGATAAGTTCTTTACAGATTTTGATACTAACCCTTTAGCTGATATGTCATTTGCAAATATCTTCTCCCATTCTGTTGGTTGCCTTTTAGTTTTGATGATTGTTTTCTTTGCTGTGCAGAAGCTTTTTATTTTGATGAGGTCCCAGTAGTTCATTGTTGCTTTTGTTTCCCTTGCCTCCGGAGACGTGTTGAGTAAGAAGTTGCTGCAGGCAAGATCAAAGAGGTTTTTGCCTGCTTTCTCCTTGAGGATTTTGATGGCTTCCTGTCTTACATTGAGGTCTTTCATCCACTTTGAGTTTATTTGTGATATTTTTGACCTCAAGTGAATATGTGTATCTACATCTGAGCTTTAACTGTGTTCAAGCTATTGAAATAAGATGTTATTGGATGTATAGAGTATAGTAAGGGACATAATCTACAATAAAGATGAAATTATTCTCCCTGTATATTTGAAGACTGTTAATAGATGAGGAAATCGGGATATTTTTTATTTTCCAAAATAAACTTAGAGTTCTCTTAAATTTTCAATAGTACAGATAGAAAATTTGTGTGAAGAAATACAATTATTTTACATAAAAAGCACGCCTACTATCCATTTATGAGCTTTCAGAAAAACAATACAAATTATCTACAAAACTGATTAATCACTAAACTTCTAAAATTTCAAATTCATCAAGGAAATTTCAAATTTTAAAATCTCCTTATTCTCATACAGAATGTACTTAAGCACCTAGAGTATTTATATAATCTGTAAAATATATTTTTAATACTTGTCATTTAATGTTTACTCTTTACCAGCACTGTTCTAAGACCTTTAAATAAAATTATAGCTATTGTGTATAAAATCATATGAGGTGAATATTATTGTCATTTAAAAATTAATGTGATAGTTGTGCTTGAGTGCTTGCTGTATATCAGAAATATGAAACATTATCTTTTAAAATTATTACCTATGAGTTGATTTTAAAATGGCTAGATGTTAATTGAGTTATGATGAAGCCAAGCCTGACCTTAAAATCACTCCCTGTGTCTTACTCAAATGCCTCTCTTGGTGGGTTCTTTGAAGACTTGATGATTGATTCATATTAAAATTGAAAAAAAAAATATTTAGGCATCTCTTTAAATCAATAATCGACATAGTAGATACTTGGTAAATTGTAACTTGATTTTTTTCTCAGTACACTGAATATTTGGCAGAATACAGTCTACATTTTTTAATTTAATCTCACGAAGTTTATATTTTCTTATCTTCCTTGTACAAAATTTCCAATGGCAAGGTACTCTGGTCTCTGCCAATATAAACCTTCTCCCCCATCAGAATGAAACAATTGAGATATTGTTTTCTTTAGATAGAATAGTGGTATTAGACTATTTTTTAAATTTTATTTATTTTTTTAAATTATATGAGAGAGAGGAGGGGGGCAAAGGGAGAAGGAGAGAAACTTAAGCAGGCTCCACATCCAGTGCAGAGCCCAGTGCAGGGCTCAATCTCACATCTGTGAGATCATGACCTGAACTGAAATCAAGACACTTAAACTACTGAGCCACCCAGGCACCCCTAAAATGTTTTAAAGTATCATGTTCCAGTCATTTCAGTTCAGTGTGCTTTGTCTAAGATTATTTAGAGATGTAAGAAAGATAAACATGCAGCCGTGTCTCCTCCAAATAGCTGCTTATTCCAATCACTACAGTAATTCTAATAGTCCAGTTCCAATGGATCAATTGGAAAGTAAGTAATCTTGCCTTTTAGAAATAGCCAAATAATACTTCTAAGTAATTTTCTAGCCTCTGTCTCCACATCTATAGTTCTTAACTGATTTTTTTTCCATGTCTTGAAGAGTCAAAAGTCCCTGAAGAGAATCTGACTGGTTTCCTCAGTTATAACAGCTTGTTAATTAATATAACACATGAATATTGGTACTCACCCATTAAACTTAGAGGTCATATGCTGGAGACTGGATTTCTAAACCTGTACAACTCACCCTGCACAGGGTTTCCAGATTCTTTTCCCTAAGATGTTCTTTGCCTAGGATTCATTAAGAAGAGTGATCACTTTGATTATCAGTAATCAAACAGTGGGAAAATATAAGTTTCCAAAATTAAAGTCATTTGTGACTGTCTTATATAAGTCAGATTATTAAAATGATTTCTGATGAAGTCCCTAAAATTATTATTTATCCCCATTAGTTGTATAAACTTTTTATTTTTTCAACTTTTTTTATGTTTTATTTTTGAGAGAGAGAGAGAGAGAGAGAGAGAGACAGAGTGCTAGCAGAGGAGAGGCAGAGAGAGAGGGAGACAGAATCGTAAGCAGGCTCTGGGCTCTGAGCTGTCAGCACAGAGCCCGACATGGGGCTTGAACTCACAGACTGCAAGACCATGACCTGAAATGAAGTCAGATGCCCAACCGACTGAGCCACCCAGGTGCCCTTATAAACTTTTTCTTTGATAGTGGTTGATAGCTATTATTAATCTAAACAATGCTAAATAAGTTAAACTAAACAAAATCCAACTTTTATGGGTAATAATGGTAACAACTTAAGGGTGAAACAAAAGGGGTAATGTCCCTCCTGGTAAAATTCTAGAGGAAGCTGTATACTCTGGATTGGCAATCACAGAGGACTCAAGTCTGTTGTAAGGAAGAATCCAGGGCATTCTTTTAAAGACCATCTACAAGGCAGCTCACTCTGTCAACATTCTCTGATTGCTCCCCACATATACAGAGTGACTACTAGAGAAATTGTCACTCCAGGCTTAAAGGAGAGTTCATTATATAAACAAATGTTATGTTGAATGTCATATATACAATTAAAATTAAGCAAGCTTAGTTTGTTAATTGTGTACCAGTATTAGTTTGGGGAGACCTGTATTAGTGTGCTAGGGCTATCATAAAAAAATACCACTGGTGGATTAAACAACAGAAATATGTTTTCTCACAGTTTGCAAAGCTAGAAGTCCAAGATCAAAGTGAGGGTAGGTTTGGTTTCTCCAAAGGCCTCTCTCCTCAGCTTGCAGACAGGATGCCACCCTTTCACACTGTGTCCTCACATGGTCTTCTCTCTATATGCATGTATCCTTGCTGTTTTTTTGTGTGTCCAATATCTGCTTCTTATGATGATTTCATTCAGGCTCACTCTAAAAGAATCTCTTTAATTTAATCACTTCTTTAAAACTCTTATCTCCACATAGTCTGAGGTAACTGAGGTCAGGGATTCAACATACAAAGGGGAACAGAATTTGGAGGGCACACAATTCAGCCCATAAGAGGATCCGCATGCAATATAAACAAGTAACAAATGAATCACCTAATCAAAATATGGGGGTGAGGGTTAAAATCATTACTAGTTTAGATAAAAGTAACAATGGAAAAACAGGATTTTGATGATACACTCTAAGTTAAAGAATACCGAGTACTGCATACAAATACTGAACTTTGTAATTTGTGTTTATGTAGAGTTATGTGTTAGAAATTCTAAAATTATTTTATATACCTTCAAAGACTGAACGAGTAAGTAAACCTATGCAGGATAATGAGCGCCAAGTTTTATATCCTTAGAGAAAGGGGTTGGTTACTAAGTAAGGGAGATTGCTAGAATAAATTAAGAAGAGTTAGATTGTAATTTAAATTACAGTTCAAAATTGTGGAGAGAGAGAGAGAGAGAGAGAGAGAGAGTGAGTGAGAGATTAGTATAGAGATAGATATCACAGTGCTTGTATTCATAAATGCCTGCATTTATTAACTCTAGCATCATTACCTTGAATATAAGAATTGCATGCCTTGAATATAAGAATTCCATGTTTTTGAAGTGATGGAAATGTAGTCACCATTAAAGAAAAAGGCTGGGCCAAACCTGAGCAAGAAAGTGGTTAGCTGACCTAAGAGGAATTAATGTAAGGTTATAATAAGTATGTACCTGGAAATTTACCTTGAACCAGATCTTGGAATCCATAAACATCAGTTTGAGAGGTTTGAAGTCTCTGTGGTATATATCCAGGAAAAATAATATTTGTAAATAAAAAATAAGTGAAAATATGCCTTAATTCTCAACATGGATCTTATTGTGAAAAATAACATCAATGATCCAATATAATATCAAAATCTAGGAAAATATAATGGTTATGAAGTTATACCTGCTAACTGATTTTGATTTAGAGGGAATATAAATCTCAGTTTGAAAATATAAGTATGCCAGTGATGAAACTTATTTTCAGTTGGTAAAGACTTTCAGGGCACCTCATTGTCCAAAATTAAATTTCAGGACATTTGAAAACTAAATGCAAATACCACTTTCCTTTTTCTTTAGGTGACATCTATATTCTAAAGAGGGTATACAGTACCAAATTTTCTAAGATGGGCATAGGGTTAGGTGTGTGGACGTTAGCTTTGGTGCACCAACATTAATTCAGTATTATTCATTATGGATATAACATTTTAGAAAGGCCAAAGCAAGTTCTCGCTCATATTATTATAAAAATCACAAAACCCCATGATACAGATTGGGACACAAAGCATAAGAACCCTCTGGATGCAAATCAGTGCTCTCATCAGAGCAAACCCACTATCAGTAAGTAATCAGATAGGCCAGAGCTCTGCCAGTTGTCAGAAATCTCTATTCCTTTCCTAATTTCCTACCAAATGTATGCATTTGAATTACTAACCATTGCTGAGAGACTGGATTGGTGTGGCCATTTACCTATGAGGAGAGTGGATGAGGTGGTCTTGCAGGGCTAGGAGCTGAATCAGGAAGAAATCACTTAATAAAAAATGAACTCCTGCTCTAGAAGAGTGGATTTCCAGAAAAAAAATGTCTAAGAGTGAATAGCCAAACGTCAAGGAAAAGGGTTAGGATAAGTAGCAGATCTTTGAGGGGCTAAAATAAGTACTGACCTATAGGTAGAGAGTCTTTGGTTCTGTTCCAGGAGAATGGGAAGGGGTGTAATCTGGATGAGAAGAAGATGAGGTGTATCAGAGAAGTATTTTGAGGTAATTTTATAGCCTGACATGAGTGTATTGGATTGATCTCTTTCATCATTTTTATCCCAGCTGATTGTTCTGTGGTGCTACCATATCCTCCCCAGGTATTTTTCCTACTTATCATAACCCTTCCATATAAAGGCTGATGTGTTTATATTATTGTCATGGAAATTCAGATTAGAAACATTTTTCATTTCACTTTGTTAATATGCATGAATTTGAAAATAGCTGTTGCTTAACTGGTGGTGATAATGTGAACTGACATTAATCAATAGAGGTTATGGCTCCTATGTCTGGGTGTTGAGCAGTCTGACATTTTTGAGTTATCTGGCATGAAGCAATTATTTTCTCAGAGGCTCTTATCATTGCTGATCAAGTATGAACTCTGCCCAAGGTAAACACACACCAGTGCTGTTTCTTTCTTCCAGCTGATCCTGGCTGTTGACATAATGAGAAAAAAAAAAAAAAAAACATGACAATATACAATTACTTACAACTTCGTTGCAGATTTTTTTGCACTTTTTGGAATTTTTTTAAACATCCTTAGTTTTCTTAAATGCTTACTAACAGAAATTGTATTTATCTACATAAGCTGCAATACCCAGCATGTGTTTACATCTCACTGAAGAACACTTAACAAATTCCACTGTCTGCAAACATGATTCACCAAGTTGCCTCCCTGTTTTACCCCAGTGAGCACTCTTCTTAGCTTCTATGTTGTGTACATTTGTAGAAATGTATCTAATAACCCGAACTTTATGGTACATGCACCAGAAAGGCTTTGTTTCTCTCATTCATGCTTTTTAAAATATATGGTGGGGAATAAACTGTCAGTTCAGCTGAAAGAGTAAGAGTTTTCTGTGCTTTAACCCTCTGGAAATGAGTCATCAGCACTTTTGAAAGTTGAAGTATTCACAGCATCTGAAGTATGACTGGTAAGAGACATAGTGATGTGCTAGACGGTAAGGCAGCTTCTGATGGTGCCAAATTGATGCCTAGGGGGTATCTATGCACAAGGAGAATTTGACTCGATCTCATATATAAGGTCGACAGATGAAGCTATAATGGAATTTGAGGAAGAAAACAGAAAAAAAGTTACACAGGTTGGTAAAGTCACACTTCCTGGTCCCTTACGTGTTTAAATTGGGAACTAGTGACAAAGTGTGCTGTAGGTGGAGAACTGCTGACAGAGAGACAATCCTTCATCGTTAAAACAGAGGTTAAATAAAGATTAAGCTCAGAGCAGCAGTGAGAGCCCTGGAGACTTTGGGTAGGCAAGATGCCCAGATGTTCTTCCTATCGTTTCAGCCTGGCAGATGAGCAGAGGTGAAGAAGGTCAAGTGGGTGGGTGGCGGGTTCTAGAGAAGATGATGACACGGTCATCAGTTATTCTCATAGAATCTGAGAATAGAATGGCTCCTGGCAGGGAGTTAGTGATTTCTTCTATATACTTAAAGTTTTCTTTAATTTTGTTCTTAGACTCTTCTGATCATGATAGTTCTTCTTTATATACTCTGTAACCATATGCAATACTTTCAGTTATATGCAGAGAAAAACACTGCTATTTAAAAAAGTTAGATAAAAGGTTTATTTCATGGGGCACTTGGGTGGCTCAGTCGGTTAAGCATACAACTCTTGATTTTGGCTCAGGTCATGATCTCATGCTTTGTGAATTCAAGCCCCGTGTAGGGGTCCATACCAGCAGTGTGGATCCTGCTTGGGATTTTCTCTCTGTCTGCCCTCACCCCACTTACATGCACACACACTCTGTCTCAAAATAAATAAATAAATAAATAAATAAATAAATAAACAAACAAACAAACAAACAAACTTAAAACAAATCTTATTTAATGATTTCAAGTGTAATTTGACAATATGGGTACTGTTACATTTCATTTGTACAATAACCTAAGAATATAGTGAATAGTAAATATTCTGAATGGTATTTGATCAATAAAGCAAGTATTCTAAAACGTTTTTATGAACACTTTTTGTACGGTTTTTATTTTTTCCATATATAAGATTACCTTTGCATAAAGATTAAAGATCCAGATGGGTGTACTCTCTGGCCTTGTTTCATTCCCTGATGATTTCAGATTCATTACTTCTCAGGAGGATTCATGGTCAAGTAGGAGGTGATATGGATGCTTTATTATGACCTTGTGCAATACTATTAGTCTTTGTTTTTCCCTACTTAAATCACCCTCAGAAATAATCATAAACTTGATTGAAAACCAAATGGGTAATTAGTACTACTCTATTTTTGTTTTTGGATCTCCAAATTCATGAATAATTTCTTTAACATTTCATATCAGTGTCTCTAGAAAACAAAAGCAAAAGCAAAACAAAACAAAACCAAAAAAACCTTCCAAATTCAACATTGTTTTAAGAGTTCCTGGAATTTTATACAAAAACTGTAAAATTATCATGGCTAAAGATACTAGCTATTGCTTCTTCAGTCATATGTTTATATGGGTGATATTTCCTGGGGCAACCTGGGTAGCTCAGGTCGGTTTAGCTTCTGATTTGATTTCAGCTCAGGTCATGATCCCAGGGTTGTGGGATCCAGCCCTGCATCGGGCTCTGTGCTGAGCATGGAGCCTACTTCAGATTCTCTCTCACTCTCTGTCTCTGTCTCTCTCCTCTTTTAAATAAAAGTAAAAACTAAAATAAAAAATAAGTGATCCTTCCCCACCCATAGTTACATCTAAGAAGTGGTCCTGGGTGACAATATTTCAATAAGGGATCTTGCCTTATAGCCTACACTCTATGTAACCAGAGATGAATACAAAACATTGATTTAGTCAAATTTGTTTTGTGAGAACTTGGATTTGGTTCACTTAAAGAAAAGCCCATTAGCAGTAAGGATCCCAGTCATAATTCATGTGTCATTGGGATGATAAATGGAGCTGTGGCAATTCACAACAGTACTCAAGCTGAGGTTAGATTGTAGTGGAAACTAAAAGCTGGTTCATGTGTTAACAGAAGAGCAAATCTGCAGATATGCTGATGTACTGGCTTCAGTTTTGTCTCATGGCATTCCTTGGACTCCTTCTAAATACCAATTTCCTGGACATTTCCCAAACTTCCGGACTTCTGATGTTCCTTTTTTCCACAGTATTAATACATACTACTCCAAAGGGTGTGATAATAAGAGTTTCTATCCCATATGCTGGCGGAAACCCTGTGAAAATTTCAGTGATTTCAAGATCTTGGAGGGGTTACATATTTTCATGTGCTTTTGTACTTTTTCTGCTGAGTTTTTTTATTTTATCTAAACTCTGGCTCTTTCAAACTATGTTTGTTGTTTGTTTTGCTTTGCTTGTTTGTTTGTTTTAATACATGAGTGTGAAATGAAGCTTCTTTTCTTCAATTTAGTCAAGGTAATCTAACCAAGCCAGTACTTTTCAGCATCATTTGTTGACATTTGGAGGAAATCTTTAGAGATTACAGCATAAATGAGTGCAGGCTACACTATCTTACAATTAAATATTAGTCTGGCCCTAAAACATGGAAGCAAACAGACTGACAAATCGAGTGGTCATTTACTCCTAAGTAATTTTTACTGTTAAAATTGTTTCTTTTAACAGTCACACCTCTAAACTTATCACCATAATTATAAGTCCCTTTTCCACTAAAACTATGAGGTTTCTCTCATTCATTTTCCCTAGTTTACAGCTTCTCATTCTCTGAGTTACTCCCCAAAATATTAAAATTTCTTCATTTTATTTTACAAAAGAAGGAATTTGAATAACTGGTACTAATGCAGCTGAAATGTGCCCTTATTGTTATGTCTGAAAGAGCAATTTCTTCAGTACCCATTATTATCTTTTTGACCATAATTCCACTAGAGTTTTCATCTCTTTGTTCTGAGTGCTGTCAGTCCCAAATACCCTTTCAAAGATTTTCCCAAGAAGCCTGCAAGAAAAATAGAATAACTTAAGCTAGCCAGTATTTAGGCTTTAGAATTCCTAATGAAGAGAGATAAATGTAACTCTTTCTGGAGTTACAAAAATAATAATTCAGGGGAACACATCTATCTATGATCTACTTATCCAGATGGGTTGCAACACAATAATATAAATGTATATACATTTTCCATTATAGATATTTGGGATAAGTAAAATCAGTTTATTTGAGGATATTTCCATGAATGTCAATAGTTAAGCAAGGGACAATGGCTTTTAATTAGGTTCTGTACTCTATTTTTTTTAAGCTTTTATTTATTTTTGAGAGAGAGCATGAGCAGGGGAGGGGAAGAGAGAAGGAGACAGAATGTGAAGCAGGCTTCAGTCTCTGAGCCATCAGCACAGAGCCTTACACAGGGCTTGAAACCACAAACCACAAGATCATGACCTGAGCCAAATCATAAGCCAAACTTGGACACTTAACTGACTGAGCCACCCCAGTGCTCCAGGTCCTGTACACTATTATCTGTGAGAATGAGCATTGATAGAAACCTGTCCATAGTATTTTGGTCGATCTTTCCCTTATGTACATTTACACATTAATTACTGCAACTGGGGATACATATTTTGTTTGTACCCAAAACAAATGAATCTTTCAATTGTAATCACAAGTGGATTTCATATAGTTATCTAATAATCACTTCATAATTGTATGTGTTAGATTCTAGGGAAATTATGCTTAAAACCAACAGGATACCTCAGAAGCACGTATCTGAAAATTGCTTGCCTTATGCAAAAATAGGGGTCTGGTCTTTCAAAGAAAATTGTTGTACTTCAGCTTTAGAAAGTCATGGTATTTTTTTAATGCCATCATTCTAGAAGGCTACCAGCGTTTCATTTTGAAAACTTTATTTGAAGTGGCACATTTTATGCACAAATAGTCACACTTCAATATCAGAGAAACTAGGTAGATGTCAGTGAGCTCCAGCCCTAAGTGACATGGAGAGGTAGGTAATTGAGTTGAGATGCTTTGAGTCAGCTCTCTGTGATGTCAAGAACCATGTTCATGACATCTTGAGGCCAGGGATAGTTCCCTTTTTTCCCCCTAGCTTACACTTGGCAATATGTGACATATAAAGCTGGAGGCAACAATTTTGGACTTAGCAGAATATGCCATTTAAAAAAAAATGTGAACTCAATTGAAAACCTGGTTTCAAAATTAACACTAATTGCTGAGAGTAATGCGACATTTTGTTTTCAGACCAACAACTTGTTCTTTGTTCTTTCAGACGCACATATATTTTATAGCTTTAATTAATGATTTTTTTTCTCCTAGCTTCTCAGAATAAACACCTAACTCATCATAGCAAGTGTCCAGAATGGACCCTTTAAATACAGAGATGACATTAAAGTCTAAATTTTAAGGCTATGCTTTTCATATAAAAATGTTATATAAGATAATTTTATGACTCTACTATACACTATTAACTTTTATCCTAGTTAACTGACAGTTGTATTGACCTTGGCTACTGGCTGGCTGTCTGGCTTGCCTATCTATCTATCTATCTATCTATCTATCTATCTATCTATCTATCTTGCCTTAACTAATTCTCGTGATTCTGTTAATTTAATCTCTCCAATTTGGAATATTCTGTAGGTTTCTTATCTTTCTCTTTACCCCCCAATTCACTGAACTCATTTGGTTAAAGTTCTTTTTATCAGGGTATGCTTGACTCTATAGACATTTCCAAATATCAAAATATCCCAAATAACATATTTATAATTCTGCACCCCCATTAAACAATGAAATATAGTTAATGGGCCCATAAATAAAAATTAAGCTACAATCTTAATCAATTGAAGAATTCTAAATATAGTTAATAGTGGGCATTGTAGAGTGACTATAGTAATATTAACCCTTACCTTTATATCTAAATATCTGTAAATTGGGGCACCTGAGTGTCTCAGTTGGTTAAGCATCCAACTTTGGCTTTGGTCATGATCTCACAATTTGTGAGTTCGAGCCCTGTGTGGGGCTCTGTACTGACAGCTCAGAGCCTGGAGCCTGTGATTCAGATTCTGTGTCTCCTTCTCTCTCTGCCCCTCCCTGCTTGCACTCTGTCTCTCTCATAAGTAAACATGAAAAGCAAATGAATAAATAAATAAATGCAAATTAATTGGATAAAAAATGTGGAAAAATCAGCTATTTGAATGAGTGTTATAATGAAACTAGCCATAGAACACAGGTGATTTCATCCAGGTGGCATAGTATTCCTTCCTTTAATTTGCTGATTAGTCAAGAGTACCAGTAAGGGATGATTTATGCGTATTGTTGGGTTTTTCTTAAAAAAAAACAATGACTGGTAGCTGTCTTTTACAAATATAATACTCTCTACAAAATACCCTATAGAAATCCAAGGCCAATATTATTTCATGCGTGTTTCTTTTAACTAATAGATTGTAGCTAATGAAAATGTCATTTGCCAAATTAAATCCTGACATTCCCCTCCCCTCTTTGTGTTAATATATATTCAAGACATCATTACATTCCATAAGGCTATTTTCACTGATTTGAACATTTATTCCAGTGATAATGCTTTTTGCCTATGGGTATGCTTATATCTATTGGAAATAATTTTGTGACACATAGTTAAATTAATGCCATTCTCTTATATTTTGAATTTATTTAAAGAAATATCTCCCCAGTAATATCCAAATCAACATTTACTCAAAGTGATATTCACTTCAGTGGCCTCATCTCTGCCTAAAAACTTCATGGAGCTATCTAAGATTGGTATTTTTCAAAATTATAGTCCTATTGATTCAAGTGTCCATATGCATATACTTTTATTACATAATTAGTGGGTTTTTTCCAACTTTTGCTAAAAGCTTCATCTTTTATCATGAGTAATTTTTATACTTGGTAGGACCCTTCATAATTTTTATTATTTTAAAATAATAGCATATGCTCTAATTATTGTGGCCATCACTGTGAAGTAGCTTTAGATATATTAAGGACATACCATCTTTCAAGCTGTATAGGACTATTGCCCACCTAAGAACCAATATTTTCTCAATATTCTTTACTCCTCGGTTTTTGTTTGTTTGTTTATTTGTGGTTTGTTTCTTTTCCTCATCTTTTGGACTATGTGCCAAAGAGAAACACCATTTTTGTCAATTCACTAGAAGCTCTATTCATGATAACAGGTAAAGAATAAAACTATGTCGATATGTGAATACTGGGCCTTGGATTAGATTTATTTACAAGGAGAATATTGAGGACCACTTCCCAACCATGCATTATTGCCGTGTGAGTTACTAGTTTAGCAATGAAACATAATTAAAAGAAATATATATCTATGTTTTTTCCTTGAATAATTTAAATGAATACATGACATGCTATATTTGTAGTATTCACTTAGTATCTGATTTCTAATTCTTATTTTAAAAAAATTTTTTTAAGTTTATTTTTGCAAGAGAGAGAAAGCAGGGAAGGGGCAGAGAGAGAAGGAAAGAAAGAATCCCAGAGAGGCTCTGTGCCATCAGCTGTGAGATCATGAACTGAGCTGAAACCAAGAGTTGGACACTTAACCAACTGAGCCACCCAGGCACCACTGATTTCTAATTCTATATGTGAGCATATACAAGAAAATAGAAAAATCACACCTTAAGACACAATTTTCTTATTATTTATTACAACAAAATGAATTTCTCAATTTCATTTTGCAAATTGAAGTTACTTCTGAGAATTATAATTTTTTTCAGGAGCTTTATGATATCTCAGTCATTCTTGCTTTACATGTTACTATTGTTTTTAACCATTTTGAGCCATTAGTCATTTATTTTTGTTAATTTTTACTCTAACATTATTCTAAACTTGTCTGTATTTTTAACACGTTCTTCAGTTTAACCCAGTCTGATTTTTGGAAAAGCTGTGTTTCTATGATTCATATCATATCAAAATTAAATTTTCAAATAAATTTTTAATATATGTTTTGCGATAGAGCAAGCAAGATTTAAGTCTATTTTCTCTGCAGGTAATACTAGTGAAATTTCTTTTGAGCTACACATATCAATAGTATCAGATATTTTAAAGTAGTTTTACAGTTTTTTTTTTTTTTAATTTAAAAAGGTTGATCTGAAGTAATACTGTGTTATAAACAGCTTGGAATAAAAGTTGGTTAAAGACTTCGGACACAGGTGTTTTGTTTTGTTTTGTTTTGTTTTGTTTTGTTTTGTTTTGTTTTGTTTTGTTTTTAAGGCTCCCTGATGGTTGCAGAATGATCTCCTTGTAATTGGGCAAATATCAATGAGATAGGAAAATGATGAAGATTTTAAATCTACATAATGCATATCAAACGGTAGCACTGATTTGATTTTCAAGGCCTATTGCGAAATCACCTACGTTGTATTTTTCAATAATCTTAAATCCTAATTGGCTCGAGAACTCTTCCCACAGAGACAGGTAAGAACTGAAACAAGTCAACATGAAAGGCGCTTTTTTTTTTTCTTTTTCTTTCCTTTCTTCTCTTTTCTTCTCTTTTCTTTCTTCTTTCTTCCTTCCTTCCTCCCTCTCTCTCTCTCTCTCTCTTTCTTCCTTTCTTTTCTTTCTTTCTCTCTCTCTTTCTTTCTTTCTCTCTTTCTTTCTTTCTTTCTTTCTTTCTTTCTTTCTTTCTTTCTTTCTTTCTTTCTTTCTTTCTTTCTTTCTTTCTTTCTTTCTTTCTTATCAAGAACTATGCCCTCCTTAGAATGCAGGAAACTCAGTACTTCAATTGAATTATTCAATGAGATAACTTCTCCGAACACTCCAATACTGATTAAATAAAAAAAAAAAAAATAGAGGGGCTCCTAGGTGGCTCAGTTGGGTAAGCATTCAACTATGGCTCAGGTCATGATCTCACAGTTTGTGGGTTTGAGCCCCATATCAGGCCCTGTGCTGACAGCTCAGAGCCTGGAGGCTGCTTCGGATTCTGTGTCTCCCTCTCTATCTGCCCCTTCCCTGCTCATGCTCATGCTCTGTCTCTGTTTCTCAAAATAAATTAATGTTAAAAATTTTTTTAAATAGAAAAAAAAAATTCTCCCCTAAATGCCCAAAGTCTTTTTTCTTTTATTGTAAAGCAGGCTCCACAATTTATTCTTGACAGCAAACCTTCCATCAAGAACAGGTTTTCAGACTTTTTATTACTACTTCCTCCAAAATAGTTTTAGATCTTCAACATAGCATACAAATATCAAAGACCTATTCCACAAAATATAGTATAAAGTTTTCAATATTGCTATCTGTATTACATTCTGTACCTATTCCTATTAGAATGACCGTCTTTCTCCAATAGTACTATTGTGCTCAATGCTTAGAAAGGCTTATGTTGGGGCACCTGGGTGGTTCAGTTGGTTAAGCCTCCGACTTCAGCACAGGACATGATCTCATGGTTGATGAGTTTGAGCCCTGTGTTGGGCTCTGCGCTGACAGCTCAGATGCTGGAGACTGCTTCAGATTCTGTCTTCCTCTCTCTCTGCTCCTCCCCCTCTCACACTCCGTCACTCTCTCTCAAAAATAAATAAAAATTTTAAAAAATTAAAAAAAAGAAAAGCTGATATTTCCCCTTAGAAGAATAATATCCGATCATTGAAAATGCTAACCACAATAAGAATTAGAGTAACGATGTATAATTTAACTTTTTTAGCAAGGAAAATTTACAGTTGAAGATTTAAAATATCTAAGTAAATGTGTGAAATCTTTTATATATATTTTACCTATCATTAAAGTAAAATGTAAAATAAAATTGAGATGGAGATAATTTTTGCTATATATGTCATAATTATGGACGTAATTTACCATTAGTCACCTTGAGATGACTCTGAAGGGTAAAGATGATGGCTTAGTTCTCTTACATGTCTGACAACGTATGTTTATGTTCCTTTTTTGAGAGTCCTTTATCTTTCTTTTAAAAACAACATGGAAGATTATCTGAATATTTTAGAAATAGTCCATTTATATATATTTTCACCAAACTTGTTTCAAGTTCTGTCTTCAGGCTTTGTTTATACATCTTTTGAGAGTTTAATTTTTTTTAAACATTTGTTTATTTATTTGAGAGAGAGGGTGGGCTGGGGAGGGGTAAAAAGGAAGGAGAGAGAGAATCCCAAGTAGGCACTGGGCTGTCAGCACAGAGCCAGACACAGGGCTCTACCATGAGATCATGATCTGATCTGAAATCAAGAATCAGATGCTTAACCACTTGAGCCACCCAGGTGCCCCTTGAGAATGTAATTCTTAAGGCAAAAGTTATATTAGTTACTCCCTCATAGGACTCACTCATCTACTCTTACATTTTATTTTATAGTTTTTAAGTTTGATTATTTATTTACTTACTTACTTACTTATTTATTTATTTATTTATTTATTTATTTATTTATTTATTTATTTATATAGCATATAGGGGAGGGGCAGAGAGAGAGAGAGAATCCCAAGCAGGCTCCACACTTTGTAGAACCTAACGCAGGGCTTCAACTCATGAACATGAGATCATGACTTGAACCGAAATCAAGAGTTGGATGCTTAATTGACTGAGCCACCCAGGCACCCCTCCACTCTTAGGTTTTAGCCAAAAGAAACGAGAACATATGCACATATAAGGACATGCACACAAATATTGGCACCTTTCTTTGTAATAGTCTAACACTGGAATAAACCAAAATATTTATCAAGTGATGAAAGATACACCACAAATCCAACCTATAGATGTCCATGGGTAGCACATTAGCATTGTCACCCCTCTTATTCATAGCATCTGTCACTCTAAAGTTAACTTATTTTGTAACTTTTTATTTCCCTGAGAGAATATAAGCTTCTTAACATTTGTACCTGTTGCATTTATATTAAGCACTTTGAACAGTATTTGGCACACAGTAGTTTTGCAAAAATTATTTTTGAGTGCATGTACAAATGTTTTCTGGCTATAATTTTGTTTGGTGATTGGTTTCTTGTTTTTCTTGAAGTGGAGTAGAATTGTGTTTCTAAGCAGCTTCATTTCCTGGAAAGGATATTTTCTCAAAAGTAACACCATATTTTCAAGTGAGTTAAATTAATCTCAGGATAAATTCAGTGCCTTAACAAAGCTTCATTTCTAGATTTGCTGAAGTTGGCTTTTCTAAGCATTACCTTCATTAATATTCTCTTCTCAGTTTTCACCCACTACTATATTAGTAACTGCCAAAAGCTGAGGTTTTCGAGAAAACACTGTGCTGTTAAAGACTGAATGTGTAATGAAGAAAATATAAAAAATTTAGCAAATTACATGGCAACAAATCTGTTTCTTGACAAAAATTAGTTATAGCTTAAACACATGTTTTTGAGTACTATATAAAAATCCCAGCACTTGTAAATTGGTCATATTTACATTGGGGGTTATAGAAATGTACTTTGTGACTATCCCTACCTGAAAATTTAGAAATTATCAATATTATTTTTGCCATAAATTTCATGTGATAATATTTTGAGTTCAAAGAAAATATGAAAGGTATTGTAGTACAGATTTAAATACTAGATATAAAGTTAGTAGATCCATTTCATCATTTTCTTGGGATAATCCATCATTATTTAAACCCACAGAAGTGTATGCAAACTTTTTCAACTTTATTTTAATTTGCTGTCAGTAGTAACTTTAAACATGTAAAATTTATGATAGAGACTAATGTGTATTTTTAAATTTTTTTAAATGAGAAATAAAAATGTCCTAACAGCATTTCAGCTAATATCAGTTTGTCCCTTGTCTTTATACTGCTTCATGAACGATTCTCAAAGGGACACAATTTTGGTCTCTTTAGTACCACCCTGGACCAATACTTTCTATTTTACATAAATTTAAAGTAATGTATTTTAGCAGTTCTTTCATATTTGCTATAATAGTGCCCAGGTTTTCACAAGGTAAAATTAAAAAAAAAAAAGGAAAAGCGGTACTGTTTTATATTTTGTTTTGTAATCTCTTAATTTGTGCATTTCTTCTTTTAGAATTTGATTACATTACTGTTATTATTTGTTTAGAGTTAAGTTCAACAGATTCTTGGAAAACTATTCTATTTCTAATAGGTTTTTTTTCTATTTCCTAGTAGAGTGAGTGATGTCATTTTTTAATAAATACAATGCCATGATCTCATCTAATAATTGGCAAGTGAGAAAACATAATGATGATTTGCTTATCCTTACAATGTTTTACTAAAGATTAAGAAATTCTCACCAGTGTAAAAGTCTAGCTTAAAATCCATTTATTTTTATAGTTCTTAAGGAGTTATGTAGCATTATTATCAATCCAAATGATGTGTCTTTTCAAAATCAGTACTTAGCCTAGTTGATTTTGAACATATATAATCATTTATAGTTAAAACTCCCGTGTACAATTCTTCTGAAAACTATGAAATGCATTTTCCTCTACCATAAATAAATTCTTCATTCCTGTAATTCTATTCTATGTTTGGAGATTATTTTTACAATTCTGTATGAACTGAATTCTCTAATGTATCCTTAGATTTAAGCTTTCAAAATACATTTTAGGAATCCATGTACAGCTTTGTTTCTCCAAGGTGAGTTAGAATCACCTCATGGGCTTTTGAAAAACAGTAATTCTGACGCACTTTCCCAGACCAATTAAATCAAAATCTGGAAGTGTGTCCCAGGCATTAGTAATTTTTAAACTCCTCAGGTGATTCTAATGTGATCCCTGTCTTGAGAATCACTGACACCGAATAATTAACAAACATTAACATATATAGGGAAAGTATAGTTGTCTTGATAAAAATGCAGGCTTTGATTCAGTAGGTTAGAGTTGTTTGGGATATTTTACATTCTCTGAAAGCTCTCAGGTGATGCTAATGCTACTGGTCCATGAATAATACGTTATGTAACAAGAAATAGAATAGAGATGGTTGCTGGGCAAGAAAAAGGTAGCTCCTGATCTCTATGTCATGAGGAAAAACAAAGAAAACAGACAAGGGAGGAAAGAACCAAGTAAGAGGAAGCAGAAGCTAGCAGAGACAGGGATACTCTTTAAAGAATATTGATGGGGGGCGCGTGGGTGGCGCAGTCGGTTAAGCGTCCGACTTCAGCCAGGTCACGATCTCGCGGTCCGTCAGTTCGAGCCCCGCGTCAGGCTCTGGGCTGATGGCTCAGAGCCTGGAGCCTGTTTCCGATTCTGTGTCTCCCTCTCTCTCTGCCCCTCCCCCGTTCATGCTCCGTCTCTCTCTGTCCCAAAAATAAATAAAAAACGTTAAAGAATATTGATGAGTGTGAGTCTTTGTATTTACCGACTTAACAAACATCTCCTGTATGTGAAATTGGTATTCTAATTAGCCTTTGCTATATTTTTTGTGTACAAAAAGCTCCTAAAAAAACAGGTTCTGTTCTAAAGAACTTTTGCTCATGCCCATTGCATGTATTTATTCTTTTCTAGAAGACTACAAAAAAATGGAGAAAAGCCCTTTGTTTACCTTTACACTGATTTACCTGGTTGTTCACACTCACCACTTTCTTAGCCTAGCTTTTCTCTGGTGTCACAGCAGAGCCACCGCTAGCAGGGCAGCTGGTGAGGACTGCAGGGAGAGCTCTCAAGAGAATGAAGCAGGTGAGAAGGCTGAACAGTGAATGGTTAGCTGGCAAGAGGAACGGCTAGTTCTTGGCTCAGATTCAGAAAGTACTTGAATGTGGGCACTTCTGCCATCAACACGGTTTGGTGGAAATGGTTGCCACCTGCCTCTATTCCCAGGGGCTAATTTCCCTGCTGCCGAGTCAGCTTTTAGTTCAAGAGACTTTTAATGTCTGCAGTACTAAGAATCTGGAGACATGCCCTTGCTGCCCAGATGGTGGCTTCTGGACATCAGGTACAGTACTTTTAGACTGACGGTCCCGTGCTAGCAGTCAGGGATCTGTATCCTTTTACTGCTGACACTGTTTGGTGACAGCTGCCCCAGACATAATGAGATCAGCACATCCCATAAACACATGAAAAGATTTCTGCATAGAAATGTCAAGTTGGATTTAGTTTTAAATGAAATAACATTCCTGTTCAGGAAAAATACAACAATTGCCTATGATAAAAAGTGGAATTGATAACATGTGTGAAGATAAAATGTCAAAATTACAATAAAAGGTTACAGAATCTACTTTTCTTCATATTTCTGTTTTATATATATACACATACATTTATATAGCTTCATACAGGTATGGATACAACATTAGATATATAATGAAGTTGTATTTTATTTGTGAATTTATATTTATATATGTACATATATATAACAAATATACTATGTTATAACATTATATTATATTATCTAGATTATCTAATCATCAAAAATCTCCTATTATGGTTTTACTAATATTCGTTGTCATTAAACTTGTGAGTAAATAATCTACCTGCTTTACCTATAAAAAAAAAACAGAATTTTTTAGAACTATTGAAGAGGAAATATTCAGGACAGGAAGATGGATTAATTAATGCAAATGTATACAAGTTCATGTATTAAGAGTAGCACCTTAACAAGCATACTGGCTCTGGGATAAGGAAGAATGATCAATTATAGATACTGTAAAAATAAGGAATTCATTGAAATGCATGGGTATAGACCGATATAAAAGTTCTTGGTGTGCCTGGGTGGCACAGTTGGTTAAATGTGCGACTTCAGCTCAGGTCATGATCTCACAGTTCATGGGTTTGAGCCCCATGTCAGGCTTTGTGCTGACAGCTCAGAGCCTAGAGTCTGCTTCGGATTCTGTGTCTCCCTCTCTCTCTGCCTCTCCCCACCCCTCCTCCCCCAGCCCCGCATCTCTGTCTCTCTCTCATAAATAAATAAATATTAACAAAATTTTAAAAAAATACTAAAAAAAAGTTCTCAAGTAACAGGCTTTGTCCCATAAACTTATGGCCATTACTACCCAGCATCCTACCCCACACGCTAGCCTCAATGGATAAAGTATTTCTAAAGTAGAAGGAGATAAAATTGGTGTTTTTAACAGGACTCTTTGATGTGTAAGCTTGTCCATTCTGAGAGTCACTGTCTTTTGGCACTCACTTTATCCATGTTTACACAAAAGACAAGGGTCGGCCATTAACTGTTCTGAATTTGGGACAAAATAGAGAAAACAATTAATGAAGAACGGGAGACTTTGCCAGAAACTAATGGCACCAACATTGTGCTTAACGATTGGAAGCATAAAACAATTTTTTTAGTATTGCTCCAAAATATCCATTGCAACAATAGAAACAATTAGAATAACATCAAACTCACCTTGGATAATGTGATTTTTAGCAGCAGTAAATCATGTGTTCTCTATAGTTTCTTTCATTCCTTTCTAGCAGTTCCTAGCTAAGGAGAGCTAAATAAAGAAATCAGTAAGATAACACAATTATATACTTGGCAGATTTTTTTAGTCTGGTCTTTAGGGAGAATTTTAAGATTATTAATGGAAACTTAAAAATAGGAGGATAGGAAAAGATAAAAAATAAAACAATGAAGCACAATGAAATTAAGTACAGAGCTATATATATAAAAGTGAATGAGGATAGAAGGAAAATGCTTGGGAAAAAACTTTTATCCCAAATTTATTTCCAAATGCTTCATTAAGAAACATTATCTTCATGGAACTTAAGTTGCGCATAAATTTATACTTTTGGAAACTTACAAATATTCTTGTCTGATAAGGTTCCTTTTCAGTGATTAGACTGCAAGCAAATTCATAGGAAATCCAAGTTTAGATCAGATATGTGAGAAGGTATGAAAATTTGTCAGCTTGGTGCTTAGTGTAGAGAAAAATCTGGGCATTGCCCAATAATAACAAAACCTAAGTAACATTAATGAATTCTCCACACCTCAAACACTGTAATTTACTTTCCAAAAGAGAAATAGTCGGAAACATAAAAGGTACATATTTAACATGGGCAAATGCACTATTTTAATAAATATTTATAGCATGAGTTATTGGCTTGGTGGTTCTGAAACAGATTATCATTTACATAGAAAACATGTGAAATGTTAGTATAGAACTAATTTTCAGTTACGAATTATAGTGTATACGTTGTGTGACACAAGAGATTTAAAAGCACTTGCAATTTTATCTATCCTTTATATTTAAGTCTCCAAAGTAACTTTTCACTGAAATTTAACATTTATCTTTTAGCAGATTGAGTAAGCAGTAAAAAAAAAAAAAATCATCCAAATTCCTGTAGCTATTATTTAAATTTTAAAACAGCATAATGATTATTTTAGGAAGCGATATCGCTAAAGGCATTTTAGTATTATTAATTTATATGTTAACATATTTGCTAATTTTTAATTTACATGTTCTCCAGGTGAATGGCTGTTAATCTTTTCTATAATCAAAATTGCTCTACATAGCATGCAGAACTACCAAATGTAAGTTCTATTTTCAGCCAGTGTGAAATTCTGGCAGAGCCACATTTTGTAACAAAACTTGGAAACTGTATGCTATTGCAAATACCATTCTATTTGGAAAGGTAAACTTTTAGAATTGGAGAAGCAATTGAAATGGAGATGGTGAAGTTTTTAAGTGAGATTAGAAAGATAAAGATGAGGAGGATGCTGGAGTTAAACAGAAATGTATTAAAAACACCAGTTGAAACATTCCTCATTAATAGGCACATTAACCAACAGCTACAAATGGATTTTCCACCGTTCCTCACCAAAGATAATTTTATGGGGATCAAGTTGAACATTGCATTCCTTCTCTGTTGTAAAAAATGTTTATTTATTTTGAGCAAGCATGAGCAAGGGAGCTGGGGATGGGCAGAGAGAGAGAGAGGGAGGGAGGGAGAGGGACAGAAAGAACTCCAGGCAGGCTCCACATCAGTGTGGATCCTGATGCAGGGCTCAATCTCATGGCTGTGAGATCATAACCTAAATTGAAATCAAGAGTTGGATGCTCAACCAACTGAGCCACCCAGGCTTCCCCCCATTTATTCTTCAAAGATTCCCTTTATGTTAAGCCGAGCTTTTCACTTGCCTCTCACTCTTTAAGTATCTGTTTATATTGTCTTCCATCTCAGCCCAAGTATGGTTACATGTAAAACTGAATCTTATTTTATAAAATTTCTGTTTCCTAAAATAATTATATTTACTTTACCATGAGGCATTCTTTTCCTAGTATTTCTAAATATTATTCAATCCTAAAACAAGTTGTTCTCTGGTCATTATGTAATAGACACCTCCACAATGGCAAGCAAAACTTGCTAAGATGTTTCACAGACTATTCTTGGTCCATTTTCTTTCTTGATCTATGAGATTTCTTCTAGGGCTACATAGTTTTGATGTAACCGTAACCAAAATGTGGTGTAGCAAAGACTATGCTTAGTAGTTATAATTCACTATAAACAATGGATGTAGAGAAACTCATTTTAACACCAACTATATCTATGTTTAGTTTGGCTATAACTTTGTGATTGGCTGTAAATATTTTTGATTTTCTTTAATATCCTTGTTGCTTCAAAGGTCATAATAAGGAATGTATATATTAAAATTTGATATGTTTAAGATATAATTCCATTTTATACATGAGACCAATGAACAGTCAAAAATAAATAATAACTGGAAACTCCTAATAGCTTATCTAAATTTCTCTGGATTTATATACCATTTATATCATTCTTACATGTTTACAAAATCTTTTTGTAAGTTTAGAAAAATAAAGTATACAGTTTCTTTCTAAAGAGACCAAAGGTTTTGTTTTTATTTTTTTATATTTTGCCTCTTCCTGAAGATTTATAATTATAACATCAATGATACCAAAAATGCTTTTAGCAAGCTTACCTGTAATTCTGAAATAACACTGTAAACTTAACATACTGTATGGTTTAATGCCTGGAAAGACTGTTACAAATATTCTACCAGAAGAAATAAACAAATACTATAAGTACCATAAACCACTAATTTTGCTAACAAAGAAAGTTTATTTACTAATGGATGTTGAGATAATCAGATAATCATACCAGATACTAGAAGAGAAAGACTGATATAAAATTGCAATTTGAGGATTTTATTGGAAATTTGCCAGAAACATTTCCATCCAAATAGAGATGAAATAATTACTTTTAGTCATCAGTTATCGAGCTTCATAGCTGTAATATGAGCAGCCTTCACTACTAAGAATTATTCCAGTTACCATTCTGTAAGTTGCAAAAACATCCCTTTCCTTTCTAATTCTATCAGTCATGGAGGGACCTATCTCCTGTGACTATTGTGAGTTCTCTGCTCTTCTACATGTTTGCTTTAGTTTACAGATTATATTCTCATCCTGCTTATGCTGTGCACACCTTGCCTACCATTTTTGCCAGAAAAATGGTACTCAACCTCTTGATTTCAACTTATGAAGCAAGTAAGCACACACACTAATAAAATATCTATTAGGTCGTTATGGTCTTTATCATAGGTTATGCTTCAGGAAAAAGTGATCCTCCTACTTCAGTGATTTATAACAACAAAATCATTTCTAATCCATGCTGAATGCTTATCTCTGGTCAGCTGCCATTCTATTACATATTTTTCCCCCTCTACACAAACTGTCAGAATCGTTCCTATTGTTCCTAAAGAATACTTCAAATGGCAAAAGGGAATAGACCTGAATGAAGCACACCCTGGTTGGCATGACATCTAGTCAGAAATGATCCATCATGGGTCACCTGGGGGCCTCAGTCAGTTAAGTGAACTATTCTTGATTTGGTCTCAGGTCATGGGATTCATGGTCATGGGATCAGACCCCGAGTTGGGCTCTGCACTGGCAGCTCCCTGGGATTCTCTGTCTCCCTCCCTCTGCGCCCCCCTCCTCTCCCCACCCTCTCAAAATATTGTTTTTAATTTTAAAATATTGTTTTAATTGTTTTTAATTTTAAAGATATGATCCATCATTTTGCTCATATTGCATTGTCCAAAGTAAATTGAGTCACATGACTATACCTGAGTTCAGGTAAATTGAAAAATATTTTCTTCCTATGTGGAGAGACACCGTATAATTGAGAGTAAGTAATCTGTGATTCACTGAAGACAGGGAGTTAGTGAGAAGATTATAATTACCATGAAAATGATTTAACTGTATACCTTACTCCAAATTGTATTTCAAACTCCTTTCCTCTATCTCTTTTTCTTTCCATCCATATATCCTTTGCATTGTATCCCTTCTAGATTTTACTCAAGAAAATTTAGTATTTTCTCCCTCAGATATTCAGTAAAATATGTTGTGACCCGTATAGTGTGAGTAGATCTGGGCACTTCTGGGTACTGTTAAAAAATTATATATATAGGAAAAACTTATGAAACATACTTGCAAGGGAACTTTATTATAGTTCAAAGGAAAAAATGCAAAATATAGTCAAACATCTATATATCTATATTTTATTTCCATAAAATTGATATTAAAAATGATTATAAAAAGCCTATGTGATAATATATGTAGTGATATATACCCAAATAATGTTGGCCATTTTAATGTTTAAGATGTTTAACATTTTAAGATATCCTTGGCATCAATGTCAGATATATGTAAAATCTTAAAGGATAATATTTTATGTAAACTGGCTTGTTTTCACTATTTCATCATTGAATAATGATGGGTTGACTTGGTCTTAGGACTCAAATTTTTCATGGCTAGTAAATAATGTGCAAGAAATAATACGTATTATTTGGCATAGGCTTCTTGGAGCAATTTTAACATTTTCACAGTCTTAAAGTAATAATAACATTTTCCTATTTATACTTTACTAATGCCTATTGTTTACAGTAAAATGAAAGGTGGAATTCAAAAATAAGTCCCAGAAATTTGTTCTTTCCTGATTTATCTGCATCCTCAAAATGCTGAGCCAGATTAACATCAATTGTTGATGTGAGTACATGATCTAGCAAGAGGGCAAGAACTCATATCTCTCTCTATCTCTACTTCCACCATTGTCTTTATATCTATTTATATCTCATTTTTAATCATTCTATTAAATCTATACCTGTATCTGTATTTACATAACTTTAAATTTGAAGAAAGGAATCAAAATCAGAATTGCAATTGTGGCAAATAAAAAGTCAGAATTAAGGGGCAAATATTTTTACACTTTAATCCATGTCTAATCAGGGGAAGAAAATGCATCTGTAAATAATTGGTTGAAAATTTCTGTTTAAATTTTTATTATAAGAAGGCCAGATTCTTCTGTTTACTTGTTACTAAATTCTGGGTTTTATTTATGCTGCACAACACTATATGATGAATGCAAAAGTGGAATGCCTGGGGAAAATCAACTGTCAAGCTGAATTCAAACATTATAGTTACTGTGATGTCAAAAAAAGCCATGCTGTCGCACCCAAACACTTGTACAGTTGAAAAACATGTTTTTGCTATTTTTTCTTCTTAGGTTTTAACAGTTTTAAAATCCTCGAGTACACAATGCCCTTACCCAGTCATACTACTTTTATGTGCGGGGGAGATGGGGGAGTAATTAAAACCATTGGGTTTTCTGCATTGTATGTTTACTGGTATCCATGGACCAGTAATGGAAACAAAATCACAAAGAACAAACATTTTATATCGCCCTCAACAATTGTCCTGTTGAATATTATTCCTCCCCTGTACACAACGCAGAAAGATGAACTCCCAAGCTTCCCAAAAGCATTTACAGATTTACTGTTGCTTCAAACAACACTGTAGGAAGAAAGCAGTGAAAGTTCTGGAAATGATCTGAATGAACAAATAAGCAAAATATACACAAATGAAATTAAAAACAGTAACAAGTCTAATTGTATGAAAATCTGACCTTTATCCATCAGTTTTGACAGGATATTTTTCTGCTTGCTCTTTGTTTTCAATGTGGTTTCTCTGTGAAGAAGCAAACTAAACTCACATCTATAATCTCAGACTTTTTACATATGTCTTTATGTTAAACATTTGAGATTATATTTATGTACATGTTTATATATGTTATGCATGTGTGTGTGCTTTACATATATATATATATATATATATATATATATATATATATATATGTTAGATATTCCATTAACTTTCTTCATATAATTTCTTTACTTTAACCCTTCTCTTCCAAGTGACATGGTAGGGACTCAACATAAATCAATTATTGTGACAATATGAATTTCCTAAAAATAGTCATTTTGCCCTGAAAACAAAGCTCAACTTGCCTAAATGGTATCTATGCAAAATATTGAATTAATAAAGACTTTAAAAAATTAATGTTTATTATTTTTATTGTTTTTAAATTTGTTAAATGTTTATTTATTTTTGAGAGAGAGAGAGAGAGAGAGAGAGAGACAGACAGAATCCAAACCAAGCTTCAGGCTCTGAGCTGTCAGCACAGAGCCTGATGCAGGGCTCAAACTCACCAACTGTGAGATCATGACCTGAGCTGAATCATGAGCCAAAGTTGGAAGCTTAACCAACTGAGCTGTCCAGGCACCCCAATGTTTATTTATTTATTTTTTTTCAACATTTTTTATTTATTTTTGGGACAGAGAGAGACAGAGCATGAACGGGGGAGGGGCAGAGAGAGAGGGAGACACAGAATCGGAAACAGGCTCCAGGCTCCGAGCCATCAGCCCAGAGCCTGACGCGGGGCTTGAACTCACGGACCGCGAGATCGTGACCTGGCTGAAGTCGGCCGCTTAACCGACTGCGCCACCCAGGCGCCCCCCCAATGTTTATTTTTGAGAGAGAGCATGAGCAGGGGAGGGGCAGAGAAAGAGAGGGACAGAGGGTCTGAAGTGGGCTCTGCACTGACATTCTCGTTCTCTCTCAAAATAAATAAATAAACATTAAAAAAAAGAATATATGAATGTTTATGAATGGCACAAGGCAGCAACATATATAAAAATAAAGTTCTTGTTAAAAAGGAAGGGCTCAGATTCAGTAGGGAGTTAAACAAGATATGGAGTGAGGTGAGGACAGGTTGATGAAGTCAGGGGGAGGTAGGTGGTTTTGCAGTTTTCGTTATGTTTAGGGGTAAAGCATGGGCTGTGACCTGGGTCTCGTGTGGTTTGAAATTTTGAGAGTTGCCAAGGAGAGAGAGGAAAATGGGCTTTCTTTTCAGATTGCACAGATGTGGGAACTTAAAATTGAGACTTTCTCTTTATTACATGTGACATTTTGATTGCTGCCCTATGATAAGCTTTATCACATTCCTACATTCAAAGTAATGTCATTCCTCTTTTTAGATCACTTTCAGGTATAGGAAAGTATGTCATCCCAAAGTCAGGCAGCTCATTGCTCTGGTTATGGTCTCAATTGAATAGTAATCATGGGGGAAGTAAATTGTTTACTTTTTAATCAATTTTAAATTTAGAATTCTTATTGACCCAGGAAAACATGGGTTAAGGAGGTAGTTGCTATAGCATTTGTAACAGAATTTGGCTGGAGGAACCAAAAAAAAAAGTATGAATCATAATCTTGCACTGAACACTTCCCCACCTCATCCCCATTATACTCAATAATTTTGAAGTTCTAAAATAAACATGTAATATTGAGAGGAAAGAAAAATAACATTTCCTTTTTTAAATCTGGGTTCATGCCAGTGCTAGAATGAATGACTGCCTATGTCTGACCATAAATGTCACCAACCTTCAGCTACCTGCATAGTATAAGAAACAAAATAATGGCCAGCATGTTAGGAAGCCTTTCATGGTAAAATTCTACATATGTTTATTTCAAATATGTCTGTTATGTGTGTATTTCAAATCTGTTCAAATGTCCATTTATCCATAAGATTAGTTATTTCAGTAAAAGAGACTATGCTTAATTGTTTTCATTATTGGTTTCCTTCCTACATATTTCAGGGGTGTCACTCAATGATTTTTTTCTTTTTCTTTCTTTAAAATTTTTTAAAAAGTTTACTTATTTTTGAGCGAGAGAGAGACATACACATACAAAGAATGCGAGCAGGAGAGGGGCACAGAGAGGGAGACACAGAACCTAAAGTGGGCCTCAGGCTCTGAGCTGTTAGCACAGAGCCTGATGTGGGGCTTGAACCCACAAACTGTGAGATCATGAGCTGAGCCAAAGTCAGACACTTAGCCGACTGAGGTACCCAGGTGCCCCAACTGATTTCTTTATTCCAATCCCCTTTGGAGTTTGTTCAAAATATCCACTCAATGTATTCTTATTCTTCTCCTTTCATTCTCTCTAGGTACTCATACCTCTCCATTATCTACAATGAATGGGAGAATACCCCTCTTTCCTATCCCAATTTTTAAGATAAGTCTAGTAAAATAGACTTAAAGTCTATTAAAATAAGACTTTTAAAAGTTTTCATTGTTAGCTCTATTTATCTTTTTATTTTTTTTAAATTTTTTTAACATTTATTTATTTTTGAGATAGAGACAGAGCATGAACGGGGGAGGGTCAGAGAGAGGGAGACACAGAATCTGAAACAGGCTCCATGCTCTGAGCTGTCAGCACAGAGCCCGACGCGGTGCTCGAACTCATAAACTGCGAGATCATAACCTGAGCTGAAGTCAGCCACTTAACCGACTGAGCCACCCAGGCACCCCTGCTAGCTCTATTTAAATATGACCATAGTGTAGACAAGTATTTTAATTGATACTGAATTAAAAAGAATGATGTTAGATCAAAACAACTAGTCTCAAAGACTGAACAGTCCTACTGTTCTAAGCTTTGACTTCTCTCATAGAGTCAGTCTTAAGTTTCCATTTATACGGCCAGCTTTGCTATTTTAACTGCAAAACAGTATTTTTCTTTAAGGAAATATTCCAGCTCTAAGATGAGAGCTTTGGAACACTTTTTCTCATTTTCCTGTTTACTCCTTGCTTTAAAAATTACATGTTAATTAAGAATTTTATTTCCCACATTTTTCAATGAAAATGATGTAGATCTTTATATAAGAACTCTTATTTTCCTCTATTCATTAAAAATACCCACCTGTAATTTAATGTACTTGCATCTCACAACATAACTGAGGATTATTTTCATCATGTTTCACTATATGACCAGGAATACATTTCACAGTGGGATAAATAAGAATAGAGGTTGATCCCAAGTGCTGTCCATATGTTTAAAGATAATATTAATGAAGTAAGGCTATAAGTGGGATTTTAAAAGTGTATTTAGTAAAGGAACACAGATTATCTGTGTCTTGCTTGGCCCTGAAAAACCTTTTTGTACATTGGCATATTCCTTGCAAATTCAAATCTGAGTCTCGCTTGTCATCCCATACAACAGGGAATGAAGGAAAAAAATGTTTTTCTTACACTCTCTAGAAAAGAAAGCATCAGCGTGGTTTCTACCAGCAGAGGCATCATGAGAGGACTTGAGGAAAAAAATGTGAAACATGTGGTAGTCGTTGTTTTCTACCAAAAATCAAAACAAAAAAACACCTTGATCAATTATTTTCCTGAGGCCTTTACATGTAAGGAATAAGAACTAAAGGAAAAAGTGCTTCAGTGACAGATCCGTCAGTGCTAAAGGTTGAATTGGGCCAAACAACGTGGATCACAGTTTAAGTGAGACCATATACTCTTCATTAGCCGAATTTACCCCACCATCAGCTGGTTTAGAAACTGAAACCATTGATGAGCAAGTCATAAAGTGGGTACATAGAGAGGATGCAAGGGAGCAAAAAGAAGAAAGAGTAAGGAGCATCTATGGAGAGATAAATATGGGAACTTCAAACGTGCACTAGCCCCACCACATGTTCAAGGGGCCGTTATGTTAGGATTTTTTCCTCTGTTCAGGAGAACTGGGATGGGGCTAGAGAGATAAAAACAGACCTCTTCTTTTGCAGTAATAGGTTAAGTTGTAATGTTCTTCCTGGGGATCTTTAGTTTTAAAAGAGGACTAGTGGGGCGCCTGGGTGGCTCAGTCGGTTAAGCGGCCGACTTCGGCTCAGGTCATGATCTCGCCGTCAGTGAGTTCAAGCCCCGCGTCGGGCTCTGTGCTGACAGCTCAGAGCCTGGAGCCTGTTTCGGACTCTGTGTCTCCCTCTCTCTGACCCTCCCCTGTTCATGCTCTGTCTCTCTCTGTCTCAAAAATAAATAAACGTTAAAAAAAATTTTTTTAATAAATAAATAAAAGAGGACTAGTAAAGTATAAAAAGGCTCTCAGTGAAAATGTGTTTAAAAATGAGAAGTGGTGCCAGGAGATGATTCTCAGCGCAGAGTGCACATAATTATCATCTGCAACACCACCACCGAAAGGTTGGCAATATCTGACTTAATCAGTTCAAGGTGCATATGTGTTTTTTTATGTTAATATGTTTATAAATATAATTTATTTTATTGTATTTTTTATTTTTTAAAATTTACATCCTAATTAGTTAGCATATAGTGCAGCAATGATTTCAGGAGTAGATTACTTAGTGCCCCTTATCCGTTTAGCCCTTCCCCCCTCTCACCACCCCTTCAGTAACTCTCAGTTCTCCATATTTTTGAGTCTCTTCTGTTTTGTCCCCCTCCCTGTTTTTATATTATTTTTGTTTCCCTTCCCTTATGTTCATCTGTTTTGTCTCCTAAAGTCCTCCTATGAGTGAAATCATATGATTTTTGTCCTTCTCTGACTGACTAATTTCACTTAGCATAATACCCTCCAGTTCCATCCACATAGTTGCAAATGGCAAGATTTCATTCTTTTTGATTGCCAAGTAATACTCCATTGGATATATATACCCCATCTTCTTTATCCATTCATCCATCGATGGACATTTGGGCTCTTTTCATACTTTGGCTATTGTTGATAGTGCTGCTATAAACATGGGGGTGCATGTGTCCCTTTGAAACAGCACACCTGTATCCCCTGAATAAAGGCCTAATAGTGCAATTAATGAGTCGTAGGGTAGTTCTATTTTTAGTTTTTTGAGGAACCTCCATACTGTTTTCCAGAGTGGTTGCACCAGCTTGCATTCCCACCAACAATGCAAAAGAGATCCTCTTTCTCCACATCCTTGCCAACATCTGTTGTTGCCTGAGTTGTTAATGTTAACCATTCTGACAGGTGTGAAGTGGTATCTCATTGTGGTTTTGATTTGTATTTCCCTGATGATGTGTGATGTTGAGCATTTTTTCATGTGTCAGGTGGCCATCCGTATGTCTTCTTTGGAGAAGCATGTATTCATGTCTTTTGCCCATTTCTCCACTAGATTCTTTATTTTTTGGGTGTTGCGTTTGATAAGTTCTTTATAGATTTTGGATACTAACCCTTTATCTGATATGTTGTTTGCAAATATTTTCTCCCATTCTGTCTGTTGCGTTTTAGTTTTGATGATTGTTTCCCTTTGCTGTGCAGAAGCTTTTTATTTTGATTAGGTCCCAGTAGTTCATTTTTGCTTTTGTTTCCCTTGCCTCCAGAGATGTGTTGAGTAAGAAATTGCTGCAGGCAAGATCAAAGAGGTTTTTCCCTCTTTCTCCTCAAGGATTTTGATGGCTTCCTGTCTTACATTGAGGTATTTCATCCATTTTGAGTTTATTTTTGTGTATGGTGTAAAAAGTGGTCCAGGTTCATTCTTCTGCATGTCACTGTCCAGTTTTCCCAGCGCCACTTGCTGAAGAGACTGTCTTTATTCCATTGGATATTCTTTCCTGCTTTTTCAAAGATTAGTTGGCCATACGTTTGTGGGTCCATTTCCAGGCTCTCTATTCTGTTCCACTGATCTGAGTGTCTGTTCTTGTGCCAGTACCATGCTGTCTTGATGGTTACAGCTTTGTAGTACAGCTTGAAGTCTGGGATTTTGATGCTTCCTACTTTGGTTTTCTTGTTCAAGATTGCTTTGGCTATTCAGGGTCTTTTCTGGTTCCATACAAATTTTAGGATTGCTTTTTCTAGTTCTGTGAAGAATGCTGGTGTTATTTTGTTAGGGATTACATTGAATATGTAGATTGCTTTGGGTAGTATCGACATTTTAACAATATTTGTTCTTCCTATCCAGGAGCATAGAATCTTTTTCCATTTTTTTTGTATCTTCTTCAATTTCTTTCATAAGCTTTCTATAGTTTTCAGCATATAGATTTTTCACCTCTTCGGTTAGATTTATTCCTAGGTATTTTATGGTTTTAATTGCAACTGTAAATGGGATGGATTCCTTGATTTCTCTTTCTGTCACTTCGGTGTTGGTGTATAGGAATGCAACCGATTTCTGTGCGTTCATTTTATATCCTGCAACTTTGCTGAATTCATGAATCAATTCTAGCAATTTTTGGTGGAATCTTTTGGGTTTTCCATATAAAGTATCATGTCATCTGCGAAGAGTGAAAGTTTGATCTCCTGGCTGATTTGGATGCCTTTTATTTCTTTGTGTTGTCTGATTGCAGAGGCTAAGACTTCCAATACTATGTTGAATAACAGTGGTGAGAGTGGACATCCCTGTCTCATTCCTGACCTTAGGGGGAAAGTTCTCAGTTTTTCCCCATTCAGGATGATATTAGCGTTGGGTCGTTCATATATGGCTTTTAGGATCTCAAGGTATTATCCTTCTATCCCTACTTCCTTGAGGGTTTTTATCAAGGTGAATATGTGTTTGAAAACCTGTATAGCTTGCAGTTTGAGTGTTTACTGTAGTAATTATTATCAATTATAGAGTTATGGTTTTCCAAAGATCACACTTTGGCAACTAAATTAAGTGTACAATCTAGCACAATTTGGAGATATTTAAACAGAGCCACTTATGAGAGGGCTTCAATTATGTAAACACTTGGAAACATTATGTTAGGGATAGTTTCTAGGGAGTGCTAAAAATGAAACAAAATACAACCAATATATCTTGGAAACCTAAGTCATTTTTGAATAGAAGAAACAGTGGATTAATTAGTAGACATCAAGAATATTTTAAAAAATCACAATATTTAAAAGAAGTTTCTCATTAAGCTTATCACATTTGATTTTTAAAATAGCAGTAACTGTTGAAGATGTACATGTCCTTTCCATGATGGACCTTCCAGAGAACTAATCATTTAGTCAAGTGTCATTTGTATGCATAAATTTCCTTTACATCGTTTTTGTGTAAATTAGTCTGAATAGCCTAATCAGGCCTCATGTGGGCAGGTTGTATTACTATTTGGATTATACATCTATATACTTACACAGCTGTGGATCCAAGTTTTAAAAAAGATACATAAAATCAGATATAAATACAAATTGTCACATATTACATTCAGGGGCAAAATTTTTGACTTTTTATAGTAACATTTTGTCAGTTGAAAAGTTTCCTCCATCTTCTAAAGGCCCTTTATTCATCTTAAAGAGTTATCAACACCTTTTGCATTAATTCTAATGGCTTAATCTCCAGACAGATTTTATCTGTTATCAAACTGAGCAGATTAAACAATAGCATCTAAATCTAGATATCTGGTTTCCAACTTTCGGTTTTTAATGAATATCTTGAAATTGAGTAGTATGGTCTAGAAAAATATTGTCAGTATTCAATGATACATTACTTGTATTGGCAGCATAAACCAGCATTATTATTTCTTTTAAAGAATGTTAAAAGAATGATAGGGTGTTGATTCTTTCTGGAAACACTGAGGAAGGAGAGATTTGAGATGATTCTAACTGGCTAGATCCTGGCTTTTGCCAGCCTTTGAAGTGGTAGATGTAAATGACGTGACAAAAAGTGGAAACATCTCATCTTCTTTTATAAGGTAGTATTAAAATGATCAGCTCATATGTGAGAAAAGGAGAATTCAGACTTATAATGCAAATATGGAGGATAGCATATTAAATTTTAATGTCGACTATTTTTGATCTTCCAGAAAGTTTTGAGCTGCATTGCCTTTGATAAGCATCACATTGACAACTGTGGCTCCAAGTCTGCTTGTTGAAACCGGGCCAAGAAACATTGCAAATTATTAGCCACTCTATTTCTAGCCAAATTATTATATAATTCAAATAGAATTTGCTTAATGTTATGTACATTTTACCTTTGCATGTGGTAAATCACTGTAAAATGTACACACTATTTTTTGCAAGGACAGAAGGAGATGACTCTCAAGAGACTTTTACTAATGACTTTCACATGGGAGTAATGTGAATATCCCTCAATGGATATTATTTTCCCTTTTCCTGCCAGGTTACACATAAGGTAGAAATATATAGAATTTATTTTGTTTTGGTTGATAGATATGCTCCTTTTGAAAACCAGCAGAATCTATTCATCCTTCCATACATAGAAAATCAACTTTACTCATTAGTATGGCACCTAGACAAGGTAGACAAGCTTGTCTTGCATTTTCAGTGGTATATTTATATTTCCAGGGATAAATGAAATGGTATAAGCCCCTAAAAATAAAAATAAAATTTCTTCTTATAAACAACCACTTAGGATAGAAATTTTTAAATTATTGAAGAGAAACCTACCAAATCACTGGCAACAAAACTAAATATAATAAGATTCATTACTAGGAAATGAGTAAAAGGCAAGGATATTTACCTCTAAGAACATTGGTGACAGAAATAAGAACTTAAACTTTGACTAACTCTGTATCATGAGAAGACTTTAATAGCATGACATGGAAAGTATAATCATTCTTCACATTCTAAAAAGAAAGTACAACACAACTTGGGTGTGGTTAGTCAAGCAGTTAACATTAAGCACCCAAAGCTGGTAACAAAGGCAAGGACTCAGTAGAAAAATGAATCTAGTAGTAGTTGATTATGAGAAGTAAAACAAGAAGGAACTTAGCATCAATAAACATATTTTGTGTATGAAGAATCTCAACAACTACAATGGAGTCAGTGTAAATTCCTATATTTATGAGAGAAAATTTGGCAAAAAGAATGATCCAAAGTGATGGAATATCAGTAGCATTTAATAGAATCCTGGATCTTAAGAAAAGGAGAAAGCACAAACTATTTCTCAAGTTTTTAGTTTAATTCCAGTTAGTTAATATACAGTGTTATGTTAGTTTCAGGTGTACAATATAGTGATTCAACACTTCCATACATCACCTGGTGCTTATCACCTATTTAACCCATCCTGCCACCTCTGATAACCGTCAGTTTGTTCTCTTAAGTTAAAAGTCTGTTTCTTGGTTTCTCTTTTTGTTTTGTTTTGTTTTGTTTTGTTTATTTTTTTCCCTTACTCTTGTGTTTTGTTCTTAAATTCCACATAGAAGTGAAATCATATGGTATTTTTTTTTCTCTTACTGACTTGTTTCACTTAGGATTATACCCTCTGGCTTCAACCATGCCTTTGCAAAAGGCAAAATTCTGTTTTTTATGGGTGAGTAATATTCCATTATCCATATGTATACCACCTTTTCTTTATCCATTCATCAGTCAGTGGACATTTGGGCCCTTTCCATAATTTGGCTATTGTAGATAATGCTGATATAAACATTGGGGGGGCATGTATCCCTTTGAGTTAGTATTTTTGTATTCTTATACAATTGTTGGATGGTAGGGTAGTTATATTAACTTATTGAGGAAGCTCCATGCTGTTTTCTGCAGTGGCTTCACCAGTTTGCATTCCTAACAAGTACAAGAGGGTCCCCTTTTCTCCACATCCTTACCAATACCTGTTGTTTCTGTGTTGTTGATTTTGGCCATTCTGACAAGTGTGAAGTGATATCGTATTGTAGTTTTGATTTGCATTTCCTTGATGGTTAGTGATGATAGACATCTTTTAATGTGTCTGTTAGTATCTAGATGTCTTTGAAGAAATGTCTATTCATGCTTTCTGCCCATTTTTAAATTGGATTATTTGTTTTTTGGATGTTGAGTTGGATATGTTCTTTATATATTTTGTATACTAACCCTTTATCAGATATGTCATTTGCAAATATCTTCTTCCATTCTGCAGGTTGCCTTTGAGATTTGTTGATTTCCTTCACCTTGCAGAAGCTTTTTTATTTTGATATGGTCCCAATAGTTTATTTTTGCTTTTGTTTCACTTGCCTGAAGTGACCTATATAGAAAGAAGTTGCTAAAACCAATGTCAAAGAAATTACTGCCTGTGTTCTCCTCTAGGATTTTGATGTTTGAGGTCTCACATTTAGATCTTTAATCCATTTTGATATATGCGTGTATGGTGTAATAAAATGGTACAGTTTCATTCTTTTTCGTGTCACTCTCCACTTTCCCAACACGATTTGTTGAAGAGACTGTCCTTTTCCATTGTATGTTTTTTCCTTCTTTGTCAAAGATTAATTGAACATGTAGCTGTGGGTTTATTTCTGGGTTTTCTATTTTGTTGTATTAATCTGTGTGTTTATTTTTGTGCCAGTACCATACTGTTTTGATCACTACATCTTTGTAATACAACTTGAAGTTCAGAATTGTGGTGTCTCCAGCTTTGTTTTTCTTTTTCAAGGTAGCTTTGTCTATTAGGGATGCTTTGTGCTTCCATAAACAGCTTAGAATTTTTTTTTTTTTTCTGAGGCTCCTGGGTGGCCCAGATGGTTAAGCGTCTGACTTCAGATCAGGTCATGACCTTGTGGTCCGTGAATTTGAGCCCTGTGTCAGGCTCTCTGTTGACAGCTCAGAGCCTGGAGCCTGCTTCAGATCCTGTGTCTCCCTCTCTCTCTGTCCCTCCCCTGCTCATGGTCTGTCTCTCTCTCTCTCAAAAAATAAATATTTAAAAAAAATAAAAATAAAGAATTGCTTTTTCCAGATCTGTGAAAAATGATGCCAGTATTTCCATCATGATTGCATTAAATGTGTTGATTGCTTTGGATAATATAGACATTTTAACAATATTTGTTCTTGAAATCCATAAACATGGAATGTTGCCATTTTTTGTGTGTGGTTTTCAGTGTCTTTCATCAGTGTTTTACAGTTTTCGGAGTACCAGTGAGAAAGTACAACTTTAAAAAAATGTTTTAAATTTATAACTAATTACTACTGAAAATTTCTTGATGGTGAATTTTTATTCTTTGGTTTAAAACTTCTTATAGGCCTTTTATCTAAGTAAATTACTTGATTTTATATAGTGCATTATTGATGGATCCTCAGATGTCGGTTGGTTCAAGTTATGAAGAAGTAGAATGTAAGAATGTAATGGCAGAATACTTGAAAGAACTTGATATGTTTTACTAAGTCTTCAACTGTAAAAGCACTGAATTCCTTTTTCTTTTTTTTGGAGTAGGATTGCCTCTGAACATTGTAATTATTTAATATATGCGCAGTTAATGAATAGTTAACAATTGCCTTAGTTATAAATTCCTTTATCCATTTTATAATATGAAATATTTATTTCATATAGAATTTAACCTGTACATGTATAGTTCAAAGAATAATAAAAAGACAAATGCAACAAATATAATTTTGAAAAATAAATAATTCAATAAACTAGATACATTAAACATCAGAATTTGGAAACCCGTTTAAAAAAAAGTGAATACACCATGAACCCTAAATAAACCAAACCTCAGAAAATGTGGAGAGATCCCACACACAGAGTAATTCTGTGCCAAGTCACCAACTTTATCTCAAGTGGTGTGGACAAAAAATAAAAACTAAAGCAATCTATCTCCTGAGCCAACTAAGATTTCTCACAAGTCCTTCAAAACCTGCAGGGTGGGAAGGTTGTGAAAGAAAACATATGAGACATTCATGGTCTTGATAAAGTATAGGACAGCTGGCTTGCAAAGGTTGAGTAGATACAAACAGAGCTGAACAAAGTATTTCAATGCACAGACAATGGAGATTGCAACTCAGGAGCAGAGAAAACCCCATAGCATCCTCAAAACTTAGTAACCAATATTCGTAGAAGGAGAGATCAGTAATAGTTCCAGAAGTTAAGTTATAAAACAGAACACTGGGATTAGAGAAGTGCTCCAATACCAGGAACTAGTCACAGGAAAGTAGATTCCATGTTCAAAAAATTTAATCCAGTGATGAGCTAAATAAAACTAAAGCATAAACAACTTCCATGTTTAGTTTATCAACAGATCCTTGGGATTCAGTTCCCACTATACTGACCTAAGAGAAAAAAATGTATACTCTTTTGTGGAGGTAAATATTATTCACACTGTTCTCTACTGTTATTTTTATAATAAATGCCCATTATATAATCAAAGATTACAAAACACCTAAAAGAAAACAAGAAAACATACACCACAGTTCAGAGAAGAGTCAATAGCAGGACTTTTAGAGATGGGCTAAATTTAGAAATTATCGGACAGATATTTTACAATAACCATTATATAGACATGAAATAGATAACACAGATGAGAAAATGCAAAGGCATGTCTCATACTTGCAATACGTGTATCTTTCAAAAATCTAGTGTCAGATTATATAAAAAACCCCTGTAAATTCATAAGAAAAAGATAAGCACAGATTTTATACATCTCATAAGAGGATATTAATCTGATGTGCAATGCAATAATGCTGCCAGGTAAATGTAAGTTAAAATTAAAATAAGAGGTAGTTATAAACTAATAAAAAAGCCTAAAATTAAAAAAAAATAGTAATACTAAGTTTTTAAAAATACCTGGGCCTTTCATATATTGTTAATGGGAGTATAAAGTTGTCATTCATTTTGGAAAACTGCTTAATGTAGTCAATTTATACAAGCATCTACACTTTGACCCTTCAATTTATTCCTAGTTTTACCCAAGAGAAATAAAAATATTTGTTCACAAAAGAATTGTAGAAGAAGTTGGATTGTAGAAGGAGAATGGATTGCTAAATCATGGTATGTTTGTATGATGGAATATTACCCAACAATAAAAAAGAATAAATAGCTGCTACAAGATAAGCTGGATGCATATAATTATATAATTTATGATTCCACTTATGTGAAGGTCAAGAAAAGCCTAAACTAATCTATAATGATTTACACCAGAAAGCGGCTGCTAATCAGTGTAGGTACTGGGAATTGGTGAGCCCAAGAGAACTTTCTGTAATGATGAAAATATTCTATACTTTGATTGTAACAATTACACAGGTATATATGATGGTCAGAACATATTGAACACTTAAAGTCTATGGAGTTTATTTTCTATTAATTATATTTAAATTAAAATAAATAATTTTCTATCCTAAAGTTAGGAAGATATTATTCCATAATAACATCTAAATTATTTACAGCTTTTCTCTCAAATGTAAATTTTTTTATATCCTTAGAATTGATTCATTTTCATTTTTTAAACTATGGATAACTACTTGTCCCAACATTATTTATCAAAAAGCCCAATTTACTCACTGTACAATGCCACTCCTTTCATGTAAGGTATTTATGTGTATGGGTCTGTTTCTGGACTTTCTATCATGTGCCACTGTTTTGTCTATTCTTGCAGCATTTTCAAATGGTCTTAATCACTATAGCACTATCATGGTTCTTGAAACTTTATAAAACTCTGAGCAGACAATTAGTACTTTTTTCCTAATCACCATCCTCTCCATACAATAGCTATTTTGAAACATCACTATACATTCCTTAAAGCCCTTTCCCTGGCCACTGTCCACGTCACACTCAGCTAAATACCTTAAGTCCTACCTAATAGAGAACATAATGGCTCCCAGGGCTTCTACCTCCGAATTTATCAGCTCATCAATCATCCTTATACCCTTCCTTCCCATTTTGGTAGAGGGAATGTTATTGCTATAGACAGCAATAACTGCAGTTGCTGTTTCAATCTCCTCTCCTCTCATTTTCTCAGGCACGTTACACCATCTATTTCATTCTCTTTTCATGTATTACCATCTGTTGCATACCTTTTGTCTCACTTTTAAGATTCGTGATTTTCCCTATTTAAAAAAAATATATTTTAAAAATAAAAATAAAGAAAATAATTAAAAAAACATTTTTGCCTTTATTGTGCATATTACATGTCACCAAGTTCACACTATACTCTAGATAATATTGCTCATACAGTTTTTATTAGTATAGATCATGAATTTATCTCATGTCACGAAATATCCTTTTAATACATAAGCACTTCAGTAGATAATTTCATAACACCAGATGGATGTGCATATATCCCTTCTTGTTTTACAACATTTTCAAATAATGTGAATAGTTGTGTTTTTGTTTTAAATGGACACAAAAATAATAAAAAGTGCCTCCTTTCCCACTCTACAGAGTTAAGTATTTTGAGAATATCTATGTGTGCATGCGGGGATAATCCCTTATTAACATGAATAGATAAATATATACCCTCTGCAGCAAATTTTGTTTTTTAACTAAATTATCTCTTGATGATTTTGTATGTCAATTGTTTTATCATTTATAAAATAGGTAATAATTGTTAATGCCTGCATAATATTCCAAAACTATACTTTATAAACTACTCTCCTATTTTTCATTTCTCATCTGCCACTATACCACTCTTTTCTTTTATTTATTTTCTCTCTATTCTAATGTTTCAGAAAATTATAATCTTTGTTTCTTTTTTATAGATTTTATTTTATCTTTAAGTAATCTCTATACCCAACATGGGGCTTGAATTCAAAATCTAAGATGAAAAGTCACATGCTCCACCAATTGAGTCAGCCAGGCACCCCTATAATTTTGATCCCTATTCTCAGTGGATGTATATTTTCTGAAGTGCCAATTATTGATTACTCACAAATCTTTGTAGTCAATTCGATCCACTTTTTATTTTTAATCTTGTGTATCTGGAAACTGATTAGAAGTTGTCTAATCCTGTAGGCATATGAAAATCAATATTTCTATTTTTTTAATGTTTATTTATTTTTGAGAGAGAGAGTGCAAGTGGGGTAGGGGCAGAGAGAGAGGGAGACACAGAGTCTGAAGCAGGCTCCAGGCTCTGACCTGTCAGCGCAGAGCCCGATGTGGGGCCCAAACCCATAAGCCATGAGATCATGACCTAAGCCAAAGTCAATGCTTAACTGGCTGAGCCACCCAGGTGCCCTATGAAAATCAGTATTTCTAAACAAGAATGAATCAGTTTTCTCTAAACCTGAATACAGTATTTAATTTCTACTGAATTCTGTTCTTTGGTAAATGTTCATCTTATTGATCTAGTTACTTAAACCAAAACTGAGAGTTATTCTTGCATCTATTCTCTTATGTCCAGTAAGGAACAAAGTACAGCAGTTTTTACTTTCTTAGTGCAATTAAAATGTATCCCCTTTGATATATTCTTACTCACTGCCTTATGATCCTGCTCACTTACCTCTAAACTTAATTACTAAATAAGCATTCCAACTGGTCTTTCTGAAGCCATCCAATCACTGCCCCCTAATATTTCAAACTGTACACTGCTGTCAAAGAGATCTTCTCAAATGTGGGGTTGATTCTGTTTCTTCCGCGTGCTGAATTATTTCTCAGAATTATTTTCCTTTAAGATAAAGACGATATATTTAATTTTACATGAAAAAAAACCCTGACTTTCTGTGCTAGTTAGAATTGTAAATATATTTCCCCAAGATCATCCTCTGGCTATTCAGTCAAACACTAATCTATGCACTGCTATGAAGGGCCTAAATTACCATTCATTTTACCTTAAAATAGGGAGATTATCCTGGATTATCATGGTGGTCCCAATCTAATCACATGAACTTTTAAAAGAAGAAGAAAAGGCAGAAGAGAGACACAGATAAGTCACTCATAGAAAGGGGGGGTATAAAGGGAAATTGGAGAGAGTCAAAGTTTGAGGAAGCTGAACCCTCCATTGTTGATGGGGGAGATATGGGAAATCTGAGAAGGAATGTAGGCAGTATAGAGGAGCAAAGTGTGACAGATAGCAAAGAAATGGTACCCCAGTCTTAGAACCATGAGGAATTGGATTCTGCCAACCAGAATGAGCTTGGAAGCAGATTCTTCCCATTGCCTCTTGATGAGCGCTCAGAAGGTCAACACCTTGGTATGGGGCTACTAAAACCCAGAGCAGAGAAACCAGTCAAGTCAACCCAAACTTCTCACTGGTAGACCTGGGAGATAATGACTTTGTGTGTTGTTTATGCTGCTTAATTTCTGACAATTTATTATGGGAGAAATAGAAAATTATTATATTTTTATCTTCTGACTCCACTCTCTCAAGCTTTATCCGTCATCACTGCCTCTTCCTCACTTTACCTTGAGAGATTCTGAAATATTTTATGTTCCCATATTACTAGGTTCCTTCCTATTTTAGTGTGCATATCTCCATGATGGCTATTTTTCTAACCCTTCTTATTTTTCCTGGCTAATTTCTACTTAGATTTCACAGTTCACCATAGCTATTATCTCCTCTAGAAACCTACCTGAACTACCAACTCTCTCTTGAATGTTCAGCTTAAGTTCTTGAATACTTTCCCTTATGCTGAGTTATTTCCATTAAAACATTTAAGACATCCTCTGGTAATTATCAACTTGTCAGTCTCCTGGTCTTTGAATGTAAGATTTTTGAAGACATAAGCTATAAATCATATCTTTGAATAGCTTAGGACTAGCACAAAACACAAAACAGCGTTTATGCACAAGAAAATTATTTTATTGAATTTATGCCAGAATGATGGGCTTGCAGTTTGAGATGAATTCTTAGAAATGATTTATTAACTACCATGTATATCAATGAAAGGTCACTATCCTTTCTGTAAAATTATTTTGTCAATAAAGATTAACCTAAAGAGTCATTTACTGTATCCTGACACTTTATCCTTTACTTCAGATAGCTTATTTTAAATTAATTGTAGGAGTGATGATATTAACATTTATCTATTTAACTAAAAGACACGTTGTTTACCTGAAACTGTGACCTTTTTTTAAGGCAAATCACATCACTCTCCATATTTACATGTTCTTATTCCTGGTAAAGTGTTTTGTGTTTTTTGTTTTTTGGGTTGTTTGTTGTTTGATTGTTTGTTTGTTTTCACTGAGGAATAGTTAATTACACTACCCTTTAAGGAACAATATTGAAAGATCATTACCTGCATTAATTTTTCTCCACATCCCTAACTTGCTCCTCCTCAAGTTGGAGAAATTTTACTAACTGTAGCAAACCAGAAATACATTGGCCTCTGGAGTTCAGACTCTTCTTCCATTTCATTTACTAGGATCTACCTTCCTAAAACAGCATTTGTTTTTATTTTCACTCTTGCTCTCAATGGTGCTGGCTTCTCCATACTGCTAGGAGAGCTTGCATTTTCCTAACTGCTCTATTTGTGACAGTCATAGTACTAGAAGTTTATTTATCAAGAGGTAGGGAGTACTAGAAGGCCCACGTTGGCCTTATGACAAAGCAGGGCAGTCACATTTGTGCCATTTTGCCCTACACCAAGTGTCTTATCTAGGGCTACTAAGGGCTGAAATACAGCCCAGACTTGACATTCCAAATCCTGTGGCCTGCAGGGCAAAGGCCAGAAGAATGCCTATGCTCCTTCATGAGAAGATATATTGTGTGCATCCCTGTGTCTAATCTACCATTCTGAACTCCTTTATCTGTTTTCATTTGGTTCAGAACCAATAGTTCAGAGATCTCACTAATTAGATGATTTAAAATCATACACCAGACAACAAATCTAAGAGAAACTTGATTTTCAGTACTATGTCATTATCTAAGAGGCAATTATTTAATCTAAAATAATTTTGTCACAATTTGAAAATAACTTTTTTGTGTGTTAAATCTTAAGCACGCATATTTGACCATATGACTTACTGATTAACTAGATCACAGGATTTCTATGCTATGCATATGCTAAAATACCCATATATGGATAGATAATCTCATGTGTTCTATTTCTAATGTGATACAGTCCTAAAAGGCACTAATAAGTGCCTAATTATTATTGCCTATTAGGCTATTATTTCACAAATCACTTTTGCCTCTTTTTTCAAAGGTAATAGTATCAGATTAATGAGTTACTGCTCTATTTGAAATATATTTATGTGTTTGCACAAAAAAGGGCAAAACCTTGCAAATTAGTCTCTTAATAATGATAATAACTTAAAATTTATATTAAAATTTCATTGTAATGAAATTCTCATGCTTTTGTATGGTACTTCTACTCATTGATCTTCTAAAGTACTCAGTTCCCTTTGCAAAATGTTGTTTGGATAAGGGGAAAACAGTAAAGTGAGGTTGAACGCCAGATGTTTAATTAACACCACTTCATCTAGTCTACTTCAAATAGCATAATGTTCTCATAGAGGAACGGATTTTCTTTCAGTATTTCATTTAAAATATACAGTAAATACTTGTCAATAATTGAATGACTCGACACTGCAAACAGTTAATATGTAAAATGAACAGGAAAGAATGTGCTTATTTCCAAGTTGGTTTTACAAAATCATGACATGTCAAGAAACCAGCTTGAGATACTGTAGGATAAATAAACATCATGTAAATTGGACCACATTCACATATTTGCCTACAAAACTGGTTATTTTGTTTTCTTTCTGTATACAAGATCAGAATGCAATTTATTTCTCGATACAAAGCAAATGTGCTCAAATTTTCTAATTAAACTCTTACACTGTTTTTGTCAAAATTTTAACTCCTTAGTAGCCATAGTAGTTGGCACAATTACTTTTCAGTTTCCTACTGTATAAAAACAGCCTAATACTAGAGATTTGTCTCCCAGGGTGTTGAGTGAGCTAACTGAGATAGTCATGTAACATGTTTAGTCTAGAGTTAGGTATATTGTAAGTGAAAGGCAGATGTTAACTATCATTATCATGATTGCTTCTGAAAGCAGTAATTAGCTATTATTAATCATTTTATTTTGCAAACTCTTATTTCCTGCTAAAATGATGGTCCAGTCTTCCTTCTACCCTCAACAGCAACAGTGGATACATTTGGAAGACAGCACACTTACACAATTATTTTTGAAAATAGAATAAATTTTTCTCCCCTACCTAGGAGAAATCTTTTCCTTAAGAAAAGATTAAAAGCTCTTACAATGCCTCTATTAATATTATATTTAATTATGCCTTTTTAAAAAAGCAGATTATATTACCTTTCTTTTAGGCTTGCCATAAGTTTTTTAAGATGTTGGTATTTAATGTAGTAGTGTTTTTGTAACAAATCTGCCATTTCCACAGATCATTTAGCCACATTAATCTTTAGAACTTGTGCCAAAAAGAAGACATTAAGAATTTTAGATAATTTCAGTATGTGTAAATATCTAGTTTGATTTAAATGCAGATGAGTACCAAATAGCGTCCCTTACCATCTTAAAAAAAAAATTAACATTTCAATTTATTTTTTGAGAGACAGAGACAGAGAGTGGGCAAGCGAAGGGCAGAGAGACAGGAAGATACAGAATCCAAAGCAGGCTCCAGGCTCTGAGCCTGATGCAGGGTCCAAACCCGCAAATGTGAGATCATGACCTGAGCCAAAGTTGGATGTTCAACCACTCAACCAACTGAGCCACCCAGGTGCCCCAGTCCCTTTCCATCTTAATGTTCATGTGAAAACGAGAGCTAAGGGGAGCAATGGTATAGAATGCAAATGTTTTAGAACCAAAAAATGGCTGAGGGAACACCAGATAATCTGAATTAAAAGTAAATCAGTTACACAAAACAATGAGCACCTTATTTCATTCATTTTTTATTTTTTTACATTGATAGTATTTAATATTTCTTCTAATATATGTTGGGAAATAAAGGGAAATGAAAAGGTATTGGATGTGTCCTGCATTATATTCAGCACTGTATGTATTTAAAATAATTTATTTCTCACATCAGTGTTAGATTTTACACATATATCTCATATAGTACTCTCAACCATTGTGTGAATTGCTTTCTTAATTCTCTAAAGAAAAATCAGAATCTTGCCATTTAAAAACTTATCCTAAGTAGCCAAAGTAGAAAGTAGCTAGGAAAAAGCTTAGGTACAAACTTACGACTTGCTGATGACAAGGCTTGCTATCTCCTTTCAATCAAACACTCTTTCCTCCAATTTAACTTCAGTGCTCAGAAAGAGATTAACCATCTACTTTATTAGACATTACCAAAAACCTGGATCTTCTATGACATAAACGGAATGTTTCTCTTTTTATTTAGACATTCTTCTATTGTGCAGTCATACCATGAGGCTGGTCAAAATGTGCCAGGGTGGATGCAGCCTTGGAAAATGACAGGGCTTAGTAAATAACTACAAACAGATGTCAAATGGGCAAAATGAAAACAGGAAGACTAAGTGAGTAAATTCAAGATTAATTAGCTATAATCATTCCTCCTGATAATTTCATGTATTTTAATAGAGTATTTGTTAATGCTTATTTATTTTGAGAGAGACAGATACAGAGCACCAGTGGGGAGAGGGGCAAAAAGAGAGGGAGAGAGAGAATCCCAAGCAGATTCTGCTCTGTCAGCACAGAGTCCAACACAGGGCTTGATCTCCACAATTTGTGGGATCGTGACCTGAGTGGAAATCAAAAGTTGGATGCTTAACCAACTGAGCTACCCAGGGGCCCTTAGTATTTTCATATTCACTTGACAATTTGATCTTTATAATTTTCATGTGAAGATTTGTAATTTTCCTGCATGTCCTTAGTTCTACATGCCATTCTCCCATGCATAAGATATTACTTGTCATTCTAGCTTCACTGCAGTATTCTTTGTACCCCTTATGTCTTTATATCTAAAAAGAGTGGCACATATTTTATACACTTGTAATCATATACTGTTATAATTATGCTTTATGGAGTTATGTATGAATCCTGATTATTTTATACATTTGTCCAGCTCATTACTGTAAGTTGAAGGAGGGCAGAGAATGCCTATCAAAGTGTTGGTCGCACAGTAAGAACTAAAAATGGCTTTGGTAAAAGACAGAAAAAGCTAAGGGAAGAAAAAAAAAAGAACAGTGAAATAAAATTTATACACCTATGATTTAATGTTTAAAAGTAGTTCTGGGGCACCTGAGTGGTTCAAATGGTTAAGTGTGCAACTCTTGATTTTGTGTCAGGTCATGATTTCAGGATTATGAGTTTGGGCCCTGCTTAGGGTTCAGCGCTGACAGGGTGGAGCCTGCTTGCAATTCTCTTTCCCTCTCTGTCTCTCTCTCTCTCTCTCTCTCTCTCTGCCCTTCCCCCTGCTTGTGCTATCTTTCTCTCTCTGAAAATAAATATAAATTTATTTGGCATATAAATCACATCTCTAACATTGGAAATTAAAATATGAAATGGAAAACCACAAACTAGAATTTTTGAGTGATTCTCTTTTTTAACCACACTGTAACATAGTTATCATAATAAGGATTTTAATTACAAGTAATTTAAGCTTATTATATTATTATTTGAAAATTTATGATAATTAACAAATGAAAGACATTTCTGCAAAATTGTCTTAGAGCCTCACACCCACCACCAAATCCACAATTTTAATCCAGATCTGAGAGTAATTAATGAAATTATAATGAGATTTGTAAACTTGATGGTGATTTTAAATTTACACAAAACACTGAATGTTAAAAAAAAACAAAAAAAACAAAAAAAACCGGGGCGCCTGGGTGGCGCAGTTGGTTAAGCGTCCGACTTCAGCTCAGGTCACGATCTCACGGATCTCGCGGTCTGTGAGTTCGAGCCCCGCGTCGGGCTCTGGGCTGATAGCTCAGAGCCTGGAGCCTGCTTCCGATTCTGTGTCTCCTTCTCTCTCTGCCCCTCCCCCCTTCATGCTCTGTCTCTCTCTGTCTCAAAAATAAATAAAAACGTTAAAAAATAAAAAAAAAAAACTATCAATGCTTTCTAAAGAGCATTTAAACTTATCCAAGTTCATTAAAGGCATATTACGTTTCCATTTTTATCATGGTGGAAAGAGAAAAAAAGTGTTTCAGTTTTCATTGCTCTTTGTTTTCCCATTTAGGAGAAAAGGAAAGCTAGTTCAAGTTATATTCGTTGTAAATATATCACTGAAATGCTAGGAATTAAAAAAAAATGTTATGCAAATATAATCTGGTACAGGAATACATACATGTGTATGGGGTGTTTATATACATACAACACATCATATACATATATATATGGAACTTCATACTGTATATATTTTATATTATATATGTATTTAATTGTATGTAAGGAATTTTGAGAAGGGAATAAAATTTTGAAAATTACTGTGAATAAATGTAGTTCAGAGGAAGATATCAGGATTAATTTTACACCGTGAAATTATGTTTTATCAGTATTGGCATGTTTCTCAAGTACTTAGTTTCTAGTTGAAGAGAGGTAATGAGGTAATGGGAAGAGGGCCAGTACCAAAGATGAGTAGAAGTCCTCTCCTAAGGGCTCATTGTACCTTGTACATGATTTAAGGGTCTTGTACATTTTAGGGGTTCCACTCTCCAGAAAAGGGTTTCTACAAAAAAGGAAGACATATTTTTAATAAAAATATCAATTGGTCTCAGAGTTATAGCTTAGCTAATTTTTGTCTTTCTATTCATTATTAGCATTACTATTATGCTATTATAATTCATACTGTTTATAAAAGCATCCAGGATAAAAATGTAACAAATTTTGGAGATATAATTTTTCTGCATTATAAATCTAGTATTTTTATATTAATTGGTATTTTCAAATTGCTCTAATTTGCTAAAAAATGACATTGGGATAACAGGATAGTTTTATATAGCTTTCAATTTATTTGAAGTCAACTTTTAAGAATAATATATATTCAGGAAAATATAGAATAACTTATATTCAGAAATTAGAAGCTTAAAGTTCAGTTGAATTATTCATTTAAGTAAACATTTTTTCCCTAAAGTCTACCTTTTTTTACTCTAAAACCAACATGTAATTTGTTTGTAATTATTCAAAATAAGATGTTTTCTATCTTAATGTATTGCCTACATCCTCATGCTTTTGTCGAAGTTCCAATATATATTTTGATTTCATGTCATATCAGTACTTGAAATAGCAAATGCGGTGTACTAAATCACAGACATGAACACCAAAGATAGTCCCAGGCACAGCACACGAGTATAAAAAATATTTAACAGTAATTCTGTTGGACAGAATAAAGCATGCTATCGATGTCTGAATCCACTATGTTATCATTTGAAGCTGTTAGCATTTTCTCCATCAAAATATTTGAATTATATAGTATTATTTTTATTTTCTTTATTTTTTCATTTCTTTGGGTTAGATTACTTTTTGAGTCTAAGGCATAGATAGATCTGTAAAATATATTCTAGTTCACGGCAATAAATATGCCACAGAGAATTCCCATTGAAATTTAACACTCACTGGAATTCCAGAAAATATTCATATATGCTAGGCACTTATGTTCTAAACCCTCCATATAATCTTTGCAACAACTTGATTAGGTAAACTTTGTTGCTACTCTCACTGTGCAGATGAAGGAATTCAGACACAGAGGTTACATCACTTGTAAGTATCACATAGCTAACAAATGCCAGAAATGAGTTTCAAACTCAGACTAAGGCATGTTTTTACACTTTACCATACACTGTTTCCTTAGTTCCCATTCTTCATATACAAGCATAGAAAGGAGCAAATACAGATTTTGTGGAGGCCTTAAGTTGATATAATTTTGGTGGGTCCACACTACGAAAAGGAATACAAAATTTCCAATAATATAGTAGTTATGAAAACAAATATTTAGTTAAGATGATAAATCACAGCAAATATATTAAAGATGAAAATACCAAAAAAAAATCACAGAATTCAGAATAATAAAACAATATATTCATTAATTAACTGTCTGGTATCTACTGTCTTATGTTTTACTTCACAATTTTTGATCATCACTTTATGGGACAAAGATTTCATAAATTATTTTCACATAGATAATAAAAAGTTAATTTAGTACTGCCACTGGCATTGTTGAAGTATGTTTGATAATTTGTAGTCATAAAGCATCCTACTTTACACATAGACACATGCTTATATTGCAGTACTATTTCAGGTTTTTTTGCTTTCTATCAAAGAAATGTGGGTAATTTAATACTGTACTAGTCTTTCCTCACTTTCATCAGTTCAGTTAGAAGCAATAAACCAATCCCTTTATACTCCTTATTTTGGCTGTAATATTGTAAGAGAGCAAATATTGATGACCCAGCCCTTGCTTTCAACTGATTCTCAATTGCAGGTAGCAAAAGTTGTTATTTTAGTAACTCTTACGCCATGAAATATCAGTGGAAGCAGGATAAGTAATGCCATTAAATCTAACCAGATTACATAATGAATTATAGAAAACCACAAATCAATTTAGAAAACTCCTTTTTAATATTCTTCTCTGAAATGACCTCCAGTACCAAAATCTGTATGCCAGGATTCAGCCAGAGCAAGAGAACTAGCAGGATAGATCCATATCTAAAGATATAGATATGTGCATACGTAGTCATATATAGATATAAAAATGTTAGTTATAGTCATATATACACAATATATGATAAATAGAATAATATACTTAACATAAATATACATATATATAACATAATACATATACATATACATAACAATATATACCTAAATATACAGTCATATATAGATATAAATATTTTATATATATAAACAAATATATTCTATAAATAAAATATTTATATATATATATATGACTATGTATACAGATATGTGCAGAAAGATACATCCATGTGCATAGTCATATATATATAAATATTTTAAATGTATTTTAAGTTTTAAATAAATATATCTATAAATATATTCATACATGTCTATATCTTTCTGTAATCTATCATTTATCTATCAATCATACATCATCTATCATCTATCTCCTATCATCTACCTATGTATCTATCCATCTATCTATCTGAAACATTTTTTTAGAATGACTCCGTGTACACACTTGTGATGACTGGCTAAGCAAGTCTGAAATCTATACAGGAGGCCATTAAGGAAGGGAAAATCAGGAGCAAGCTGGAAATCCACAGGTATGGGAAGAAGTTGTGCTATCAGGCTGGAATTTCTTCTCAAAGTAAATCTTAAAGATTATGAAATAAAATATGGGTGATCTTCAAACTGTATTCTCTAGTGCATACTTAATGATAAATCATGAGAGAAAAATGCCACTTATTAGCACAATTTGTTTTCGTTAAATCATGTCAGTATTGTGTTTACTAACTGAATTATATACCATATATAACTGAAATATTTCTATTACAGTGCCTAATCTTTATCATTCATTTGTTTTATCCCCATTCCCAATGACAGCCAGACAGCCTGTAGAGACAGGAAAATGAAACAAAACAACAACAGAAAACACTCTATGGTGAAATTATTATATAAAATCAACTAAATATTTGGTTTTGGGGTATTGAGTTTGATAAATTCTTTCTAGATTTTGGTTACTAACCCTTTATCAGTATGTAATTTTCAAAAATCTTCTCCCATTCCAAAGGTTGCCTTTTAATTTTGTTGATTGTTTCCTTCACTGTGCAAAAGCTTTTTATCTCAATGAAGTCCCCATAGTTCATGTTTGCTTTTATTTCCCCTGCCTCCAGCAATGTGTCTAGTAAGAAGTTTCTACAACCTATCAAAGAGGTTGCTGCCTTTATTGTCCTCTAGGATTTTGATGGGTTCCTGTTTCACAGTTAGTTCTTTCATCCATGTTGAATTTATTTTTGTGTATGGTATCAAAAAGTGGTCCAGGTTCATTTTTCTGCATGTTACTTACAGTCCAGTTTCCCCAACACCATTTGTTGAAGAGACTGTCCTTTTTCTATTGGATATTCTTTTCTGTTTTGTCAAAGATGAGTTAACCATATAGTTGTGGGTCCACTTCTGGTTTCTCTTTTCTGTTCCATTAATCTATGTGTCTGTTTCTGTGCCAGTACCATACTGTTTTGATGACTACAGCTTTGTACTATAACTTAAAGTCCAAAATTGTGATGCCTCCAGTTTGCTTTTCTTTTTCAAGATGGCTTTTGCTACTCAGGGTCTTTCGTGGTTCCATACGCATTTTAGGATTGCTTGTTCTACCTCTGTAAAAAATTCTGGTGGTATTTTAATAGGGATCGGATTAAGTGTATAGATTGCTCTAGGTAGTACAGACATTTTAATAATATTTGTTCTTCCAATCCACAAACAAGGAATATTTTTTTTTCTATTTCCTTGCGTCTTCTTCAATCTCTTTCATAAGTGTTCTCTAGTCTTCAGAGTACGGATCTTTTATCTCTTTGGTTAAGTTTATGTCTCTTTGGTTAAGGTATCTTATGGTTTTTGGTGCAATTATAAATGGGATCAATTCCATGATTTCTCTTTCTGCTGCTTCATTATTGGTGTGTGGAACCCATTTCTGTACATTGATATGTATCCTGCAACTTTACTAAATACATATATCAGTTCTAGAAATTTTTTGGGAGAGTCTTTTGGGTTTTCTACCTAGAGTATCAAATCATCTGCAAAGAGTGTAAGTTTGACTTCGTTGACCATTTGGATGCCTTCTATTTCTTTTTGTTGTCTGATTGCTGAGACTAAGACTGTTAGTATTATGTTAAATAACATTGGTGAGTTTGGACATTCCTGTATTCTTCCTGAACATAGAGGAAAAGCTCTCAGTTTTCCTCAATGAGGATGATATTAGCTGTGGGTCTTTCATATATGGCCTTTATGATATTGAGGTATGTTCCCTTTATCTTGAAGGTTTTAGTCAAGAACCGGTGCTATATTTTGTTAATAGCTTTTTCTGCACCTATTGAGAGGATCTTATGGCCCTTATTCTTTCCTTTATTAATGTGGTGTATTATTGATTTGTGAATGTTGAACCACTCTTGCAGCCCAAGAATACATCCCACTTGATTGCGTGAATGATTCTTTTAATGTACTGTTGGATTTGATTTACTAGTATTTTGTTGAGAATTTTTGCTCCAAGTTCATCTGAGATATTGGCCTGTAATTCTCTTTTTGGTTGGTTTTTTGTCTGGTATTGGAATCAAGGTAATGCTGGACTTTAGTACGAGTTGGGAAGATTCCTTTATATTTCTGTTTTTTGGAATAGTTTAAAAATAGGTATTAACTCTTATTTAAATATTTGGTAGAATTCTTCTGTGAAGCCATATGGCCCTGACTTTTTTTCTTGGGAGTTTTTTGATTACTGAAACAATTTCTTTGCTGTTTTTTGTTCTGTTCAAGTTTTCTATTTCTTCCTGCTTCAGTTTTTAAAATTTTTTTCAACGTTTTTTTATTTATTTTTAGGACAGAGAGAGACAGAGCATGAACGGGGGAGGGGCAGAGAGAGAGGGAGACACAGAATCGGAAACAGGCTCCAGACTCCGAGCCATCAGCCCAGAGCCTGACGCGGGGCTCGAACTCACGGACCGCGAGATCGTGACCTGGCTGAAGTCGGACGCTTAACCGACTGCGCCACCCAGGCACCCCCCTGCTTCAGTTTTGATAGTATATATGTTTCTAAGAATTTATACATTTCTTCCAGGTTGTGCCAAGTTGGTGGCATACAGTTTTTCATAATATTCTCTTATTATTATTTGTATTTCTGTGGTGTTTGTTGTTATTTATTCTCTTTCATTTTTGATTTTATTTGGGTCCTTTCTCCTTTCTTTTTGATAACTCTGGCTAGAGATTTATCAATTGCATTATTTTTTTCAAAGATCCAGCTCCTGGTTTCATTGATCTGCTCTATTTTGCTTTTAGTTACTGTATAACTTATTTCTCCTTTTTATTATTTACTTTCTTCTGCTGGCTTTGGGCTTTGTTTATTGTTCTTTTCCTAGCCCCTTTTTTTCTAAATTTTTGTTTTAATGTTTTTATTTATTTTTGAGACAGAAAGAGACAGAACACAAGCAGGGGAGGGGCAGAGAGAGAGGAAGACATAGAATCCGAAGCAGGCTCCAGGCTCTGAGCTGTCAGCACAGCGCCCAACTCAGGGCTCAAACTCATGGACTGTGAGATCATGACCTGAGCCAAAGTCGGACACTCAACTGATTGAGCCACCTAGGCGCCCCTTCTATCTCCTTTATGTGTAAGATTAGGTTGCATATGTGAGATTTTTCTTGCTTCTTGATGTAGGCCTATATTACTATATACTTCTCTCTTAGGACTGCTTTTACTGCATCCCAAAGATTTTGGGCCATTGTGTTTTCATTTTCAGTTGTCTCAAAATATATTTTGTAAACGTTTATTTATTCATTTTGAGACAGAGAGAGAGCATGAGCAGTGGGATGGGCAGAGAGAGAGGAGAGAGAGAATCCTAAGCAGGCTCCATGCTGTTGGATCTCACCAACCATGAGATCATGATCAGGATGAAATCCAGAGTCAGAGATTAACTGGTTGAGCTACCCAGGCACCTCTCCATGTATTTTTATTTCTTCTTTCATTTCCCACCTGACCCATTCACTTTTTAGTAGCATGTTCTTTAACCTCTGTGTATTTGTGGTCTTTCCAATGTTTTTCCTGTGGTTGACTTTTAGTTTCATTGCATTGTGGCCAGAGAAGATGCATGGTATGATCTTAATATTTTTGTATTTGTTGAGTCCTATTTTGTGACCTAATATGTGATCTGTTCTGGAGAATGTTTCGTGTGCATTTGAAAGAATGTGTATTCTGCTGTTTTAGAATGAAGTGTTCTGAATGTATCTGTTAAGTCCATCTGGACCAGAGTGTCATTCAAAACCACAGTTTCCTTTTTGATTTTCTGTTTGAATGATCTGTCCATTGATGTAAGTGGAATGTTAAAGTCCCCCACTATTATTGTCATATTATAAATTTGTTCTTCTTAATTGTTTGTTCTTCTTAATTGTAATATGTTTGGGTACTCCCGTGTTGACTGCATAAGTATTTACAAATTGTTATATCTTCTTGTTGGATATTCCCCTTTATGACTATACAGTGTCCTTTTCTGTCTCTTGTTATGGTCTTTGTTTTAAAGTCTAGTTTGTCCAATATAAGTATTCCTACTGTAGCTTTCTTTTGACATCCATTTGCATGATAAATGTTTCTCTATCCCTCATTTTCAATATGCTGGTGTCCCTAGGTCTAAAATGAGTGTCTTGTAGGCAGCATATAGATAGTCTTTTTTTTTTTTTAATCCATTCTGAAATGCTATGGCTTTTTATTGGAGCATTTTGTCTAGTTATATTCAAAGTAATTATTGATAGATATGAATTCCATTTAATTACTTGTTTTGTCATTATTTTATGAGATTTTCTCTGATCCTTTGTTGTCTTTGTCACTTTTGGTCTCTCTTTTGCACTCAAAGAGTCACTTTTAATATTTCTTGCAGGGCTGGTTTAGTGGTCATGAATTCCTAGTTTTTGTTGTCTGAGAAACTCTTTATCTCTACTTCTATTCTGAATGATAGCCTTGATGAATAGGGTATTCTTGGCTGCATATTTTTCCCATTTAGCACTTTGAATATATCATGCCACTTCCTTATGGCTTGCCAAATTCCCTTTGAAAAATCTCCTGCTAGTCTTATGGGTCTTTTCTTACCAGTTTCTGGCTTCTTTTGTCTTGCTGCTTAAGATTTTTTTTCTTTTTCACAATATTTTGAAAATTTAATTATAGTGTGTCTTGGTGTCGGCCTGATTTTGTTGATTTTGGGGGAAGTTCTTTGTGCTTCATGGATCTGAATGTCTGTTTCCTTCTTCAGATTAGGAACTTTTTAGCTATTATTTTTTTAATGTTTTTTTTTGGCCCCATTTTCTCTCTTGTTCTGAGACTATAATACAAATTTTATTACATTGGATGGAATCACTGAGTTCCTAAGTGTATTCTCATATGGAATAATTCTTCTTTCTCTCTTTTGCTCAGCTTTATTATTTTCCATTATTTTCTCTTCTAGGTCAGTAATTAGTTCCTACGCTTTCTCCAGCCTGCTATTTATTGCATCAAGCTTGTTTCCAGTCTCATGTATTGCATCTTCATCTCTGACTGATTCTAACACTTTTATTTCTGTAGTAAGGGTCTTACCGATGTCTTCTCTTCTCACACCCAATGAGTATCCTTATTAATGTTGCTATATTTAAATTTTTTTAAATGTTTATGTATTTATTTTGAAAAAGAAAGAGGGGGATCACAAGGGGGAAGGGGCGGAGAGAGAGGGAGAGAATTCCAAGCAGGCTCCAAGTTGTCAGTGCAGAGCTGGATGTGGGGCTCGATCTCATGAACCATGAGGTCATGACCTGAGCTGAAATCAAGAGTTGGATGCCTAACCGACTGAGCCACCCAGGTGTTCCATGATCTCCATGATGGCTCCTTTAAATTCCCCACGAGGCATGTTGCTTATATCTGTTTGCTTAGATCTTTGTCCGTGGCCTTAATTTGTTCTTTCATTTGGGAAAAATTCTTCTCTTGGTATTTTGTCTACATCTCTGCTTTCTTCTCTGTGTTAGAAAAGACAGTTCTGTCTCCTTCTCCTGAAAGTAATGGCCTTATTAAGAAGAGATCACAGAGTACCCAGGGGCCTTCATTTCAGGGATTGCCTCTGATGTGTGCTGTGTGTGCTCTGTTGTTGTGTTGTGGCTGCTCTATCCTTCGGGACAGTCATCTGCAGAGGCTCTCCTTGTCTGCTGTGGACAGTGTTGGGTCCCGGGACTGAATGTGGTGAGTTTTAACTAGATGTGCTCTGATTTGCTTGTGAAATGAGATCTGGCACCAACACCACCAGTGTTTCAGCCCAGCATAACACTGTGGCAGGGAAATACGGTGTGGGTAGGGGTTTGTACTAGTCTTCTGGGGGAGGAGCCTGCCACACTGGGCCTGAGGCACACTTGACAGAGAAGGACATTCCTACCAGAGTGCAGGGGGGGATGGGGCTTGGTGTAGCAATTTAGGCAGCCAGTGTTCAAGTTGTGCTACTTGCGGCAGGTGGCTCTGTGTTTATGCTGAGGAAGTACTAAATATATTCTAGTCGGGTTCTTTGATATATGCGTATTATAGAGAAAAAGAGAATGGTCTGTGAAGACTAGTTAACAGTCTCTGCTTATATAGACTATGTTACTTAACCAATATCACACAGCTAGAATATGTCCAACTGTAGATAGGAATTCAAATCTACCTGATTTTTCATGCTGTGCTATTAACTCTACAAATGGCTGAAAAATGAACCAAGAATTTGTATTTGAGTTATAACTTGCCATAATGTATCTTATAGGTGCCTTTCCAACCAGTAGCTTTTTAAAGAAAAATATTTAAGTTAGTAAATATTTCTGGGATTTAGTAGTTAACCCTGTTCCCATAAAAAATGGAAAATATTTAATAAGATATTTAATTAGCCTTTTTTAAAAGATATTTTAATAAAATAAAAATAATTTGTTAACTGGAAATTTATAGGCAATAAAGATGATTTAATCTCAACAGTCAGATACATTGTTTCAGAAAATAATTAGTTTTTGTTAATACTTATCATTTTACTTAATTCAAAATAAGTGTGATAAATGAGGGGAGATGAATGATGGTTGAATGATAAAAATATCATAAAAAATGACATAAATAGTGATACCTCATAGGCAGTATAAAGTTACCTGTATATTAAAGTCACAGACACTTGATTTTTCTAGAATTATACTGAATCTGCTAACATTTGCACGCTTGTCTCTCTGAATCAGTTTGTTTATATCTTTACAAAATATGTAAGCTTCTTCCTCTAGAATATCTAATTCTCATCCTATTTTTTTGGATATGAGCAAGAGAATACTTCCAATAATTTCATTTTATTTCTGGTCAACGTCTAGCATCTTCTCAGTTTTCTTCCACAGATTTATCTTCCCAAAGTTCATAATTACTGCTGCTCTGTGTACCGCTAAGCTCGAGTAGTAAACATTTGGGTGTAATTTACCCTTGTGGGCTAAGATGTTGACACAGACATATGTGAGATCCCTGTGGGGCTAGATAAGACTCAGTATGGACCAGGGTTAGGAAATGGCTCTTCCTTCCCTGCTTCCATGAAAACAGAGGGATCCAGTAAATCAATCTAGGTAATACACTATTACATAAACTATCAGATAAATTTATCAAGGGACAATAATAAAGCATATTTAGTAGTATATAACATTTATGTATTTGTAACATTTATACACTTATATTTTTGGATATATGATATGTAAATCTATTTTTGAATTCTTGTGCAAGACCCTGCAAAGGTTAGGATTAGGCCTGCCTCATATTTTTCCAGGATGGAAGAAATTTAATTTCTTTTGTTAAAAGAGCACTTCTATATCTTTATGGCTCTGTGAAGTTATTTCTCCTAAAATATAACCTTTTATTTCCCATCACTTTATTCTTCCCTGTAATTTCCTCAGATATCTACAATTAGCTGACATACCTGTCACAATTGCTATAGGAAACATCTCTTAGATAAGCCTCCAACCCACCCTGACCTTATCATCTTCCTTAAGCACACAAAATTCCACCACTAAGTTCTTCATACACAGAAATTGTAGAGTTGCTCATGATGTGAAGCAGACTATCTTATCTCTACATATTTTTATTATACCATAGTTCTCTTATTCCATGTATTACTTGTTAACTTGTATAATTGTTACCTGCATAGTTATTTTAACCCACCCTCTTTAATGTAAGCTCCTTGAGGGCGTGGACTGTATCTCACCTATATGAGCTCCCCCCCACACATCCAATTTTTTTACAATCTCTCTCTTTCCATAGTACACATACACTGTAATTATCATACTCTAGTGTTTATAGATTTCATCAGTGTTAAGCCAGTAGGTGGATGTATAAATCATTTCAGTGGTACTTACTAACCACATTTATATCACATTTCATGTGAATTTTGTCTTTGAAATTTATCTTTTAGAAAATTAAAATTTATTATAAACTAGATTTAGTAGAAAAAACTACAAGAATAGGTCTTGCTTCAAATAAGTTCAATGGAAGTAAATGAAATCTAAAAGCTCTGTGTTGAATTTTTAGAAATCTTATTTTATATCCTTTCTATCTTTTTTTCTTATTTCTAGCACATTACAGAACTCTAAATTAAATTTAACTATGGGTTTTTAGATGTAGTTTATCTCTTGGATGAATCAATTAGCATAATTGATTGGCTTGAGCCAAAAGTATCTGCATTTCACACTCCCCAAATTACTAGTTGCCAAATTATTCTATGGTTAATTAAAATATCATTGGTATGAGACAGTCATGAATATCTTGAAGAGTTGGTTTTTTTAAATAGCATTTTCTTACTGGGAGCTACAACTTTATATTTTTCAGAAATGTATGTGGCTGTGCCTGAGCTAAGTGTAGGATAGATTTTCTGTAAGCTTGAATGGTAATTGTTAGAATCATTTTCTTCCACTAAATTCATTAAAGAGAAGATTTAGTCATTATGGTTTTGTTTTTGCAAATCAACCCTATAGTAAATAATGGTTTGTTTTAGTTTTAATATGACATAGGCTATTTATATTTAGCACAAATGCCTTATGTAATCCACAGAAACTGCCAAAATACTTTAATTATTCAAAAATATTTATAATTATGATGTACACTAGTTATTTAAAGGTAACACTGTGGTGAGATTCTGAAAACCCAGTTGCCAATTCTTCACTGTGTTAATGTGTAGTTTTTTTTTAAAATAATGGTACTTACAGGGCACCTGAGTGACTCAGTCAGTTAAGTATTCAACTTCAGCTCAGGTCATGATCTCGCACTCCATGAGTTCAAGCCCCACGTCATGCTCTGTGCTGACAGCTCGGAGCCTGGAGCCTGCTTCAGATTCTGTGTCTCCCTCTCTCGGACCCTCTCCCATTATGCTCTTTCTCTGTCTCAGAAATAAATAAAAATTTAAAAAAATATTTTAAAAAATAATGGTACTTACTCTAAGGATTATTCTGTATGTAAAATGAGATAATACATGCTAAGTGTGTAATTGTGTTATTTATTTAATTAACACTAGTCCAATAGTATTTCTCTGTTAATTTTATTATTTTTTTTACCTCTCTAGTTTTCATATTCCTTACAGTAACATGAAGGTTTGTACTGATTAATCTTTAAAGTTCTCTTTTCTCCTGAAATTCTATTGTGATATGATCTATATAAATGTTAGCTTATTATCTGTTGAAGGGATAGTGAGAGATAAATCTCTGAATCTTTTCTTCTGTCTGATGGCAGAGGTCACTTTTTCCTATTGCTAAATATTCTCATGGATCTCAGAATAGCATTTTATAACCTATAGTTTTATGAATATTTTACCAGAATAAAATTTACATTTATGAAATCTGATCAATTAGCATTTAGTCAGGAAATAACAGTTTCAGTGACTGTGTTTTATTTTGCTGTTCTAGAAAACTTTATTACAATTTAAAATGCCTCGTCTCATTTGCTTAGTATGAAAATGATGGTGAACATGTGGGAGAGTTGAGATTGCTACTTGGTTCACTTCTACCTATTAAACTAAAAATCCTCCAAAACATGAATTTATTCAACAGCTACTCCAGAAGCTACTACATCCAACATGTTTTGAATGATATTTTGTAAGACAAATATAAGAATATTACAATGGACCTAAAGAAAAGTGACAGGGGTTAGACATGTAACTGGAGAGGTTTCCCAACCCAGATTAGAAATGTTTTTTCACTCTGATGTGAGAAAATTGATAAAGGGAAAAGGAATAAATAAGGTAACCTAAGAAAGATGACACAAATGGGGTACCCCATCACACAGAAAAATCAATAAGAATTTGTTTGTATAAAACTATAAGCAGCAATGTACTTTATATACTCTAGGAAGAGGTCATGTATAACAAATCTCCATAAGTGTTACCTAGGATACTGGCAATGGAAGAATAACTATGCTGGGATAGATTCTAGGGTGTTTTCAGTGCATTCTGATGTTTTCTTTTTCTCCATATGAGAGGAATTAAAGACTATGCCAAATGAAGATGGGCTTAGAGGATGATGAAATCAATTAAGTTCCTAGAATCATATACTTTAAGAAGGACAACCAAAATCAAATTAAATTTTATCTTGCAGGCTTAAGATCAGGAATTGTGATCTTTATGAAAAAACTCAACAATTTAATGATGTTAATGGTATAGTAGAAAGTCTGGGAGTCAAGACAATGAGCTTATTACTCTAGAGTAAGCAACTTATCCTCTTTGATCCTTACTATAAAACTTACAAAATTGAGAAATCTTAAAATGCCCCTGAACCCTAAAACATTGTTTCTTTGGAGACCAAGATCAAATTGCAATTAACATCCCCTGCATCCACTTCAGTATTTTTCCTTACACCCCTCTAAGATTAGAATATAATCAATTTTTATTATCAGTGTCAAGTAACTTAAATAATGTACTTATAGTCTCTTTCTATGATCTATGAGCAAAGGTAACAATTTTTGTGTTCATATATTCATTAGTATATCTTCATTTTTAGTAGATCAATATAGTTAGGACTTTTATTAAAAATAAACTAAAAGACAAAGGATAAGTTTAAACTAATATATTTGAGAGAGATATAGTCATGATTTAAAGAGCAACAACCGGGGCGCCTGGGTGGCGCAGTCGGTTAAGCGTCCGACTTCAGCCAGGTCACGATCTCGCGGTCCGTGAGTTCGAGCCCCGCATCAGGCTCTGGGCTGATGGCTCGGAGCCTGGAGCCTGTTTCCGATTCTGTGTCTCCCTCTCTCTCTGCCCCTCCCCCGTTCATGCTCTGTCTCTGTCTGTCCCAAAAATAAATAAAAATAAATAAATAAAGAGCAAAATCTGCGTGAGAAGAATCATGGGGAGAACAAGAGAAGCAGGGAATATTTCTGTGTCAGAGAAGAATCATAGAATGTGGAATAGAAGAATCATAGAATGTGGAATAGAGTGTACATTTGCTAAGGTTCTGAAGTACAAATGTATCTGGAAGTTATTCTGCCTACTTTGAAGCTTTGGACTGTCTGGCATGGCTACAACGATCTCATGAGGGATCCCTTATAAATGGATAATGCAAATTGTACCAAATTATCTTACTACAACTTAATGATTAGACTAGGAAACATTGTTGGACCTCAAAACAGCCACCTCTTACTCTGACCAGCAGACTACATAATCATTCTGCAATTGAGTTGCCTTTAAAACAGTTACCCGTGAAGTTAATGAAATAATTTTGCAGGAGAATTTAATATATTCTCACATTATGAGGTTCTGAGATCATGAGGTTGGCTGTTTACTTTCAGAACACTGAGAACAGAAAACATTCCATCTTTTTGAATATTCTGAGTATCAAGGGACTTCCTAAGGTAGAATTCACCTATGATTTTATATAGACTACATAAACACACAGAGAAAGAGTAACCTTAAAGCAAAACAATGAATCAGAAAACATATGAAGTCATAAGGTGCAAGAAGTAGAATTTATCAGGAAATGTACTGACACAAAGTCAAATAACATGGCTGAAAAAGAAGAAATTGTAAGGAAACTATAATTAAAAATCCAGGATGGAATGTTCTCCAACATAATCTGAATATATGGTCTTGCTTTCCCACATAGACATCCTTCCCCTACTGGGGCTCTTGTAAAGCCTGTGCCTCCCAGTCTTATCTAACAGTATGGGTCTGAATTGTTTGGGAAATAAGAGTAAAGGAAAACTTAGATATTATCTGAAACCCTTTTGTGTTTTTATTCCTCTGAACCTCTGAACCAACTTTCTACCTGAAGTCCTTCTTCTGTCTTCTCTTTCACTTTTCTAAACCCCATGCATCTGTTGACACCAAGTACCAATGTCAGGGTCAAAAAGTAGTCTCTTTAGAAATGTTAATAGAAACCTAATTTTTTTTTATATTTGTCTTATTTAATTGGATAAAGTTTGATTAATATATTAGAAAATAGAATACTTCTGTAATTGTGGAATCTAAATATTTTCACCTATTGCTGTTGGTTAAATTGTATTTGCATATATGTAATACATATGATGATGTAAGTGCAAAGGTCCTGCAACTAGAATGTGCCAACCACACTTAAGGAATAGCAAAGGGCTAAGGAGGGTAAGGAGACAGACTCTAAAGGCATTAGATTCATTCTGAATTACATGGGAAGTCACTGGATGATTCTCAAACTGTATTAATGAAGTAGAAGATGAGATTTACCTTTTGAAAGAATTACTTTATCTGCTTTGTAGAGAATTGGCTGAAGGATAAAAAGCTAGAGTTTCAGCAACCAGGATGGTTAGGAGGCTATTGCAATAATTCAGAAGAGAGTTAAAGATAGCTTAAAGAAAAGTTTAGAAAAGGAGGGGTGTTACAGATCAGAAATCCTCAGTTTTTGTACATTTTGAAGGTTCATTTGAGAATATTTGCTATTAATTTTGATGTGAAAATTGAAAGGACTGATATTATTGCTAAATTGTCCAGAAAAACTGTAAAGTAAAGTTACTACCCACCAAGACAGGAAAGACAGTTTAGGGAGTAGCAACAACAGGAGTCACACATTTAAAAACATTTAACCTAGCATAAGTTCAAGGGATATGTATGTGATAGGATATTGAGTAGAGAATTTTCCTTATGCCCTGCAAAACAGCACTGGAGTCCATTGTCATAGGCAATGAACTCTAGATTCACATATTTTGTAAAAGTCTACTCATAAATAGAGCCAGGAACTATCTTCCAGGGCTTACAAAATCAGATCAAACCATGCCTTTCACAATAGACTCCTTTTCCCCTCACTCTCCTATTCCATCACGCACCGCTCTAGTGTATGTAATCAAATCACTAAGGAGGGGGAGAAAAGGGAGAAAGTCCTGCGCTATCACTGATGGTAAATAAAATGGTTTTACTTACCCTTGTTTTGGGGAAAGAAGTGATATTTTTTCCTCACCAAGCAGAGTAAACATTTATAAGTATAGATCCACCTTATAGACATAGAAATTGAAGGTTTCTTCAAGGTAGGAGACTGGTATCTTATTTTATGACAGGAAGATAACTGCACCTTAAGTCTCAAAATATTTATGCTACTATATGAGAACTCTTTGGGAAATTTGACACATGTTCCTGGACTCAGTGTTTAGTGTCGTTGTTGTTGTTGTTGTTGTTGTTGTTGTTGTTGTTATTGTTGTTAATTGAAGACGATGTAGCTTGAGATAGAAGCCTAAAGCAAACAATTAAGAAGAATCTAGAAGTGCCTGGGTGGCTCATTTGATCAAGGGTCTGACTTTGGCTTAGGTCATGATTTCCTGGTTTGTGAGTTCATTGCCCCTGTCAGGCTCCAAGCTGACAGTGCAGAGCCTGTTTGGGATTCTCTCTGCCCTCCCCAGTTTGTGCACGTTCTCTCTCTCTCTCTCTCTCTCTATCTCTATCTCTATCTCTATCTCTAAATAAATAAATAAATAAATAAATAAATAAATAAATAAACTTAAAAAAGAAAGAATCTATGGCATCTCTGCAAAAAAAAAAAAAAAAGGCAGTGAGAACTACTTAGTGGTTCCTTTGGCTCCATCTTTGGGCATGGAGGTTAGAGATGGCTCATAGGGCTGTCCAAGGGTCTGCTGTGCCAGTAAAAGTGACACACTACCCAGAGATGACTTATAATGGACTACTACTAGAGCCATATTAGACAAAGATGCTCCTTTATAAAGAGCTCCTCACAGAGGGAACAGAGCAAAGCTTACCATTGTTCCTAGAATTTGATCATGGTGGGCTGAAGCCATTAGTAGGAGGCATAAAAAAAACAAGCCAGAATGAAAACATAGATATCTTCTTACTAAACAAAATGAACAGATTATAAATGAAGTTACCTGCCTCTTCTATTATGCTTTTCAACTTCAGTCCCATAGTTATAAGATTCTTCAAAACAGAGAGAAAGACTGTATCTCAGAATCAGACCATGATACCCACTCTCTTCATATGCTAGGTTCTGGGTTAGGAGGAGGAGAAGTAAAAGTGGCCATTCTCTTCTTCCCAACTCCAACTGCTATCGGAAACTGGGTACTTCTGAGAGAAGTGGATTGCATATGATTAAATCAATAGTTAAGATTGGGTTTTCAAACATAATTGTTTTTAATACTTAATATGAAAGAGTGAATAATTATCTGAGATTATCCAGATACATATTTACAGATCAGGAAGTAGAGACTTAATGTTCGTAGTTGAAAGTAATGATAGGAGAAAAAAATTCTAAACTCTAACTTCTTTACTTAGGTCAGAACTTTGTAAATCATAACATATACCTTAATATAGATTATATTTCTGCATTTGAATAATCTCCTATATTATTCCTTGCTGTAATGTAGTTGTAAGAGAAAACATAATAATTATGTCTCTTAGCCCTTCAAAAGATATCTGCAGCAGTAACAAATTTAGTGCTTTCCTAAAATATTAATGTAAAAATTACATTTAATGAGAAATGCCCTCTCCTCTGAATTTACACAAATTTTGTTGTGAGGATGCAAAGCGATAGTCTTCACAGAACTAGAATAAAGAATCCTAAAATTTGTATGGGAACACAAAAGACTTAAAATAGCAAAACAATCTTGAAAAATAAAAGCAAAGCTGGAGGTATCACAATTCCAGAGTTTAAGCTGTATTACAAAACTGTAAGCAACAAGATAGTATGGTACTGTCACAAAAACAGACACATAGATCAATGGAACAGAATATAAAACCCAGACATGGCCCCATAAATGTATGACCAATTATCTTCGACAAAGCTAGAAAGAATATATCATGGAAAAAGAGACCGTTGATTCAGCAAATGGTATTGAGAAAACTGGATGGCGACATGCAGAAGACCTTTCACCAACAGATGACATATCTCATATTGAACTATTAGTAATGTCCCAAGACAATGGAAAACAACAATCTCTATACACTATTCCCTGGTTTTTGAAACTTCATGTTATGCCACTTTACATTTGCAAAAGGCTTACATTAGTACCTTTTTTTTTTTTTTTGGCTAACCTAAAGAAATCCAAAGAAACTTCTTTGCTTTTATGAAAAATAAAGGAAAAGGAAAAATAGAGGTCAGTATTTGATTTTTGATTTTTTTTGTAGTGAGCCATTAAAGAGACAGTGTATATTCTGAGCAGTGAGAGTGGCCCTGCCAAGCTCTTTATTCAGAAATTACACTCAACATCTCAATATCAAGCCTCTATCACTTTGAACTGTGTCTGAGCATCTGTGCTTTATCTCAATTTTGTATACCTATTTTGTATATCTACTATACTATATATATTTTGTATGTCTATTAGCAAGATGTGTCCTAAAGTATTAGAAAAGCCCAAGAAAAGTTATTTCATAGGATCTGAGAATGTTCAAAATTTTTTTCATATAATTAGTGATAATTGCTTCCTTGCTTTACACCATTTTGCTTATGGAGGTTTTCATAGGAGTGCTCTACTTTCTGATAGTAAAGGAAACCTGTTACCAGCAAGCTAATATAACACTGAAAATGTAAAGGAAAATATATGAAATAAAAATGATCAACAATTTCAAACTTTAGACGTCAACAACCTCAGTCATTCCTTTATTATAGTTGTGATTTGTTCATTGAAAAAGACATGATTTTAACTATTGATATTACCTGTCAATTTTTAATGTATTGAAGAGACTTCATCTGTTTTTTTCTTTTTCAAATACACAGCAAATTTGTTTCTTTTTCTCTTGTGTATTTTGTTGCTTCACTTTATTTGGAAAAATTTACCCTTAAATATTTATAAACAAACTAGTAGGGTATATCTTGATCAATCACTGTTCAATATAGTTAGAGACAGAGCTTTTAAAATGTATTATGCTGCAAGATGACACTGAAGAGCAAAACATTTAACTCTGAGGGAGGCTAGAGATACCTCTCTTTTTGTAAGCCGGAGGCCAACAAGTATGCAAACATGTTCATTTCATTTGGAAATGTTAGGACGTATCCAGATGCCCAGATAACTTTAGTAGTTAAAGCCAACTAGTTGGATGCTTCAGAAATTCTGAACAGAAGTTGAGATTACACTTCAAATACAGAAAAAAATCAATAAAAACTTATTCAAACATAATTTGTTAGTTGTAGTTAAATAAGCATTTTCCTCCAGATCAGTTTCAGTGATTGCACTGTAATAGTGGTTTTAACCTAGAATTAAAGATGATCCTTCCTTAGGTGTAACTTTTCATGCCAGGTTTTCAGCTGGTAGCTGTTCCACTCACAAATTGACTGAAATGATTGCCGACTCTTGGTGAAAAGAAGCATAATGGAGCAATGATGCTATCAATCTCTGATTTCCTTGGTTCTTCTCAGAAATAGCCATTAAATTTGTGCAACATGCAGCATTGCCCTGTTGATGAGCCTTTCCTAATCAGGCCGAAGAGATTTGTTGTTGTTCTTAGTGTTGTTGTTGTTGTTGTTGCTGTTGTCCCTCCCCCCCCCACACCGTCTGCTGAAGGTTTGAAAATTAGTAAACATTCCTCATTCATCCATTTACTTGTTCAATAATATTACTTGAGGCCCTAGGGCATGCTAACCACTGGGATGATATATTAGTTCTGGTCCAACTAAAACAGAAACTACCTTGTAATTTGAACAGAGGAAGTTTATTATATAAAGAATTGTTAATATTAAGAGGGAACTCGAGTAATAATGAATTGACTCATAAGAAGTAAAGAGACATCTAAAGAATACAGGAACCACACTACACTAGGGCTTGGAGAATGCCCAAGGAAGAGCTCCTTACCCCATGCTGAGATCTAGACAATGATGCTGACAGTACAGCCATGACTCACTGAAAGATAAATCACTATGGTGCCACACCAGTGCAAACTGACGCAAGTTCATATTCAGATTGCAACAGAAAGCACTCAGGGGGATATATGTTATCTGAGGCACTCCAAAAGAGTTGTTGACAGAAGTTGACAGGTGGTAGATGCTGTTGGTTACCATGGACTACAGGAGCCAGAAAGAAGTTGTCCCAATTGCAGGAGCCTAGCGATGGAAAAAGTGTCCCATACCGTAGGAGATTTGCATTGGTTGCCTATCTATCTTCTACTAAACTGCTTGATGATTTTCTAAAGCATGCTATGCCATACATTATTTTGCAGCAACTCTACATTTTGTTATGGGCCCATGAAGGAGATTATCATGCAAGACATCAGGCAATGTTAAATTTTCAAGAGAAAGTTCCATTTTTTTTTCACCAGCTGGAATGACCTGTAGTGATTGAGTAAAGATATGAGTGATGTTCTTGAGTATGAGCCTTAAATATGGAATATACAGTCATCCATTTTTATATGGAATGGTTCCAAAAGCTGCTTGGGTTCCCAGTACATGATATGGATACCATATGCATTAGCATCTGCAAAAAGACCACACTGACCTATTTTATTAATAGGATGGCTCATTGTACTTTGGCTAGAGGATTTGTCAAAATAGAATTATGTTCTCCATTCTCTGGTACATTTCATTTTAGGATAAGGAATTTTACTGTTGTTTTTATTTTCTAATACATAGAAAATTTGTGAAATTAAAGCTCTTAAAAAGAATATATTGTTTTCCCAATAAAACTCTTAAATAAAATATCCCGTCTTTCTATGATGAAGCTAACAAGTCATGGGAGCATCCTCAATTTTTATGTGGTAGAGACTTCTGACTGCAATAAGATAGTATGCCTGGTTTACTAGAGAAATTTTCCATAACATGGGAACCTGGCAATACATGTGTAGTATCTCTGTATCTGTATTAGTTTTCTACTACTGCTTTAACAAATTGTCACAGATTTGGTAGCTTAAAAAATGTGTTATAGTTCTACAAGTCAAAAAGCTCATATGGGTCTTATGGGGCTAAAATCAAGGTTCTGGCAGAGCTACACTAACACTATTGTCATAGAAGAGCATGCTGTTTAATTTCCACATACCTGTGAATTTTCCAGTTTTCCTTCTGATGTCTAGTTTCATTCCATTGTGGTCAGAAAAGATGCTAGATATTTCAACCATTTTAAATTTGTTCACACTTGTTCTGTAACATAACATGTGATCTATCAGAGAATGTCCCATGTGCCCTTGAGAAGAATGTGTATTCTGCTGCTGTTGGGTAGGATACTCTGTATATATCTATTAGGTACATTTGGGCTATGATGTTGTTCAAGTTTACTGTTCTGTACTGATTTTCTATAAATGTGCTATCTACTATTGAAAATAGGGTGGTAGTCTTTTATTATTATTGTATTGTTGTCTATTTGTTCCTTCAGATACGTGCACGTTTCCTTTACAGATTTGGTGCTTAGATGTTGGTACATATATTTTTATGATTATTATATTCCTGATGAATTGGTTCCTTCATAGTTACATAATAGCCTCCTTTGTCTTTTGTGACAAGTAGACTTGAAGTCTATTTTGTCTGCTATCATTTGATTATCATTTCATAGAAGATAAAACAAGATTTTTGCTTGGTTATTTTTAATTGTTTCTCTTTATCAATATTCTCATTTTGTTCATATATCATTTTCTTCATTTTATTTGGTATTGTAATCAGTGTTCTCTTAGAAATCACTTAGCTTGAAACTTATTTGTATTCTTTGTCAATAATTCCTAGATCTCCAATTCCTTAGGCTTGGTAACTAGATATTTATTTTATCCATTCAATTGTGTCATGTTTTCCAAATATTCATGTTCTTTGTAGTTTTGTTTTGGTGTCTGCAAATTTTGAAGAAACAGTCACTTCTCTCTGGCTTTGATTGGGAAATAACTTCACCATTCTGGCTAGAGATTCTGAGCTTTGTTTCTAAGTGCCTCAGCTGTCTAGTCTTTTTATTTAATTTTTCTATCAGGAGCTCATAATCTCTTATATATGTCACTCTCCCCTATTGATTTTTAAGTCTGTAAGATACTATCTCTAAGCCACTTTTAAAACAGAAAAAAAAGTGCTAAAAGGCTAACATTTTAGTTGCAAGGAGTATAACAATATAATGAGTGAAAGTAAATTTCTACTTTCTTAGCTTGAATGTCCTTTGTGTTGAACATTTCAAGTAGGCATGTATGTTGACCACAAAAAATAATTGAAGTTTATTGGTAAATTAATAAACTTTAGTCATTGTTCCAATAAACCAAAATAGGCTCTTGAGAGAATGAGCTTTATCTGCATATAGATAAAAACAATGAACTGTTGCTTTAGATTTTAAAATTGAAAGAAAACTTTTTCTTTAGGATATTTCAGGTAGGAGACAACAGGTGTTGTAGCATCCTTTAATAGAGACAGAAGTAAATGACTGCGCAATCTGCTTGTTTCCCTAGGAGAATAGTTGTGTTATTATTAGCACTACCAAGGGAAACAGATTTTATGCTGGCGAATAAGTTGGCAATCTGAATGACCGGCTCCATTTCACAAAGTCACTTTACAACAGAAAAGTTATATAATAATGCATGGAGCCTGTCTCTGTGAATAATTGGCTTCCTTACAAAGCTCAAGATGATAAATAAATAAATTTAAGCACCATCAGCGATAAATTATTATGTTTACAAAATTAAATTCTAATATACATAATAAATTACATGGTTTCCAAAACAATGTTTGTCTTGTCTTACTGGCTCTATCACCATATTTAAACAGGTTTAGCACTTCAGTTGAATATCTTTTTTGGCTTTTTTTTTTTTTTTGATAGGCCAAATTGACTAGCATAGAATGGTGTATAGTTTATTTAGTTTCCTCATCTTTGCTTATTATCTGTTTTCGGAGATAACTGTTTAACAACTTCTATTCTGTCTTCAGACTTTTAATGTACTATGTTCTCCTAGTTGTTCTTCTATATGGCCCTCTTCTCTTCCATTTTTTTTTTCCTCTAACTCCTCACCCTACAGAAACTCTCTGAGCTCTGACTACATCATTTTTTCTGTAATTATTCTTATTCCTTAGAGAATTTTACCTAGGTATTTAGATTTAAATCATATTTATGCACAAATATTTCTAAAATAACACTTTACACCAAGCTCACTCAAAAATATCTCTACCGTATCTCTACTTTGAAGTCTAATGAGCATGTCAAATTTCCCTGTAAAATCTAAGTATTGATTGATTCCCTTTTCAAAACTGTGCATGACTTAGTCTTTCATAAATTTGCAAAAGCACAAACATTAACCCTCTTTTTGCAGGGCAGAACCCTGTAGTTATCTTTCTCTAAACTCTCTCTCCATATCTTATTGACCACTTTTGAAAGTGTACCTTAAAATTAGGTCATGAAAGTATCATATAAATCACCTCCACCTCCATTAGACTGTCCAAATCAATGTTACGTCTCCCATATTGTAATCATCAAACTTGTTATCCTGACTCTACTCTTTCACATTTTATAATATTTGATAAAACAGCATATGAGTGTATATGTGTGTATTTATATAAATGCTATAGGAATTTTGAAAATAAAAGTACATTCATAAACTCATCAAATTCCTGTTACTAGATCTGTTACATAAAACTCCCCTCTTCACCTTACTTTTCCTTCAGAGGAAATCATTTCTGTAAACATTTTGCTTTCTCTACCACCAAAAACAATTGGAAAGCTGTATGAAGAATGTGACACAGGAGAGTCTGGGTGGTTCAGTCGGTTGAGCATCCGACTCTTGATTTTGGCTCTGGTCATGGTCCCAGGGTCGGGGGACAAGCCCAGCATTGGGCTCTGCGCTTGAGTGTGGAGATGGCTTGGGATTCTCTCTCTCTCCCTCTGCTTCTCTCGCCCTCTTGAGTATTCTGTCTCTCTTAAAAAAATCTTGGGGCGCCTGGGTGGCGCAGTCGGTTAAGCGTCCGACTTCAGCCAGGTCACGATCTCGCGGTCCGTGAGTTCGAGCCCCGCGTCGGGCTCTGGGCCGATGGCTCGGAGCCTGGAGCCTGTTTCCGATTCTGTGTCTCCCTCTCTCTCTGCCCCTCCCCCGTTCATGCTCTGTCTCTCTCTGTCCCCCAAAAAAAAAAAAAAAAAAAAAAATCTTAAAAACTACGTGAAAGAAAAGTTTTTGGACATTTTATAGTAGTCATAAAGAACTGTGATCTCTGAGAGAAACAATACAATTGAGGTGAACCCAGTGGCTTCTCCAGTTTTCTTTCTAGGAACACATTCTGGACTACAGTGCAAGGAGGGGAATTCCAGGGTGGTGGTGCTTTTGAGGTGAGGAAACTGAGATTGTGGCCAAAGTTGGCTCAGGGGGCAGGAGAATAACTCCAGGTGTCTACATGGGGACTTCTTTAAGTATCTGCATAAAAATAAACTATGGATGCAAAGGGTGATGCACAGCAAAAAATTACCCCCAGAGTAAAGGTACTCCAGATCCGTCGCTGCCCTCACTTGACTCCAGTGGTAGTTTAGCTCTGCCACTAATGTGTGATGCGTGTGTGTACTTTTTTCCTGAATGCCTCAGATGATCAATAAAAATCTCCACTCCCAGGTTTGGCTGTCTGGAGATTAAATATCTCTACACTCTGTCTGAGCTCTGGAAATTATTTAGTTTACATTGTCCTGGTTGATATTTTTGATAGTAATTTTGTCATTACAATATTATATTTCTTTATAAACGCTAAAACATTGTCTTCCATATTTCCTTCTTATATCCATCTAAATTTATATGACAAAATATAGAGAGATTCAAATTCATTTTTTTCTTGATGGATAACCAATTTACCCAGCAAAATTTATTGAGCAACTTATCCTTTCCTCCTGATCTACAATGGATTCTCTGTTGAATCAACTTTATATATATATATGAAAGGATTTGGTTTTAGACCATTTACTATTTTATTGCTCTGTGCCAATACCACATTTTTTTTTTACTAGATCTTTATAATATCATTATATCTTATAAAGAGTCCCTTTACCAGCAACTTGCTCATTTGGAGTGACTATGAAATTCTTAGGTCTGCTTTCTTCTTTCTCTTGATCTTTGTAAACATATTAGAATCAGCTTGTTAGTTTCATGAAATACCATATCGTGAGTTTGATAGAAATTATATTCTGTCTACAGATCAGTATGGAATATGACGAAAAAATGTTTTTAGGAATAAAATCTAAATTTTAATTGCACACGGATTATAAATTGGGCAGTAATACCCATTAATAAAACTATGATTACAGAATTGAATATGTACATACCTTTATAAGTTTTTTAATGTTTATTCATTTTTGAGAGACACAGAGAGACAGAGCATGAGTGGGGAGGGACAGAGAGAGAGGGAGACACAGAATCTGAAGCAGGCTCCATGCTCTGGGCTGACAGCACAGAGCCTGACATGGGGCTGGAACTCATGAACTGGGAGATCATGACCTGAGCAGAAGTTGGACACTTAATGGACTGAGCCACCCAGCCGCCCCATATACATAGTTTTAATTAAGAATCACAAAACATGGTGAAAGTATTAATACATATATACTAATCTGATCTTGGTTGCAGAGTTACTTAGAGGAGTTTTAAAGTACACTCAGGCAAAAGAAGAAAAAGAGGAAAAGAGGAAAATAGCCATTTTATTTTAGGGAGGCAATCCTACTAAATGAATACATCTGCAGGAGTGTTCATGAGACAAAGTCATGCTATTCCTCAATGGTTATTATCACTTACAGTTTCTTCCATAGGATGTGCTTTTCTGATGTTTAAAATGTACTACTATAAAATTATTATTTGTATATACATTATTTTACATATTTTTGAGTATACATTTATTTGGACATATTATGGGGGTGTTTATATAAAACTACAATGTGTTTGTTTTTTATTCCTAAAACTACTTTAGTAATAAATGGATGAAGAATTTCCAAGGATGATTTTGACTATATATGCTTCCCTTATTCACAAGCTGGGATGCTAACCACTTGTGTAAGTTATCTTTTTGTTGTAGCCGTGCTGTGTACCAAAGAACCTAGAAATTAAGTGGCTTGAAGGCACAACCACTCATTTTGTGCTCATGGACATATGGATCAGCTCCATCTTGGTTCGACTTTGCTAAGCTGTAGTGGTTCAGTTAGGTTTACCTCCAAAATGTTGGTTAGCTCTAAATATATTCATATCTTAACTGAAAGATCATACCTTATCTGGGAAGGGAAATTCTCATGTCTGTGGACAGGAGCATGAGAGCAAACCAATCCATGCAAGGACAGATAAAGCCTCTGCCTGGATGCATCCATATGCTATATCCCTTTACATTCTTTTGGCTGAAGTGAATCACATAACCAAATGCAACATCCACAGGATAGAGAAATAAAGTATTCCCACAGAAGGGGCTGAGGAGGATGAATATTTTCTGAATCATAACATGATATGTAAATATGACTCTACAGGCAGCTAAATTTTCCTTGTGAAAAGTACCTGCAATTTTTATACACGACTACTGTCAGGATCATTCCATTCATTAAAAAAAAGGAACATTTGCTTATGTTTCTTTCAAACTTAGGCTTTTTTTTTTAATTTCAGGATTTTAATGAGATTTTAACCAGCTTTTTATAACTTCTTTGCAATGCTTTAGTTTGTGACAAACAATATTAAACAAGTTGTTTGTTAGATATTTCACCACATACCATGAGTTGGTCTACTAATTAGCATTACAGAAGGAGAAGTGCTGAAGTCCCATAGAAGTGTTATTTATAGAGAATCTAAATTTCTTCAGTGTAAACTTGTTTACTATTAACTGTTCTTTGCAAAAAGTATATATATTGCTATAGCTATGTTTAATGAGAAGCATAAATCACATCTAATGGACCATGCCTCAGATTACCATCAATTTATGATGTTGAGATATGGATTCAAGAATCTATCTTTCTATAACTAGTTCAGCTTGGGTTGAAATATTTATAGATAGGAGAAAAGCTTCAACTTTTTAAGCAGCAATGGAACATTGTATGCTTCTTTGTTCTATTTAGTTTATAAATATTGAAGTAATAAATACTGCTGATTAAAACTAGAAAATGCAAATATACATGCAGGCAAGCACATTAAGCTAAAAATCCTGGCTAACAAAAAAAAAACAATTTTGGGGTGAGGAAGATGAGAGAAAAAGAAGTATATGTGCCAATGTTTTATTAGAGGTAGCAGTTCTCTATGTGCAGTAGCTCGTGACACTGGGTCTTTGGGCTGTATACCAAGGACTAGACCATACTAGCTCCCAGATTCTTAGGAGGCGGTTTTGATATTTGCACTCCTGAGAGCTGAAATGTGGATGTCTTCCTATTAATGGAAAATAATGCATTTTACAACAATGAGTATGAGAATATCCTTTATGCGTTTCAATACCTTATTATATTCTCCTAATTTTAGGAGATATGGCCATATGATAGTTAATGTCCTATCAATAGTTACTGAGGTGTTTTTCTAGCTTTTTTCTTATCCTGTAGATGGCAAATGTCTGGCTACTTTACATATGTATTTCACTATTGATTGTGAGAATGTGGTAGATAGACAGTTATCAACTGGGAACTGAAAGTCAGATAAATTCTTGCATTTAGAGTAACTCATTTCTCAATATAGACCATAAAAAAATCTGTGGTGGGCTACTTGGAACGATGGCTTACTTTCAACTATAAGTGGCAGGCGTAAAAAGAGAGTACATTGCTCCTTTTTCCTTCTTCCTCTCTGGAAACAAATTGGTACCTGCAGCAGAGTTTGGCATTTTGAAATCTTAATGAAACAAGTAGAGGGAGAAAAACACAAGATGCTGAGGATGTCAGAGAAGAAAGATAGAGCTTCAAAGCTAGTTAGATTGTAAAACTGTTTCACCAACATCAAACATTGCCTATGTCCAATTATATGTGGAAAACATGAACCTCAATTTTTAAGGCATGATTTATCAAGTTTTCAGTTCTTTGCTGCCAAAGGCATTCTTACACCGTACAGAATATTTATGTAGAGTGAAATTTTAAACAGAAGATTTCCTAGTTAAAGAGCATACACATTTTCCATTGTAAACATTAATGTAAATTTTTCCTTCAAAAGGTTATGCAAACTTACACTCTACCAACAGCAAATGATAATACTTGTTTTCCTACATTGCTGTAGTATTAAGTGTTATTAGTTCATATATTCACTGACATTTATTAAGTGCTAATAAATGTGCCCAACACTGTGCCAATAATGACAGGCAAATAAACAGAAGTGATATGGCTTCTGACTTCCATGTTTCCGGTTGTGCTTTTATGACCATTTTATTTTTTCTTGATGAATCTTGAAAAATTCTTAAGTTTGGCTTTAGTATTTCATATTTTGTGTTGCCTCTTTGGTTGAGATCGAGGGAGAGTTTAGAAAGTTTAGAATCAGTTGGCTTGTGATAAGGATTGTGTTGCCACCTCAACAGTCATGTGGCGATGGCTTATTTAATTCTCTGAGCCTCAGGTTCTTCACTTTAAATGAAGGATAATAAAAATATTTATTATAAGACCTATGAGTTATGTAAAGCACTTAAAGCAGGGCTTGTCTAATGTCACCTGATATTACCATAAGATTTTTAGTATATTTTATGATTTGTATTTGTATATATAAATGTTACAAAATTTGGTACATCAATTTGTATGCAAATGACTTATTGAATTTTTGTGCTGATTACAATAGTTTATGTGTTGATACTCTAATATTCTAAAAGGCGAAAGCTTTATGTGATCTGAAGAGAAACCAGAGCATAATACTCTAACATTCTAAATATTTACTCATATTATCTGAAAATCTTCTGACTTCTATTCTTTTCCAATATTTAGACTCTTATTTTTAATCTAATATGGAGTTAATTAGAATTTCCAGAAAAAATATTACCATGGTTACATTACCAGGCTTTCTAATTTAAATACTACAACTATTTTAATCTAATTTTTGTTACTAGTCCCAGTGTTAAATAATACAATATCTTTTTTCATTTGTTTTTTTTATTTTAGTATAGTTGACACACAATGTTAGAGTACTTTTCCGTATACAACATACTGATTCAAATTCTCTATGACGTATCCTTTGCTCACCATAAGAGTAGCTACCACTGGCCACCATATAACACTACTAAAATATCATTGACCATATTCCCTGTGATGTTCCTTTTATTTGCATGATTGATTCATTCCATAACTGGAGGCCTGTATCTCCCACTTCCCTTCACCCATTTTTGCCCTTCTCCTCCCTTCTGCTATCAATGTGTTCTCTGTATTTATTGGTCTGATTCTGCTTTTTGTTTGTTTGTTTATCCATTTGTGTTTAAATTCCACATATGAGTGACATCATATGGTATTGATCTTTCTTCGTCTGACTTATTTTACTCAAATAATACCCTAAAGTCCATCTATGTTGTGGCAAATTGCATGATCTCATCCTATTTTATGGCTGCATAATATTACTGCAATTTGTTTTCTAAATCCTTTTTTGTAATCACATAAGCTCATCTTTGTCACATTTTCCATAAGTTGCCAATTTTCTTTCATATGCTTATATGGACTATAAAATTTCTGTTTTCTAACTATTATAACTAGGAAGATTTCTTCCAGAATACATTCTTCATCCATCTTATTCATCTTAGTTTCTGCATCCATTTTCTCTCTCTTTTTCTCCATTTTGCTATAATTTTTTGCATAGTTCCCATACTTTTAAACAATTTATTGTATAAAATTAATTCATTATTTGATTTTTAGTTCAATTTGTCAATTGAATTATCAATTCAAATTACATTGTTCATTGTATATCTAGTCCTTCTAAATGGACAGTAATAGTGTGGGGGTATCTTTTAACCTCTGAACTCTAATAAGGCCTCTAACAAGGCCTTTGTCTTATTACCTGGTCAGTGGAAAAAGCCTCTCTGTATCAGATATGTATTGCCATTGATAGTAGAGTACAATAAACTGACCAGAAATTTAGTGGGATTAAGCAAAAATATTTATCTTACTATTTTATAGATTGGTAACTTGTGTTTGGCTCAGCCACACCATTCTCATCAACCATACTACCTCATTCTTCTGTGGTCAGCTGCTAGGTTAGTTGGGGTTGGTTAAGATGCCTAAGGAAGCCTCAGGACTGACAATTCATTTCTCCTGCAAGAGTTTCTCTCTACCCAGTAGGCTGGCCAGAACTTAGTCAGGTGGTAGTTACAGTGTTTTGAGAGAGAGAGATCTGAAGCCCAGCTTCAAGGGGTTAGGAAATAGACAATATCTTTTTGTGTAAAGAACTGCAAATGAAGGTACATGGATACAATAATAATTATGGTTATTTCTTGCAAATTATCTACTGAACCGTCTCTCGCTCTTGAGCTATAGTAGATCACATTTTGCAATGAGTTTTTTTTTTTAAATTTATTTCCTCATTTGTGATCTAAAGTATTTCAATCATATAGAGTTTAATTATAAAATAACTAGATGAAATTGGTAGTAATTTGGCAGTTTTTACTTAAACACTACAACTTGTTTGATATGTAAATGCTGATTTATATTTTGCTATATGTTTGAAATTCATTACTACATCACTGGTTCTTAGTTCAACACCTGAATGCCTAGGTAACTTTAATTTGATTAATTGGTAAATCAGATAAATACCTTACCATCCTGTAGACATTTTTAAGACTGCAATCAAATGGTCCCAAAAAAGAGGCCAATAGAATTCACATTTGGTTGTTTCATATACTGTAACTTGCTGAAGGAGTGCTTTTTCTTCTCTAAGCAACCAGGAAACAGCCATGTATTAGAGTTCTCCAGAAAAACAGAACCAACAGGATATGTATACCACGTTTTTGTGATGATGCATAGATTGTGAGAATGACTGTTCCCAACTCGGCATCACTAAAACTTTCTAGGGATGGTAAAAAGCAATATTACTTAACATTTCCTTGTATTACCCTCTTCCCTTGCCTCCCATGCACCCAAACAAATTCCCTCTTCTTCCTTACTATTGTTCAAAAGGTGATTGGCAATAATAATGTTGGTTTGAATTTTATTTATATTTCAAGAAATTGAATTTGTGTTTTTAAGTCATTTTAGAGAAAAAAATAAGCCATTTTAACTCCATCTTTATATAAAATAAGGTCATACTTAAACATAATAATACTTTTTTTTTTTAATGCACGTAATTATAATTTTGGACTGGAACTACCTAAAGGCATTTTCAGGAATTAAGGTAATCAGATATAAGCAGTAAATTCTTAAGAACAAACTATGTCCTTCACAATGGCCTACCTGAAACAGAAATGGCTGATCATAAAAATCTGAAATAAAGGAATAACAGCTACATGTAAAATATAAAGTGTTCTGAATTATAAAATATAGTTCTGAACAGAATGTGTGTGTGTGTACATGCACATGCGTGTGTGCCTGTATGCTATCACACACACACACACATACACAGTAGGGGAAGTTTATACATAAAAAAATCAAAGGAAAATTAGAAATGTGAAAGACAAACATATATTCATTAGAAAACAAAACAAACAAAAATCTTTTTCAATAGTAAGTGTAATTACTTAATTAGACTCATTAAAAGAGGGAATTCCCATGATACAGGAAAGCATGAGTCTGATTTCCTTTTCAAGACTTTTTTTAATTATCACTATTCTCTTACACTTAGTGGGATGCAAAAGGAAGAAAAAGAGGGGCAAATCAAAATGCCAGTGTCTAATTTTACTTTAAGCCCAGAGTAACAAATCAATGTGCATGTCAGGTGGTCCCCAGTGCTTTTTTATTTCAATAAAATTGAAGAAGACTTAATCTAGTTGTCAGAGGAGAGATCGTTAAAATGATTTTTGATGATAAATAACCTTGTTGGGTTTCTTTTTTTTTTTTTTTTTTGGCACATCAATCAGAAGAAGTTTAAAGTATTGAGTGACTTTCCTGTGGAAAAAAATATTTTATTTACATTTAATTATTTATGTTCAAAAGTTTCTTGGTGCTTACTCACTGCAGAATTTAGAAATGATCATCTAAATATAGAAACTGGTGAGAAAAATGCCCATCATCCATTTCATTAAGTGAGTTGCCACCAATAAATCTGAACTTCAGACATTAACAATTTATCTAAATGTGTTAAGGTCATAATGTCTTGATAAATTGCTTGCTACTTATAATTATTAGAATGATTACTGAAGTCAGAAAAAAATTAGACATGAGCAAAACAGTATAAATACATAAAATGTTCATTTGTATTCATGGTTTTGTTGTGGAGAAATATGAGGACATAGTCAGACTTTCAGAAATACCTATCACATTGAAGCAGATCTTGTTGTCAAAGTAGAATAGAAGTGTAAGTCCAAGGAGAAAAACAGTATCCTCTAACATTGATCTACCAAAATGATTTTCAAATTCCAGTTTAGCCATAACCTTGTTCCTCAGGTCGTATATAATAGAAGGCTTGGAGGTGGGAGAGATTAAATGGGACTATGCTAATTGAAAGGGAAAGGGACAAATATCTATAGATCTGATCTTCCTTAATCTTCACTAGGGTTTCTAAAACAGTGAATCACAGTTTTGAGTACATTAGGTTTCATGATCTCTCTATTCCTTTCCAGGTATGATTATTTTATGAAGCATAACTAGCATATTGCCTTTAAATTGGGGAATTCACACATTTCCTCTTCAATATGCTTCTACTCTGGTTTTATAAGACTGTAATGCCTGCATTGATTGTATTTAAATTCTATTAAAATTTCAATAAGTACTTCTGTTTATAAACAGTTTACGTGATGTAAAACTGTCACATCTCAAGTACAGTCACTATCCCATGTTTATCTTCAAATTTTCTCCTCAGGAATTTATACTCTAGAGTGTTGTGTGCATCTTTCTCTATATTAGTGTGTGTATAAATGCATAATTTGTATAAATATATGCAAATTTTTAAATGGGTACTTTATACAAAGATGAAGCAAATGCCTCTGTTTCAAAAAGCTGGAAATATTGGGAAATGTAGAGCAGTGTTTAAAATCATGTTCTGGACTTACACGAAAAATAGAAAACTCAGTGCTGGTAACAAAGTAGAGAAAACCTGCATGCTGAGCATGTAGGCCAATGTTACCGTAGTCGTGGGGAGAGAGAGGAGTTAACCAAAAGGTTTTAAAACATATGCAGAGATAAGAGATCAAGACTGTCCACGTGAGGCAAGAATTCGAAACTGAGGCCCCTACAGGAGTACCACCCTTGTTAGAGGCCTCCACACTTTGTTTCAACTGTCCCAATGGAGTCTAAAGGCCATGCCTATTCATTTTGGAATGAATCTGTGGAAGTTTCAAGAGTAGATACCATGACTAACAAGCCATGATTAAAATGTTAATAGATAAGTGAGAGTATGTATATATGGCAAACTTACCAAAATATAAGCAAGAATAAATAAGAAATTTGAATGTTCACATAGATTAAAGAAAGTAAATCACGAAAATCCCTGCGTCATAATTATCTACCCATATATTTTTTTTAATTTCTAAAATTTGTTTATTTGTTTATTTAGGGAATGAGCACAAGTGGGGTGGGGGCAGAGAGAAATGGAGACAGAACCCCAAGCAAACTCCTCACCATCAGCAAACACCCCACTTCAAGTCTGATGCAGGCTTGAACCCATGAACCATGAGATCATGACCAAGAGTCAGACTTTTAACAAACTATGCCACACAGGGGCCCTAAGCATCTTTTTTTTTTTTTAAGTTTATTTATTTATTTTGAGAGGGAGGACAGGGGGAGGGGTATATATAGAGAGAATCCCAAGCAAATTCTTCACCATCAACACAGAGCCCAACATGGGGCTTGAACCCACAAACTGTGAGATCATGACCTAAGCCAAAATCAAGATTCAGGTGCTTAACCAACTGAGCCACCTAGGCGTCCCTAGGCATCTTTTAAACCAAGAAATTAGAATAATCTTGCAATTAACTTTCAGGGAACTGAAAAACAATAACTATTTCTCAGACTGTATTATGAGATCACAATTGCAATGGGAGTAAATATGATAAATTATTTATAAAATAAGAAAAATATATAGCCCAATCTCCCTCAGTGTGGATGAGTTTGCTAAAATTCTGTCCTTCAAAGAACTCTGTGCCTGGATTATTGGAAGAATTTTTAATCTGAAGGCATAAAAAAAAGGAACTGAATCCACCGTAAGCCTTATATTGTGGTCTATAGCTGTGAAGTTGCAATGTTGCACTTTATGTGAACCGCAGAGATGGTTATTGGAGGAATTCAGCATCTTCGGCTCCAAGGAAAGTTCCTGACCCAAGCAGTAGCTGGATGTAAATATGTTGCTCAATTGGAGATACCTGAAAAAATCTGTACCTAAAGTTTGTAATATAAATCATCCTAAAAGATTTTTTTTGGTGAGTTATTTTAAAAATATAGAGAAAAACAACCACTATTTGGTTAACAGAATTAGTCTATTTAAAAAAAAAAAACGATTCCTCAGAATCAGTGTTTAAATACATTTTATTTAGAATCCGAGGCTGCAAAAAGTGGAAGGGATATTTGGGATATTCTAGTCTAGCTGTTTCATATTGCAAATTGGGATGTGAAGGGTTAAGTGATATTCCCCAAGCTTACATTAATTGACAGAAAAGTTGGAACTGAAACTAAGTTTCTAACGTTTTCCATAGTTTATTCTCTCCCCCTTTAAGTGCCAATTCTAAAAACTACTTGGTCTAGGAGGATATTGTACTTATGATAATTTTCTTGCAGTGTTCATCCAAATGAAAGCAGGGTTGTGAAAGAGTAAATGCCATAAAAAAGGAAAGAACTCAGGCAGGCATGCTCTGTCTTTCCCAGTTGGAAGTCACAGAGCAGTATATTCCCATGACGTTCATAAAGCGAATATACTAGAAAGAATCAGAATTTGTAAAGGGCAGAGATCATGGCTTGCCTTTTGAAGTGGTATTCTGAGGTATTTTAAAGACTTATTTGGATCATTTTTTGGCTGAGATAATTCTCTTTCAAACAACTACCAGTGACTATCAGTAACTAACAGTGACTGGGTTTATTTTGTATAACATATCAGTAAAATACGTTTTGCTTTATTTTTTAGTCAATGATTGTCAAATTTCACAGGCTTAAGGAATCACCAAGAAGTTAGAATAGAGAGTTCAGGGATCCCACACAAAACGCTGTTTCAGTGGGCTTGTGGGGGAGCCTAAGTATTTGCACTGAAAACAGGGAAGTGATTCCAATGTATGCATTGCTCTTAAGTTTGCTCTTTGGGAGAGATTGTTTCAAGGCATTTAGACATGTTTAGGAGCATTTTCTTACCTTTGTTCTTGACTGTTGTTAATTAAGTTTGTTTGCCCTTGAGAAACTTTGCTATAATCAAGCATCATATATCCACCAAACCTGGATTTTTTTTTCGTTTTTAACGTTTATTTATTTTTGAGAGAGAGAGAGACAGAGCACAAATGGGAGGGGCAGAGAGGGAGACACAGAATCCGAGGCAGGCCCCAGGCTCTGAGCTGTTAGCACAGAGCCGGATGCGGGACTTGAACCCACAGACCATGAGATCATGACCTGAGCTGAAGTTGGATATTTAACCAAGTAAGCCATCCAGGCGCTCCACAAGTCTGATTTTCATCAATATATTTCACTCAGTTTATTTTTTCCATCAAAACACATTGCAATATAAATGCATATATATATTTACAAGGGCCATATTTATCATTATCTTTGAAATATGTATCATAAACTGAATATAATCATGTATACATAGGTACTATGTGAAGTCCCTATAAACAGTTAAATAGAAATTCGATTATGAGGACATCAGCTAAATAGATTGATGTTATGCAGATTTGGCTTTACAAGTCATAGATTCAAAAACAGATATTCATTCTAAAGTGTCTCCAAAAATGCCTTGCTAACTAGTGGTGCTATGTTAGGTTAGAGGTTCAGTCAAACTGTCCATCAAACTATGTATCTTAAAATGCAATTTTTTTTAGAACAGTATGTCTCTCTAAGAGATTTAACATAAGAATCTCCTGTGAATCTTCATTCATAAAATGCAGATTCTGATTCTGTAGGTTTGGAGCGCGGCACAAGTATCTGCATTTCCACCATGTTCCCAAGTGATATCGCATTTTGAACAACAGTGCTTTGGAGAATATTTTTTTCACCAAGATGTGGCAACTCTATATTGTGAATTTTTTTGTCATGTTATTCTGAGAGTAGTGTGCCAGTGGAGTTTTGTTCAGTCTAGCTGTGGAACTCATTGAAGACATATGTTAGATATTTCTTTTGTTCCTGAAAAGTGAAAAAAAAAAATTCGCTGTCTTAGGTAATTTTTTTTTTCTGTACTCATACAGGGAATGCCCTGTCCATTTGTTTTTTTCTTCTGCAAGATAATTGATCTAAAGTAAGAACACTAAACTCTTCATATTGTACTGGGCCAAAGTGAACTTGCCAGGCTTCACTATCTTAACCCAACAAATCCTTGATGAGAAATAAGGCAAGACCAACATTGTTCTGTTAAGCTAAATACTTCATGAGATAAAGAAATAGCAATATTCACACTTCCAGAACCTTCTGGTCAAAAGGTCAAAAACAGAAGTTTCACATTTTGTATGCTATAGTAAAATAGTTGGAACATGTTCAGAAAGATATTTTGATTTACCCAACTGAAAGGGCAAAAGAAAACACTGTAAAGAATTATCCTTTCAGAAAGTCTTGAAATTAGCTATTAGAAAACAAGAAAGTCTTCATACAGATTAGGTCTTAAGAAATACATAGGTACTACCCACTATGCTGAAGTCAGAATATTATGCCATTTTCTTAATTTAATATCTGATTTTTTTTTAGATTAACATCTTGCCTCTAGCTTGATTTTCTGCCTTTTGTATTATTTCCTGTGACCTAAAGAACAAAGTGAGGCTTATTTTCCTTTTGGTTATATCCTAGCCTCATGTGAAATCTCTCAGGAGCCAAACTGATATCTACCTTCAAGGAGAAAACCATGACCCTAAATTCTCCATCCCACCTTTTGTGGATTTCTAGGACCTGGAGCTTGGCTCCACAATTTAAATGTAAATTAAAAAGCACCTGCCCTTGTATTTCAATTAGATTCTGCTTGTCCATCCTAAAAACTCTAGTCAGAATTATGATTTAAAAATTTTTTAATACTTATTTTTGAGAGAGAGAGACGGGGGGGGGAGGGAGAGAGAGGGAGGGAGGGAGAGGGAGGGAGGGAGACAGAGAGAGAGAAGGTGAGAGAGGGGAGGGGCAGAGAGAGGGAGACACAGAATCCAAAGCAGGATCCAGGCTCTGAGCTGTCTGCACAGAGCCCGACGTGGTGCTTGTACTCACGAACTGTGAGATCATGACCTCAGCCACAGTCAGATGCTTAACCGACTGAGCCACCCAGGTGGCCCAGAATTATGTTTTTCGCACTGTGTCAGTGGTTTCCAATTTGTTTCCCATTGAAGTCCTTCATGAGAAATGTATTGATTCTTTCCTAACTGAAGTTGGTAAGTGCTTAAATGCTCTTTTGTGCATGGTAATATACTTTAAAAGAAGGAAGGAAAAAGCATTCCTGATCTATAAGCAATATAAACATAAGGAATCATAATAATAGAAGCATTAGAGGTAATATTGATATAACAGCACTTCTACTCACTAGAAAATAGAAATGAAACTATCTCTCTAGCTTCATTTTTCTCTTCAGGAACATGAGGCCATTTATACCTGCCTTCTCTCTCCTGAGATGCTATGAGGATGAAATTAGACAATGTGTATAAAGTGGATTTATATACTAAAAAATAAACAAGTATTTTTTTTTTAATTTTTGCATAGCATTCCATAGTATAAGGTTGGAAAAAAAAAAGATCCAGGAATTAGCTCTTGTCCTTCATAATTCTCTCTCTTTAATCTCTCATGGTATCCCAATGTACTCCCACAGAAGGAAACAAAAGGCAATACTAGAACTAGTTCTTTAGAAACGCAGAGCAAGTGAGTGATAGGGAAATATAGAAGGCAGACTTGTTAATAGTGAAAAAGGTAAAAAGAAAAAGGATTCAAGCTGTTAAAAAAGTATTTCACAGACGAGAAATCCCTCATACCTATAGATACCAAGTCAAAACTCCAGTAGAGAATTCCTTCCAGGTGCCGGGCTATGAGAAGAACAAACGTCCTCCATTGCACTCTTTCCTAACAGGTACAATATGCGTGGAAGTGGCCAGGCTTGAAAATATTATATTATAAGAGATGTCATTTATGCTGAGAAATTCTCCTCAGCTTTGTGAAATTTTCAGATTTCATATCATCAAACAATTGACTCATTAAACAGTAACAGTTTTCATGTTCTGAAATTTATTATTTCTAATTCTCAAAATATGGTATTTTTAGTGCTGCAATTTGTCAGTGGCTCTTAGGGAAAGCAACATTTTTAATTGGTATTTTTATTTACATGGAGTTATGTTATACTCATATGAAAAGTTTGTAACTTTTCTCTCTTTAACCCTTTTCAATTTTTTTTCTTCAATGCTCTGGTTCATATGTAAGAAAAAACAGCAGAATTTTATGAATATAGTTCTAGAGAGATCATTAAATTTACTGAGACTGAAAGTTTTAGTGTTCCATAAAACATGCTGAAATTTATTAGAAACACAGAAAGCCCTCTTTACTTAAGTTGTAGTCTACTAATCTTCATTAGAAATATTTAAGCTGCTTTTTAAAGTAGATTCCTGTTTCCACCTTAGTCTCCACCTTAGTGTTCCTATATCAGATCCCTTTTGAATACACTCATTGAATCTTTTTTTTTTTTAACAAGCATTACAGTGATTCTTTAAATATTGAAGCTTGAGAAAGCTTTGAAAATTCCTGCCCAGCTTTTCCCCCAAATAACTTAATTCTTCAGAAGAAAGATGACTCTGTAAAAAACATAAAGCAGAGTTTAAAATCTGGTGAGGGGCATCCCGGTGGCTCAGTTAAGCATCCGACTATAGCTCAGGTCATGATCTCCCAGTCTGTGAGTTTGAGCCCCGCGGCGGGCTCTGTGCTGACAGCTCAGAGCCTGGAGCTTGTTTTGGATTCTGTGTCTCCCTCTCTCTCTCCCCCTCCCCACCTCTCAAAAATAAATAAACATTAAAAAATTAAAAATAAAGTATGGTGAGAGAGATTATTGCTCAATGAAATTCAAAAAGTGTGGAAAAGTAAAAACAGCAAGTGCAATATATCTTATTTTTTTCTTGTGCCCTTCTCCCTATCAGTATAGTTCTGTCTCATGAAGCAGATGCATTGTTGATCTTTACAATCCTTTAGAATCGTAATGACAATACACATTAAATTTTGAGATCATGGTAGACTCAATTGTCAAGCTAGAGAAATTGACTAGTTTTCGTAGAATTGACTAGTATAGTCCACGACAGAGAAAAACAAACTGTCAGCATCCTACATTCTGAATTGAGAGAACAGCAAGCTGTGAGACCAGAGCCTAATGAAAGGCACAATTTTAACAAAACAGTCCTTACAATCCTCTCTCACTTGCCTTCCTCTATTTAGGAGAACTAGAGTTGAGATACAGGAGTACAGGTGATCTTTTTAGGGAGGACAGATCATGAAAAGGAGTGATCCTCAAGGATGGGATACTGACTGGTTCTCATTGCCATCCCAACATGTAGTAGTCATTGGAGAATTGCTTGTAGTATCTATGGGTGCCTGAAAGGAGGCATGATTATCTACTTCCCAAGTAAGATAACTGCTTGGCCATTGGCCCTAATGACTTCCACATATGACATTGAATTGATGCCGGATCATGGTAAGCAATAGATGTATTAGAGAGAAAGCACTATGGCCAGACAAGATTAGGAAAGGAAGATCTCTACATGTACACTTCCCAAGAGGTGCATAAAATGATTGTTACCCTTGTCTATAAAAACCCATTCATAAACTCCAGCGTTGGGGTCTTGGAGGTCAGATTACACATCTACTTGTCAATTACACATTTGCTGAGACTGGCAGAGTGTGATTCAGACTTTCAGGCATATTAGGAATGTACCACTAGGCTCTCTTTTTAGATGTCAAATGGAGTCCGTTGACTCTTCTAAGTGTCCTCTGATGCACCGATGTTTGAGACATGTGGTTGAGCTTGAATCAGCAGGGCCTGCTTCAGCCTGTATTTATCCATGGTAATACTAAACACAACAGTTTAGGTCAGTTATGATGACAGGTTGGAATGGTAGCAACTTGATGTCTTCTGTTTTTGTGTGATTCCTATTTTAACTAATAAAAAAGATGATGGCCAATTGACACACATGCAAATAAATATTCATGCAAGGAATATCTTTTATTTAAACCTCCCCCTTTTTCTTAGTCTTTTCACCAAGGAAATAGGTGGTGGGCAAGAAAGGTGAGTGGGAAAGAGCTTCGCATGCCCCTAACCCCTCCTCTTTCTCTCAGACCACTGGAGACACACATCTGATGTACATTAGGGAAGAGCTTTGAATTGACTATGAAACTTATGCTTTATAATGAATTACCTTAAATTTTAAAAGCCACAGCAAGAGAATTTAACAACCCAACCCAATGAAGATATTAAGATTTCTACTGAGATTCATTAAGGGAGCCCATGACTCAGGTGGAATACTGGGGGTGGCGGATAAATTGAAAAGCCATACAGGTGACAGGAAAGAAAGGGAGAGAGAAGGAGAAAGATGAGAGGGAAGTGGAGAGAAAGAAGGAGAGATGGATACAGAGATGGGAAAGAAGGGAGGGAGGGAGGGAGGGAGGAGTTATTTAATGTTTATGGTTCAAAGGGTTGAGTGAAATTAAACTATCACATCTCCTAAAATTTACTCACTATTCCTTATTCAAATTTTGCTTCTTTAAAGAGGAAATGCTAGACCACAGTCCTTTGTAGAAACAGCAAATTGAAGAGGCTAAATGATTTGTATATGTACATATCATCTGTAAATATTATTCCACTCATTCTTTTTCTTTTCTTTTTATTTATTTATTTTTTTGTCTTTTTGGCTATATATACCATGAGGGGTTGGGGATGAAGTTTGTCAATGTCCTTTCCCTCAACAGGTTTACAATATTACTAACATTCAGGAGAAATTACAAATCAAAGGTGTGATAATTTTCAATGTCTCAACTGCAAATCCAGCCGTTTTTGAACTGTTTTGTTCTTTTGCCAGATTGTCAGTAGAAGGTGCTAGAGGTACCTGGCAGAGCAAAGGTGCACCTGTTCCCAAATTTTGTTTGTTTCTTGGTCGGCAGCTCACAGTGGCTAGTGGCATATTTTGTATGTATAGCATCTAAAGGTGCTCACTCCTCAGTGAGTTTCAGAGTATCCTCACAGGTAGCTTCAGACTTTGAAGACTGTCAGACACTGAAAGTGTCATCCTCTCAGGCAGCTCCCAGCAAATCCCACCAAATTTTGTTTGTTTCTTGGTCGGCAGCTCACAGTGGCTAGTGGCATATTTTGTATGTATAGCATCTAAAGGTGCTCACTCCTCAGTGAGTTTCAGAGTATCCTCACAGGTAGCTTCAGACTTTGAAGACTTTCAGACACTGAAAGTGTCATCCTCTCAGGCAGCTCCCAGCAAATCCCACCAATGACCCCAAGGGCAACTTCCCAGAGTATTTGGTCAACTTCCTGTGACACTCATCAATAGCCCAGCAAGTATCTTCTTAGTGAGGGTAAGCAGTTTCCTTCTTGTCAGCCCCTGTCCACAGCACCTCAGTGAAGTTCTCTACTCTCTGGTGGGCCACACTAATACCCTCTATACTAATGTTTGAATCTCAGCCTTAATGGGAGCTAAGGAAGCTTTTGGAAATTGGTTCCTGCCTTACATACTCTTCCTTAGCCCTAGAGGCCATGACATCCTTCTACCTCTGCTATCATCATATTCTTCTGAATTATCCTTTACCCCATAATAGTTAATCTCTGGTTATTAGTTAATAATTCTTTATAGCCCCCTCCCCATTCATTTCTCTCATTCTTAATATGGTAGTAATTCTGCTTACCTCACAACATATATAATAATGGTTAGTAGGGAATATTTTGTGAGTAGAGGACAAAGTAAAGGTATTTATGACTGATCTTCCTAAGTGTCTTAGTCTATTTGGGCTGACATAACAAAATACTCCAAACTGGGTAGCTTATGAGCAGCATAAATGTATGGCTCAGAGTTCTGGAGTCCAGAAGTCCAAAACCAGGGTTCCCTCATGGTTAAGTGAAGGCCCTCTTCCTGGTTACAGAACTCTCATGGTATCTCACATGGTGGAAGGGGCGAAGGAACAAAAGGGAACCTCTTTTACAAGGCACCGTCCCGTACATTCAAGATCACACCCTTAAGCACTTCCCAGTCTCCACCCACTAATACCAGCACCTTTGGGGGTTAGGATTTCAACATATGAATTTGAGGAACTCAAATATACAGACCATAGCACTCAGGTGTAAATAGAAAACAGCTCGATTGTCCACATGTAAAAATGTAAATCAATTTAAATGTACAGTAATATTCAGAATCCTCCATAATTTTCATATAAACTCATATTCAAAAGTTGATTTTGATGTCATATCCTATAGCCTATTATTAAGCATAATACTCCCTTGTAGATCTAGATTTTAAAAAGTCTATTGTATTATGTTATATTATATGGATGAAGGAGATCAAAATATACCAATTTCTAATTATATATTAAGTAAGTCATGGAGATGTAATAGATAGCATGATGACTATAGATAATAATACTGTATTGCATATTTGAAAGTTGTTTAGTATAAATACTATAACTTCTCATTATAAGAAAAGTTTGTAACTATGTATGATAACGGATGTTAACTAGACTTATTGTGATCATTTTGTGATATATACAAATATTGAATCATTATATTGTACACCTGAAACTAATATAATGTTAGATGTCAATTATACCTCAATAATTGTTTTTAAAATGAAAGGCAATGAAAAAGGTACATAAATTCAGGGACTGACATATTTTGACAGAGACACTTTTATACCTAAAAAGTAAAAAAAAAATTGAACTTAAAAAGAGCTTGAATGTACAGGGCTAATCAAATTACAGTTAAAGTTATTCAGAGCAAGTTACTCAGATTAAGGTGGTGGCCTACCCAGCTGCTGTTCCAGATCACTTCACAGTAGTCACCCTTAAGTTTAGAGAGTGATCTATGTACTAGAAAGCTTAAAAACAAGCTAGCTAAACTATAGTGATTGTTTAATTGGAGGATTCGTTATCATCCTGCCTAGTTCAGTAGTAAATTCCTTCTATTAGCACATACAACTAGTTTTCCTCTCCATTTTCTGGTCTGATTCATATTAGTAGAAATGTATTCCTTCAGCTGACATTTTATCAATTACAAAATTCAAAATAAGAAATAAATAATTATAGAATTCCCTCATGATTGGTCATGGCAACTCTAAGACCTTAGGTAGGCAGTGACTGAGATAACAAACCCCAAAGGATTCCATGTTGTAGGGGGAATAAGATTTAACTTTGATTCACACTTTACCCCTTCCTATTGTCATCTGGAAAAGACACACACACACACACACACACACACACACACACACACACATGTGAGCAAATGTGGACTTAATATCCTATGATTAGATACAATACACTTGAAAATCAGAGTGCAAAATGTCTATATGGCTACATTATTTACCTAGCCTGCATTATTTACCTAGCCTTTTTAAGGCATTTTCAGTAAACCATCATAATGTCAAAAAGTTCTAAATATTTTTTCTAAGACCACTATTCTACATAAACTAAAAATATTTTCTAACTAGGCATGTTGATCATTTTCTAAAATAATTCTTACACTGTAAGAAGTGATTATGAATGTTGCCTCCCAGGGACCATCAGCCACAAATCACCTAAATTCAATTTAATATAATTTATAGAGTGTAGTTATAAATTAACTGTATGTATTATTGTCTTAATTTTGAACTTTTGTGGTTCTTATACCCATCAATAATAAATCAATAAGTATAAATGAGCCTTTATAGCATGCCACATATCATATTATATACCACATGCTATAAAAAGTGAAGAAAATTATCTACTTCCTGTAAATATTTCATAATCTACAGATGTTTCATCTTTAAGATTCTCCAGTTGGTTAGAGTAAATCAAATGTTTTTTTATTCTATATTACATATGAATTATAATTCTTAACCTGTTTAACCATGTTAATTACTTTGTCTAATTAGAATCTTTGACAACCAAAATAAAATCCCAATATTCATATGCCTTAAAATGAGTAGTCTCTTGGGGCATTTCTAAAAATTCTAAATAAATAATAAAAAATAAATTAAACATTAAATTATAACAAAAACAGAATAGATTAGATGCCTTAATTATATCTCAGAATATATGTATAAAGTAATTAAATTATGTGAAAAAATTTGCTAAAACTACTTCTGGTGATAATTTAAGTCTGTAAATTTTGTTTCTTCCTTATTATTTCTAGGGCAGTCAGGTATATGTAAAAATAGGTCATTTTTCTGAGATAAACAAAGATCCACTATAACCTTCTTTTATTTTTATTTCATTTTTATTCAAAATTCTCAGTGGTACCAAACTTTTCTGTCATTCCAAGGATTAGGTGACCGCTTATTAAAATTACTAAAACCTTGGGGCGCCTGGGTGGCTCAGTCGGTTGAGCATCCGACTTCAGCTCAGGTCACGATCTCACGGTCCTGAGTTCGAGCCCCGCGTCGGGCTCTGGGCTGATGGCTCAGAGCCTGGAGCCTGCTTCCGATTCTGTGTCTCCCTCTCTCTCTGCCCCTCCCCCGTTCATGCTCTGTCTCTCTCTGTCTCAAAAATAAATAAATGTTAAAAAAAATAAATAAAAATAAATAAAATTACTAAAACCTTACTTTAAGAAATAATGTAAAAACTTTTGAGATCCTCAATGCATTTCAAATAAAAAATGCCATGCAAATGGAAATTATGATGATACAGTGCTTGGCTTCCATATCAATCTCATGCCCTAATGGGTATGAGAATTTAATGGAGATGCTAGAGCATATGCAGTTTCAGCTGGCACTAGGGAAAACTTGCAAAAAAGTTACAGTTGATTGAAATTGCTTGGCAGAAACATGCACTTATGTGGTCCAAAAGTATAATGTTTACTGTTATACTGGCTAGATTTGGAAACAAAGGTACTGAACTGACACTGACATGGAATATTTCAGATATGGCTGCAGATGAACCCTTTATGATTGATAATCTGTTTAGAATCAAGTGCTGACAAATACCTTGCCTGGAAGAGCCTTGCTCTTCATTTCTGTATGTTACGCCAACTTTAAAACACATTGTTACTGGAATGCCTGCAAAAGCAATTGAAAAGAATGGAAGCACTTACAAAAGTCACCTGGCAGGAAACATTTTACTGCATTTTTATAATCAGGCACTCAAAGCACACATTGTGAATAAGGAAATAAAGACAGCATTAATTGATTTTTTTTTCTATATACTAAAGGGCTGGAACAGAACAATTTTATTCAGCGATTTTTTTTTTTAAATAAGTATATTCAGAATGTTTTAAAAGTACAAATTCTTATGTTAAAATAATGAATAATATGATTTGGGGAGGGTGCATAAGCCTTTTATATGTATGCAATGTTTGCATAGTATGTATTTTAGGGTGCCATTTGCCCCCCTCCCCCATCATGGGAAGGCAAAATATTTGTCTTCCAATGTACTTAATGTGATCTACACTGGCTTGTTAGTAATCCTAGTATATAAAATCATATAATTTTAACCTGTATTATTAGTCTCAGATGAATCTTCTTGAAGTTACTTGGTGGTCTGGGTAGTAAAGTTCCCAGTTAACCAACTGTGGATGGTACTTTTTAAATGTAGATATTGGATTCTTCCTTTCTTTTTTCTTTTTCTTTCTTTCTTTCTTTCTTTCTTTCTTTCTTTCTTTCTTTCTTTCTTTCTTTCTTTCTTTCTTTCTTTCTTTCTTTCTTTCTTTCCCTTTCTTCCTTCCTTCCTCCCTCCCTCCCTCTTTCTGTTTTTGGTACAGACATTTGTAAGTGATAGCAAACTGTTATTAACTGAAGGTATACTATGCCTCCCATATTGAACTATATATGTCATTTCTGTATTCTTCATTAATATTTACAAGAATCTGGGAAGTAGGATATATTCTCAAATTATACTTGAGGAAACTGAGGCTTAGAGTTTAGTAATTTGTCTTTTTTTTTTTATAAACTCTTATATGAGGATGAAAAAAAATTTAACTCCAAAACTGTCTATAAGAACAACTTGTTATTATGGTCAAAACCTGCCTTAAAGAATTTTTGATATTTATAAAAAGAGAAATAAACAATGAAAACAAGATTATTAATGAATAGCAAACAAAGGGTTTCTGCCTGAAGACATGTAATTATACAGAAAAGTTTAAGATTAACAGGCCCAAGTTAAAAATCAGATGGTGATATGGGATAACATATGTACATTATTTTCTCTTTCTGAATGTCAGGCTACTCCTCTCCAAATTGAAGAAAATAATAGTTGGCATATTGATCATTCTGTGATTTAAATGATAGAAGATATATAAAACATAATATCCACTGGAAACATATACTACAACACTACAGTCATTTAAAAGGTTCAGTCTTTCTCCTTTTTTTCCTCTTGGGAGGAAGGTGATTGGAACTAATCTAGCAGCACAGGTATGAGAAAGACTGTTTTATCCAAGTTAAACTGTATTTATACATGGCTAAGGTGGGGCCAGGAGAAATCATCAGAACTAAACTATACACTGTGCAAAGGCCTAAAAATAGAATGAGGGATTTTAACAAACATCTCTCAAGAAATGTTAAGACAAAAAGAGCAATAATCGGTGAGCATATATTGTTAGGAGTTCATTCTCCATGGATCTCTTGCATTTCTGAACATTTTATGAGGAAAGCACTGCTATTTTCTGGACTATCGTTTCAAGGATATTTGTATAGCAAACAGTTTTGAAAGGCATAGTCTATCCTGGTGGGGGCCAGGGGGAATAAAGCAAGTTTGTTTACAGCCTTGAAAGATAGAAATAGTGTTTCCTTCTGGAACCATGCAGGTGTAATGCTTGTTAAGAAACAAAGATAACAAGTGTGTTGGCTTAGGGTTGCATTCATGATTCCAACCTTAGATCACTTTGGAGGTGGCAATGCAAATTCTCATCTTAGTTGGACTAAGAAAGCTTTCACCTTCTGAAGGAGTTTTCTTGGAGACAGATGAACTCACACAGGGAAACACAGAAGGATTGCCTAGAATTCAGGCTCTTACTACTCTGGACTGGGTTTACAGTGCTGATGAAAGGAACGCATTGGAGAGCAAGAAAGTAGTGCCCCTTTATGTTGAAAATGGATAAAAACTTCAGAGATACAGTCTTGAGAATGGAGCAGCAGATGTCCCATATTTAAAAGGCGAAAGATTTATGCAATCTGAAGAGAAACCAGAGCATGATGCCCCATATTTAAAAAGACCCCTTAGGGGCATCTGTGTGGCTCAGTAGGTTAAGCACCCAGTCCTTGACTTCAGTTCAGATCATGATCTCACAGGTTTGAGCCTCATGTGAGTTTGAGTCTCAGTTGTGAGTGCAGAGCCTTCTTGGGATTCTTGCTCTCTCTCTCTGCCCCTCTCCCACTTGTGCACAAGTGCATGAGCACACACGCGCTCACTCTCTTTCTGTCTAAATAAACTTAAAAATATTTTTAAAAGACTCCTTAAAAATTGTTGCCATTCTGTGAGTCAAGCAGATTGGATGTCAGCCAAATGGTACAAATCCCACAGCCCTGGCCTGAAAGCATGTGACTATGGATTTTTAGAAAAGGAGTTTCCAAAGCTAAACAAAAGGGTATTAGTAATGACAGCCATGCCACATGATACAGAGCTTCTGGTAGACAAAACTTACAAGCTCATTTAGTTGAGCTACAAGCAGTTGCCATGATATTGGAAACCAAAAGTCAATGCATCTTTTTAAAAGTTTTTTAACATTTATTTATTATTGAGAGAGTGAGAGAGACAGAGCATGAGCATGGGAGGGGCAGAGAGTGAGGGAGACACAGAATCTGAAGCAGGCTCCAGGCTCCAGTTGCCAGCACAGAGCCGGACGTGGGGCTTGAACTTGCAACCGCGAGATCATGACCTGAGCTGAAGTCGGATGCTTAACCGACTGAGCCACCCAGGCACCCCTCAATGCACCTTTTTTAATGGAATGGAGTCATTCTGTCCTATGTCCTCTAATCTCTTCCTCTTTCCTAATTAACTGCTTTCATAAGACAGAGATAGGGAGGGAGCTTGCATAAATGCAAGCAAGAGAGGTGGGACTGAGATTTCACTGTCCCGCAACAGGGACCAAAGCAACATGAACTCACCCTTCTGGTTAAGCTTGGGAACTTCAGAAAGGGAAGGGACTCAAGTTTTTATGAATCTGTTGGGTGCAGGTGTCCAAATCACCAACCTATTCAGTGTTGAGGAAGGAGGATCCCAGATTTAACTGACGAAGGTGCAAGGAAAGCTAACATGACCTTGTGGGTAGCACCCTTTGGAACAACTCAGTTAATAGTGTTAACCATTTCTGCTGAATGTATAGTGGTATTGATGTTTTGCTTGCTTTCTCTCTTAAAGTATTAACTGATAGAAAGGATTCTTTTGATCAGAAAGAACTCATGCATGAAAGTGCTAATGGGACACATAAATAGCTCCACAATTTATCTCTCACCTCACTCTCAGGTAGTCCAACAAAAGCAATATAGAATCCCAGGAGGGAGAAAGGAAAACCACAGTTTCCAGTTAGAGCTTAAACTTTACAGATGTAGTAAAATAACACATCTCAATATAAAAGCACTATATCACTAGTGAAAAGCCAGATGGAGGTGGAGGTTTATGGGGGATTATCACCAGTGAATTTCTATACTGATCTCTTAGTCCCTGTTTTTCCAGATCCTAGTGTTATAACTGAATCCATTGCACAAATGCATGACACATTTTATGCTATCTTAGAAATTTCCAACTCCTTCCTTTCTAACCTACTGACACCTAAAGACTGTTATTAATTCACATTTACATGGCAAGACTTCCAATATATGCCTTCAATACCCTCTCAAGAATATTTAGCCCCCTTACCATTTGCCTCCAATAGCTAGGTCAGGATTTAGTGTAAGCACCTCTATCTTGAGATTTTCTAAGCTTTCACTAAATAAGTGATGCCTTATTGCCTGGTAAAGCAGAAGAGTCCATATCAAACACCTTGACTATACTATCTCACCTCTACCAGTAGAGATAGCTGAAAATACCTTGTGACATTTAGGAGGTTGTTCACCAAATAAGCTGATTGTGACTATGTGGGCCTATCACATTTTTAATCCTTTTGGCAATCAGGAAAAAAAAAAAAAGATGTTGTTTTTTAGACCCCATCACTTAAAAAAAACCTTATTGGATACCTGAGATATTATGCGCTTTACTTAAGCATTCTCCCTGATACTTTAAATCAGTGAAATCCCAAATCAGCATCTATTGAATGCAGCCCAAATCAACAGGCTATGCCTTAATTGGTTCAGCAAGATGGGACATATTCTATCTTGTGGAACCCACAAACCCAATATAATCCCATATGTATAAAATGCAAAACAATCAAAACTTACTCTTCTAAGTGTATACATAATTGGTAAAATTATAAGAAAATAATTCATGAAAGTGACTTTTATCATTTTCTATATTTTAATTGCTTGAATGGTTTCTATATCAACTGATTTGAGATAAGTACTTAAGAAAAAATTACGTGTTCCAAAGAGTGGTAAGGGGCTTCATAGAATTCCTCATGTCTTGGTTCTTTCCATTTGCAATTTTAATTACATGCCATTTTCAATATACTTACGTTGCAACTTGGGAAATGTTTGGGAGTCTGGAAAACCTGAGAACAAGCAAAGTTTGGTATGGCAAAAACTGCTGCTACCATCATTTTTATTTATTTTTTTTCATTCCAGGCATATCTACAATGCTGGTTTCCTAGTAGTAGTTGAGATATTGTTTCTTATCACTGTGGAAATATTAACTTTTGTAGGATATAATATATGCATTAGAAACAATACTTAGTGTTGGTATTCTCAACTGTATTTTTGGTTATGGATCCCCAAATGGGTGCTTTAAAAGTACTGGCTGGCAAAAGGAAAAAATCCATGGTGTTTTCTGACCTATTTCCTATATGGAATAAATAACTGAATATCAGCCATAGAGATACCTGCTGTGTGACTAACACATGGAAGAGACTTTAAAAATGAACTCCAAAACTGAAAGTTATTTTATATATATACTCTGTGTGTGTGTGTGTGTGTATATACATATATATATACATATGTACATATACATATACATATACACACACGCATATATATACATATGTACATATACATATACATATACACACACACAGTATTATATTAGTTTCAGGTGTACAATATATTGATTTAAAAATTCTCGGGGCGCCTGGATGGCGCAGTCGGTTAAGCGTCCGACTTCAGCCAGGTCACGATCTCGCAGTCCGTGAGTTCGAGCCCCGCGTCAGGCTCTGGGCTGATGGCTCGGAGCCTGGAGCCTGTTTCCGATGCTGTGTCTCCCTCTCTCTCTGCCCCTCCCCCATTCATGCTCTGTCTCTCTCTGTCCCAAAAATAAATAAAAAACGTTGAAAAAAAAAATTAAAAAAAAAATAAATAAATAAAAAATAAAAATTCTTTACATTACTCAGTGCTCATTAAGATATGTGTACTTTTAATGCCCTTTGCTTATTTCACCCATCTTCTCACCCACCTCCCCTCTAGCAATCACTAGTTTGTTCTCTGTAGTTGAGTCTTCTGTTGTTGTTTGCCTGTTTTTTCTCTGTTCATTTATTTCTTAAATTGCACATATGAGTGGAATCATGTGATATTTGTCTTTCTCTGTTTGACATACTTGACTTAGCATTATATCCTTTAGGTTTATCTATGTCGTTGCAAATGGCAAGATCTCATTCTTTTTCATGGCTGACTAACATTTCATTATGTATATATACCACACCTTCTTTATCCATTCATCTGTTAATGGACACTTGAGTTGTTTCCATAGCTTGGCTATTGTAAATAATGTAGTAAACATAGAAGTGCATATATCTTTTCAAATTGGTGTTTTTGCATTTTGGGGTAAATATCCATTAGTGGAATTACTGGATCATATGGTAAATCTATTTTTAATTTTTTGAGAAACCTCCATACTGTTTTCCACAGTGACTGCACCAAGTCACATTTCCATCAACACTGCATTAAAAGTTCCTTCTCTTGGGGCGCCTGCGTGGCTCAGTCGGTTGAGTGTCTAACTTCGGCTCAGGTCATTATCTCACAGTTCGTGAGTTTGAGCCCCGCGTCAGGCTCTGTGCTGACAGCTCAGAGCCTGGAGTCTGCTTTAGATTCTGTGTCTCCCTCCTTCTCTGCTCCTCCCCTGCTCACATGCTGTCTCTCTCTCTCTCTCAAAAATAAAGATTAAAAAAATTAAAAAAAAAGAGTTCCTTCTCTTTATCCTCACTAGCACTTGTCTTTTTGACACTAGGCATTCTAAAAGGTGTGAGGTGATACCTCATTGTGGTTTTGATTTGTATTTCCCGGATAATGAGTGTTGTTGAGCATCTTTTCATGTGCCTGTTGGCCATCTGGATGTCTTTGGAGAAATGTCTATCCAGGTCCTCTGCCTATTTTTCAATTGGCTTGTTTGTTTTTGGGGTATTGAGTTAAATTAAGTTCTTTATATATTTTAGATATATGTCATATATATATGAGGTCCTTCATTGATATGTCATTTGCAAATATCTTCTCCCATTCAGTAAGTGGTCTTTTTGTTTTGTTAATGGTTTTATTGGTTATGCAAAAGCCTTTTACTTTGGTATAGCACAGTAGTTTAATTTTGCTCTGGTTTCTCTTGCTTTAGGAGACATGTTGAGAACAATGGTTTTTACAGCCAATGTCAAAGAAAACGACTTCATATTATTACTTTTAGGATCTTCATGCTTTCAGGTTTCACTTTTAGGTCATTCATCCATTTTGACTTTATGTTTTGTGCATGTGTAAGAAAATCATCCAGTTTCATTCTTTTCCATGTAGTTTTCCACTTTTCCCAGCACCATTTGTGGAGAAGACTATCTTTTCCCCGATGTATACTCTTGCCTCCTTTGTTGTAGGTTAGTTGATTATACAGCTGTGGGTTTATTTCTGGTCTCACTACTCTGTTCTATTGATCTATGTGTCTGTTTTTGTGCCAGTACCAGCCTGGTTTGATCACCACACCTTTGTAATATAACTTGAACTCTGGGATTGTGAAAGCTCCAGGTTTGTTATTCTTTCTCAAGATTGCTATGACTGTTTTGGGGTCTTTGGGATTTTAGAATTATTTGAGTTCTGTGAAAAATGTTGTTTATATTTTGATAGGCATTTCAAAGTTATCATATTTATTTTGATCATGTAATTGGAATATTACATACATCTTTTTAAAAAAAATTTTATGTTTATTTATTTTTGAGAGAGACAGAGACAGAATGCGAGTGGGTTAGGGGCAGAGAAAGAGAGAGACACAGAATCTGAAGCAGGCTCCAGGCTCTGAGCTATCAGCACAGAACCTGACCTGGGGCTCAAACCCATGAACTGTGAGATCATGATCTAGGCCAAAGTTGGATACCTAACTGACTGAGCCACCCAAGCACTCCTGTTTTGTTTTGTTTTTAAAGCTGGATCTGCTGCATGGAACTGCCATTACCCCAAAATTATCCCAAAGTTTTAGCAGTGGTACAGCATATCAATGGTAGAGTTATTTAATGGTGCATGGTTTAAAAAAAGGAACAGGGGCGACTGGGTGGCGCAGTCGGTTAAGCGTCCGACTTCAACCACGTCACGATCTCGCGGTCCGTGAGTTCGAGCCCTGCGTCAGGCTCTGGGCTGATGGCTCGGAGCCTGGAGCCTGTTTCCAATTCTGTGTCTCCCTCTCTCTCTGCCCCTCCCCTGTTCATGCTCTGTCTCTCTCTGTCCCAAAAATAAAAAAAAATAAATAAATAACGTTAAAAAAAATTAAAAAAAAAAAGGAACAAAAGTATAAAGAAATAAGGGATTAAAAATATAGATATCCATTCTTTTAATAGTTTTCATTTTTTTAAATGGACTATGGATGGGGCGCCTGCATGGCTCGGTTGGTTGGGCATCCAACTTTGGCTCAGGTCATGGTCTGGCAGTTCATGAGTTGAGCCCCACATTGGGCTCTGTGCTGACAGCTCGGAGCCTGGAGTCTGCTTCCGATTCTGTGTCCCCCTCTCTCTCTGGCTCTCCCTGGCTTGTGCTCTCTCTCTCTCTCTCTCTCTCTCTCTCAAAAATAAATAAAAACATTTAAAAAATTAAAAAAATAAAATTGACTATGAATGTAATTATCAATTAACACCTAAACTATGTCTTCCTCAATACTTGCTTGTTTTCTTTATTTATTTTTGAGGGGGGAGGGGCAGAAAGTGAGGGTGGCAGAGAATCCCAAGCAGGCTCTGCACTGCCAGTGTAGGGCCCAATGCAGGGCTTGAACTCACCAACCGTGAGATCACAACCTGAGCCGAAATTAAGAGTTGGATGTTCAACCAACTGAGCTACCGTGTGCCCCAAATGCTAGTTTTCTATCCAACTATCAAAGACTTAAACTTTGTTGGGCTGAAATTTGATTTTTGGAAACACAGAATTTTATGTTACTTTATAAAATTATTTTCTAAAATGTTCACATACTAGAATACTGAAAGCTATTTAAAAATGATTTTTACTTCCACTCAGATTTTTTGTTGCTTAAATAATGCAAAGCTCAAATTCATGTGTTAATACTGTTCATTACTGATATATGCTGTATGTAAATGATCTCAAATTTTCAAGTGCATGCTTCCTATTTTGCAGTATAGGAATTCAATTTGTCCTTTTTGCTTGTTTATTTTTCTGATGGCACTTAGTATATTGCTATAGACATTGTGGGTGCTCAGTAAATGGTTATGGACATACTGAGAGTTTAAGTCCAAACTTTATGACTGATCTATTATAAATCTGAAATTTTGCTTCTTGGATTTCACATGGTTTTAATGCCTAAGGGAGTATGAAAAGAAACAGCTGCATCTCTATTATGACACAACCAGTTGTTGAAATGATTGGACAGGTGGTTGATGGACCCAGTGGCAATTCTGGAACAAGTGTTAAGGCTTAAATTATGTTAGGTCACTTTTCCAGGCTTGATGTTCCCCATTTGGTACAAGCATTTGAGAATGTTATTTTGTCATAAAGTATATCATGTACTGAAGTCATTCTCTATAGATGGATTTGATGTCAATGTATTTTAGTTGAACAGATAACTCAATTTGCATGCTCCATCCATTTTTCATTTTTCCTGTTGTCTACTGTTCCTTACCTCCAACTTTTTATGCTCTGAATGGAAACTTTTACCACATTCAACTTTATATATATGCTACATTTATGTACTGTATATATTCTACATAGTTCATGTACTCTATATAGAATACTATATAAATTATTTCTTATATCCTATCTCTCTCTGTACATACACTGCAAATAAGATGCTGTAAATAACAGGAAAAATGTTTCGGCCCTAATTTCTGTCCATTTCATTTCACATATTTATTTTTTGTCATAATTGAAAAGTTGAAAATGTGCAAACGTAAATACCATCCAAACTGGACCACATGGTCATAATTATTTTTGAATATTTGTGACAGTATTTTAAGATAATATAGATGTCATGCTATTATAAAAATAGGATTATGATGGAAATTTTAAAATTTGAAAAAATTATGTGCAGAATACAAAACCTGTATTTCTGCTGCCTTTTGATAGGTTTTGTTAGAGGTTTGTTTTCCTCCTTTTGAACCTCCCATCTCAGATAGACAAGCACAGATACTAAAAATGCTCTTTTGTTTTGAGGTCTACTTTCTATATAAATTATTGAATCATAAATCCTTTTACCATTATAGTATGGCTAAGGAATTATATATGATTGTCTATTTAGTACAATAGTAGTACACTACTTAGTACAATAGTGTCTATTGTACTATTTTCACAAGTAAATAAGGCATGAGTTATGTAGATGTTTTTGTGTTTGAACATTTCAGTTATTCACAGGTTATTACTGCTTAGCTTATACATCAGATATTTTATTTTATTTTATTAATTTTTTCAATGTTTATTTATTTTTGTGACACAGAGAGACAGAGTGTGAGTGGGGAAGGGGCAGAGAGAGAGGGAGACACAGAATCTGAAGCAGACTCCAGGCTCCAAGATGTTAGCACAGAGCCCGATGAGGGGCTCGGACTCACAGACTCAGGAACCTTGAGATCATGACCTGAGCCAGAGTCAGACGCCCAACCGACTGAGCCACCCAGGCGCCCCTATACATTATATATTTTAGATATTTAGAATTTTGAATTTTTTTGACATAACAAATACTGATAAATTTATTTCTGGGGAAGCCAAGTCATTTCATGCCCACATTAGCATTTATATGTTTATTGATTCATTTTTTAAACATTTATTTATTTATTTTGAGAGAGAGAGCAAGTGGGGGAAAGGCAGAGAAAGAGAGAAAATCCCAAGCAGGCTCTGCACTCTCAGCATAGCTCCCCTTGGAGCTTGAACTAACAAAAAATGAAATCAATACATAGTCAAAATTAAGAGTCCGGTGCTTAACTGACTGAGCCGCCCAGAGGACCTGAAAGAAGCATTTCTAATTAAATGCTAGTCTGGGGCGCCTTGGTGACTCAGTCAATTAAGCATCCAACTCTTGATTTCTGCTCAGATCATGATCTCCTGGTGCTGAGATGGAGCTCTGCTTCGGCTGCTGAGTGTGGAATCTGCTTATGATTCTCTCTTTCCCTCTCTCTCTGCCCCTTCCCAGTTCTCTCTCTCTATCTGGCTCTGTCTCTCTCTCTAAAAAAAAAAAAAAAATCTTCTTTCAACTCCCTATAATATTGAACATTAGCTTTTTAAAGAATTTTTACTTATTTCTAAGTGTGATAATTCCTAGTTAGATTTCTTTATTGAATTATTTAGAATATCTTACACCATTAATACTCTCTAATATTTGACATGTCTACCAACATTATTATGAAAAATAGTATACTTTTTATTAATTTTCTGGAATGTGAGAGGATCATGAATAATTCATACTATACCTGTGTTTACCCTTTGTTATTGCATATGTGTATGTGTGTGTTTTAATTTGACTATAACAGTTTTATTTATTTATTTATTTATTTATTTATTTATTTACTTCTCCAGTACTTTATTTTCTTCATTTTTTAAAAATGATTTATTGTCACATTAGCTAACATACAGTGTATACAGTGTAGTCGTGGCTTGGGAGTGGATACCCATCATTCATCAGGTACATACAACCCCCAGTTCTCATCCCAACAAATGCCCTCCTCAATGCCCATCTCCCATTTTCCCCACCATCACAACCCCCCACCCCCATAAGCCCTCAGTTTGTTCTCTGTATTTAAGAGTCTGTTATGATTTGCCTCCCTCTCTGTTTGTAACTTATTTTTCCTTCCCTTCTCTTATGTTCATCGGTTGTGTTTCTTACCTTTCACATATGAATGAAATCATATGATATTTGTCTTCCTCTGCCTGACTTATTTTTCTAGCATAATGTACTCTAGTTCCATCCATGTTGTTGCAAATGGTAAGATTTTATTCTTTTTCATCCCCTAGTAGTATTCTGTTCTATAAATATACCACCTTTTGATCCATTCATCAGATGATGAACATTTAAGCTCTTTACATAATTTGCCTATTTTTGGTAGCACAGCCATAAACACTGGGGTGCGTGTACCCCCTCAAATAAGCATTTTTGTATCCTTTGAATAAATACTTAGTAGTGCAATTGCTGGATCGTAGGATAGTTCTATTTTTCATTTTTTGAGGAAACTCCATACTGTTTTCCAGAGTGGCTGTACCAGTTTTCATTCTCACCAACGGTGTAAGAGGGTTTCCCTTTCTTTGCATCTTTGCCAACATCTGTGGTTTCCTGAGTTGTTGACTTTAGCTACTCTGACTGGTGTGAGGTGGTTTCTCAGTGTGGTTTTGATTTGTATTTTCCAGATGATGAGCAGTGTTAAGCAGTTATTCATGTGTCTGTTAGCCATCTGGATTCTTCTTTGGAAAAGTGTCTATTCATGTCTCTTGCCAATTTATTCACTGGATTATTTCTTTTTCAGGTGTTGGTTTAGAAAGTTCTTTAAATGCTTATTTGCTGAAGTCTAGTGAATTTTGTGTTTTTCATTTTTGTTGTTGTTGTTTATATGCTTAGAAAGATATTTCCCAGACAAGATCAGGAAACTATTCACTACTGGTTAATTCTAGTTTGTTTTTATATTTAGTCATTAAATTTAACTAGATTAGACAAATAAGGATTTTTTTTAAAATTTCAACTCTTTATTTATTGAGAGAGAAGGAAATCACGAGCAGGGGAAGGGCAGAGAGAGAGGGAAACAGAATCCCAAACAGGCTCTATGATGTCAGCACAGAGCCTGATGTGGTACTCAGGTACCAACAGTGAGATCATGAACTGAGTCAAAACTAAGAGTCAGTTGCTCAACCAACTGAGCACCCCTCTATCACTTTTTTTTCTTAAATAGCCACAATAATCTCATTTGTTGAATGATCCATTAATTATGTATTGTCTAAATACACTTTCTTCTTTTTGTTCATTTTTAATTAAAGTGTAGTGGACATATAATATTAAATTAGTTTCAGGTATACCACACAGTAATTTGACATTTATAAGCATTACAAAATGACCATCGTATATGTGGGTATCATCTGTCATCATAAAACCTTATCACAGTATTATTGACTGTATTCTCTATGCCTCCTTCACATTCCCATGATTTATTTATTTTATAATTGGAAATGTATACCTCTTAATCCCCAATAACTCATCCCCTTAAGCCCTTCCCTTCTGGCAACTATCAGTTCTCCGTTTTTATGAGTCTGTTTCTGTTTTGTATTGTTTGTCTTTTTAGAGTCCACATACAAGTAAAATCATATGGTGTCATCATTCTCTATCTGACTTATTTCACTTAGCATTATAACCTCTAGATCCATCTATGTTGTCACAGATGGCAAAATTGCATATTATATTATGGCTGAGTAATTTTCTATTGTATATATACACCACATCTTCCTTCTCCATTCATCTATCAATGGATGTTTAAATTACTTCTGTATCTTGACTATTGTAAATAATACTGCAATAAATGTAGAGGTATGTCTATCTTTTCAAATTAACATTTTTATTTTCTTCTGGTAAATGCCAAGAATTGGAATTACTAGATCATATGATATTTCTACACTTAATTTTTTGAGGAACCTCTAATGTTTTCCACAGTGGCTGTACCAATTTGCATTCCAATTAACAGTGCACAAGTGTTCCTGTTTTTTCCACATCCTCACCAACACTTGATGTTTCTTCTCTTTTTGAGATGGCCATTCTGACACATGTGAAGTGACATCTCATTGTGGATTTGATTTGCATTTCCCTGATGATGAATGAGGTTGAGCATCTTTTCATGTGCCTATTGGCCATCTGCCTGTCTTCTGTGGAAAAATATCTGTCTAGGTCATTTGCCCATTTTTTAATTGCATTGATTTTTTGTTGGTGTTGACCTATGTGAGTTATTTATATATTTTGGATGTTAATCCCTATCAGATGTATGTGTTGCAAGTATCTTCTTCCATTTAGTAGGGTGCCTTTTCATTTTGTTGATGGTTTTCTTTACTGTGGAAAATTCTTATTTTGGTATAGTCTTTTTAGTTTACTTTTGCTTTTTTTTTTTCTTGCCTGAGGAGACATATCCATAAAAATATTGTTAGACAATGTCCAAGAGTTTAATGTCTGTTTTTATTTAGAAGTTCTATGGTTTCAGGTCTTACATTTAAGTCTTAGTCTATTTTGAGTTTACTTTCGTCTATGGTCTAAGAAAGTGGTCTAGTTTCATTCTTTTGCATGCAGCTGTCCAATTCTTTTAAAAATTCATTCATGTACTTTTCCAGTTATGATGGAGTAGCTCAATATAGTAAACAAATATAACAGCCAAAGAATTATATACAAAGACTCTTTTGAGACATTCCACATAATGTCACATAATCTTCATGAGAAAAATAAGCACAGGAAATTAACTCCACATTCAATTTAGCTCACTCTTGCAAGGTATTATCAAAATCTTATAGCAGAGAAATAGATTCTAGGCACAATTAAGGAAAAAAAAGTATTTGGAAAGAAAGAAGCAGAAATCAAAGATTTGTGTTAACAAAGGCATTTGAGAGTGGGTAACAGAGTGGGGCACCAAAAAGGAATTACAAATATATGCATGGAATGTCCCTTGAGTCCAAGCCAACTCCTGAGCTCTTCATGCTTGGAGTGTGACACAGGAGTCACAGAAGAAAACTGCTATGGAATTTTCCACAAAGATTCCAATGTCTACACAGTGCTACAACATGGTAGAGCTTAGCAGTACAGTAGAAAGTTTGGAACAGACAGTCAAGACTTTCAAAACTGTTAGTAATATTCAGGAATTTATCTGTAAATTCAGGGACAATTTCCTTATACTGGGTTATATACATATATATACACGTACACACACACACACACACACACACACACATATAACCTCTAAACAATGATCATAACAATGACAGTAAATCTCCAAGAAAAATTTCATCAACTGAGAAATGCATAGCAGTTGTGAAATAATGTTGGTAAACAATTATGAAGAGTCTTTTCATTACAGTGGAGGATACTCCCGATTTCAACATGAATCTATTTCTTAGTTGTTATTGTTGTTGGAAATTATGTAATTCTTAGATAAATATAGCAGTTTACAATTATATGTCACTTTATAAAGTTGGTAAGTATACATTCAATTGGATATCCTGAAATAAAGAAATTAAGCTCTTTGCCCTCCCATTTCCCATCCACCAAGGACAGAACTAAGGAACACTTGATCAGAAAAGGTCATATAACATGAATCTTTTTCTCGATGAAATTTTCTTGTACATGAACTTTTATAGCTACACATAACATGGTCACCAGGGATTACACATCTCTGGGGCTATACAAATATACAGATTTCACAGTCCACTTTTATTCTGGGTCAAATTTGAGAGGCTCCAGTGTTGTTTTAAAAATTATGTTTGTTGTTGTTATTTTACACCTCATTTGTTTTTGAAAAAAAATCTTTATAAGTGAAAATATATTATTGTGGGTTGATGTCAGAGAGATAGAGACCTTGAGAGACCATTATTCCCACTCTTGAAACAAACAGGGGAAAAAGCTATAAAAGGGTCAAATTAAAGAATAATCTTGAACCCCTTAGAGAACTTCAGTCATGGGGCAAACAAGCTAACTGAAAATTAAAGGCAGACAAGCACATATAGGGAGAAACAGAGTGAAGCATTTGCCTACATGGGTCAAACATTGTAGAACACCATATAACCCTCTTAGAAGGTTTAGCTAGACATTTTTTTTTTTAATTGCTAAGGACAAAACTAAAAGTGTAAAACTTTTGCAGGGCATGAGTATAGGGGAATTGTTACCCTTTTCTAGCCTTTTCCATCAGGGAAGCTCACCATCTACTCATAGCAAAGGGTGAGGAGAATTCTGAGTAGTGCCTACCATGATATTGGTTGAGAAAAGGGAACAGAAGCTATTGACAGTATTCCATCCAAAACAACTCCTCCATATGAAACTAAAATTTAAATCTCCGGGGGGAAAAAGCAAGTAAAAAAATAGCTTCCTGACAGTATAAGTGATTCCTTACTACAGCTGAGGGAGAGGACTGACAACAACAAGCAAATTCTGCCCAAACCTATGTTACATATTTCCCCTAAGTTAAAAAAAAAAAGAAAAAAGAAAAAGAAAGAAATACATAATATAGGTAATCAATGGAAATAGAATTATAGCCTGAGGACACTTTTGGAAACTCACTGCAGCTGCAAGAAAGGACAGGAACAGGAAAAGAAAGTAGCTATAACCTATGGAAAAGCATGAATATATGTTAGTTCTGGTATTGTATCTGGAGGAAGAGCACCATAGTAGGCTATATAATGGCCTCAACATTGTCCACATCCTAATCCCAGACACTGTTATATGTTACCTTAAATGGTAGCATATCATGTAATTGACAATGTAATTAAGTTAATCTTGCAATATGAATATTATCTTGCACTCTCTGGATAGGCCATGTGTAATTGCAAAGATCCTTTTAACAAAAGAGTAGGAGACTCAAAGTCAGACAAAGATTCAATGACATGACTAAAGGATAAAATAGTGCACTATGAAGATGGAGGAAGGATCTACAAGCTAAGGAATGCAGAAGACCTTTAGTACCTACAAAAGGTAAAGAATTCCCCTGTCATATTCAAAAGGAACACAACACTCTTGATACTTTGATTTTATTTTTTCAATTTTAAAATTTTTTTTTTATTTATTTTTGAGACAGAGAGAGAGCATGAGCAGGGGAGGGGCAGAGAGAGGGGGAGACACAGAATCTGAAACAGACTCCAGGCTCTGAGCTGTCAGCACAGAGCCTGACATGGGGCTCGAACTCACAGACTGTGAGATCATGACCTAAGCCAAAGTGGGACACTCAACCGACTGAGCCACCCAGGCACCCCTACTTTGATTTTAGCCCACAGGATCCATTTTGAAATATCATCCCCAGAACTATAACATTATAAATTTATGTTGTTTTAAGCCCTTAAATTTGTGATATTTTTTAATAGTAGCACCAGGAAACTAATACAGAAATACCCACCATTTTTTAAATAAATTTTTGTGGCCAATTTCTCTAGATATTCCAGCATACCATATGATTGTGATATATACTTAATTAAATTATTTAAGTACAAAAGTCAGAATAAGGAGCTATGATAACAGAACCAGGAGTGAGAATGATGAATGTTGAAGGTGGAAGAAGCAACCAAGAAATTCCTCTAGGAAATAGAAAAGTTGAAGAACTGGATTTTCCCCTGAGTCCTGTACAAAGAATACAGTCACACCAATGAGTTAGCAGGTACAGATTTCTGAACTTCAGAATAAGAAATAAGTGGAGTTTGTGGTGCTTTAAACCACTCATTTGGTGGTGTTTTGCCGTAGTTGCTATGGTAAACTCATATAGACAGGATCCTTTATGAAGTCTGTACTCACAGGAAACAGGCTTAGAGTACCTACTTAAGACTGATTTTTTTGTCAGAATATCAGAGAATATTCCATTTCCCAACCCCTGCCACCATAGCAAGGAGAATTAGGTAAAAATAATAACGGGAACAACAAGGAAAACTGCAAGAAAAAAGATTCCCTCTAGAGAGTAGCCAAAGGCGGGGGTTTGGAGGAGGGGGACGGCGGAGGTGAGGAGGACTTAGCCATGTGTAGAGAAAATTTTAAATAAGACCCAATGACCAAAAAAGATAAAGACAGAAATGAGAACTGGAAGTACAAAATGGTGAAGAGACTAAAAAAGACAAAAATGAAGATAAGGAAATAAATCATGAATATTAGAATTGACAGAAGATCATTCCTACAGAACTGAAGACACTGCAGTTATTAAAAAGACAATAAGGTAATAGTAGGTACAACCTTTTTGCTCACAAATTCGACAATTTAGAAAAAATGGGTCAATTCCTTCAAAACTACAAGCTAGCAAACTAAATCAAAATTCAATAGATAATCCAAATTGTCCTATAACCCCATTAAATACAATTTGTAATTAAAAATTTACTGTAGGGGAGCCTGGGTGGCTCAGTCGCTTGAGCGTCCGACTTCAGCTCAGGTCACGATCTCGCAGTCCGTGAGTTCGAGCCCCGCGTGGGGCTCTGGGCTGATGGCTCAGAGCCTGCAGCCTGCTTCTGATTCTGTGTCTCCCTCTCTCTCTGCCCCTCCCCCATTCATGCTCTGTCTCTCTCTGTCTCAAAAATAAATAAGCATTAAAAAAATTAAAAAAAAATTAAAAAAATAAAAATTTACTGTAAAACAAATATCAGATAACTTCACTACAAAAGCCTTCCAAACATTTAGAGAAGAATTAACAGCAATTTAGCACCATATCTTTCAAAATATAGAAGAGAATAAAAAGCTTCTCAACTCATTTTGAGGCCAGCAATACCTGGTATCAAAATCAGACCAAACCGTGACAATAAAAGAAGGATGTCTGTTCTAAAATTAAATCCAAAAGTCTTTAAGATAATATGAGAAAATTGAATCCACGGTTGTATACAAATGACATATAATAAATTGCTGTGTTCAAGCCCCACATTGGGCTCTGTGCTGTCAGCTGAGAGCCTAGAGCCTGCTTTGGATCCTTGTCTACCTCTCTCTCTGCCTCTCCCCTGTTCATGTTGTCTGTCTGTCCGTCTGTCTCTCTCAAAAGTAAATAAACATTAGAAAAAAATTAAGCAAGGTGTGATATATGTATATTATGGAATATAATTCAGCAATTATTTTTTTCAGCTTCTCTAAAATTCATTTTTTATCTATACCATGAGGACAAAAATAAACCATAATAAATAGAGTTGTTGTGGGAACTGATCATGAGATTTTACGTAAACTGAACATCAGAGGACAGATAGAGAAGAGTTGGTAAAAATTTACAAATTATCCCAGTGTCATCAATTAAAAGGACTGAGTTATTGATAAATGTAACAACCAAGAGGTACGTTAGGTGAATTATGCTAAATTAAAACACCAATCTCAAAAGGTCACATATGTTTAATTCAATTTGTGTAAACCTTGAAATGACAATATTATAGAAATGAGGAATAGATGAGTGGGTGCCAGGGGCTAGAAACAATGAGAGGCTATAAATGAATGGCCTGAAAGAGATCCTTGATAGTTTTATATCTTAAGTGCAGTAGTGAATTACATGACTCTCTAAATTCTATAAAATGACATAGAATTATATACTCACATTTTGCCAATGTTAATTCCTTGGTTTTGATATTGAACTACATTTAAAGTACCACTGAACTATATTTATATTAGTTATAACCTTGGTAACACTGCATAAAAGGTTCATGAGAACTCTGTCCTATCTTTGCAATTTCTCATGTGTCTGTAATTATTTCAAAATAAAGTTTTAAAATGCTTTAAAAAGGGCAAAAGACCTGAGCAGAACTTTTACCAAAGAAGATGAATGGGTGGCAAATAAACACATGAAATATACTCAATATTATTAATAATTAAGGAAATAAAAATAATAGTATGAGATACCAGTTCCCACTCAGGAGAAGGGCTGTATTCAAATAAGCAGACAGTCAGTTTAGGTTAGAATGTGGAGTAACTAGAACATTCCTGTTTCACAATCTCTATATCCCTACTGCTGTGCAATCACATGAACGTTTTCTGAGGGAAGCTGGCACCTGGCCATTTCTCAGCAGAGATACCACTCCCCCACCCACGACAAGAGAGTCGCACAGGTCAAAGCCACAGGGGTCTCTGAAGCATGATGTTTTGAAACACAGCTCCATCTGAGATAAAACTCACGAGGGAGGTGTCGCCTGGCAGATGGACAGCTTGGACAGAGACAGGGTAGAGATGGGATGTTGACAGAGGCTTGAGACAAAGGCAGGGTTCTTGATCACAAGTTGGTGAGAGCACAAAGTTTCTGTGCTACAGAATTGGGAGCTGGGTGAAACCATTTCCACCTCTCCTGTGCATGCTCACGCATGCCACAATGACCCAACCCAGTAAGCTAGGCAGGGCCAGCTAGTGAAGAATGGAGCTGTTATGCCAAGCCCCTCCCAAATGCACCCTCCAAGAACATCCCTCAGAAGACCAGCACAAGTCACTCCACCTGCTGTGGGGACTATAAAATGGCACAGCCACTTTTGAAAACTTAGGTAACTTCTTATAAAGTTACACTTACCATCCAACCTACAATCCTTCTAGGTATTTCCACAAGTGCACTACAAACTTTATTTTACGTAAACATGGATGTGAATATTTAGAACTGGTTTTATCACAGTCACTAAGAATTGGAAGTAAACAAGCTGTACTTCATCAGCTGAATGGCTAACTAAACTGAGGTATATACTTACAATCAAATGTTGCTCAACAATTTTAAAAATTACCTATTACAATGACTCATATGTATTTTGCTAAGTAAAAGAAGTCAGACTCAGAAATCTACATATTACATTATTTTATTTATTTGCTGTTTTGGGAAATACAAAATTATAGGGACAGAAAACAGGTTGCCAGGAGATGGGGGAGGGCAGAGGGATTGACTAGACAGAGATTGCACTTGTCTATTTTTTGGATGACAAAGCTGTATGTATAGCATTGTGGTAAGCATATATGATTCTGCATGTGTCAAAAACCATATATGTATACAACAAAAATATTTTTATTATATATAATATATATATATATATATATATATATATATATATATATATATATATATATTTATATAATAAAATCCCCCAACCGGTTTATTGGGGGATGAAGTTATGGAATATGGACTGTAGAAATGAATCTAACCATATTACAAATATATAATGTAACCTTGCTGAAAAGGACTAACAAAAGAGCTGTATAAGCAATTTTGGAGAGCCATATAAAAATATATTCTAAATATAAAGTTACAATAGAACTATAGTAAATGCTGTACTCTAGCTAATAAACCTGTTGCCCACTGTGGTAAATGAATTAGCAATTCTGAGTCTATTTTATGTGTATGCTAAGTTGAACAAATACACACACACATACATATATGTGTGTGTGTATATAATATGTATGTGTATATGTATTTATATAAATGGTAATCAAGTCTCTCACAGTCAGCAAACAGTTATAATAAAATAAGCAGGGGTGGGGCATCTGGGTGGCTCAGTTGGTTAACCATCCTAACTTCGGCTCAGGTCATGATCTCAATGTTTGTGAGTTTGAGCCCTGCACAGGCTCTGTGCTGACAGCTCAAAGCCTGGAGCCTGCTTCAGATTCTGTGTCTCCCTCTCTTCCCCTGCCCTGCCCATGCTCTGCCCCCCTCTCCCTCTTTCAGAAATAAACACCAAAAAATTTTAAAAAATAAGCAAGGATGTAATACTAGAAAAAACCATGTAAATTAATTATATTTGGAATATCAATATGAACTCATTTTATATATAAATACATACATATACAAAGCCATGTATATATTTATTTATTTATATATACATGTATATATACACACAAATAAGTTCTATTCATGATAGGTGCATATATGAGTCAATATACGTAGGTATATTTTTTAACTGCTTTCACTGAAGGGATCCAAAGTAGTGACAAACCAGTAGCAATGGTCATACTAAGGCCCAAATTATATTTTATTTTTCTAAAAATAATTTTATTTTATTTTTAATTTTTTAATATAGTTTATTGTCAAATTGGCTAGCATACAGTGAATACAGTGTGCTCTTGGTTTGGAGGGTAGATTCCCGTGATTCATCACTTACATACGACACCCAGTGCTCATCCCAACAAGTGCCCTCCTCATTGCCTATCACCCATTTTCCCCTCTCCCCACCCCCCATCAACCCTCAGTTTGTTCTCTGTATTTAAGAGTCTCTTATGGTTTGCCTCCCTCCCTCTCTGTTTATAACTTTTTTTTACCCTTCCCTTCCCCCATGGTCTTCTGTTAAGTTTCTCAAGTTCCACGTATGAGTGAAAACATATGGTATCTGTCTTTCTCTGCCTGACTTATTTCACTTAGCATAACACTCTCCAGTTCCATCCATGTTGCTACAAAAGGCCATATTTCATTCTTTCTCATTGCCAAGTAGTACTCCATTGTATATATAAACCACATCTTCTTTATCCATTCATCATTTGATAGACATTTAGGCTCTTTCCATAATTTAGCTATTGCTGAAAACACTGCTGTAGGCATTGGGGTGCATGTGCCCCTATGCATCAGCACTCCTATATCCCTTGGATAAATTCCTAGTAGTGCTGTTGCTGGGTCATACGGTAGTTCTATTTTTAATTTTTTTTTTTTTTTGAGGAATCTACACCCTGTTTTCCAGAGCTAAGGCCCACAGTTTAGATTGTAAATACTGTTCTCCAATAAAAGGAACCAGTTCTCCCGGGAGAAATTGCTAAATCTAAGGCTAGGGAAGCATATATACAAGATAAGTCTGGAGCATCTTGTGATGGTGAAAAAGACAAGAGCAATAAAAGAAAGGATAGGAGGATGTAAGAAAGACAGGAGATGGATGAGTGAAAGACCTCCCAATGGAGAAACTGGCATAGTTTGAACAAATGAGTATCTATTGTATTGTATAATAACCCAGAGAGTAATATATGTGCAAATCCATAAATCCATATTGGTAAATATGTATGTAAGTTGGTAAATTGTATGTATAGTAAATATGTATGTAAATTGGTAAATATGTATGTATGGTATATATGTAAAATAAATGGGGAAGAAGGAACACACCTTCCTATTGAATAAGTCTAAAGGATGAGAGAAATAGTGAGGGAAATGGAAAATCAACATTAGGACTTTGAGTAATCATTGCTCTTAGGCAAGATCCACTGATATATTCCAGATTCAATGTGTGAGACTTTGAGAAGCAAGGTGTTTGCATAGCCTCACACTATGTCTTAAAAATACTAATTACCATGAGTTTAACATAGGTCCACAAATTCTTTGATATTCTTCTTTTCAGAGATGTGTCTTAACTTTTTACACTACTTCCTGAGGGTAATGTGGACACAATCTCTTTCTTCTGATAAATTAGAATATGAGAAAGAAAATAATGACTTTATAGTAAAGAAAAAAAAAAAAATTGGCAGGGAGTTCCCTTAACTCTAAGGGAAGTTGCACATCACCATGATAATTCATGTTGCTATTATGTTCCCACTTGCATGATACAAAGAGAAAGATATTCACCTGTGTGATATTTTCCCTCAAATTCATAGCCCCAGGCTAATGAGAAAATATCAGCCTATCCCCAAATGAGGGACATTCTAAAAATACCTGACCGGTATATTTCTAATATATAAAGATCAGGAAAAGCAAAGCAAGACTGACAAATTGTTAACCTGATTATATCCTAGAACAGAAAAAAATGACATTAGTGGAATGAAAACCAGCTTAATTAAAAATAAAATCTATAGTTTAGTAATAGTTCTGTATTAATATGAAATTATTAGCTTTAATAAATGTGCAGTGGCTATATAAGATGTTGACGTTAGGGAAAGCTGCTTGAAAAATATAAATGAACTGTCTTGACTATCTTTACAACTCTCCTATAAATCTAAAATTATTTTAAAGTGAATATTTTTAAAAAAATTGTAAGTTTCTGTTATTATTGCTTTCTATTGCATGTGTTTCTAATAACACACACTTTTTCCCCCTGAACTTAAGGTACTAAATCAACTTTCTGTCTTTGATTTATTACTCTCTCTCTTTTCTTAATTTAATAGAACATTTTGAACCAGGTGAAACAATAGCCGGTGTGGGAAGTCAACATACTTAATCAGAGCTTTGCTCAAGGCCAAGTCCCGTTGTTTGCAGAGAACTCATAATGAAGCTTCTTTGCTCGGAAATGTTTCCATCATATTTCCTGTTGTTTAGATCCAGAAGATGTTTGCTTCTCACACTCTGAAAAGTCTTACATTTATAGATGTAACTTAGTTTCATCTCTGCTTGAAAACAGACTGATTCTTGCCTGAACGAATAATCTTTCTTATAATATCTTGCTAAACACAGCAAGCAACAGTCAATATTCAATAACATACAAACTTTTCCCAAACTTCTCTCCCTGAGGTACTAAGTAGTCACTGGATATGCTTCTCAAGTTATTGTACACAGTATATTTACTAAAAATTTTGTTACTTATCGTGATCTCCTCTTCCGTCTCCAAAATCAGTCTATCTGGTATCTATAAGCAGGTGCTATTTTCTTTTGAATAATATGATATTATTAAATACTCATAATTTTTAAAATATGTTGGTTTTTGTTTTCATTACAAATTTATATGGTAATCTTTGTAGGCTACATTGTACTAACAACTATACCCAGATCCGAAGCAGGCTCTGCACTGACAGCTGCAAGCCCAATGCAGGACTCAAACTCAGGAACTGTGAGATCATGACCTGAGCCAAAGTCCCATGCTCAACTGACTGAGCCACCCAGGCACCCCAATCCGTGTGATTTTTCTCATTTGATAATACTTACAAAACATGTCAGTTGCTAGACAAAAGAGTTACTCATTTTTCATATTTCATAACTGGGAAAAGTCACTCTAGTAGTGGTAGTAGCATGGTTTGTGGTAGAACATTGATCTCAGGTTGTCAGATATCCAATTTGTTTAGTGCCTCATTTAGCTCTGAGGTAGTTAACTACCTACCTTAACAATGTCTATGGGTTTTTTTTATTAGTTATTTAAAATATATTTTTATTTTGCTATGAAATTATGTTAACCTGCAACATGGAACGGTGGAGAAAACGTTATATTCAGGCAAACTGGATTTGGTTTCTGGCTCTGTGAGGTAGAAGTTGTGACCTAAGGTAAATCACCTATACTTTACATCTTTTAACCTTCTCAACTAAAAATAAAGTGATTCAATTACATTATTTCTTATATTTTTCTTCTAAATTTCTGTAATTTTATTTAAGCTATTATATATGCTCATTTTAAAACTTTATAAGATATATCTTATTCATCTCCTTTTAATTAGCTAAAAAGTAACATGCAAAGTCAAGCATGGCACACATACACATATACACACGCTATTACACATAGGAAGTAAGTAAAACAAAAAAAATAAAAATAAGCATGATGAATTTCAAATATGTATAGTTCAATAAATATTATAGGCAATATTTGCCACATTAACATATCTAAGAAAGAAAAATGGATCTATCCTGATGAGCATATGTTTGGTTTCTACTTGAATAATCTTAGTTCAGTTATCTTGGAAATTAAAGAATTTATTTAAATTGTGTTTTGGCTATCTATTGATGTGTAACAAGTTGCAACAAACTGAATGACTTAAACTTATTCTTACTCATATCTCTGTGGGTTGGCTGGTGCATGGTTCACGGGTCCCCAAGACTACTCTCACTTTTGTCATCAACTGGAAGTTCAGGGGTCTCCAAGATCACGCTCACTTCTGATACTAAATACAACTGCAGGGGCACCCAAGACCAGCCTTCGCTTCAATAATTCATTAGAAGGACCCACCAAGGTCAGTAAAAATGTTATTCTCACAGTTATGGTTTATTATAGTGAAATGATAGAGATTAAAGTCAGCCAAGGGAAGTAACATACATGTAGGGTCTAGGAGACTTCAGGCAGAGTTAGTTTCCCATTGTGCTTTTCCAGTGGAGCCATACGGATAGTGCCTCGTTTTCTGTCAACAATGTGTGACAATATGCATAGAGCATTGAAAACCAGGGAAGCTCTCCTGAACCTTAGGACTAGAGTTTTTTACAGGGAAGTGATTGTGTGAACATGACTGACCACCTGCATGGATAACCTTAGTCTCCAGCCCTTACAGAAACTTCCTAGTACCCCATGGCCCATACCTTGGGCCTCTATCACAAATCATGTTGTTAACATGGACTGTCTAGCATGACCAAAGGCCCCCAGGATAACAAAGGTATGATTATCAGGCAGGAGGTTTCAAAGTTTAGAGTTACCTTCCAGGAGCCAGGGCAAAGACAAAGCCTTTCTTAGGTATAGTTAATCCTTGACTGCTTAACTAGGCTCAATCCGCATGGTGTCACTTGGGGTTATTTATGTGGCTAAATTTAGCTGAGAGATTGACTGGAGCTGGAACATTTAAGATGACTTTATTCTTTCTAGAGCCCCTTCTGGGGTACCTAGAAATGCTGGGATCTAGCCAGAACACCACAGCAGAGCAGGCAGAATTCTTACACAGTGGCCCGGGGCTCCACAAGGGTGAGATGTGACCCAGAAGTTTTCTTAAGACATAGGTAGGCTCAGAAGTCTAAGAAAAATAACTTCTGTCATTTTTTATTTAAAAGAAGAGGATATATAGTCTACCTTTTGACGGGAGTAGAGGCATGCTCAGACAGGGATGAGAAATTATTAGCCATATTTGAAGGTGCTCTTCTTCCAATAGTCTGTTTTAAAGATGGTAATATATAAACTGAAAATAACTTTTGTTCTATACCACCTCCTTTATCATGGGAGATCATGATAATCATTTCTTTAAGATATATATGCAGGAGTATAATTACTGGATCATTTGATAGTTCTATTTTTAATTTCTTGAGGAATAGTCATACTCTTTTACATAATGGCTGCAGTGGATATACTAATTTACATTCCCACCAACAGTATATAATGGTTATCTTTTCTCACATCCTCTCCAACATGTATTATCTCTTATAATTTTGATAATAGCCATCCTAACAGGTGTGCAGTAATACCTCATGATGATTTTGAATTGCATTTCCTTGATGATTAGTGATGTCGAACATCTTTTCATGTACCTCTGGCCATCTGTATGTTTTCTTTGGAAAAACGTCTTTTCAGGACTTTTGTCCCTTTTTAATTAGATAACTTTTTTTTTTTGCTATTGAGTTGTATAAATATTTATATGAAATTAACTCCTTATCAGATATATGGTTTTCAAATATTTCCTCTTATTCTGTAGGATGCCTTTTCAATTTATGGAATATTTCCTTTGTTGTGCAGAAGCTCTTTAGTTTAAACAGATCCCTCTCATTTCCTTTAGCTTTCATTGCTGTGCTTTCAGTGTCTTATCCAAGAAATCATTGCCAAGGATATTTCGCCTATGTTTTCTTCTAGAATTTTTATAGTTTTAAGTATTACATTTGTTTGATCCACTTCAAGTTAATTTTTTATGACTAATGTATGATAGAGGTCCACTCTAATTTTTTACATGTAAATATCCAGTTTTCCCAGCATCATTTTGTGAAGAAATTATTGTTTCCCCATTGTGTAGTCTTTGTGCCTTTGTCAAAAATTAGTTGATTGATAAGTGTGAATTAGTGTCTGGGCTCTCTATTCTGATTCATTAGCCTATGTGCCTGTTTTTATATCAGCACCATACTATTTTAATTACTATAGCTTTTTAATGTAGCTTGAAATCAGGAGGGTGATGTCTCCAGTTTCATTTGTTTTCCCTTTTCAAGATTGTTTTGAAAATTCAGGATCTTTTGTAGTTTCCTACAAATTTTAGGGCCTTTTTTTTTTTCTATTTCTGAAAAAAATGCCATTGGAATTTTGACAGGAATTACACTGAGTCTACAGTTCATTTGTGGTAGTATGGGCATTTTTATAATTATTAACAGATTTGAAGACAAAAATAGATAGTATGAAATAATGGTGCAGAACTTCAAAACACCAGTTTCTACAATGAAAATGCAGACATATTGTTAATAAGGAATGATGGACTTGAACTATACTTTGAGCCAAATGTGCTCCAAGATTAAAAGCTCTTACATCATTTAAATTTAGCAATACTTTTCAGTGCCTGGGTGGCTCAGTCGTTTAAGTGTCTGACTTCGGTTCAGGTCATGATTTCACGGTTCCTCATCAGACTCTGTGCTGATAGCTTAGAGCCTGGAGCATACTTCAGATTCTGTATCTCCCTCTCTCTCTCCCCCTCCCCTGCTTGTGTTCTGTCTCTGTGTCTCAAAAATAAATAAATGTTAAAAAATTAAAAAAATAAATTTAGCAATACTTATGTTAAGAGTAATTTAATGTTTTTAATCTTGAAGTCAGAAATCTCTATCAATTCCATTTGCATGTACACACAGATTTTGTGTATAATAGTATTCATTCTATGGTGCTCATCTGTCAGCCTCAGAAAAGATTCTCAACCATGGGTTTTTAATTAGTTGAGTCGCAGGAGAAGGAAAACCATTATAGTGATAAGTGCTTATGTGATACAGAATATTACAAAATGAGGTCAATTCTATCTATTTAATCAAAAAATATAATCAGATAATCAGAAATGTTAATGAATTTAGGAAAAGGCTTGGGATTTAATGTTAACTAAGTGACATTCCTTCTTACTGTTTTGATGAATCCATGCCTCTGTGTATACATATTTTTTATTTAATTCTTACAAGGTGAATATCTAGTTCAAAATGCATTAACATTGTTACAGTTTTTGATATATAGTACTAAATTATACTCCAGAATTTCTATGTGAGGAGGTATGTTTCACTTCACAAATGCTAAATCATAGTTCATAAAATTCCTTAAAACTTTACCAGTTGTACAGACCAAATGCAGTAGATAAAAGGAATGTAAATTTACTTTAATGTATTTTTATGTCACTAGAATCAGCATAAATGACATGCAAATGAATGGATACACTCATATGGTCTTCACCATTATCTTGCTAAAAGGCCTTATGCTAGCATAGGTCCTGCTATTAGTCCCTGTACTAGTCCCTGTACTGCTATACGTCTTAGAACATTATTCCTCATTGAAATAGAGAATCTAATGTAAAAGTTACCCTTTTATTCCATTAATATGCATTTGAAAAAAAATCCAATGCCATTTCTCTATAAAGTATATGTTTTGTTATTTACACTGACAATTTGCATGAGATATTTTTATTTGATCCAAGGTACATCAGTATTGATATTACAATACAATAAAGGGTTGGTTTTTGATGTTTAAAGTTTTTATTTAAATTCTAGTTAGTTAACATAGAGTGTAATATTAGTTTCAGAAGTAAAATTTAGTCATTCATCACTTACATACAACACACAGCACTTATTACAAGTGTCTTCCTTAATGCCCGTCACCCATTTAGCCCATCCCTCCAACCTCCCCTTCAGTAACCCTCAGGTTTTTTTGTTTTTTGTTTTGTTTTGTTTTGTTTTGTTTTGTTTTGTTTTTGTTTTTGGTATTTAAGTGTCTCTTACGGTTTGTCTCCCTCTCTGTTTTTATCTTATTTTTCCTCCCCTTCCCCTATGTTCATCAGCTGTGTTTCTTAGATTCCACATATGAGTAAAATCATATAGTGTTTGTCTTTCTCTAACTTATTTCGTTAGTGTAATACTCTAGCTTCACTCACATCATTGCAAATGGCAAGATTTCATTCTTTTTGATGGGTGAGTACTATTCTATTGTATATACATACCACTTCTTCTTTATCCATTCTTCAGTGGATGGATATTTTGGCTCTTTCCATAATTTGGCTATTGTTAATAGCACTGCTATAAATATCGGGGTGCATGTGTCAAGTGTTTTGATTTAATTACGTGATTGAATAATTAACATTATTCAACAAATTCCAACACAATTCCTTCAAAATAGGATCATTATTCTTACATGAAGTAGTATGTGTGTACTTAGGAATACATGTATGTCATTTGTTTATAAGCTAAAAAGTCTTGTTTGAAAGAATATGACTAGTACCTCCTTTTACTATTTATTTAAAATCGAGATGAGAATACCACTAAACTTTTGGGTCTTCAGGAACCATCATTAGCTAGGATTCAGGTGTTTAATTCTAAATTCAATGTCTCGTTGTCACTAAGTAAAGTAAATTCACGTGAATTCTCCAAACCTTATTTTTCATCTATAAAATTCGTGGTTTGCATTAGATGTTATCTAAAGTTTTTCTGTTCTAATAATTTATAATGATGTAATTAAGAATAGAAAAAAAATCATAAGGCATTTTCACCAAGAACATAATGTATTACTCTCACCAGACTCCTTCATTGTCTCAAGCCTTACATGAGGAGAAGAACATGCTGCACTAAAACAAACAAAACTTGTAACAATTCTGGCTATATAAAAGGTAAACAATAAGTTGTCTCATGATTAACAGAATCTCAGTTTTTTCATACCTTTTGAGAATTTGAACAGAAATTTTTTTAAAGTTTATTTATTTTAACAGAGAAAGAGGAACGGAGAGAGTAGAGAGAGAATCCCAAGCAGGCTCTGCTCTGTCAGAACAGAGCCTGACATGGGGCTTGAACTCATGAACCATGAGATCATGGCTGGAGCCAAAGTCAAGAATCAGGCGCTTAACCAACTGAGCTACCCAGGTGCCCCTGAAGTAGAGAATTCTTGGAACATATTTGAACTTGGACATAACTTCCAAAATCTATATATCAAATCTTTAAACTTCTTGTCCCCCACCCCTACACCAGTCATCTCTAGGTTTTCTGACTTTCAGCCAACAAAATTTTAAGCCAACATTTTTTTGTTGCTCTTGATACTTCTATATTATAAATATGAATGACAACTTTCTGTATCTAGCTTTTACCAATCTCTGAATATCCTCCTCTTATTTCCTGATTAGCACTCTAGACACACTTGAGCACTTTTCAGTTTCTCAAAAGGACAGGACTTCTTCTAGAGGGAGGGCTGTTGCCTTAAGGTTATTTCCTTTGAGTAGATCGCTTCTCGGCCTTTTATCTAAGATCAAGTGTATTTCCTTTGAGTAAAAATGACACTCTGATTGATCAGATTGATTACTGGTCAGTCTTTATAATAGCTCAGATCTAATTACTTTTTTCTGATCTCATTTTTTAAAATATTTTGCTTACCGTATCAGCCAATCCCTTAGCAAATACTGACTGGAGAGTATATCCCAAATCAGTTCACCTCTCACTCTTCTTCACACTATTGACCAACCAGTTTCATTTCTCTTAGGGTCTACTTAATAACCTTACTGTTTTGATTGTTCTATCTGACAAAGAGGATTGTACCTCCTTTAGTAATCAGGTTGTTCTTTGTGTTAAAAAAAAATTCTGGTTATATTATTTTACTTCTCGAATCATTTCAATGGTTTTCCACTGGATTTATAACAATATTCAAATCCTTTCTATCGCTTGCCCAGCCATACATCATCCAGTTCCTAACTGCTTTGTGAATTTTTTCTGCAAATCTTTCTTCACTTTATTGAAAGAATCTGACTATGTCGGAAACACAACAGCATCATTCAAACTCAGGACAGTTATACTTCTTTTTTTGACTGCCAGTAAAACTCTTCCTTCAGATTGTTACACAACTGTTTTGTCCTTATGATTAGGACTGCTGGTCATGTGTCACTTCCTCAAAGACCTTACTATATTGCACTGTATAAAATGCTATCCTCCCACTAATACTCAGACAAGCTCTATTTTAGTTTGTTTTATTTTATTCACACAATAAAACGCAGCCACTAATTTTACTATGTATTTGTTTTTTTCTTATCATCTTTCTTTCCCTAATGGGCCCTTATTTGACAGGGCCTTTGCCTGTTTTGTCACCCCTGTGTCTTGCCATTTTGCATACATTAAAAAATATTTATTGGGAGGGGGGGCGCCCGAGTGGCTCAGTCCATTAAGCATCCAACTTCATTTGACTCAAGTCATGATGTGATGGCTTGTGAGTTTGAGCCCTGCCTTCGGATCCTGTGCTGACAGCTCAGAGCCTGCAGCCTACTTCGGATTCTGTCTCCCTCTCTCTCTGCCCCTCCCCCACTCACTCTCTGTCTCTATCTCTCTTTCTCAAGAATAAATAAACATTAAAAAAACTTATTAAGTTTCTGGTAAAATATAGGCCATCAGTAAATAAATTTGAGAAAGAGAATGAATCCCTGAATACTTATAATATTTCTATATTTACCCTAAGCAAATACTAAAGAAAAGAAAAATAATAATTACCAAATTCCTTTTATTTATAATAGGGCTAATATAATCAAGATTTATAATAAACTTTATATAAAAAAGAAAAAACACACCTAGAAATTTCCCACTCTGCCCCAAAGCAGTATGATTCACTTCAAAATTTTTTTCTTAATTAGCCAGTCAATTCATTAGTCATTAGAGAACTGTAAAATGAATAATGCTTTAGAAAAACCAGATTATTATAATTTAGAGAAATTCAAAACTAGTCAACATAAACTTAGAATATCAGACTAAGAATAATTGAATAAAATTAAGTAGTGATCCTATTCATGATGTCTACATTGATTGTAATAAAACTGACTTTAAAATCTAAATACTTAACATGTATGTGACAAAAAGCAACATAAAATAGAAAATAATAACTAAAAATTAGCTACTTTCAAAACTTATACAAAAAGCTAACAACATATATTCAAAAGCTTTTGTCAAATACCTCACATACGTTTTATGTGAAGGATACAAGGTAATGAATTCTCACAGTTTGAGATTTAAAGTATATGCTTTTTGCTAGGTAATTTTTTCAATGATTTTTCACCTATGGGGCAAATAAATAGCAAGGTATTCTTGCTACTACAATGCCTCAATGATTTTCTTTTTTAGTAAGTACATATCAGCTTCATTTGTGCATAAATTTCAGTTAAATTATATGTAAATCAAAAAAGTTCATATGCTATAATATTTTTAATTTGATTCTATAAAAAATTGAGTTGCCTTTCCAAGTATACATGTTGGTACAAAAATATAAAAATCACATCGGTATTGTAAATTTTAAATACCCTTTCTCTTTCTGAAAATGCAGTGTTTCACCAATCTCTTTAGGCAAGAGAGAAATGTATAATTAGAACACATGATGTATGCACCAGTATGTTGTATTTTTGTATTAAAATCACTATGTAGATAATTTTTATATCATTTGGATTACTAGCATGTTACACATTTAAATAGATTACATTTTGTGATATCAAAAAATACATAATGTGAAGCTGTGATAATGTCCATTTACTCCTCTTGTTAAGTGTAAAGTACATATCTTTCAAAATACATAGGGTATTAGTAGATAGGAGAATTAAATACCTTTCAAGTTTTGTTGTTGGTACAAACACTAAGGGTAAAACATTTTGAAAAATATTAGTGTAAATATCAATATGTATTATTGAAAGTAAACATATTTTCAAAAATTATAAGAGAATTAGAATATAGGGAAAAAGTGTGTTTGGTTAATATGTCATCTGTTCTTGAGAAAGAGGGGTTTAAGAAACTACAAGGATTATATTTACTTCAAAAACTGGTTGTATTTTGGTTTAACATGCAGGCTGAAATTCAAGTAACTTTATATTACTCTTTGCGATCACTTCAGAAAAACACTTGATTTGCCAAATTGCCATCCTTAGTAAGAAAGTCATTAGTACCTCTCTCTTCTCTATTTTCATAGTATAAAAATCTAAGAAGAAAATGAAGAAATCTCATTCAATCAGTTGATGAAGGATGTTTCAACTTAATGACCAACCAATATAAAATCAGTACAAGAAAAACTGAGGTTGTTTTCACTTTTATGTATCATAAATATTAAATGTAATATTAACAAATTAACAAATTGAATCAATTAGAGTGTAAAAAATAAAAACGGAAATTGACCAAGAAAGATTTACTTTGGTATTTGCAGATAGTTTAATATTAGAAATTTCAGTTTATATAACTCATCATTCTAAAGGATGACAGAAGGAAAACTAGGATAACCAGAGTGTATTCAGATAAAAGCACTTAATAAAATGCAATACACTTGATTTAAAGATTTGGTCCTGCTTTAAGAAATAAAGGCCAGACTTGCTTGAAAACAGAAAGGGATAGACAATAATAATACTGTTAGTTACTTAATTTATGCTACACAGCTGATAGGTTTTAAGAGTGCTATAATAATAGAATTTTCCCTCACACTAAACAGGACTTGAGGGAGGGGTAAGAGAACAGAAAGGACTGAGACAGCCTAATGACCATTTAGTTGTCATTACCTACATTTCTTCTGAGAAGACAAATGCCTGGTCCCTGGGAGTGTCTTGTCATGGGACAGTGGGGGAGATCATTGGAAAGATGGGTACCCTATACCTTTCTAAAACTGAAATCCAATAAATAAGTTTATTTTCCTTTCTTCACATTCTTGCTGAAAATATTGCTTAATTTTTAAAATCCTATGGGTGTGCTCAGAAAAATCTTAGCAAAATATTTTCTATAACTATTACACACTGTTTTAGTAACCTAATATTTTTATTACATTATTTAAATATTTCCATTGTTACATATACATATTTGCATTATTGTTTTTGAACTAAATACAGTTCCATCATGTGGACATGTCATAATGATTTAAATATTCCTTTATGTATAGGCACTTCTGGGTTTGTTTGTTGTCAGTTTTGTTTGTCTATTTATTTAATCTTTTTATTTAATTCCAGTATAATTAAAATAGAATGTTATATTAGCTTCAGGTGTACATATACTGATTTAACAATTCTATACATTACTCGGTGGTTATCATGATAAGCGTACTCTTTAGTCCCCATCACCTATTTCATCCATGCCCCCATCCACCTCCTCTCTGGTATCCATCAGTTTGTTCACTATAGTTAAGAGTCTGTTTTTTGGTTTCCATTTTGTTTTCTTTGTTCGTTTGTTTTGCTTGTTAAATTCAATATATGAGTGAGATCATATTGTATTTGTCTTTCTCTATATGACTTATTTCCTTACCATTATACTCTCTAGGTCTATCCATGTTGTTGAAACTGACAAGATCTCAGTATTTTTTGTGGCTGAGTAACATTCCATGGTGTGTGTATGTATGTGTGTACATATTTATCATTCATCTATCAATGGATCCTTGGAATGCTTCTGTAAATTGGCTGTTGTAAATAATGCTGCAATAACCAGCAGTGCATATATCTTTTGAGTGAGTGCTTTTGTATTCTTTGGATAAATACTCAGCAGTGGAATTACTGGACCATGTGGTAGTTCTGTTTTTAATATTTTTGAGGAACCTACATACTGTTTTCCACAGTGGCTGCACCAATTCACATTTCCATCAAGAGTGTAAAATGAGGTGTTTTTTTTTTTTTCCCACCACATCTTTGCCAACATTTGTCTTTTCTTGTGTGTGTGTGATTTTCTTTTTTTTATTTTAACCGTTCTGAGGGATGTGAGGTAACATCTCATTGTGGTTTTAATTTGGATTTCCATGATAACGAGTGGTTGAGTACCTGTTCATATGTCTGTCGGCTGTCTTCTTTGGAGAAATGTCTTTTCATGTATTCTGCTCATTTTCATTGGGTTATTTGGCTTTTTTGGTGTTGAGTTGTATCAGTTCTTTATATATTTTGGATACTAGCCTTTTATCAGATATGTCCTTTGCAAACATTCAGCACGTAGTCTGTATTTTGTTGGTTGTTTCCTTTGCTGTGCAAAAGCTTTTTATTTTGGTGTAGTCCCAATAGTTTATTTTTGCTTTTGGTTCCCTTGCCTCAGGAGACATATCTAGAAAGAGGTTGCTATGGCTAATGTTAAAGTAGAAGTTGTTACTGCCTGTATTCTCCTCTAGGATTTTTATGGTTTCAGATCTAACATTTAGGTCTTTAATCCACATTTAGTTTACTTTTGTACATAGTACAAGAACGTTGTCTAGTTTTATTCGTTTGCATGTAGCTTTCCAACTTTCCCAACACTATTTGTTGAAGAGACTTTTTCCCATTGCATATTTTTGCCTTTTTTGTTGAATATTAATTGACCATATAATTGTGGGGTTTTTTTTCCTCTGGGTTTTCTGTCCTGTTCCATTGATTTGTGTATTTATTTCTGTGCCAATAGTAGACAGTGTTGATTATTACAGCATTGTATATCTTGAAGTCTGGGATTGTGATACCTCCAGTTTTGTTTTTTTTCAAGATTGCTTTGGCTGTTTGGGGTCTTTTGTGGTTCCATATACATTTATTCTAGTTCTATGAAAAACACTGTTGATATTTTGATAGGGATTGCTGTAAATCTGTAGACTGCTTTGGGCAGTATAGAAATTAAATATATATATATTTGTGCTTCCATTCCATAAGCAAGGAATGTCTTTCTATTTGTGTCATCTTTAATTTCTTTTATCAATATGTCAGAGGTTTTAGAGTACAGAACTTTCACCCCTTTGGTTAAGTTAATCCCTATGTATTTTATTATTTTCGGTGCAATTTTAAATGGAATTATTTCTTAATTTCTCTTTCTTTTTAATTGTATCTTGACTGACAATTGCAACTTTTCATCATGTATTTCAACGTTTTTCCATCCATTTATTTGCCTTCAAATTTATGAAAGTGTATATTCTTTCACATTTTTCAATTTGTGTGTGGTTTGGTGCTTTAAGCTTAAATGTTTAACAAATCATTTTGGAATCAGGTTATGGTAGCTATCCAGATTTGCCTTCTAGAGTGACAGCACAAAGCTCAGCTTCCAAGGGGGTGACAAAAAACAACAATAAATTGCTCTCCAAAGTAGTGCAAAGTGGAGACCACATTTACTCTTTTTCCAAAATCTTTAGTTAGTGCTGTAAATATTACTTTTCTTTTAAGATGATGAATTTATTGTGCCTTTTTCCTAGAAGCAAAACTAGTGGAAATTAAAGTGTTAATATAAATACCATTTACTTTAATGGATATTCCACTCAGAACAAAAATAACCAAGATAGTGTATATAAATTAAATCCATTAAAAGCAAAAAACAGTGTCTGGCACTTTTATGAAAAAAAAAAAGGCGTGAATATAAAAAAATGAGTGAAACACACAAGCTTTTATCTTAAAAAATACCGTCTTATTTCCCATCCTTCATCTGTAACAAGTTTTAACTTTTTCCACAGTGTACTGTTTGTTTTAGCTAATTTGCGTTAGTATACATAAAACTTTTAGCATGTTAAAATTTCAGAAATAACAGAAGTAAAATCAATGAATCACCAAAGAAGCAATTATTAAAACTTTATTATGCACACACCAAAGCGACAGTTTCCTAGCTGGGGGCACTCAAACCAAATCGGAATGAGGCTCAGGGGCATATTGTTATAAAGCAGCTTATCTAGTGAGAAAGTTGTATGGTTAATCTTGACAGTGATTGGTTATAATATTAGAATTTGCTTAAATGACAGGGACTTAGTGGTTATCTCATACCAATCTTGGGAAAAGGTTTAATTTGCTTGTGATTCTTGCAAAGGCAAGAAATAACACAGGTGAAGTTAGTCTGGCAAAATAAACTTAATTAAGCTTTGTTTGTGTGACTTAATTGATTTTGTCTGCTCAGGTAATTTTCAAGGCTGGTCTACATTTCTTTTTTTATTTTATCAGCATCTATGTGTCTTAGTGGAAAGGCCCACAGTGATATAAGTAAGTTGTATCCTTATTTTTCAGAATGATAAAACACAATTGATCATAATAAGATAATTTGGTATACTTTGTCTACAAATAAAAAATAAATGGCAACTCAGACATTATTGAAATATAAAGCCTTTACTCATTAATTATGAATTGCAACTTGACCATATGCCACGTTTTTATTCAATGCTTTTTGTTTTTACTTTTTGTTTTACTTATCCCAAATTTTCTGTATTTAATTACATAGATGATGTTTTATTTATCTGGTATTATGCAGTATTATAGGGATGTATACATAGAAATTTCTGATCAACCTAATATTCTCTTTAAGACTATTAACATATTACTTCACTTTTATTGTCAAAATCCATAGTGTCACTTGAGTCTCTATAGATCACAATATATTTTTATTATCCCTCTTCTAGTATTTGTTAATTATAGCTATAATCTTATAGTAGATTATTGTTATTAAAGTCTTAATATGCATAATTATTTTTAATTTAAAAAATAATTATCACCTTTAGATTTAGATGCACAATTATGTAAAGAATAATTTAGAGTTTCCAGTATTTTAAGTAATTTCTGTGTTTCCTGAGAGTAATATTGTACCAAACAATACTTAATTTTTTAAGTACTCACTAGAAACCTATTTTTTAATTTTGTATAATCTGAGCATGTTATTTTGCTTTCTCTACTGATGCATAAGTATATTTGATAGGTTACACTTAAAACAATGATGACATGATTAATATATTTGATATTTATTGTATCAAAAGCAATAAATTACACTTTTTGTATTAATAAGAAACACATGTCAAACTTGATATAATTAGTCAATAAAGGAACTGTTAAGATATTTCAGGCAATTAGGCAAAACAAATGCTGAAATTAACTTACAAATAGATGTAAAATTTATCAATATTTACAGTGCAAATATCAGTTGCAATTCATGGTATAAAATCTATTTTCATTACAATAGGCAAGAATCATGTACATTATCATCACATTATTCTAGAGCATACAGAGTTATATATAGCTCAGGAGAAAACCCTGGATATATTAATAATTTTTGTCTGTTTCAAAGTTTTACTATTTTTCCTAATAGTCTTACCTGTGATCATAATGATCACAAAGATTACTCTTAATACAGTAAACAAAACACAAAATTCTGTCACTGTTATGTTCTGATTATTTATATATAAGTGCGACAGGAATGCTAAATCACCAATTGGCAATTGGTGCCAATTTGTACATTCTTTCTTGAGTTTGCTTTGCAAATCTAGAGCCCCATAATATTGAACAGTTACCCTTCAAGATACAGATTTGACTAATAAACTATCTAAAATATTTCATAAAGAAAGTTGAATTGGATTCAAAAAGCCTTTAATATTTGCTGGAAGCCAAACTTAAGAGACTCTACCAGGTTTCACCTTCAATATTTATAAATTTGGGTGAATTCCTCTTTCAATATCTTTAAAGTTCTTTTTTTTTAAAGTTTGTTTATTTTGAGAGAGAGAGAGAGAGAGTGGAGGAGGAGCAGAAAGAGAGTAGGGTGAGGGACAGAGAAAAAGGGAGAGGGAGAGAATCCCAAGCAAGCTCCACACAGAGCAGAAGCCAACATAGGACTCAAACTCACAAACCATGAGATCATGACCAGAGCTGAAGTTGTACTCTTAACCTACTGAGCCACCCAGGTGCCCTCCAAAGTTCTTGAACTACCAATACCTGACCTTCCTTACTAATCAAGGTGGAACCCTGTAACCCATGTACCAGCCAGTTTTCTTCAGTAGGTACTGACTCCCTAAATACAGCTATCCTTTATTCCTTAAAAGTGGTCTGTTCCACCTGATTAAATGAACAACCTTCTAAGCTAAGATCTCAGTTACGCAATTGATTTGTCTTAGCAAATATGTGGGTAAATGGTTATTGAACATTTGCAAATAAGTGTATTTCCAAGTAAATTGAGAAGGCCCATTAGCTTCTGAATACTCAAGTGTCACTGAGAATTAGATAACATTAAAAAAAAATGTTTTAGTTTACACAACCAGAGTTTACTAAGCTTCTGTGGCTTCCCTAGAGTTTAACATGGCAAAGAAATGGATTTCTCATATATACATTAAAAAAGAACATTAAAATAATTTCAATATTCCAAACAAATACCATAATAAAGTTTTCTTTACTGTTTATATAATTTTATATAATTAATTCTTGTTCCATTAATCTTGGATCAATAGTCTGCTTTCAGGAACTCTCTAGACTAAGAAGACTTCTGGAAATCCTGACTCAGTCCACAGGGACAATCTGAAAGTTTCTAAGTTATGTGATTTCAGAAGCTTGTACCCAATAATCTATTCTTTGAAGCTGCAATAATTTTAAATACCCAATACAATGGTTTTCCATGAGGGTCTGCGATTTTTGCTCTTTGCTAAGAACACAAAACTCTGGCCTATAACTTAGAGATGTCAGGCCAGAATCAGAGTAAATTTAAAACTAGCTGTAGGTGACAGACACTTAATGGCTAAAATCAATATATCAAGGTAACCAATATTAGCAGAATGGAAGAGAGTAAAACTCTCTGTCAAGGTGTGTACCTATTATATAGATACCTTTAGTCATTTACTGTGAGATTAAAAACATATTATGGGTAGTGAGGACATTGAAATCTTTGTTTTTTATTAATTTTTTTAACATTTATTTATTTTTAAGAGAGAGAGCACGAGCAGGGAAGGGGCAGAAAGAGAGGGAGACACAGAATCTGAAGCAGGCTCCAGGCTCTGAGCTGTTAGTGCAGAGCCTGGCACGGGGCTTGAACCCACAGAGTGTAAGATCATGACCTGAGCTGGTCAGATGCTTAACCAACTCAGCCACCCAGGCACCCCAGAACATTGAAATCTTTAAGGACTTCCAAAGAAACATAGACTCTCTGAAACACTTATAGTAGCAATATTCTACCAACAGTTTTGACCTAGGGGAGGCCAAGGACCTCTTCCAATTATGACTGCTCTTCCCGTGCAATGCTTACAATAGGAACAAAATCAAACTATCATATTTCCAGAATCTTTCTCAGAAAGTAAAAAAAAAAATGTGGTTTTCTAAGGGCCTTCTAGAACACTTCAAAAATAGAGTTTTATAAAGGATATTCTATATTTATATTGAAGAGCAGTTTAAAATTTTTTTATCAATGGAGAATTTTAAATTTAATATAGGATAATGAACATTTTGTTAATTCTTGAAAGAAAGTGGTAGTAAAACATTAAAAAATAAGCATAGATGATTGAAAATACCTTAACTCATCCGTACATGAGATATCATTAGTATTCTTTTTTTTTTTTTTTAATAAATAAGACTAGAAAAAAGTCAACATAAAGCACAAAGTTTATACTTTCTTTCTTCAATATTTTATCTAGGGGCACCTGGGTGGCTCCGTTGGTTCAGTGGTCCACTCAATTTTGGCTCAGGTCATGATCTCATGGTTCATAGGATCAAACCCTGCATCAGGCTGTGCTCTGACAGTACTGAGCCTGCTTAGGATTCTCTCCCTCCCTCTCTCTCTGACCCTCTGACTCTCCTCTCTGACCCACCTGTCTTCGCTCACCCTCTCTCAAAATAAATAAATAAACATAAAAAAGATTTTATTTAAATAAAGATTTAGTTAACATATGGTGTAGGTATTGTTTTCAGAAGTAGAATTGTTATTCAACATTTTCATATAACACTCAGTGCTCATCAAAAGTGCCCTCCTTGATGCCTGTCACCCATTTAGCCCATCCCCCCACCCAACACCCCTGAAGTAACCCTCAGCTTTTCTCTACAGTTAAGAGTCTCTTATGGTGTGCCCTCCTTTCTGCTTTTATTTTATTCTATTTTTACTTCCCTTCCCCCACATTCATCTGTTTTGTTTCTTAAATTCCACATGAGTAAAATCATGTAGTGTTTGTCTTTCTCTGACTTATTTTACTAAGCATAGTTCCATCCCTGTAATCTTGCAAATGGCAAGATTTCATTCTACCAAAGTTTATTCTAAGGCATAGAATTGTTTCTGGCAAGACAGATTACATATAAGGTAAATAAATTTCTCATGTATTATAGTCAATATTACTCATCACTAAACCAAGGAGGCAAGCCCATCAAGTTTCAGAAAAAAGTTGTTTGATTTGAATACATTTTATTGTTTACAAACTCAGTAATTATAAACAAAATAAATAAAAGTCCTTTACTAAGTTTTATCCCTTATTATTCAGAAACAAGCAAATACTTTATTTTTAGATCAGCAGTTCTCCCTCAGGGAATTCATGAAGTCAAAACCATTACCACAATAATATCATGATGTTATTTTGTTAAGATATACCATGTTCATCACTGCTATCTTCAGATGAATGGACAAAATATATATTTAAAAAATTTTTGCTTTCTTTTTACCAAGATAAACATTGATGGCTGTAATCCACATAGACAACAGCTCTGTAGGAGTTTATTAAGTCCTAAAGTATAACAATGGCTAGACGTCAATCTGAGATTCAATGCTATAGAACGAAGTGTTCTAATTCCATGAAAAAACAAAAAAAGCATGTGCATGGTTGTATTCCTCTGTCACTATTGCTCTTAGTATAAATGCAACTACTCATATTAATTCACCATATCCAAATTAATTAACTTCTGTTTCACAGAGAAAAGTGGAGAGTGGGCTGAACAGTTGACAACTGTCTGGCATGCCTAAGCATTTAGCAAACTCAAAGTCCTAAACACATGTAACATAAACCATACAGCCACACATAACTTTCTCATCTTAAAGTGGCAAAAATAATCATCAGTAATACTACCCAAAGATATAATCTGTCTATAGAATATAAAAAGAAGAGGCTAAAGTATACAAGCTTAAATCTGTTTTATAATGAATGTTTCAGAATTCTCTATTAGAAATTATTTAACTATTCAATAATTATCTGTTAATTAAAATACATTTATCTATCAATCTAGAGTTTTAAATTATCTAAATATATTGGAAATTATCAGCAAGCTGCTGTATTATAAAATATGATTACTCTTGAAATAATTTTTTTTGTTGTTGAGTGGAGGGCAGAAAGAGAAAGAGAGACAAAGAGAGAGAGAGAGAGAGAGAGAGAGAGAGAGAGAATCCCAAACAAGCTCCACTCTCAGAATGGAGCCCAACTCGGGACTTGATCTCACAACTGTGAGATTATGACCTGAGCTGAAATCAATAGTTGGATGCTCAACTGATTGAGGCACCAGGTGCCCCAGTGTTAAAATAATCTTAAAAATTATGTAGAAATAATGTTAATTTATTTGACCAGTAAGTCTTTCTAAACTTAGAAAAGCTAAAAAGAGGTAGAATAAAATGTATGTTTGTACAATATTTCATACTGATAAATTAGAGAAAAGATAGATTTTTTAAAATACCAGAATTATTAAATTAGTTTACTGAAAATTCATTTTAATTATGTGAAATGGATAAAGTATCTATGAGTTAGTTTCTATAGTAACAATATTATTATTTTTTCATTTTTTTTTAATTTCCATCCAAATTAGTTAGCATATAGTGATATAATGATTTCAGGAGTAGATTCCTTAATGTCCCTTACCCATTTAGCCCATCCACCCTCCCACAATCCCTCCAGCAACCCTCAGTTTGTTCTCCATATTTATGAATCTCTTCTGTTTTGTCCCCCTACCTGTTTTTATATTATTTTTGTTTCCCTTCCCTTATGTTCATCTGTTTTGTCTCTCTCTTTTTTTTTTTTTAATGTTTATTTATTTTTGAGAGAGACAGAGACAGAATGTGAGTGGGTTGGGGTGGAGAGAGGGAGCACAGAGTCTGAAGCAGGCTCCAGGCTCGGAGCTGTAAGCACAGAGCCTGACGCGGGGCTCGAACTCACGAGATGTGAGAACAAGACCTGAGCCGAAGTCGGATGCTCAACTGACTGAGCCACCCAGGTGCCCCATCTATTTTGTCTCTTAAAGTCCTCAATATTATTTTTAAGTCCATGGTCCTTAATATATTAAAGATTTAATTTCCTTGTCTTTTGATAATTTTAGAAACATATGTGTGCTTACTTATTTCTCTAAGCCAACCAGATAATGTCTAATTAGGAGAGTTTATAATTTATTAACACTCCCGAAGATAGAGAAAAATATTTTGAATTTTCCCAGTAAGAGGTAGTGGCTCTCTGTATTACGGACACATAGAATATTTATGGTTTCATGTCCGTGACTTCAGACAGGAGAATAATAGAGAAAAAAACAAAAATTCATTATCTAGATCATCAAAGGGATGTTCTTCTCTACCATGAACATTATATTCTGAAGAGCTAAAATACTGACAAATAAATCAAGTAAAGACTATGAGCCAGATTTTCTGCCATCTTTTAGCCAATAGAGAACAGATATTTACTGTTCATCAAATGGTCACATCATACAAATAACCCAGTAATTGTTGCCATTTACTGGGGAATAACCTGACTGTAAATAAAGGAGAAACAAAAGCAAAACAATCAGAAGAAAGATAAAACAGAAAACCTATAGGGATAAAGTTAAGAACATTTTGTTCCATTGCTACTTGGGTTTTATCTCTAGAAGCCAGGATAAAATTTATCTGGGGTTAAGCTTTCTGAGGTGTATTTCTGTGCAGTGTAATTTATCTGGTTCTTTCAGGTGAATCTACTGCGCATTTGGGTGTGTGACCTCTGAAACTATTCAAGATAAATTTAACAAAGAGGCATAATCATTGCTTTTATAATAAATATTAAATGACAGTGTCAAATTCTGACATATTAGGTTAAGAGTGGAAGTGTTTGTGTATGTAGGGGGGTGGGGTTGTTATGTTTTGTTTTCATTTTTCAAAATGTTTATTTACTTTGAGAGAGAGAGAGAGAGAGAGAGAGAGAGAGAGAGTAAGAGCATGCACATGTGCAGGAGCAGGGGGAGGGGCAGAAAGAGAGGGAGAGAGAGGATCCCAAGCAGGCTCCATGCTGTCAGCATAGAACCCTCAGGGCTTGATCTCATGAATTGTGAGATCATGACCTGGGCAGAAATCAAGTGTCAGTTGGATGTTCAACTTACAGAGCTACCTACGTGCCCCTATTTTAATTTTTTTTTTTTTTTTTTTTTTTTTTTTTTACTATCAATGAGCTTTAATTTATTTTCAAACCCCACACTATGTTTAGGTTGCTATTTGGTTATATTTTCATTTGTTTCTTATCCCAAACCGTGAATACACACACAAAATTCTCTACTTGATGGGCACCTTGCTGGCTCATTTGTAGAGCATGTGACTCTTGATCTCAGGATTTTTAGTTCAAGCCCTATGTTGGATGTAGAGATTACTTAAAATTAAAATCATAGGGGCACTGGGAGGCTCAGTTGGTTAAGCATCTGACTCTTGATTTCACCTCAGGTTTGTGACTTTGAGTCCCACGTTCATTGTGCATTACCATTTCTCCACATTCCTTTATCATCCCCCTGCATCACTTAATTTAAAACTCTATATCATGTAGACTGTACTAAGGCTTTATGTCTTCTTTTCTCTTAGTTTTTGACAGAGCATTTTCTCAGATTTACTATATTTAACAGAACTTGGGATAGTACAGGTCTCAGATGCCTGAAATAGCAGTAAAAATTTTTTGTTATGCTACCTTTTCTAACATGGCCTTTTTCATGAATCAAAGACTTAGTATCCTAGTATGTGAAGCTTGGGGCTCCATATAGTTGTTTGTTTTCATCACAGTAATTCTTTTAAGTCAAATTTTTTTTTTAACTTTAAGTTAAATTTAAGTTAGCTTAAGTTTAAACATTTGCATATAAGTCTATGAGTAGACACATATTTTCCCTGGGTACCCAGAAATGGAATTTCTGAATAATATGGTAATATGGTAATTCTACATTTGATGTTTTTAGAAACTGTCAAACTATTTTCCAAACATACTGGTATATTTTACATTCCTAGTCGCAATATGTGAGGTTTTAAATTTTTCCACATTCCTGTCAACACTCATTGCCTTTTTTTTTTTTTAATAATAGCCGTTCTAGTGGATGGGAAGTGATATCTCATTGTGGTTTTGATTTACATTTCCCTCATCATTAAGATGCTGTGAAGCTTTTGAATGCTTATTGGCCAGTTGTATACAGATCTGTTTACTCCAAACTTTTGTCCACTTTCAAAGTGGGTCATTTGTCTTTTTTGTTGTAAGCGTCCTTTATATAGTCTGAATGTAAGTCCTTTATCAGATATATTATTTGAAACAATTTTCTTTCTGTTTTCTTCTAGTCACTGAACAACCTTTTTGCTCAGTGATATGTTTGAAATATACAAAGTCTTAATAACTATAACTCATAATTTTCTGTTTGAGTTACCGGGGTATTATATCTAAGTGACCATTGTCTAACCTACATTTTTTTAGAGACCTATAGTTTTGGTTCTTAAGTTAGGTCTGTATCAAATAAATGTTTACATTTTTACAATCTTCCCATATGACTGTCTTTTGGATTAATTATCATTATGTTTAATTATCGGGCTTTAGTAGGAAAGTTAATTCCTTTCCACTAAGTTCTTTGTCTAAGTGAAGTAATTTATTTCATGACACATCATTAATTGAACCTTACCTCTGAGAAATTTATACAGATTTAGTGATTATAACTAATGGGTATGACCATAGTATACCTCATTTCGTCCTCAGGACAGCACTGAGTGTAATTGGCAATTATCACTGAAATCATTTCTCAAATTTGACTTCTATTATTTGGGATTAAGAACAATGGCATTTCCAAACCTGCAAATTGCCAAATTGTGGGCTTCTTCTAGTCTTTTCCATTCTTGCTTTTAAACTAGCCATTTCTTTTTTGATTGATTTATAGCTTGTATTACCTTGCATTCCTTTACCAAGTAGGACCACAAAAATCAAATCATAGCAGTAGCAGTGTATTTGTAAACTCTTCCTCTAGAGTTCCAAATGAATTACATACCTGATATGCTTTCCAGTTTCCACAGACACATGCTAACCAAATAATATGTCACTATAGAAATAGGATCATCATCTTTCCAGCCTTTTATAACAATTTACTTACAAATACACAGACATGCACAAACATATACACTTTTGACTTTTATATGAGAATATTTAATCACTGGTAATAATTTATATATTAGAATATACTGTTATGATGCAGTAACAATAAACGAAAAATCTCAGTGGCATATAACACCAAAAGTTTTCTTTTCACATACACCACAGTCATTGCAAACAGGATGGGTGATCTAAACTACATGCCCCACTCTAGAACCCAGGCTGACAGAGAAGGTAGGATCTGATATGTTTCTGGTTATACGTTGAATACTCTGTTGGCTTCTACAAAGAAATTATGACTAAAAGAACACAAATAGAGATTGTAGCTTTCATATTCTTATATGAAGGGTGATGGTAAAAAAGAATAACTCATCCTTCCAAAAGAAGACAAAAGAGGAAAGAGAAAATGAAAAAAGAATGGGCAGCGCATGTAGAAAACACTTAAATAGATGAAAAATATAACCCAACAAAAGAACAGTTTAGATACATGTAAATAGACCAAGTGATTCAGATAAATAAGAAATATTTTTAGACTCTGTAAAATAATAAAACCTAATAATAAGTTCTTCTCAAAAGATATATGGAGTGCAAGAAAAAAAACTGTGAGGGGCACCTGGGTGGCTCAGTCAGTTAAGCATCCAACTTTGGCGTCATGATCCCACGGTTTGTGGGTTTGAGCCCCGCATCAGGGTCTGTGCTCACAACTCAGAGCCTGGAGCCTGCATCGGATTCTGTGTCTCCCTCTCTCTCTGCCCCTCCCCTGCTTGTGCTCTGTCTCTCAAAAGCAAATAAACCTTAAAAAGGGGAAAAAAACTGTGAAAGAAAGAATAAAAACTAATTTAACATTAGAAACTTAATACAGCACATTAACAATTAAAATAGAAAAATTATGTAGTTACTATAGCAGATGTAGAAAAAAGTTTGGGAAAAATCATAATCTATTAATTATTAAAATATTAGTGAAAGATTTATATTTTATGTTTGAGAACTGTATCTGTCTAAAATTTTATTTTAGGTATAAGTCATTGAAGTAAAATAATAGAAGATAAAATGTATAAAATGACAAAGAAAAAATATTGTCAACCGTTTTAAAATTATAAAATTATTGAAAGTTCTTAAAAATACTATTATTAATTACTAGAAAATTAATATATAGAATACTAACATTTTTAAATTTTTATTTATTTATTTATTTATTTATTTATTTATTTATTTATTTATGTATTTTAAGAGAGGGGAGGGGCAGAGGGAGAGGGACAGAAAATGCCAAGCAAGCCTTGTGCTATCAGTGCAGAGCTCTATAGGAGGCTGAACTCCGAACCATGAGATCATGACCTGAGCCTAAATCAAGAGTTGAATGCTTAACCAATTGAGCCACCCAGGTGCCCCAACTAACATTTCTGAATACAAAATTTTGAAGTATATTTTATATACTAAAAAACAAGCAAGTGGAAACTTCTCTATTAGCCAAGAATTAATAAATACTCTCATTTTAAAGAAACATATATATATATATTTTTTTTTACGTGTTGTATAGATATATATGAATACATGTGTTTATGTATATATTGATACATATATGAATATATGTATATTATATTTATATAGCTGTGTCTATATAAAATATGACATATACCACAAAGAAAGTTAATAGAGTGCTAATGTTTTTTCTCCAGTTAGAATTTTTTATACATAAAGTTAATTTTTCCTTATTTAGACTTAGTCATATTATCATTGCCATATATACATAAACATAAAATCTATCCCGCAAAATGATTTTACAAATTCTTAAAATGCCTAATAATGTAGAATTTTATCCTTCTGAATAATTTTTGACTCAGAATTGTTGATATCCATGTGTTTGACAATATTTTCTTTGTTCTAGGAGTTTTAGTGACTCAGCATTTTACCTAAAATTCAAAATTCAATAGTCATTCTAAAAATATTGATGTTGTTTAATTTGACAAAATTTCTAGTTTCTCTTTTTCTTTAGTTGAATGTTTCCAGAATATAAGCAGCTTATCAAAAATTTAACAGTAAGTTTCAGACAAAATGACATTCAGTTACTCCTTGCAGAGCATGAGTTAGTTACACCAGCTCTCACTCTGGCTTCCACATTCCTTTTGTCTGTTGGGAAACACAGGTCAATTTCTTCGCCGTCAGTTGTGTGGTTTTGACAGACAAGTATTTCATCTTCACATAAATCACTAGTAAAGTATTAATACATCATTTTCTACCCACTGGCCATTCTTAGATTTCTTTAAATCACTTAGTTGTTCCAATTTGCATTCCCACCAACAGTGCAAGAGGGTTCCCGTCTCTCCACATCCTCTCCAGCATCTATAGTCTCCTGATTTCTTCATTTTGGCCACTCTGACTGGCGTGAGGTGGTATCTGAGTGTGGTTTTGATTTGTATTTCCCTGATGAGGAGCGACGTTGAACATCTTTTCATGTGCCTGTTGGCCATCCGGATGTCTTCTTTAGAGAAGTGTCTATTCATGTTTTCTGCCCATTTCTTCACTGGGTTATTTGTTTTTCGGGTGTGGAGTTTGATGAGCTCTTTATAGATTTTGGATACTAGCCCTTTGTCCGATGTGTCATTTGCAAATATCTTTTCCCATTCCGTTGGTTGCCTTTTAGTTTTGTTGGTTGTTTCCTTTGCTGCGCAGAAGCTTTTTATCTTCATAAGGTCCCAGTAATTCACTTTTGCTTTTAATTCCCTTGCCTTTGGGGATGTACCGAGTAAGAGATTGCTACGGCTGAGGTCAGAGAGGTCTTTTCCTGCTTTCTCCTCTAAGGTTTTGATGGTTTCCTGTCTCACATTCAGGTCCTTTATCCATTTTGAGTTTATTTTTGTGAATGGTGTGAGAAAGTGGTCTAGTTTCAACCTTCTGCATGTTGCTGTCCAGTTCTCCCAGCACCATTTGTTAAAGAGACTGTCTTTTTTCCATTGGATGTCCTTTCCTGCTTTGTCAAAAATGAGTTGGCCATATGTTTGTGGGTCTAGTTCTGGTGCAGCCGCTCTGGAAAGCAGTGTGGAGGTTCCTCAGAAAATTAAAAATAGACCTACCCTATGACCCAGCAATAGCACTGCTAGGAATTTATCCAAGGGATACAGGAGTACTGATGCATAGGGGCACTTGTACCCCAATGTTTATAGCAGCACTCTCAACAATAGCCAAATTATGGAAAGAGCCTAAATGTCCATCAACTGATGAATGGATAAAGAAATTGTGGTTTATATACACAATGGAATACTACGTGGCAATGAGAAAAAATGAAATATGGCCTTTTGTAGCAACGTGGATGGAACTGGAGAGTGTGATGCTAAGTGAAATAAGCCATACAGAGAAAGACAGATACCATATGGTTTCACTCTTATGTGGATCCTGAGAAACGTAACAGAAACCCATGGGGGAGGGGAAGGGAAAAAAAAAAAAAAAAAAGAGGTTAGAGTGGGAGAGAGCCAAAGCATAAGAGACTGTTAAAAACTGAGAACAAACTGAGGGTTGATGGGGGGTGGGAGGGAGGGCAGGGTGGGTGATGGGTATTGAGGAGGGCACCTTTTGGGATGAGCACTGGGTGTTGTATGGAAACCAATTTGACAGTAAATTTCATATATTAAAAAATAAATAAATAAATAAATAAATAAATAAAAAATTTAAAAAAAAATAAATAAATAAAAGTGGTTACAAATCAAGAATAAAAAAATAAATAAATAAAAAAAATAAAATAAATCACTTAGTTGTTGGCTTGGAAGGAAATAGGGAATTGCCATAATATCTTCTATAATGAGTGTTTGCTTATATCATCAAATTAATGGTCTGTTTCATGCACACAATCTTTCCATGCCAGTTACCAACCAGAGTCTAATATTTTTAATAAACTTTTTAAAAGCCTTTCAAAGACTTCAGATTTACAGAAAAGTTGCAAAAATAACACAGAGACTCCCATTACCTCTCATCCAGTTTCTCCAGCTGGTAACTTACATCACTGTCTTATATTCATCAAAACTAAGAAAACACTGATAACTTTGCATCACTATTAATTAAAATCTAGCCTTTAGTTAGATTCTACCAGTTTTTTTTCCAATATCATCTTTATGTCCCAAGATCCAATTAAAGTACTACATTTTACTTACTTGTCATGGGTCCTTTTGGTCCTCTGGTCTCCAAAACTGTTTTAGTCTTTTTTTTTTTTTTGGTTTTTATGACCTTAACAGTCTAGAGGCATACTAAACAGGTACCTTGTAGAATATCTTCTGATGAATTTATCTGATGTTTTTACCATGATTACTTTAGTTCAGCACTTTTGAGGATGATTTAAATAGTTAAATTCAGTAGTTTTGAAGATGTTAAGCAAACTCAATATTAAGTAATGGTAACAAAATGTATTTAATTGCACATAGATCAAATGGAAATGTATTTATATGAACACCTCTGACCCAGGTGGTGCTGCCCAGCTAAGAGTAGGCTTGTGTCTGTATTTGGGCACTATTTGTGACTACTCTCAGTAACAGAGTCGAGGTTTGAAGAAGTCAGGTAACTATCTGACAAAATTTGTTTAGTAACATGCCAAAGTATGTAACTATGGATATAATAAATAAACAAAATGACAAGTGGACCCTCAGTCTGCCCCAGTGACATAGTTTAAAGAGAATACTTTGGGGTAAAGTGTGTCAACTGCCTGAGAAGCTCAGAATCTATAAGTTTATTTTTAAATCATGAGCAACTAATATATAAGTTGTATAAAAATAAAAGGTGCCAAAGCAATGGTAATTATTAAATAATTCTTATGTAAATGAGTATGGCTGTATAAAAACAGAAAAGAATTTAGGAATAAGATAAGCTCTTCCATGAAGTAAATGACTTTTGAATTGGGAAAGGAAAGTGCTGATACTTTTATAAATAAAAATATAAAAGGCTGATGAATATGTTTAGGAAAAGCAGGTTGATACAGAAGTCAAAAATGCAGCCAGAAGACTAAGCTGTGAGAAAATTGCAATGCATTTTAATGTCTACTTAAGAAATTAAGACATTATTTGGGAGCAATAGGACGTCATTGTAGGTCATTCAGTGAGTTAGTAACATGATAAAATAGCAATTAGAAAGATTAAATTCATGATGTGTTTAGGATAAATTAAAGTAAAAGAGGTAGAGTACTTTGTCTCTGAAGTTATCCTAATGAAAGTAGGGTTTGATCAAGATTCTCTTTTAGGAGTGAGAACATTTCTAGGAGGTAGAATATCCTTTGCTTTGTACTTTTTTTCACAGTAATTTGTATTTTACCCCATACTATATCCAATTGCTTTAACAAAAGAGGATGAATTCATACTTCCGTGACAGTGTGCTATCTTTAATTTGGAGCTTCATATGATCTCTAGCACGTCACTGTGAAGCCAGGGAACTTCTGTGCCATTTTGCCAAACCAAAACTACAAGAATGGCTTTTGAATTAAATAGAAAGATAGTGGAATAGCCAGTACTGGATAATGGAAAGTGTGTTGCACAGTTTGTCAAAGAAAAATGATCTCATTACAGATGAAATTGAGTGAGGAAGTAGTTTGAATCAAATATTCTAGGTTTCAAGCCTGGAAATCCAAGGGCAATAGTGATGCCATTAACAAAAGAAAGAAACCTGAAAAAAGATGTCTTGTTGAAGGGACAGCCCTTTCTTTCCATTGTCCCTCCAGACTATTCAGAACAACACTATATTGAGAAAGTTCTATCTTCTTTCCATAACTTTTTTAAAATTTTTTTAAATGTTTATTTATTTTTGAGAGAGGGAGAGAGACAGAGTGTGAGCAAGGGAGGAGCAGAGAGAGAGGGAGACACAGAATCCCAAGCAGGCTCCAGGCTCTGAGCTGTCAGCACAGATCCCAATGTGGGGCTAGAACCCACAAACTGTGAGATCATGACCCGAGCCGAAGTCAGATGCTCAACTGATTGATTCACCCAGGCGCCGCTCCATAACTTTTAACTGATTTTATATAGCTGATGCATATTTTTAGATATCTAACATACAAAGGAAATAACTTATCATCTTTAGCAATGTATAAAAATATGAATCAATAAAGTACATTTTTTTGTCCATGCATTTTATTTTTTTATTTTATTATTTTTTAATATATGATTTTATTGTCAAATTGGTTTCCATACAACACCCAGTGCTCATCCCAAAAGATGCCCTCTTCAATTTTTTAAAATTTAATATTTATCTTTGAAAGAGAGAGAGACAGAGTGTTAGTGGGGGAGGAGCAGAGAGAAAGGGAGCCATAATCTGAAGCAGGCTCCAGGCTCTGAGCTGTCAGCACAGAGCCTGACGCAGGGCTCAAACCCACAAACCATGAGATCATGACCTGAGCCAAAATTGACATTTAACTGACTGAGCCACCCAGGTGCCCCATGAATCAATACAGTACTTTTTGTTTCCTTTTAGTCCTTGTGTCCAAAGTCAGTTCCATTTTTTGCTCTGCATTTGTAATTCTATCTTTTGTCATTTTTAGGACAGAACATCATCTGGAACTCTCTGGCTTACCTTCTCTGGCATGCTTTGAATTATTAAATGTCGCAATTCAGATCAATATATAAAGCTGAAAGAAATGTTTAAGAGTTTCCTTTTAAATAAAATTCAGTAAAATTGAATTTATCACTTATAAATTCATTTTATTTGCTTAAACAAAAACTTTGATATAACTCTAAATAATAATGAAAATAAAATAGTGTTTAGAATTTTTCAGCTAATGTTCCAAATACTGTAAATATATTAACTCATTTCATCATTACAACGAGTTCATAAGTTTGGAAATATTGCTATGCACATTTTATATGTGAGAAAACAGAGAGGTAGTTGTTATAACTCAAGCAATGGCAGATGGCTAATAAGTCAATATTTAAATAGAGACACTCTTCACCACATATACACACACTCATATTACATGACCCAAACAAACTGACTTGTAATTATGTTTGTATTTCACTTTCTGGTGTTTATATTGATATTCAGTAGATTTTTTTTTTTATAATTAACAATGTGTAGGATTTGTGTAATGCTATATAAGATTTATATTTATTTTCTAATGAAATTAAATCTAATCAATTCCTTATTACAAAAGCATCTTTGCCATTGTTATGTGGGCTGTAATGTAACAAATATGTTGAATTATATAATAATTATGTCTTTTGGATGATTTTCATTATTACAAATTCATAGAAGAGAGAATATTTTGTTTGATTTCAGTACCTGGTACATTTTCTTGTATCTATATGTCCCCATTCCCACTCTCTTCCCTTCTGCTTATATATATGGGAAATTTACAAATATATACAATTAAAATTGATAAAGTTGACAAAATTTATTTATCTGTACACATGCACCATGTTATATAAGATTATATATATATTTTTAAAATTACCTGCATAGTTCCCTTTTCTGGTATTCTATAGCAGATTCAAGTTATTATCTAATGTCACTTCCTTATAGCTTGAAGTAGTTTTTTAATATATGTTTTAAAATAGGGGGAAAGGCTAAAAGGGTTAGGATCATTAAGGAAGGCACTTGTTGGGATGAGCACTAGGTGTTATATGTAAGTGATGAATCATTAAATTCTATTCCTGAAATTATTATTACACTATATGTTAACTAACTTGGATTTAAAATTTAAAAAATAAATAAATACTTTAAAAAATAAAATAAATTTGTTAGCAGAAGTTCAGGATATCTAATGAAATTTGGAAATATCTATATTTGAGTTTTATGTTTTTAAGTGTAGTTTTGCTAGGTATATAATTCTTGGTTGACAGTTTAGTTTGCGATGTTTTCTTTAGCTCCTTTAGTTGGAAGATTAGGTTATTGATTTCAGATTCTTCATTTTTTAAAGACCCTATAGTCTATATATCTATCCTCTGAATCTATTTTCCCTGAAGTCCCTCAATTTTTTTGTGTTGTGTTTTCATTTAAATTCATCACAAAATATTTCCTACTTTCCATTGTGATTTGTTTTTGATTCATTTGTTATATAGAGCTATATTTTTTCATTGCCATTTATTTGTAAATTTCCCAAATTTCCCTCTGTTGTTGATTTGGGATTGAATTCCACTGTGTTTAGAGAATATACTTTGTATGATTTTATTCATTTTAAATTTATTGAGGATGGTTTTATGGTCCAACATATGGACTATCACAGAGATTGTTTCAATGTGCCCTTCAGAATATGTATTTTGCTGTTTTTAGATGGAGCATTTTATAAGATTTATTGTTATATCTAGTTAATTGATAGGGTTTTTCAAGTCTTTTATGTATTTGCTGATTTTCTTCCTAGGTTTCTATACACTATTGATTGGAGTATAAAAGTCTCTATTATTTTTTTAATTAATTTAAGCAATCTCTACACCCAATGTGGGGTTCTAACTCACGACCCTGAGGTCAAGAGTTGCATGATCTACCATCTAAGCCAGCCAGGTACCGCTCTAAGTATTATCTTTAAGTCAGCTCTGTGACTTGCATTTCTCTCTGGCCAACTGGGTCCCTGTTAGACTCAGCCAAGAAAGGGACTGGCGTTTTCACTTTTTTTTTTCCTGTTTTCTTACCAAGGTTACCAAGGTTACTCCAACAGTACTTGTTCACATCAACAACAGCATTCTGGGTTTTTGTTGTTGTTGTTGTTTGTTTGTTTGGGAGAGGGAGGTTAATCATAAGGTAAAACACCTTATTTATTTGAATGATTGATTGATTGATTGCTTTATATGTAGACTTTCTAGTTTCATAGTATGTGGTCAGAAAAGATGCATGGTTTGACTTTGATTTTTTTGAATTTGTTGAGACTTGTTTTGTGACCTAATATGTGATTTATTCTGGAGAATTTTCCTTGTACTCTTGAAAAGAGTACATATTCTGTTTTTTTTTTAATGATGGAATGTTCTGATTATGTCTGTGAATTCCTTCTGCTCCAGTGTTTCATTCGAAACCACTATTATCTTGTTTATTTTCTGTTTGCATAATCTGTCCATCAATATAAGTGGATTGGTAAAGTCCCCTCCTATTATTGTCTTAGTATTGATAATTTCTTTAGTATTTGTTAATAATTGATTTATGTATTTGGGTGCTTTCATATTGGGTGCATAAATATTTGCATTTGTTCTATCTTCTTGTTGTATTGTCCCCTTCATTGTTATGTAGCGTCTTTTTTGTCTCTTGTTATAGTTTTTTTTAATGTTTATTTATTTTTTATAGAGAGAGAGAGAGAGAAAGAGAGAGAGAGAGAGAGAGAGAGTGGGGGAGGAGCATATACGGATGGAAACAGAGGATCTAAAGCAGGCTCTATGCTGTTGGCACAGAGGCCAATTCGGAGCTTAAACTCACAAACCTGAGCCAAAGTCAAATGCTTTACTGACTGAGCCACCCAGGCACCCCAACATAGTCTTCGTTTTAACCTCTGTTTCTTTTTTTTTTTTTTTTATATATGTATTGCTACCTGGGTTTCTTTTGACATCCATTTGCATGGTAAATATTTTTGCATCCCCTCACTTTCAATCTGCAGGTGTCTTTTGGTCTGAAGTGAGTCTCTTGTAGGCAGCATATAGATGGGTCTTGTTTTTTTTTTTTTCCACTGTTTTATTTATTTATTTATCTATCTATCTATCTATCTATTTGTTTATTTTTTATCCACTGTTACCCGGTGTCTTTTATTGGAGCATTTAGTCCATTTACATTCAGAATAATTATTGATAGCATCTTGTTCTACTAGCAATGCTAGGTTTCAGTTTGTTGTTTTAACAGCAACTTCAAAACCAGCATTATATTGTCCTCTAAGAGACATCAGTACCTCCTGTATGGAGTACACTTTCTATATTCCTGGATTTCAGCTTCACAGGAGTTTATCCTCCCAAGTTCTTAATGATCAGTTTTAGCTAAGTACTGTCCGTCCTCAAAGATCTTCATATAAATTCCATGTGTCTCTTACTGTAAGATACTGAGTTTTAATGTTGCCAACCTTGTCTCTTTGTTCCCATACCCTCTGATTGGCGACTTCTCTCTGCAGTAATTACCTGCAAGATACTTTATTGTTTATTTCCTTTCCTCATTCCCTAGTTAACAATTCTGTTTATTTTATTTTATTATTATAGCAATGGTATATGACAAAATTTACCATTTTAATAATTTTACAGTGTACAGTTCAAGTGGCATTAAGTACATTTATATGAGTTTAATGCTTTTCTGCAACAATTACTACTCTCCATCTCTAGAATTTTTCATCACACACTGAAACGCTGTACCCATATAGCAATAACTCCCTTTACTCCTCTCACTCTAGTGCCTAAAGACCACTATTCAATTCTCTGTCCCTATGAATTGAACTGTTCTACATACTTTATGTAAGTGGAATCATCCAATATTTGTCCTTTTGTGCTTGGCTTATTTCACATAGTATAATGTCTTTAAGGTTCATCCATGTTGTCACATTTATGTTAGTAATGCTTTATTTTAAATGATCTCTGTTAAAGTAACTAGTATGGTTTGTGTTCCCTGACTTGACCCTGATCAATACAGTGACTCAATGTGATATAGAGTTTACCAGCTGAGATGCAATTCTGGATTAAAATTCTGGGTATCAATTCCAGGTAAAAAGCTAAGAGAAAAGGGGCATCTGGGTGGCTCAGTTGGTTGAGTGGCCGACTTCGGCTCAGGTCATGATTTCACAGTTTGTGAGTTTGAGCCCCACGTCAGGCTCTGTGCTGACAGCTTAGAGCCTGGAGCCTGCTTCAGATTCTGTGTCTCCCTCTCTGTCTCTGACCCTCCCCCACTCACGCTCTGTCTCTCTCTCTCTCTCTGAAAAATAAATAAACATTAACATTTTTTTTCTCAAGTTAAGAGAATTATTTTCAACCAACAAATTTATCCATGAAGGTCATTATGTAAAGTATCAGTCACACATTACTTCTGGAAGAATTCCGCTTTATCTGACTCACAGCATTTTGAAGGCAGCTTTCATTCTCACAGGGAAGGGAATGGGTCTTAACATTTATCATGACATTGAACTCATTGTTTATTTATTTAACTTAAATAAGTTAAAGTTAAACATTAACTTTGTTAATAAGTTAATAAGTCAAAGGTAAACATTAACTGTTGGCCTCAAAGGGCCATGGACCTGGAGCAGTGAAGGAACTGAGAAAAAGAGAGGACACTACAGTGAGGCACAGGGGACACTGAGCCAACAGCCCGAGGCCCGAGGTTTATTGTACATCTTCTCATATACATTTTCCGGAAAAACAGATCAGCAATGATTAAAAATGGAAGCTTAGCAAAGCATGTCAACAATGTACATCCGATTCAGCTATCCTATGTATCTTGCGTACGAGAGCAGTCTTGCAGATACATACGTTCCAATAATCTTTATGATAGAAGCAAAGACAAAGAAGGGAGTGAATGCACTGTGCTATATACAGCTGGCTTCCTTTAAGCAAAACATCCCTCTCTGCTTACCAAAGAACAGACCACATTTCCCAAGGGCAATTTACTCAAGTCCTTTCAGGTTATTGTTAACCTTAAGATTTTGAGTTTTCTCAGAGATCCCGGAACCTGAATGAATACGCGCCTATGGTCATTTTGGTGGTCTGTTTCCCACAATCAACTAATTCTCATATTTTAATATCAGATTAAGATACTCCTATTTTACTAGGTAAATGGACAAGAGATAAATGGAGTGAGAAATGTGATGTGGATGGGCTGGCAAGGAAGTTTCTATTATTTTAGCTTTGATTCACTTTGTGAGTAGGTAACTGATAGCCAACCTCCCTGTAAAACTTTCTTTCACATCATCAGATGCTTTTTATTTTATTTTATTTTACTTATTTTTTAATGTTTATTTATTTATTTTGAGAGAGAGAAAAGGGGGGAGAGACAGAGAGAGAGAGAGCGAGAAAGAGAATCCCAGGAAAACTCCATGCTCAGCATCGAGCCCAACACGGGCTCTAGAACATGTGATTATGACCTGAGCCAATATCAAGAGTCAGTGCTTAGCCGACTGAACCACCCAGGTGCCCCAGATGTTTTATATTTTATAACAGCTTTCTAAGAGTTATTTGCATAACAGCTTTCTTTGGACACACTTATAGGGAAATTTAGGGATAGAAAATGCAAAAGAAAATGTTTCCATTAAGTCTCATTACTTGGTCTGGGTAGATGCTGCAGGGCCCACAAGTAAAGAAAACCTATGAGTACCTCTACCCTACTGGGGCCACTTAGCCATATTCTACTATAAAGTTGTAAGTCCTCTGAGATTTATCTATATGTTCTTGGTCCAAAGGGAGACTGTAGATTATTAGAAATAAATTAAACAAAATAGAAAACAAGGCCTGGAATAATAACTTGAATTGTGCCCTATTGCCCTGAATAAAGATCCTCACCATCCCGAGAGTTCATTATTCACCAGAGAGAGGCATTTCTCTGATCGTCAAGGAGACCCTAGGTGGAGAACTCACTTAAGATTTGGCTATTTTCTTTCCTACTTGATCTCAGCTGACTTTAAACCATTTTCCCTTAGAAATTATATGTTGTTATTGTTTTATAAACAGTTGTAATTAAATAATTTGTGATTACCCCCTTACCTCCATCCTTCTTCACAATTTTATACTGATTGTATTGGTTAGAATGTTAAGAAACATCTAGGCTTTAATCCAAAACTGGTGCTATTTGAAAGCTGGTGAAAATTTCAACATTATATTTAAATGAAATATTCATTATTTTATCTACTAGTACAGAGAGTATTGCTGACTAAACTTATTTAGCAACAGAAAAAATGGTCTTAAAAAAGAAAGGACTTACCCTTTCACCTGATTTAAAATTTGTATTTATTATAGAAACATATAATTAAGATTTAAGTAAAGTTTCAATAGAAATGCAGTCAGCATTTTTCAGTTAAAGTCATTTGAAAAAGTATTAGTTTAAGAACATATTTGCTTTTTAAAGTCAGAACTGAGGAATCATGTGTATTCTATGTATATTATAATCCATTAAGGAACTAAGTGGAATTGTCTAGGATACTTTATTTATTTATTTATTTATTTATTTATTATTTATTTATAATGTTTATTTTTTGAGATAGAGAGAGAGAGAGACAGAGCATGAACATGGGAGGGGCAGAGAGAGAAGGAGACACAGAATCCAAAACAGGCTCCAGGCCCTGAGCTGCCAGCTCAGGGACTGACGCGGAGCTTGAACATACAAACTGTGAGATCATGACCTGAGCCGAAGTCAGATGCTTAACCGACTGAGCCACTCAGGGGCCCCAGTCTAGGATACTTTAAAATCTAATGTCTGAGAATGCTTAATTACTGAAAGTAACCTCAGCTTTTAATCTTAGATTTCATTAAAGATTATAATATTTCATAATTAAGCTTCAAAACAAGTAAACATATATTTCCTATTTTGTACTTCTGATGGAGATACAGTATGTTGACTAACCTGTAGCTATCCTTGCCTCACCCCCAACCATGCCCAGACCCCTTCTTTCTTACAAATAGAACTCAATTATGTGTAGGTAAACAATGTGCCCACATTTCCAAGGTAACCACTATCAATTAATCCAATCAAATTAATTGCATTACCTTTTCTCAAACATGTCTTTGCCCAGCTTCCTACAGCTAGGGGCTACTACATGATTCAGATCTAGCCAAAGAAAGGGCAAGAATGTCTAAAGGCTCCTGAGAAAGTCTCACTGACAAACAGGGAAAAAAGGACAAAAAACTTGGACCTTTCCCTCTTCATACTTGGGTGCTAGTAATAATAGATTACATCTACAGATGTGATAACAATCTCGAAACAGATATGAAGACTAAAGCTAAGACACTGACATGGGAAAAGCAGAAAGCTAGTTTCCTGCTGATATGTTTGAGCTGCTACTGTATAGCCCGGATTGCCTGTCTCTCTACCTCTTAAGTAAATTATAAGTGCTCTCCTATTTTATACTTTAATTTGCAAGATATTCTGTCACAGCTAAAACATTTCTAACATTAAGTTAATTTCTGGTTAACTAATACTGAGAAAAAAAAAACTCAGATTTTTATAAATATTCTATAAAAATCTGCATCTTACTTTTTACCCCACAAATCATATATACCTATAATGTCTTTTTCTTTTTTTTTAAGCTTACTCATTTATTATTTCTGAGAGAGAGGGAGAGAACAAGCAGAGAAGGGGCAAAGAGAGAGGGAGTCCCAGAATTCGAAGAGGCTCCAGGTTCTGAGCTGTCAGCCCAGAACCTGACATGGGGCGTGAATTCATAAACCCAAGAGATCATGACCTGAGCTGAAGTTGGACACCCAACCAACTGAGCCACCCAGGCACCCCTGTATGCCTATAATGTCTCTTGAGAGAATACATACAGCATATATATTATAAGAGTATTTTATGCTAGTAATTTATTTACACACTTATTGCCAATATTATTAATTTTGAAAAATTTTTTTAGACTTTATATATTTGAGAGTATATTACACCAATGATATGGGTATATATTAATTAATACAATAATCAAAGAATAAATAAAAGTAACTTGAAATAATTATGATTAGCCTATACTTTAGAAGTAAAATGGAATAAAATACTGAAAATGTTTGTCAGACATATATTTATGTAGTTTATTTCAAGTATGAGTTTTATATATTTATAATCATTTAAGTGTGCAGTATGCTTACCCCATAATAATACCCAAGTTCATAAAACCTGTAAATCTTATTATCCAGGAAATGAATGAATTTTAAATCTTATAGAATAAATACACACATGCGAGTTTTGTGTCATAAAGATGATATCTGTATGGTTCAAAACCTAACATTTTGCTAAAGAATTTGTTTATCCATTACTCATGATATACATCAAACATATGAACAGATTTTATCTAGTTACCCATGAAGGACAATATTAAAATGTTTGGAAGAATGACTCTTTGGAAAGAAAATAACTATTTAAATAATGTCTTTGGGGACATTTCAGTGATATAAAAAAATTAATTATAACTTGTGTCTTCACGTATTCCAAAATGAACCCAAATAAAAACAAGAATAAGAACAAAATTTTACCCCAGTTAAAGTAATAGTTTGGGGGTGCCTGGGTGGCTCAGTCAGTTAAGCATCTGACTCTTGGTTTCAGCTCAGGTCATGATCTCACAGTTTCATGGGTTTGAGCCCCGTATCGGGCTCTGTGCTTGCAGTGTGGACTCTGCTTGTGATCCTCTCTCTCCCTCTCTCTATGTCCCTCCCCCCATTTGCACTGTCTCTGTCTCTCTCAAAATAAATATATAAACCTAAAAAAAAGTAATAGTTTGAAATCCTTAGAGTTACAGATAATTTTTATTACTCTATTAAAGTATTAGTTTTTAGCTTTAGATGGGAGGAACGAAAGAACATACCACAAATGTTAATTTTATTGAAATGGGTTTCCACAGAATGTCTTCTACATTATTTTCATATAATTTCAACATGGACAAATTAAAGTCACTACAGATTTATTTGACTTGGCTTAGACCTAGGATCTACAAACTGTGTTTCTGAAAAGGCCAAATAAGGTCATGGGTTCTCAATTACTTATTGCCTTTGTTTTACAGTAAAAGCAGCCATAAATTTAACTGAATGAATGTATATAGTTGTTTTCTAATGAAACTTTATTTACGAAAAGAGGCAGCAAACTGGATTTGCACTGTAGGCTCTAGCTGCGACCTCTCCTCAGACAGCAATTCCTTGACAATTAACAAAATTAGACTGACAAGCTTGTGTTTGTAAATATCCCAGAAACTTGGGAAGAGGTGCAGAAGTAAAATGATAATGAATAACATGCCTTGAAAAATCCCCACTTGGGGCATGTAGGTAGATCAGTCGGCTAAGCGACCAGCTATTGGTTTCAGCTCAGGTTGTGATTTCATGGATTCTCTCTCCCTCTCTCTCTGACCCTCCCCCGCTGGTGCTCTCTCCTCTCTCAAAATAAATAAACCCCCCCAAAAAAAAATGAAGAAAACAAAGTCCCCAGCTAAGGTTTATGGAGTTTACAACGTAACGTTTTCAGCAATGTTTCTATAGAAGAAGAAAATAGTCCTAAAATACATAGGAAATGACAAAGTTATAATAAATCCTGGTTGTTCTTTTTCAGTCTGTTTCTTCTTATTTTATAACTGAATCAGAAAACTGATTCATTTATTCTTGAATATAGAATGGAAAAAAATTACCCAAGTGTACTAGTATCTGTATAACAAAATACTTGAATGAAACCACAGTCTTTTATTTTCTCATTCAGTTTCTGAGAATATGGGATTGAGGAGTAGCTTGGCTCCTCTAAAACATTAACTTCATTAACATACAGTTGTCCAAGGGTCATAATATTTTTACTTTTAAGGCACGTGAAATATTTTAATTCATTTTAAAATCAGAAGAAAACAAAACTTTAGGCCAGAGAGAAATTTTAAAACATATATATATATATTTTATAACAATGTAGTCACTATATATAGCTAAAACATAGTTTTGCACAATTATGTAGGTGGCTAAAACAAATGTAATACATGCTTTTGTGCAAGGATCTCTTACTCTTCTCTCTTCTGTCCCATGCAGATGTGAGGTATAAATCTAGGTATAGGAATAGAGACATAGAGATAAAGATTGATGATACAGATATAGATGATATGGAGATACAGGTACCATAATACTATATGAGACAGAGATACAGGGATAGATTTATATTTAGATAAAGATGTATTTTGATGGAGAAAGGAGCCAACAAAGGCAAACTTAAAAATAAGTTAAAAGTGCCTAGGGCCCAGGAAAGTCATGCTACAGTGTGGCTCTGAATTCAGCCTGTCATGAGATTCTACAGGCTATAGGCAGGAGCTATAGTTTCTGAAGCTTTGAAGGAAGCTGGAGGGTCCATTCTCACCCAAACTCTTCACCAGCTGTTGTCTAGAGTCTTTGTTCCTCTCCACATGGGCTTCTGCTCAAGATAGTTTTTCCCCAAAATAAGTGATCTCAAAGAAAAAGTATGTGAGAAAGCAGTCAAAACAGAAGTCACACTGTCTTTTATAACCTAATCTTCAAAGTGGCATATCATCATTTCTGACATATTCTACTGTTCACAGAATCTAGCCCTACCAAGGTTGCAGGGACTGTAAAAGGGTGTGAATAACAAGAGGCAGAAATTACCAGGGGCCATCTTGGAGGCTAACTACCACACCAGGGAAGTCAGGATTGTCCAGGGACACCACTATCTGAGAAACCATGTGGATGAACCTCTCGCCCAAATTTTATTATGAATATTACTTGCAAATAATCATCTAATAAATTAGAGCTTTGTACGTCTTATACACCTAAGTTTAAGTGAAATATTAGATAGTGATTCAAAGCTATCTCTGCTTACTATACATAAAACTTATAAAGTTATGTTAAAATCCAGTCTATTGGGAATAGCCATGCCACATTATTTTGGAAGTGAAGCATTTTAAATAGCAGAAATATATATATATATATATATTCGTGTTTATATCTTTTTTGAAAGTATCTATTTATTTTTGAGAGAGAAAGAGACCGAGCGAGCACTAGCAGGGAGGGGCAGAGAGAGAAGAGGACAGAGGATTGGAAGCAGGCTCTGTGCTGACAGTAGAGAGCCTGACATGGGGCTTGAACCCATGAACTGTGAGATCATGACCTGAGCTGAAGTTGGATGCTTAACGACTGAGCCACCCAGGCACCCCTCAGCATTTATATCTTTTATGTGTTTTGTGTATCACTAACTCAAATGTTTTGTGGAACAAAAAAAAAAGTCATAAATAAGAATAAAAATTAAGGTGGATGATCTATTTTTCTGTGATACCTTCCCTTTTTTTTTAAAGAGGTTTTTTGAAATTAAAACTTGATCTAACGTCAACAATTGAGTCTTCATCTCAATTTCCATAATTTCCAGTCTCTAACTCTGATTTTCCTACTAGTCTGTCTTATCTGTCAGATTTATCATTCTCTCTCAAAAGACTGCATATAGAGGACGCACTTCACCTGTATCTCTTCAGGAAAAACTGAACACAAGTCGTGTGCTTCTAAATGAAACTGGGGCAAGCTTTTTTTTTTTTTTTTTTTTTTTTTTTTTTTTTTCTTCTTCTTCTTCTTCTTCTTCTTCTTCTTCTTCTTCTTCTTCTTCCTGCTGTAATTGCAGAATTCTTTGCTGCGGAGCTCAGATACTAAGAAAGCATTACTCCTTTTCTACCTAATAGAAAGTATATGTATCCCTTGGCTGCTCCAAGGGGAAAAGATAAACATAGATAAGATAAAAAAATTACCAGTCAGAACTGGAAGATGCTGATTCAGGTTTATACCTACAGTACAATAGCCACTGTTTCTTGAAATGCAGTTATATATAGAAACCAGAATTAATCCTTTCCAACATGAACATTCAGGAATAAGAGTTGCAAACAGTTAATTATGAATATTGTCCAGGAATTTTTTCCTCTCATATCATAAAAGCTTTTATTTAATATAAAATTAATGATACAGGGGGGCCTGGGTGGCTTAATTGATTAAGCATGTGACTCCAACTCAGGTCACAATCTTGTGGTTCATGGGTTCAAGCCCCACATTGGACTTTGTCCTGATGGCTCACAGCTTGGAGCCGGATTCTGTTGTCTCCCTCTCTCTCTGCCCCTCCCCCGCTCATGCGCTCACTTGTTCTTTCTCTCTGTCTCTCTGTCAAAAATAATCATTAAAAAATTAAGATCAATGATATATAAAGCATGATCATTTAAAAATGTTAAAGTAATTTACATGGAAAAAAATTAGCTTATGCCACAAGGGTACATAAAAAATATCTTTGCTACCTGTCCCTGTGGTTTTATTTCCTTCATTATTTCAGTGACCTGTCCAGTGGAATCAAATTCAATGATTTCCTTTCCACAAGACTTTTTCATCCTATTACCATTTTCCCACCCTTCTATACTTTGTAAGTTAATTGATTTACTCATCAATTCATTCAATAATTTAACATTCATTAAATGTCGATAATATGAATGTAAGCTAAAAAAATACAGGTAGAAATAAATCTTATAATTTCTATTCACACAGTTTCTCAGAATGATGTGCCTCAGCAACTGATTCCCTTGATGTGGTAGCCAGCCTATTCAAGAGCTGATGTTTATCTAAAGAATGATATACTCTTGATTAAAGTTGATTGTTTTAAGTGGTCAGGGATCACCTGTCTAAAATACTGCTTTAAACAATTTGGTATGTTGATAAAAATAAACATAATACGTACTTTTGTGTAGGGATCTGTCATTCGCCCATTTCTTGCTCCAACCACCTGTACACCAAAATTACTGATAAGTAATTATAAATACCCTACATATGTGCAAAAAAAAACTAAGAGAATAAGTACATTGTACAGGTGACAAATTTATGTTCTTGCTGTTGATGGTAATGGTGTTTTTCATGGTCAAATGCAGAAGGGCTAGAGACACGATATATCCAACATAAAATTCTGTTTCCTGAGCAAACAGCAAGAGGAGACACAAGCGGGAACTTACACCGCCTAATTGGAGGAACAAGAGTAAGTCACGGCACAGATGGAGATAAACCACTTGGATCAACTTTTAGTCTGCAAATCCACAGCTTTGAGCAGCAGCTGTGCTGGAAGCCTAGGGCATTTTTCAATGCCTAAACCAAGTAGAAAGCTGGTCCTTTTGTGGTTCCTCCCTCCTAAGGTACCAAACAGAGCTGGGAAGACCTGAAGAGCCACACCTTACCAGCATTTTAGAGGAAGGGTGATCAAAAATGGTGAAACTAGAGCCCTGGCAGTGTAGCACTTAAACTACTCAGTAAGCCAGAGAGGAAAGTGCATTTCTACACTGGCAGCTCTGTCTCTTGGCTCCTCGGGGCCGCTGGGTCGCTGATCCCAAAATGTCTGAGCTAATCAACCAGCCCTTCAGCATGACATCTATGTTGTGGGATATATTTCAAGTTAGTTGGAGGATTTTATACATAAGTTATTTTTTACTTATTTTCCAACCTTGATGTTTAATTCAATTGAATCCAGTTTTAAACCAAACACTTTAAATATAGGCTTTTGATAGATGTTTTGAAAAAGAAGGGGGTAGCATCAAAGAACAAAGTCCATATTATCTCCCATCTTGGGCCCGGGACAAATCAACATCACAGGCCCAGGTGGCCTTTACTGCAGTGTGGTAGAACATATTGCTCATGTATATTGAGGGATGTTTGTGGAAGCTGGCTGAAGTACGGGGCTTCTTATCTTTACTGTCCAGTTAAAACAAGAGAATCAAGATGAAGTGCAATGATTTTTCCAATCAAAATGAATGGAATATCATGAGTAGCAAGAAGTGTTAAATATTGGCAAATTTGTTGGCTGTGTGCAACATTTAAGATTGTTATACTTTGGTATCTTTAGGTGATAGATTGTTATATAAAAATATTTAACTCATGTGTATGTGATCTTTACTACCAAAACTTATCCTGCTGGACATAATAGATCAGAGAAAATCTGTGGTGTTGTTTTGTTATTGTTGTTCATCAAATTGAATATGGCTCACAACCTATGTGTTGACAACCTGTTAGGACAATCACTGTCAGTCATTAGTGAGGCTCTTTGCACAAGAATCAGGGAGTCTTAAGTAATGCCTAGAAACTTAAGAGGGTGTCTTTATTCTTAGGTCATCATGGTTGTCTACATTCTAATCTTCCAGATTATGAGGACTCTTGAATTTTTTGGTTCTTTTGCTTATGAGTCAGACATGGGCCTGGAAATCTTTGCAAATAGTGAGAGCCATAGAGTCCAATCTCTGAATTTCTGTGGTCCTTCTGTCCAAGCTCAGAAATTTTCATCCTAGTGTGTCTAAAGGGAGCCAGCCATAGTGTAATTTCCACATTGGCATTTATCTAGAGTTGTGGGGGAATCTCCTTTCCCTTCCTCCCCAATTTAAAAGCCCCCACCTCTTTCTCTTCTATGTTAACAAGGTACCCTCAGGAACATCAGGCACCTGGAAATAAAAATACATACATGCATACAGGAACACAGTTGTATTCATGCTATTCTTAGATGGCCTAGCAACACAAATCTCTCCTAGGGCAAGGAAACCCACATTCTCACTACCTGTCTGAAAGGGGAAAGAGGAGTGTTGGGATAATAAAACAGAAGCTAATATCTCAATAAATTATCCTGCCCCACTTGGATCTTTAAAAAGATCCCAAAGGGGTATATTTAAATTTTAGCTGTATCTTAGACTTGATTTGTTAGTATTTTATTTCCACAATAAAAGATAGCTTGTTTTTGACAGTGATGTATATGTTTCTTGAAAGATTATAACATTAATTAAATGTTAAATGTTGAGTCTGATGCTTTTATTACATGTGATTCATTTGGTGAATTACGATTATAATAATTACAACCTTAATAAGATCTATCATTAAATAAATGCCTGTGTGTGCCGAAATTATATCAGGAGATTTACATATGTTATCTCATTAACTCTCAACAATGCTGAAGCAGGTATTATTATTCCAATATTTCATATTAGGCTCAATTATTTTAAATTCACATAGATAATAAGTAGAGGGACCTTGAGTCTTGGGTAGCTTCTCAATGGCATCAGTTTTGCTGGTGATCTAAATGAGACTGGTTTTCTTTACACTGAAATGAAAACAATGTAAATCAAATGGCACTCAGTTCTCTCCTTCCTTGTTTACATTCATCAGATTAATGACTTGTTCATTTGCCTTTTTCCAAGTAACTAGTAAAACACCTTTTCCTCCTGTGGCCTTTATGGAGGCACTTTTATCTAAGCTCTCCATTAGTCCCTGATCAGGTGTCTTTATCATATCTGCTTTTCTAGCTACATGGTGTGTGGGTGAGAAGGGACCCATGGAGGTGGAATCTGGGCTAAGACATGATATAGTGGATTCAGGGCTAAGTCACCAGGCACGTGAACCTGTGTTTTCAAACAGAGCAATTAATTCACTACCAGGTAAAGAAGTTGTGCCCTTACCCCTTTTTCACAGGGAAATGTGCGAATGAAGGGGATCACTACCTGAAAGATCATCATCTCCTCCTTCCCTAGAGTCAGACTGAAGCCCAGAGAGATAAAGAAATGCAGGAGAAACAGGGGGAGCAGGGACAGCAGAGTAAGGAAAAGGTAGGTTCTGAGAAAGGGACACCATCTTTCATTCTTGCATTTCCTCTTCTATTTTCTTCATCTTTTTTTCTGACTAAGCCAAGTCACCTTTTCTCAAGAATGATACTCATTACACAAATACCAGTAATTTATTTGTTTGGAAGAGGTCTGTAGTAAAAGAATCCCAGCAAAAAAAAAAAAATTCATTCAAACAATAAAAGCCAAAAAAGGCCTTTGGCCACTGCAAGACTGAATTTTCATATACTCATTTCAAATATGACAGACAATAGCTTTTTAAGAGAGAAGCCTGCAGACGATGTTCCTGGCTTCTATTTTCCAATTGTAAGGTGATCCTGGTGGGATTTTACATCCTTTGTGACTCATGCTTATTCAACAGTAAAATCTCACATTTGGAAAGAGTGGTTTCTCCAGCTAGTATTGCAAAACAGTGGAGAGCTGGAAGAGAGACTTGTTATAATTCAAGGTCTCTTATCTGACCGTGGTATGGCCACAGATTTTCATCTGTCCTTACTTAATTCAGGAACTGCCAGATTCAGTCTTCATCACCAGAGTTGTTGGGAAAATATAATTCTAAATAGTCTCCTTTCAACTCCAAAAACACACCACCAAGGTAGAAGAGAAAGAAAACAATTTTATTAATGAATAAGTGCTAAGCCAGAATGTGAAGGGCATGACAAACAATCTACCAAAGAAATTGCAAAGACAGAAAGAAACCTCACCTTTTTATGAAACCAAGCAAATACAATCCACCTTGTACATGTTCTCAAGATAAACAATAACTAGTCCTCAGGTAAGAGGACTTGACATATCATTCATCATAGTTCATCCTAAATTTACTTAGTAGTTGGGTGGCTATTTGTATTAGCTATTTGGCTTTATGCCAGAAGAAATAAACCTCTCATATCCTTATGACAGGAGGTAGTTTTGCCCCTGGGAGCTAAATGCCCACAGAAGTTAGGCTCCTACCTCCCACAGAAGCAGGGAGGTGATGGTTTTATCTTCTTTGATGATTAGATTTCAACGAAATGGCTTACAGATCCTTAAGATTTACATACATGTCAAACAGAAAGAGAAGTTAGAATTATACTTATTTTTTTTAAACACTTTTAGGAACTGGATGTATCTCCCCTTGTTTTAAATAGGGGGAATTAATTTTATTTTTATTTATCATAAAAAATTGAGACATAATTGACATACAACATTGTATTAGTTTTAGGTGTACAACATAATTAATTGATATATGTATATTGTGAAATAATTGTGCATCAAGTTCAGTTAACATCCATTAACACATAGTTAAAATGTTTTTTTTTTAATGAGAACTTTTAAGATCTAACTTCTTAATTTGTATTTGCCCTTACACTTTCAGTTGTTGATTTAAAAAATTCTTCATGTTCTATGAAATTATTGCTATAGGGTGGTTTTACATTTGTTTTAAATACCTTCTATCCTGGGGCACTGGGTGGCTCAGTTGGTTAAGCATCTGACTCTTGATCTTGCCTCAGGTCATGGTCTCACAGTTCTTGGGCTCCAGTCCTGCATCTGGCTCTGTGCTGACATTGTGGAGCCTGCTTGAGATTCTCTCTCTCTTCCTCTCTCTCTGCCCTTCCCCAGCTTATACTCTCTCTCTCTCCCTCTCTCCCTCTCTCTCTCTCTCTCTCTCTCTCACAAAGTAAATAAAAAAACTTGAAAAATAAATGTCTTCTATCTTTTTGTAGGTCATTGTACTTTCTTTAATGTCTTTTGATTAAATTTTGTTCTTAAACTTAATGCTGTTGAAACTTCAATGTTTTATGCATACTGTTTAACAAACCCTTACTTATTATAAAATCAGAAAAAAAATCTCATACTTTCATTAAAATTTTTTTAATGTTTATTTTTGAGAGAAAGAAAGACATGCACAAGCAGGGGAGGGGCAGAGAGAGAGGGAGACCCAGAATCTGAAGCAGGCTCCAAGGCTCTGAGCCATCAGCACAGAGCCCGATGTGAGGCTCTAAGCCACAAACCGCAAGATCATGACATGAACTGAAGTCAGACGCTCAACCAACTGACCCAGACAGGTGCCCCACTCCGTATATTTTCTTTAAAAAAATCAAACATTCTGATGTTGTAAGAGCTTTTATGTAAACTCTTAATGTATTTATTTTTTTAAAAAAAATTTTTAACGCTTATTTATTATTGAGAGACAGAGACAGAGCATGAGCATGGGAGGGGCAGAGAGAGGAAGAGACAAAGAATCTGAAGCAGGCTCCAGGCTCTGAGCTGTCAGCACAGAGGCCGACATGGAACTGGAACTCACAAATAGTAAGATCATGACCTGAGCTGAACCTGGATGCTAAACCAACTGAGCCTTCCAGGCGCCCCAACTCTTAATGTATTTAGAATTGATTTTAGCATATGTTGAAATCTCTTTTGTTTTTGTAATATGACTGAGTAATTTAACTAGCTGAGTTTACCAAAGTGTTTCTCCTTTCCTTTCCAATCTGCCTCTCTACCTCAGACTCATATCAAGATTTGATATAACAGTAGATCTGGTTTTGAGGCCTTTATTCCATTTCAAATTGTTTACCACTGTAGGAATAATAAATTATTTGTATTATTATATCTTTGTATCTGGTACAATATATACTTTTCCTCACAATTACTTTATTACCATGAATATAGCATACTAGTTATTAATAACCCTTTACTCTGTAATACATACTTTAGAATTAACATGTTAAATTGTACAAAAGTACAGATGGGATTTAAGTCAAATTTTTAAAATGTATAACAGTTTAAATACATTAAGATTTTTCTGGGGCGCCTGGGTGGCGCAGTCGGTTAAGCGTCCGACTTCAGCCAGGTCACGATCTCGCGGTCCGTGAGTTCGAGCCCCGCGTCAGGCTCTGGGCTGATGGCTCGGAGCCTGGAGCCTGTTTCCGATTCTGTGTCTCCCTCTCTCTCTGCCCCTCCCCCGTTCATGCTCTGTCTCTCTCTGTCCCAAAAATAAATAAAAAATGTTGAAAAAAAAATTAAAAAAAAAAAAATACATTAAGATTTTTAGATATTATTTTATTTTATTATTTTTTTAATCTTTATTTACTTTTGAGAGAGAGAGACAGAGTGCGAGTTGGGGAGGAGCAGAGAGAGAGAGAGGGAGACACAGAATCCGAAGCAGGCTCCAGGCTCCAAGCTGTCAGCACAGAGCCCGATGCAGGGCTCGAACCCACGAACCTTGAGATCATGACCTGAGCTGAAGTTGGACGTTTAACTGACTGAGCCACCTAGGCGCCCCAAGATTTTTAGATTTTATATTCTTTTTTTTTTTTTTTTAATTTTTTTTTCAACGTTTTTTATTTACTTTTGGGACAGAGAGAGACAGAGCATGAACGGGGGAGGGGCAGAGAGAGAGGGAGACACAGAATCGGAAACAGGCTCCAGGCTCCAAGCCATCAGCCCAGAGCCTGACGCGGGGCTTGAACTCACGGACCGCGAGATCGTGACCTGGCTGAAGTCGGACGCTTAACCGACTGCGCCACCCAGGCACCCCAGATTTTATATTCTTAATAAACACAGGATATCTCCATTTGTGTAAAACTTTTTAAAAAGTTCTTTTTAATGTTTATTCATTTTTGAAAGACAGAGAGGGACAGAGCACAAGAAGGGGTGAGGTGGAGAGAGAAGGGGGGAACACAGAATCCAAAACAGGCTCCAGGCTCTGAGCTGTCAGCACATAGCCCAATGTGGGGCTTGAACTCATGAACTTCGAGATCATGACCTGAGCTGAAGTTGGATGCTCATCCAACTGAGTCACCCAGGCGCCCCTCCATTTGTGTAAAACTTTTTAATACCTTTCAGTAAAATTGTATAATTTTATATTGAGTTTTTTAATTCTTTTAAATAATTCTATATATTTTTTATAGTTTATTTTATTTATTTTGAGATAGAGCAAGCAGGGAAGGGGCAGATACAGAGACAGAATACTAAGCAGGCTCTGAGCTGCCCACTCAGAGCCCAGTTTGGGGCTCAAACTTACAAACTGTGCAAACTTACAAACTGTGAGATCATGATCTGCGCTGAAAACAAGAGTCGGACGCTTAACGAGTACAGCCACCTAGGCACCCCATAATTCTATATATTATGCAGATTTTTTGGCATAGTAAAGTGTGACTTTTAAAATTATGTAGTCTAATTTTTTGTTGGCTAACAATTTCTTTATGTAGAAATATAACTGACTCCATAAACTGAGATATTTATTAAGTTCACTGATTAATATTATTTTAACTATAAATATTTTTGGATATGCTTCCTAGGTAGTCATATGATTTGCAAAATAATAACACTTTCATTTCCATCTTTATGATCTTTATACTTTTAATTTTTTTTTCCTGTTATATAGACTAGGACCTTCAGTACAATGTTAAATAAATTTAGTGATAAATATCATCTTATTATCTTCCTTACTGTAAATGGAATGCTTTCAAAGTCTCCTAAATTAATGAGATTAAAGGCATAGTTTCTAAGAGTTCCCTTTATTCCTAATTGACCAAACATATGTTTTTTTTTAATTTGTAATCATTGTGTGAATTTTTTTTAATCATAGATAAAACTATTTTTGATACGTTTCAAAGAACAAACTTTTAGCTTCATTGGTTGTCTTGTTTGTTTTATTTTTCATTTATTCCTGCTTTATACTTAAGAAAGGCTTCCTTCAACCTACTTCTTGTTTAATCTTCAGTTACTTACATCACTTTTTTTTTTTTGCATTAAAAACTCTGCCTGACAGATCAAGTATATTTATATTTTCCTCCTTCTAAATAGCATTTGTTGCTGTGAATGTCCTGTGAAACCTCACCTCCATAATAGAAGATAATTTTGTCAAATAGTATTTTAGATATATTTGACTTTAAATATTTTAAAATGCAGATTATAATTCATATTTAATATAGGATTTATTTAATGGCTCACTATAAGATTCCGTAAAGTATTTTTGTTTACAAACATTTTGAGGATCAGATGTATCATTTTGAAATTAATTTCCAATTAAATTGCCTTGTAGTGGGGCGCCTGGGTGGCTCAGTCGGTTAAGCGTCGGACTTCAGCTCAGGTCACAATCTCGCAGTCCGTGAGTTCCAGCCCCGCGTCGGGCTCTGGGCTGATGGCTCAGAGCCTGGAGCCTGCTTCCGATTCTGTGTCTCCCTCTATCTCTGCCCCTCCTCCGTTCATGCTCTGTCTCTCTCTGTCTCAAAAATAAATAAAACGTTAAAAAAAATTAAAAAAAATTGCCTTATAGTTAGAGAATAGAGTATATATAAAAAGTTGTCAATGAAATTTGCTGAGACTTGCATTATAACAAATGCATGTATGTGTTCTATATGTGCTTGCAAATAAGGAGCGTGTATAATGGCTGAAAGCAGAATTCTACATGTTGGCAATATCAAACTTGTTTAATTATGTTGTTCGATACTGTTTTGCTAATTTTGCTTCATCTGTCAATTTATGGAAAGTATATTTAAATCTCCCACTGCAAGGAAGTATTTATCCCAATTATCTGTGTACTTCTACTTATGTTTACTTTTTACATATTCAGGCTATGTTTTGAGTACAGCATATTTAAAATGCATTTATCATTTTATAGTAAACTTTTTTATCTGTAAAAATGTTTTAATCTAAAATTTTTAACTGAAGGGCGCCTGGGTGGCTCAGTTGGTTAAGCATCTGACCCTTGATTTTGGCTCAGATTGTCATATCATGATCTTGAAAAGGAGCCTGGGTGGGCCTCTGTTCTGACAGTGCAGAGCCTGCTTGCGATTCTCTCTCCCTCTCCTCTGTCTCTCTCCTGCTCATTCTCTCTCTCTCAAAAATAAATAAAGTTTAAAATTACTTACTGCTATTAATATGGATATATTAAAAGTTTTGCTTTAAAGTATACCTTGTTTGTTTTAGCAAGTGTGGGCAGGAGAGGGGGGGACACCATGCTGCAAACCTCTCTGACAAGATGGACAAGAGATGCCCTTGAGAAAGTGTTACAGAGTGGCTCATTATGCCTCCAGCCAAAACCTTCTAGAAATTTACAAGTGCTCTTGATCTACAATTTGAAACAAAATCTCTTATGAATAGATGCCCATGTTTTTCTTGCTCTGTTTTTGCTTAAAGAGTTTTGTTGAGATCGCATCAATACAGTCTTTTACTTACCTCTTTTAAAATGAAACATTTCCTAACAAGACTGTGTTCTTGGCCTGGGTAACTAGCTTCAGTGTGGTCCATTACTGTCATGCTTAAGATACATTTCTTGAATTTGTGGAAAATACATATTATTTTTTGTTAAAAATCTGGTGCTGTTATAAGTTCTCTCTATTTTTATGGGGAGGGTATTATTTACATCAATTCATGGAATAGGGCAATGAGAGGGTTAACACCTTGCCAAGTCTTTTTATATATTTTTTAAGGTTAAGAAAGAGTTTTTATTTACTTTTTTGGAAATTTCCTTTAATTAGCCACAATATGTTTCCCTATACAGGCATTTTAAATTCACATAACATTTTGGGAAACAATTTTTCTGTGTGGCTTTAAAAATAAATCATACATATGAGTATTGATTCCTGAGTCTAGAGTTTTATGGACCAACGATTTTTAAAGTTTTAATTAAACGAGGCTACTTCTCAGTATTCAAAAGACTGGTTTATACTCTGTGCCATGTAATTTATTAGGGGCTTCTACAATTGCCTTTCAAATATTTGTTTAAGGCACAATAGTCATTCATTTGTTGTAGTAAAATATGGTAGTTTTAGAGTATAATACTATCAACTTTTTTTTTCCTATTTGAGCAATACTAATAAATATTTAAATTTCATTTAAAATATAACTCTAGGGTATATAAATGCCATATGATATTTTCATTTACACAATAGAACAAAATATAACATTTTCTTGTAAGATATCTCTTTAATATCAATACCAAAAGATGTTCATAGTATATATGAAATCGTCGATATCTTCAGAGATAAACTGTGTGAAGTTTTCATGTTGTTTGACTAAAAAGTAATACAAGATACTTTCATGGAAGTGTCCTGTGGTTGTGTTTGCTATTTATAACATGAAGAAGAGATTGAAGACATTGAGGAGTAGGAACTGATATATGATCCTGTGCATTCTTGACAGAGAGGCTTAGGAGGAGATTGGTTATTTTGGTCAGTTATTCCTGTCTCCTTTTTTGCCAAGGGAGATAGGTATGCAAATACTGGACTTGGATCATCACCTGAAAGAATCTTAAAAACTATAGTTGCAAAGTATTGGTTATGTTGAGTTAATTGCACAAGTGAAAAACACAGGTAGATTTTTCTTTTTTTTTTAAAGTTTTTATTTATTTTTGAGACAGAGAGAGACAGAGCACAAGCGGGAGAAGGGCAGAAAGAGAGGGATTCACAGAATAGGAAGCAGGCTCCAGGCTCTGAGCTGTCAGCCCAGAGCCTGATGTGGGGCTCGAACCCACGGACTGTGAGATCAGGACCCGGTAGATTTTTCAATACTGTCTGTCTTGGTTGTTGTTCAAAGAAGTACCTATGTTTATGTTGGGATTTTCTATAGTTGAGCACAGTAGGTCTATTTTTAATAACATAAAAGTACTATGCTCTTTATAGCTAAACCTTCTTTAATCTTGATGTTTAGAAATGTATTTTGGCTCCTGTTTTATGGTTTCTGAAAATAACTTCCCTTTTTGCTTATGTATATAGATAGATATAAAATAATAGCACAAAATGATACCTTATTTGTGGGTCTTTGAAATAATTTTCACGGCTACTCATTGTTCAGTGGATGCATGTGCATAAAGCTAAAAGTATATGGTTTTATGCTTTGAAAATGGAAAATTTTCCATTTCTAATCTTGAAATTGATTTATCAAAAGCTCAGCAAGATCACTTCAGGTAAAATCTCTGCTTTGCAGCAACCATAGTTCTTGTTAGTGCTTCTATTACAAATGTCTATTTTAGAGGATATCACCTCTGACAATGTAAGTGACATCAGGTCAAGCACTACAATTACAATTGTCACTCCTCATATAAAATGTTTCCAGAGATTGTGGAGAGAATACTCTTAACACAATGGATAATCAAATTGGAAGTTTGTTATTAATGCTCTCACCATGGTTCTTTTTCTCTGGCATCAAACAAGAATAAAAAGAATAAATATTGCTTTGTGTTAAAAGAGCAAAATGTTGATAGGCCTTGAAATTTTTGCAGGAATAATCTACCAATTATATTGCCATCTAAAGATTTATACATTTTCTATACTCAAAATGATTGCTTGATTTAATTTTTTTGTTTTCTGAAAATATATTAAGAGAAGATAGGTGAAATTGACAAATGAAAAAAGGGTTAATAATTTCTGTGAGGCAAAGTCACCTATAGGATAACAGAAAATAGTGAGTTTTAAGATTTTTTAAAAATTTTTATTTATTTTTGAGACAGAGAGAGACAGAGCATGAATGGGTGAGGGTCATAGAGAGGGAGACACAGAATCTGAAGCAGGCTCCAGGCTCTGAGCTGTCAGCACAGAGCCTGACGCAGAGCTCGAATTCACGGACCGTGAGATCATTACCTGAGCCAAAGCCAGATGCTCAGCTGACTGAGCCACCCAGGTGCCCCCGAAAATAGTGAGTTTTAATATTGCACACGTGTAGCTCTCTAAATGGAAAGAATAAAATATTTTGATACTTATTGAGTGACATATTTAGTTAATAATTTCGGTGCTTGGGAAAACCACTGGAGGTTTTTTAAAATTTTAAATGTTTACTTATTTATTTTGGGAGAGAGAGAGCACACATGCACAAGGGGGGCAGAGAGAGAGAGGGAGAGAAAATCCCAAGCAGGCTGTAATCTATCAGTGCAGAGCCTGATTTGGAGATTGATCCTGCATACCTTCAGATCATGACCTGAGCCAAAATCAGAAGTCAGGTCACTCAACTTACTGAGCCACCCAGGCTCTACCAAATGGAAAATATTTCATCCTTTAATTTTTTTTTTAATTTTTCTGTTAACATTTATTTATTTATTTATTTATTTATTTATTTATTTATTTTAAGAGAGAGACACAGAAAGAGACAGAGCCCAGAGAGAAACAGAGCATGAGCAGGGGAGAGGCAGAAAGAGGGAGACACAGAATTCCAAGCAGGCTCCAGGTTCCAGGCTGTCAGTACAGAGCCCGATGTGGGGCTCAAACTCACCAACCTTAAGATCATGACCTGAGCTGAAGTCTAACACTCAAATGACTGAGCCACCCAGGTGTCCTTATCCCTTAAATTTATTAGGTAAAGGGGCATAGCCTACCAAATATTTGGAATAGTCGTTTGACATAAGTCCTTCTGTCATTGCTTGTGACACTTGGGTATAAATTCCTGTTTTAATTAACTTTACTAATTGAATATGCTAATTTAGTTATTTTTTACATTAATTGTTTTTTACAAATTAAAATGTTTTATATTATTTTTCAATTATTTATAGAAATATTATGTCAGAGACTAAAGAATGGAATTATCCTTTTAAAGACCATGATGATATTCCTAAGTCTATTGAAATAATATCATTAGAGATGCCTTTAGGAAAATGAAAAAAAAACATTAAAACATAAGTTACTTTATTGTCACTTACTGATAATTTATATTGCTTTAAATATTAATATATATTCTAAATATATATATATATCCCATATATATATATATCCCATATATATATCCCATATATATATATGTATATATATATATATATCCCATATATATATACATGTTTAGGTAGGTAGGTAAGTATGATACAATACAGATAAAGATAGAGATACAGATATGGATAGCAAGGTATATACATACTCATCATTGATCTAGGCTATTGCTCTGAATCCTACATCATTTCTTACAACTGAATTTTGATGAAACTACAAAACAAATATATCTCCGCTTATTTCAACTTGATTTACATGTAGGTCTATACTTCCATTGTATCTATGAGAACTATTATATTTTTAAAAGTTAAGAGTAACACTTATTTTTAAAATTAGAATTAAAATAATAATAAATGTCTTGAACTTTAAAACTTCTCCTCTATTGATTAAAAAGAGGAGGAAAGCCAAACTTCCCTACTGGTATTTATCAGATTTATTTTTTAAAAAATGAATAAAACCTTGCTTCTCAGTGAAGTCATTCATTAGCAATAAGTTTTATTCATAATTGCTATTTATCATGTACAGTGATAGGTGATGGGCATCCATTGTGAAAATGAAACTTGTCCAGTTTTCAGCTTTGTGAATTTTTGAGTCTTGTGATCCTGGCTCTGCATGATCTACTCCTAAATTTGGGTGTGAACTAATGTTACACCTGCCCCAACTAGAAACATAATTTCTGTTTCAGCTTTGCAAAGAACTAAAAGCTTAAAATTTCTTTAATTCTTTAATATGCATTTAGTTCTTGTTCATGTTGAGATGATATATACTGTGTATATATTTATAATATGATTAAAGTAGTGAAGCATGATGCTTCCATTTAAAAGGCCAAATATTTTCAGAACCAGTTTTTCCTAAATATCAGGTATTATACGTGCCGTTCTCCATGTTGCATTATCTTCCTCACTTTCACAACGGTGGCTTTACAACTCTGCTTTCCAGGGCACCAGATAATTCCAAATCAATTTAACCTTTGACATCAAAATTGAGACCACTAAAGGCCTGCCTGTCTGTTCCAAAGGTGGAAGTGGTTCAAAGGACACACTATACACAAAGTGACAACTTGATTGAGCCATTGCAAACCAGCCTTCAAGCAATCATGATTTTCCATCTTTACTGCTTTGGCTGAGTTTTCTCTGATCTCTGCAATAAAAAGCATCTAGTACAGTTACCTGTGCACTGAGCCTAGTGCTTTGTTTTTATGCCTGTTGATAGCTATAAGGTTTTGAGGGGGCCAGATTTTACTCCTTATGACATCAACGACTGGAAATTCTACCAGGAAAGAAAACATTTAAATTCATATATTGGTTACAATGTGCTTGTGTGACTCTGGTAACTTAAATGGGTAGTAAAAAAATAAATGAGAAAAGGGTTAATCATCGCTGTGAGGCAAAGCCAAATAGTTATGGGATAAGAGAAAATAGGATTTTTTTAATTTATTAAATTAAATTAAATTATTAAATTAAATTATTTATTAAATTAAATTAATTTAATTTATTAAATTAATTTAATTTATTTTGAGAGAGAGAGAACAGGAAGGGGCAGAGAGAGGGAGACAAAGAATCCCAAGCAGGCTCCAGCTGTCAGCACAGAGCCAGAAGTGGGGCTTGTTCCCAGGAATTAAGATCATGACCTGAGGCAAAATCAAGAGCTGGAGGCTTAACTTACAAAGCCACCTAGGAACCCTGAAGAAATAGTTTATTTTTATATCTCACTTGTGGCTATCTAAATAGAAAGAATAAAACATTTTTGGTATTTACTGACAGTAAAGTCAATAGGATAGAATTTATTAAATAGAAAGATCCATTAAGATATTTAGTGATTATGGCACTTTCTTTTACATGTTTTCTAAAGTATCTATAATTTTGGGTGCCTGGGTGGCTCAGTTGGTGACGTGTCTGATTTCAGCTCAGGTCACGATCTCACAGTTTGTGAGTTCAAGCCCCGCTTAAAAAAATTAACTATCTGAGTAACTTATACTCTGAAGTGGTCTTTGGATTATTTACCAGTTGTTGCATAAAATACCCAAACACTTTCCGGTTTAGAAGAATGATTATTATTATGTGTTAAGATTTTGGGGGGTTGGAATGGGTGCTTGACTAAGCTGAGCCATTCTTCTGGCACATGAACTGAAACTTGAGAAACCAAGATGGGGTCATCCACATGCCTGGCCATTGGCTCTGCCTGGTGTGTGGCTGTTTGCTCTCTTGCCCTTCTGTCATTGCCACGAGAAGGATGTTCACAGACAAACCTGCTGGGTCAAGAGGAGGGTGAGAGATAGGCATGATTATCTATGTAGAGACATTCAAAGTGTCTATAAAAGAAACTTACTAGAGGAAGAAAGAACTTAATTGTTGCAGGATACATTGTTAATACACAAAATTCTCTTATATTTTTAATACAAACAGTGGCCTATATTAAAAATTTGCCTACCACACAACCCAGGCATTCCAGTTCTAATTTTTTCCATAAAGACATGAAAACCTATGTCCATACAAACACTTTTACACAAATGAATAGCTTAAATCTGGGCATTATGCAATGTTCCTTAATGGGAGAAAGAAGAAACCAAGTTTCCTTCCACTTTTGTGAGGTATTTAGAATGATAAAAATGCTCAACTATATATTCTTATGAAGCTGCCATCTTGTGTATTAACTCTTGGACCATTTGCAGCATGCCATTTTCATTTATGCAGCAAAATCAATATCTCGATATTTCCACAGCAAGCCAATTACTTTATCAGTTTGCATCATTGTTTTCTCCTTTAAATTTTTGGCCCAACTGACATCAATCTCACTAGATTCAACCTATAGTTATTGTATCCTTAACATTTCAGGCCCCAATTGAATACGCTGAAGATTGAAATCTCTACCCGAAATATGTAAGTAGCCTTGACTGTCATCATGCCTCCATGTCAGTATATGTTATTTTAACTATATCCAAAGTCCTTTAGTAGTCTGTCTCATTTTTTGTCATCAATAAGATACTGATTTTTTCATTATGATAGTGCAGTAAGATTTTCATTTGATCATTGGATAAATTGATTTCTAGCTCTTCTACTTACTTATTGTATCATTTCAATCATGTATCATCTGATGTCAATATATGGACAACACTCATTGTCCTTCCTCCTTGATTCCTAGCTGAGTCATAAAGAACATCCACTCTCCTCCCTTGAAGGGCAATTTCTGTGGAAGGATACTGTTTCTCTCTTCTTTCCCCTTAGTTCTCCTTCCTAACGAGATAGCTAATTCAACTGAGGAAACTTAACATTTATTATTCTAAAACAATTCCTTGAAAGGAATTTATTAAAATGAATTCCTTAAAAACAAATTGCACATTATTCTACATGCTGAAGTAGATAATATCCTTGCCAAGAATAACAAAAAGTTCAAGTCAGGTATTTTTCTGGTGATTACTTGATTTCTAGTGTTGGCCTCTTTCTTCCCAAATGTTGCCTTAGACACTTGAGTGCCAACTCCCTAGCTAGTTAAGATTTTAAAAATATGAATAATTCTTGACTATTTCTGTGATAATATTAAAACTTTTGAGAGCTATATGGTCTTTACAGGTGTTGAGACTTTAATTTAGAATTCATAATAATTTGTCTAGCAAGTTCCTATTCTATATAAGATATTCTGCTTGCAATTTTCTCTTTTAGAAGTGCCTGAATTGTTAAAAATTAGAATGTGAGGGGCTACTGGCATGTAGTGATCGCTAAAGAGCAATGCTTCATCTAAACTGCCCGGGTTGATTATTGTAACAGAATTCCACTGTGCTTTTCATATTTTTCATGAGAAAAATAACAGACTTTTCATAATTCAGATCAGGCACAGGTGTTCATTACCTTTTCTGAGAACACAGTTACAAAGGCACTTATCTCTAATAATGGAAAAATGAAAAGGATTCAAAGAATTACACAGACAGATTGGTTAAAATGCAAGAATATTTTTGTGGCATTCTACAGTGCGCCTGGTTAAATTGTGTCACATAATTCTTCAGGATGAGTATTGTTAAGTGAGAGCAGAAAAAACATACTTTATTCATAGAAGACTCTTAGTCAGAAAACCATTATTTCTATGAAGTACATAATTTTAAGGAGCTTGATTTCATCTTGTGAATATAAAAATAAGAAGCAAACCATAAAACTGCCTTTACGCCATTTAAAAAAAACAAATTTCATTTATGTTCTGAATCTGGAAGTGTCTTCAAGTAATTATCTAGAGATATGTATATTTGAAAAATCCTTAAATAGCAGTTATAATTAGCCTAGCAAAAGGAGATCTCATTCTGTCTGGATTTTGTAAGTTGAGACTGTTCTCTTGTAATTATATAACTAGACACTATAAAATTGTAAGCTAACTTGATGTTTAGAGCTAGAATTCTGGCCTCAAACTGAATTTGACAATACTCCCTACCCCTTGCTCTTCCTTTATGGTAGTCTTCAATTTTCTTCCACTGATGAGGTGTGGCAGTAAACATCTTATCAATTGCCTGAAAATGAATTTTGGCTGCTACTTTCTGGGGGGAGGGGGGTGGTGGAAACCAGAAACCACCACAGCCCCTTGGGTTGTCTTCTTAAGGAATTAATATTGGTTATCAAAAAAAAAAATTGGATAGAGTCATTACCTATGTTTTCTTGAAGAAAAGATACTGTCAATTTTTCAAAAACCTTATGAACACTAAGAAAAGCAAGAGCTGTGGGTGCAAAACACTGAGTAAGGAAGGTATAGGAACACATTTATAACTGCTTAATATTCAATTTATAGAAAACATTACTTGGGGCATTCCAAACTAGCCAACCTGGACTTGGAAAAGAGCACATTTAAAGAAACTGTAGTCAAGGGGCACCTGGGTGACTCAATTGGTTAAGCCTCCAACCTCAGCTCAGGTCATGATCCCACAGTTCCTGAGTTTGAGCCCCATGTGGGGCTCTGTGCTGACAGCTCAGAGCCTGGATCCTGATTCAGATTCTGTGTCTCCCTCTTTCTATGCCCCTCCTTCTCTTTGTCTCTGTCTCTATCTCTCTCTCTCTCTCTCTCAAAAATAAACGTTAAAAAAGCTTAAAAAGATAAAAATAAAATAAAGAAAGAAATTCTAGTCAACATTTATATTGGCAACTTGACCTTGGGGTTGGTCTGAATGATAATCTCCAGGTTTAATCTCTTAATGATTTTTCTCTGCAAAAAGTTAATTACCAATTTAGAGAGAAAAACACCAGGCTTGTATATTTTTAAATTTACTACTAAAACTAACATATATTCTTGAATGTGGTAGATAATATCTATTTGAATGAGTGAATGCAAGTTAATTATGACACTGTTTGAAACACTTTATATGAATCCATTGGCTTTTAGCATAATGGTAAATAGGCTATGAAAGCCAACATATATGGCATGACATAAAGTAAGATGACTAATTTCTCATTAAATACTAAAATCCTTCATATGCCTTCTTCATTTCAGGTTGACTGCCCTTTCGCTTACTTTTTTTCAATTATTTAAACATTTGAGGTTCCCTCTTGACTGATATATCCTGTATATAAACTGTATTTACCTACTCCACAAAACTATTTTTCAAAAAGTCTGATACCATTTACCATTTTTATTTCACTATCACATTACCATTTGCCACAAGAGTATCCATAAAACAGTAGTTACCAAATAAATGTTATTTCAACAAATATGTAGATATAGAGTGGCTATGCCTTTAATTAAAGACTAACCTTTTACTTATTTATTCCATGTGGATGAAAGTGTATTCTCATTTACATAAAAAGAAAGACATAACATTAGTACCGAACTGACTAGTAGTCAAGAACTAAGAACACGAATTAATTGCCTTTCCTCTTCAAGTAAACTTCTAATTTGGTATCCTTCCTCTTCTGTAATAAGTCAAAGAAGTCAGTGCCAAATTTTACAGGGGAAATGATTTATAATACTGCATTGCTTTATTTCCAAAGGAATTTGAAATATTCTGATTAATTGTCTAAGATATGCCTAAGTGTGCACTTTACATCATCACCACATACTCACACAGGATATGGTGTTTGTTGAATGCAAGCGTGCATGTGTAATAAACACAGACTATAGACTCAGCTTTACAATTTACTAGTGATGTGGCTCTTGAGGAACTTTTGAAATTTTTGTTTGTATGTTTCTTTCTTTCTCCCCCTAATAAGTGGTCCTTTCCAGAGCAAATGATTAAAAGAGGTGTGAAGACTTTAGCCCAGGACCTGACATATAGTATGAATTCAAATTGATAATTAATTATTTTTACTGTGAGGATCAACAGTTTTTCCAATAATAAAAAAAAGTATGTTTTAGCAATAAGAAATTCCTCCCCAAAATATTCATGAGTTCCTTGAGAGTCTGAAAATATGTTTGCTTAAATTGGATTTATATAAAAATAATCTGGAGCTAAATTTTATTTTAAAATATGCTGACTGCATATTGGCATATCCTGAGGGTTTGTATCAATCCTTGCTATCCACATACTTAGTTCTTTGGTACGTTTTAAATTCTAGAGAACAGCGACTTTGTTTTTAGAACCTGTATTGTTTGGCTGCAAAGATTAATGATAATTCTAGTTTAGATACTACATTGTAAAAAGTCCAAAGAACAATGACCTATTTTTCGTCTAAACTGAATTGTAAATATGAGAACTGTAACAACGTTTTGCCATTAATCAGAAGCTATCAGAGAGGAGCTGTAGGCTGCGGGCCCACAAGACTAACCTTAGAATCTATGAGGACTCACAGGACTCAGAAAAGCAGTTATACGCAGTTATAGTTTATTACAGTGAAGGGATACAGATTTAAATCAGCAAAGGGAGAAAGCGTGTTGAGCAACAGGAGAAACCAGGGACAAGCTCCAACTGTCCCAGTGGTAGTGCACGAACACACTTATTTCTTCTGGCAACTGTGTGGGACAGTATATGCAAATTGTTGCCAACCAAGGGAGCTCTCTCAAGTCTTGGAATCCACAGTTTTATTAGGGTTCATATATGTAAGCATGTAGCACTTTAATGACTGACCTCAGCTACTCAGACTCCAGCCCCTCAGAACAAAAATATTCACCATAAATTATATTGTTAGTATTAACTATCTGATCAAGCTGATACCACACGGCAGAATGCTTCAGGCATATAAAAACAGAATTCACCCTAAATCATATTGTTAGCATAAACGATTTGAACAAACAGTAGGGCTGCTACTAAGCCTTAGGCACACAAAAGCACTCTTACCGAGTATAATACTGAATGGGCTTACAGCTCTTATCTCAGGAGCCAGGAAAGGGCCCATCCTAAGACAAGTTTGTTTTGGGAATGGGAGGGTTTGAACAAACCATGAGGAGTTCATTCTTTCCTGCAGAGTCAACCTCTGGCCCTTGACTAAATTCTATTGTAGCAAAAATTATTATATTTTCTTGGGTTTCTACATTTAGTATGGCACTGATATAATAGATACAACATTAGTAACGGCACGAATGTTCCTATCATTTGACAAGATTGGGCGCGTTCAGGGTGGTATGGCCGTAGACTTAATGTTCCTATCATTTGGAGGAGCCAAGGTAGTGTAGAGATAGAGTTAAAGAAGAAATTCTATACAGCTATTACATATATTTTCCTATCTTTGTGCTATTTAATTACTCACTTCTTCCTTGATCTTTATACCTTACGATATACTTATGTGGGAATATTTAGCATAGAAATTAGCCAATGTTTAGCTAAAATGAGTTCTTCCTCAGGCCAGTAATTTTCCATCACAATTACATCTTAAAAAGCTTTTAATTTAATCTCCCAATGCTTTGTTGGTATCAGTATTATGTATCATGGGACTTATTTATACATTTTACAACAATGCCAGTGTTACATCATATCACAATTAGATCATGACACAATTCCATTTCATCACAGAAGAAATCAGGAATAATTACAGAGGGTATTTGTTATGTGTACAAAGATAATTAACCCTTGCCCATATACTAATTTTTATTAATAGACAATATTACAATGCACCGTGATTCAGTTGTTTCTTGGCTCAGAATCAGTATGGAACAAGGCCAGACACCTTGTCTTAGTCCAAAGGCTGAATATTGAAACTACTCATTTTAAGTTTATTTATTTATTTTTGAGAGAGAGAGAGAGAGAGAGCAAGCAAGGGAGGGGGAGAGAGAGAAGGAGAGAGAGAATCCAAAGCAGGCTCCACATTGCCATTGTGAAGCTCCAAGCAGGGCTCGAACCCACCAATTTGAGATCATGATGTGAGCCGAAACCAAGAGTCCCACACTTAACCAACTGAACCACCAAGGTGCCCCTGAAACTATTTTTGATTTTGCGCTTTTTGCATCTAGGCTCACCACCCCTCCTGTGGATGTTGTGCGGAATAGTTCCTATTCTGTACATAGTCTCTATCTATAGGTAATTTGGGGATTATTTCAGTCTTAACAGTATTAATCTTCTGCCCCATGACCCTGCTCATGTTCAGTACCAAATACATCACTCCATGGTGTGATGGATTGATAATGGACATGTTTAATCTAACAACTTGGTTGCTGTGACACTACCAAGTTTGTCAAGTAAGTATCTATTATCATGACAGGAGCTAATTTATAAATCATGTAGAATCCTCCGCTGTAAATGGCATTACCTCTCTCCAGAACAATGAGGACCTACATTATGATTAAAAGTTAAAATTCTGGTATATAAACTTAATTTTCCATGTCTATGTAATATTTAGGAATATTTGTAATAATAGGATTTATTTTTCTAAATAGAAAATGTTTAAAAATGGAATTAAATACTACCTATCTGGGACTTATAAATTCATTCCTTGAAATGTTCCTCTGTCTTTAGATTTGAAGTAGGTTTTTATCTGTTGCTTTGGGTCAACTTTGATCACACACATCTTCCTCTGTCAAAATCTCAAACTTACTTTGGATTCCAGTTATATATTAGAAGATGTGGAATAGCCATGGAACCAGATATATATTCAGATTATTGTCAGGCCTACAGTGTATTACTCCCATCTTGTGAAAGTATTATTTTTAAATTAAATAATATAGAATGCTCTAATGAACTTTAGGATAAGAATAAAGTTTTAGGTAAACTTCATGATTAAAAGAAAAAGAGAATGAAGTTTAAATAAAATGTGTTATTTTTGTAAATTTTATCAAAATTTTATTTTTTTAATCTACTGTTTTATAACTATACTGGAAATGTTTTATGAGTTTAATCTGTTATTTTTAAGGTTCTTTCTATGAACCAAGAGGTCAGAAGGTGACTTTAAAATTAAAGTGTGTATAATTCCTTTAGATTAAAAAATAAACTTAAAAAAGACCATCGCAGCTATGTTTTTCAATTGCATAATAAAAAAAATAGAGGAGTTGATTAATTATATTAAATACAACTTAACAGTACAGACCTTTTGGAATTGATATTCTAGGTGGAACCCTGATTTTAATTATGTTTACTGTCTCAATTTCTCCAATTCCATCTTGATTGGATTTAATAAGGAGTTTAGATTTATCTTAACACTTTTGAATTAATCAAAATCCAAGTAATTTAATATTTAAAACATTCATCAAGAAGCTAAGGCTGTATTTTCATAGAGCTTTCATAATAATATTGTTGTTAACTCCATTATAAAGAACTGTTCACATAGCACCTAAGCTGTGCTACAGTTCTTTATAGAGTAGACCACAATGGCTATGGTAAAAAAATGAAATTCATTTGAAATTGGCATCTTATAGGTGTGTGTGAATATTTGTCAAATTAAATTAATATGATTGTGTTGATAAAAAAATAGCATTCAACTACTAACACTCAGTAAAATTGGCAGTAGTATTATTTGAGAAGTTGCAACATGTCCACAGAAAACTGCTGATAGAAATACATTATACCATCACATTAAAATTATATGAAATCGTGGAGTTGAGAGAGAAAGTAGTAATTTAACTCGATCACATTTTATTAAGTGAACAAGTTTTTTGAAGTTAGAATACAAAATGTTAATACCTAGAGAAATTAAATAATTTCTTACTGTTCAACAAATTTTTTATATGTTTTCTGGAAAAGTGGGTTAGCTATGAGCTATTTTATAAGCATAATAAATTAGACATCTAAATTTCAAAATCTAATTATAAAAGTGTATTCAACAGTACTGGTGCCATAAAATCATACAATATTTGAAATAAAAAGGCTTAAGTTTGAATGAAAATGGAAAACTAAACAACTAAAATATCTTGAAATGCTACAAAATTAGGTAATCCCTCCTCAAAAGTACTGATGAAAAAGAAAAATTTCCACCAGTTTATCAAATGTCTTGAAGAATTCTTGGAAGATGGAAAAATAATGAATCCAAATAATGGAAAAAGGAACACATGGTCAAAACAAAGGGCCACAGTTGTAATAAACTTTAAGCACAGAGTCAGTAAATGCAAAGAAAATGAAAATGCCTTCATTAAAAGTAAAAAGAGGGGCGCCTGGGTGGCTCGGTCGGTTAGGCGTCTGACTTCAGCTCAGGTCATGATCTCACGGTCCGTGGGTTCGAGCCCCGCGTAGGGCTCTGTGCTGACAGCTCAGAGCCTGGAGCCTGCTTCAGATCCTGTGTCTCCCTCTCTCTGTGACCCTCCCCCGTTCATGCTGTCTCTCTCTGTCTCAAAAATAAATAAACGTTAAAAAAAAAAAAAAAAACCAAAAAGGAGGAGGAGGATGGGAATAGTTATCTCTTACATATACCTATGTTACTCCTAGAATTGTCCTGAATGAGAATGTAGAAACTGGTGACTTGCACCATGGGTGTCAGGCTTGGAGAAGCAAGTCAATGTCTTAATGCATTATGACCATTTAAAGATTAGAGAGATAAGTGGGCTACCTTCATTTGTTACAGGAAGCAGGTCTCATTTTGTCTTACCAAAATATCAATAAAGCAAGCCAGCATAATTTGAGACCCATATTAAATTACACATAAATATAATTATGTGTCTTCAAATTGAACAGTCATCTAATAATCACCAAATATTTGAGGATAATATGAATATACAAGAAAAAGTATTAAACTTAAATATAAAGCATTAAACTTAAATATAGCCCCCTCCCACCCCCAAAAAAAGATTCATAGAGGAAAAATTAAGAACCACAGTATAAATATAATTTCAAATAAAGTGTTATCATTAAGATAATTTTTTTTTTAAAAAAAGATTTTATAAACTTAAAAGATTATCATGGTTTAGGTGAATGAAAAAAGATCAAGTGGAACTTTGATTTTGGAAATCATATTTGTCAGAAAAACACATTTTATGGGGTGCCTGGGTGGCTCAGTCGGTTGAGCATCCAACTCTGATCATGGTCATGCTCTCAGTGAGTTTCTGCCTTGAATTGGGCTTTGTGCTGACAGTAGTGATGGAGACTGCTTGGGATACTCTCTCTCCCTCTCTGCCCCTCCCCAACTTGGGTGCATGTGCACACACACTCTCTCCCCCCCACCTCCAAATAAACATTAAAAAATTTTAAGAAAACCACATTTTACTGTTGAGATATGATAGGATGTTAAGGTTAATTGCTGAAAGAATAGAATCAAAGTGTTAAATTTTTGTACCAGGAGAAAAACTGTGTGGAATAATCAACAGAGAAGCAAGCAAACAAACAACAGCAACAATTACAAGAAGTTAAAACACAAGCAGTGTCTTCACAAAGTCAGATGCATAAGCCACAAAGGAGCCAAAGAAGCATTGTAAAATTTAAGGATGATTAGAAATGGAAAATGAACATGATAGAAACAAAGTCAAATATTTAAAAACTACAACAAATACGAAAGTGTTATAATCACCAGCTAACAGAGTTTATCAGATTAGGAAAAAATCTAATGCTGTCATCTACTTCTGATGATAAAATCATAGCTACATCTCGGCACATGAGGCATGGAGGAACACGGAGATGAAAATACAGAATGCTACATATATTTTCATCAGTTCTTCCCTATCCTCCACACTCACATTGATTAATAGAGACAGGTGTATTTTATTATTCTTTTTCAGTTAATTGCTTCTTGGTTAGTAATTTCAAGTCTTTTGTTTTTGTTTTTGAATGTGGAATGTAACTGAGAAAATGCATATCAGTTTTAGGGAGCATATAATTGAAATAAAAGAAAGTTAGATTAAATGAATAAGTGAATAAAATACATTCATATATTTAGGCACACACACACAGAAATTTACAAATACAGAGAACAGATTGGTGGTTGCCAGAGTCATGGGGTGGAGTGTGAAGGAAATGGGTGAACTTTTTTTTTTAACTTAAGTATTTTTTAAGGGGGCACCTGGGTGACTCAGTTGATTAAGCTTCTGACTTCAGCTCAGGTCAGGACCTCACAGTTTGCAGGTGGGAGCCTTGCAATGGACTCTGTGCTGACAGCTCTCTGAGCCTAGAGCCTGTTTCCCATTCTGTGTCTCCCTCTCTCTCTGCCCCTCCCCCGCCTGCAGATGGCTTCTCTGTCTCTCAAAAATAAACAAACATTAAAAAAAAATTTTAAATAAATAAATATTTTTCAGGATATTAAAATTTCCATCAACAAATAAAAAAAACATTTAATGCTACAAAGCATTGAGGAATGCTTGTCATTTTAATAAAGACAACTTGGAATTGATATAATGAGTAAAAGGAGTTTAGAAAACAAAAGTAGACACTCTTGATGAAATAAAAATAGAGGGGCGCCTGGGTGGCTCAGTCAGTTAAGCGGCCATCTTCGGCTCAGGTCATGATCTCGCGGTCCGTGAGTTCGAGCCCCGCGTTGGGCTCTGTGCTGACAACTCAGAGCCTGGAGCCTGTTTCAGATTCTGTGTCTCCCTCTCTCTGACCCTCCCCCGTTCATGCTCTGTCACTCTCTGTCTCAAAAATAAATAAATGTAAAAAAAAAAAAGAAATAAAAATAGAAGCTTAAAAAATATTGTTTTTGATAGGATGAAACAATTTTAATAGAATTTATTTTAGTGTTTATTTTTGAGAGAGTGAGAGAGAGAGAGAGAGACAGAGCATGAGTGCGGGAGGGGCAGAGAGAGAGGGAGACAGAATCTGAAGCAGGCTCCAGGCTCTGAGCTGTAAGCACAGAGCCCTACGTGGGGCTCGAACCCACGAACTGTGAGATCATGACCTCAGCCAAAGTCGGCCGCTGAACCGACTAAGCCACCCAGGCGCTCCAGGATGAAACAATTTTTAAAAGTTTCTGCTTCAGACCATAGATGTTTTACTGTTCTCAGCTAGCTGATGCAAATAAACTTAACTGTGTTTTCCAGCAGGAAAAATAACGCTTTGGGGTGAAAGTTCAGAAAGCAAAATTTGAAAATTTAGAACATGGGCTTTTGGCTCACATAACCCCTTTATTATTTTCATTTGACTCATATATGGTTTAGTCAGTTCAGGGTGCTTTAACAAAATACATAGACTGGTGGCTTAAATAACACAAAGTTGTATCTCAGAGTCAGGAGTGTGGGAAGTCCGAGATCAGAGTGTCCTCATGGTTTGGTTCTGTGAGAGACCTCTTCCTGATTTGAATAGGGGAGAAAAAGGGCTCTGGTCTCTTCCTTTAAAAAGGATACTAAATCCCATCATGGGGGTGCCATCCTCATAACCTAATCTAAACCCAATTACCTCCAAAAGGCCTCACCTCCAAACACCATCACTTTGGAGATGAGGGCACAACATAAATTTTCAGGGGACATAAGTATTCAGTGCATAGCAGTATGTTTAGAAAAAAAATTAAGTTGCAAGCAACTATAACAGATAAAGTGTTTTTTATGTCATTTCTTATTTTATTCAAGTACAATTAACACTCGGTGTTATATTAGTTTTAGGTATACAATATAATGATTCAGCAGTTCTATACATTTGCCAGTGCACCTCCCCTCTGGCATCCACCAGTATGTTTACTATATTTAATAGTCTAGTTTTTTGTTCATTCTTTTGTCTCTTTTTTCTTTGTTCATTTGTTTTGTTTCTTAAATTACACATATGCGTGAAATCATATGGTATTTGTCTTTCTGTGTCTGACTTATTTAACTTAACATATTTTCACAAGTCCATCCATGTTGTTGCAAATGGCAGGTTTTCATTCCTTTTTCTGGCTGGGTAATATTCCATTGCAAATAGATGGATAGACAGACAGATAAGATTAGAAAGAGAGGTATAGAGATAGAGATATCTATCTATCTCTGTCTATATCTCATACCCACTTTATCCATTTACCTATGGATGAACATTTGGATTGCTTCTGACAGGTATGAAGTGATACCTCATTGTGGTTTTAATTTACATTTCTCTGATGTTTAATGATGTTGACCATCTTTTCATGTATCTCTGGCCATCTGTATGTCATCTTTTGAAAAATGCCTATTCAGGTACTCTGGCCATTTTTAATTGGATTATTTGTGACTTTTTGATGTTGAATTGTATAAGCTTTTTATATATTTTGAATATTAACTCCTTACTGGATATATAATTTATAAATATATTATCCCATTCTTTTCATTTTGTTGGTTGTTTCCTTCACTGTGCAGATGTAGCCCCAATAGTTTATTTTGATGTAGCCCCAATCATTTAATTTTACTTTTGTTTCCTTTGCCTCAGGAGACGTATCTAGAAAAAGGTTGCTATGGCTGATGTCAGAGAAATTACTATCTGTGCTCTCTTCTAGGATTTTTTATGGTTTCATGTCTCACATTTAGGTCTTTAATCCACTTTAAGTTTATTTTTGTGCATGGTGTAGGAAAGTGGTTCAGTTTCATTATTCTGCAGGCAGCTGTCAAGTTTTTCCAACACCATTTGTTGAAGAGACTGTCTTTTCTCATTGTGTATTCTTGCCTCCTTTGTCACATTAATATTAGAAATGCCAAGCATGCAAGTACGTACCAAATTTGACTAAACTAAGGTTTCAATTAGCCATTGTATTAACATAGAGTATTTTATTTATGTCTTATTAATACTATTCATTTTTAAATACTAGGAATAGCTGAATTAGCAAAATTAAAATTTCCTTTTCTCAGGACCTATTTAGAGCTGTATCCAATTTGCATTGTTTCTTTACCAAAATCAACAAAAAGTATGTTATTACATTTTTTTTTTTTCAACGTTTTTTTTTTATTTTTATTTTTGGGACAGAGAGAGACAGAGCATGAACGGGGGAGGGGCAGAGAGAGAGAGGGAGACACAGAATCGGAAACAGACTCCAGACTCCGAGCCATCAGCCCAGAGCCTGATGCGGGGCTCGAACTCACGGACCGCGAGATCGTGACCTGGCTGAAGTCAGACGCTTAACGACTGCGCCACCCAGGCGCCCCACATTTTTAATCTTTAACAGCATGACCAATAAAGAACACAAGTGTCTTAATATTAAGGCTTTCCGTTTTATCTTTATAATTATTATAAAACTGATACATGTATTTGAGAATAGAATGAAACTGAAAAGAAAGCCTGTTGGCTCATGTCACCACATTCATAATTCTTAATACTTTTTTATAGCTCTATTTTTATTACTTTTAGATACTTTAGATACTTTATTACTTTTAGATTGACTTAATACTTTTAGATTGACTCCAGACAATGAAAGCGGAAAAAATTTAGCTCACTTGTGTGAACCATCGCCTCCCCATATTCTCCTCCTTATGTGACTGAGACTTTCAGATATACAATTATTGTTTCTTTAATTGGTTATTTTGAGAGAGAAAGATTTTCAGAAATTTTACTCCTTCAAATTCGCTATTTCTTAAATCTGTATTTTGTAGGTATCCTTGAATCTCTATTGTGTAGGATAATTTTCCTTCTCATCACTGTCTTTTTAATATCAAGGTGATAAAATGCACATCTTATTTTATAATAAAAAGTGCCTTCTCTTCAACTATAAGCTTATTTTAAATATAAAAAGCCACCGTGCTTAGGTTAGAAAAAAATGCATAATTAATATTCACCATAAAACGAAATGATAAGCAATTTAAGCAACAAACTCTCTGTGGCATATGATTGCTTTTTTGCTACAAAGGGTTTGTTGCTTAAATTGTTTTCTGTTATAAACTAAATCTGGGAGCCTGGGTGGCTCAGTTGGTTAAGCGTCCAACTGTCAATTTCAGCTCAGGTCATGATCTTGTAGTTCCTGAGTTTGACCCCAGCGTCTGGCTATGCACTGACAGTACAGAGCTTGCTTGGGAATCTCTCTCTCCCTCTCTCTCTCTTCCCCTCCCCTGCGCCCTCTCTCTCTCTCTCTCTCTCTCTCTAAATAACTAAACATTAAAAACATTTTAAATAAATCTTGTTTTGGTATTTTTTCTGAAGGAAGACTATAGAAAGGAGAAGACATGTATTACCCAGTTTTCTTTTTCTGTTAAAAATGTTTTTCTTCTGCTCTGAGTTCTCTTTTATCCATTCTGTTTTTGCTGTATGCATACATTAACTTTTAAAAATTTTTGAAGGCATTCTTTAAGGTTTTTTTAAAAAAAAATTATCTCTGTCCTCAGAGCAGGGTTTTTGTTTGTTTCTTTGTTTGTTTTTGTTTGTTTTTTTAAATAACCAAACTGTCCCCTCTGGACCTTCCTAGATAGAATGCCAAATGTGCTATTTCTGTCATATAATGGATTGCTATCATAGTCACACAAAATTATGACTCAGGGGATAAAATAAATTTCAGCTCAGGTAGGGCAGCTCTGGTCAGAGTCACTTGATATCCAATGGTGTGATAATTAGTTTCAATCAATATCATGAAAGATGTTACTTTACAAGCAGTGAGTAATTTTTACAGTATATTTTATACAGAATATTTGCTCCATAGCCCTAAAAATGTACACTGTGATTCTCATATTAGGGTGGTAAGAACACCATCCAGCATTTTAATCCATTACAGAAAACGGCACAGGATCTTCTGGGTAATAAGTTCTGGGAATTAATAAGCTTGCCACCCACTTGATCACAGCAGAGCTCTGGGACTCCCTTAGAACTGGAAATATTCCCAAGACTGATCAGTACTTCTAAGTACACCCACCAAGCAATGTGGCTCTTTTTTAATAATATCTGAGATGCAAGGAGTGCCTGGGTGGCTCAGTCAGTTGAGCATCCAACTTCTGCTCAGGTCATGATCTCTTGTTTGGAGAGTTCAAGTCCCGCATTGGGCTCTGTGCTGACAGCCTCAGAGCCTGGAGCCTGCTTCTGATACTGTGTCTCCCTCGCTCTCTGCCCCTCCCCACTCATGCTCTGTCTCTTTCTCTCAAAAATGAATAAATGTTAAAAAAATTTTTAATAGTATATGAGATGCAAAACCTTATCTTTTATGTTACAGGGAATATCATGTGAAAGTTTACATATATGTCATCTGCAGTGTCTTGTGAAGTTCTTCTCCCATGCCTTGGGATCTGTTTCTTACAGTTTAGAGCATTTTCATTTTTCCTGTGTACCAGATCCAATCAACATGATGTCGTCACTACACTGGACCAATCTGACGTTCAGCTAATGATAGAAATTCCTGTGTAGTATTTAGTGACAGAAAGCAGGGAATTTAAAATATCCCTTGGGCAAAATAGGGAGTAGATTCCAGCATCCTTCCTACATACAAGCAAACTATTTTTACGGATAGGATGTGGGGGGAAAAAGCATAGTTGTCAGATTTGTATTCCCACAAGGGATGTGCAGATTGGGCTGTTTTGGTAAGAATACCATAGATAGCACAGCAGCTGCCATTACTGTTACCATCTTGTTAAGTGACGATAGGCTGACATGATCTTTCTGTATCTCACAGGCAACAGTTAGGTAAATGGAAATGGGATATGATGTGAGCTACAACTCTGCATCCTTCGGCATTAATCTGCAAATCCTCAAAAATTATGGTAGGGTTTCTGCTAAGGGATGGGAGGTAATCAATGTTAAGTATTTTCACATTGCCATTCCCACTGTAGTTGTTTATACTCACTGGTTAGGAAATAATATGTAGATTCTTATTTGTATTCAGGTATTAGAAAAATGACCACAGAAGAGTCCACAGACCCACTTTGGCACAGATGTGAGCCATTAGCCAATTTGTCAATTGACCTCTATAAGTTCCTAGTCTTAAATGAGTGTCATGGCGATGTTTGGGTTTACTAATCTGTCAGCTAATTCACTATATAAAACAGCTTTTTTGGAGGTGTGAGATTTACCCTTTTCCGAGTATACATGTATCCCCATAAATGGACTCAGGTTTAGTTGGGGAAGAATTAGGTATTAGATATTTTATATTCTTGTAGAGCCAACTTCAAAGCAAAACAAACATGCAAAAAACCTGACAATCTCTTTCAATCAATAGCCTCTGGGTATGGGAAGATGTTTAGTCTGGGAACTGAGTTAGAGATTACCATTTACCTTCACCTTTGAGGCAGCTGATGGCAGCCTGCTGCTTTCCAGACGTTTCCTTTTCTTCTAGGTCATAAAATCCAGTAACACATCATTCATTTTCCATCATTTTACTTCTATACATTGATGTACTAGCCACTGCTCTGAGTGACTACAGATGAATTCACTCTAATTTCTCCTCAGGTTTTATTTCCTGGAGAGCCTTTCTTTCCCCATGACAATGAGATTGCACTAGTGAGGAGAACTAGTGTCTCTGAGAAGATCTGCGTTGACCCTCTGCTGTAGTCCACTGTCACAATGAGAGCTGTTGTCTTGCAACCAAGATCTTCGATATCAATAAGGATAATATGAGTCAAAAATAGCAGAATCTGGGGTGCCTGGGTTGCTCAGGCGGTTAAGCATCTGACTTTGGCTCAGGTCGTGATCTTATGGATCATGAGTTCAAGAGCCCCGCATTGGGTTGTCTGCTGTCAGCACAAAGCCTCTGTCCACCTCTCTGCCCCTCCCCTGCTCATGCACACACTCTTTCTCTCACCAATAACCTTGGCGGGGGGGGGGGGGGGGAAAGAATAGCAGAATCTGCTTTCTGTTTCTTCAGGGATTATACTTAAGAGGCAGTTTTTTGGGGCTCACAAGATAATTCGACCCAGATATTCTTGGTTCACTGCAGTGTCTGTTTCTTTTTCTTTATAACTCTGTCAAGGCAGTTCCTACATCACCTCCTTGTTTACTGCAGGATATCATCATGCCCAAACCAGTGTCCTGAATAGGACATTACCCCACAAAAGACAAGATAGTACTTTTATGCCAACAAATTTTCTCTTATCTAGCCTCAAGTTTTACCTCCTACACCAGATTCCAGGGCCCTCCAGATCTCCCCCGCATATATCAGTGAGGTGGCTCTTCGGTGTGTGCAAAACCCCTGGCAGAGGCTTGGGCTGTGATTCTACCCTAGTTGTTAGTTTGAAGATGGTATTTATAAAGTAGGGGTAAACATTATGCAGAAGAAACATCATCTTATGAGGCAACTGCCTCCGATTAGGCTTTTTTAGGGTCTTCATGACAAAGGTTTTTCCTTTCTAGCTGATGAAAGAGGCTGCTGCTACCAGCTTGGAGGCTTCAGGGAAATCTGAGCTGGAAGATCCTCAGACTGTTCCACACTAATGACTCTGTCCTAGCACTCAGATCTCATCATTTCTCTATGGGGACCCTGACTTCTGTTTAGAAGACTTATTGAGGCTCCGTATTTATCTTCTGCATCTCCTACTTAAAATTAACTCCTGGGTCTGAGTTCCATCCCAGTTTGCCCAGAGGCTATAGGAGTTAAAGACACCTTTGATAACAGCTTGAGGACTCTCTTTCTTGTGTGCCTTGAGTTGTTACTTGGTTATCCTGAATTAACACAATTTGTGAGTTTTTTAAAGCCCTTAACCAAAGCCTCTAAATCTACAGCTCTTATAATTACAGTTACCCTCTTATGTTACAGATTTATTCAATGGCCCTAGAATGGAGAAGGGGAGATCATGCTCTAAAGGCAACTCCTACCCCATTAGGTCTCATGGTCAGGGTTTTTTGGGGGGTTAGGGTGATCTGACAAACCAGCTGATGTCTAGTTTTTCATGGAAGGGATAAGTGGCTTCTCAGAATCTGAGGGTCACTTCTTTTCTTCTAAGGTGTAGTGTGATCTGCCATTGCACTGGTAAGTGTGTTTTGTTTGTTCGTTTTTACAATTAGATGGTAATGATCCCAAGGTGATCTGTGGGTTAGCCAGGTATCTGAACTGGATCAAAGTGATTGAAAACAGGGTCATAGAGGGCTTGTTTGGAGCTGTGGCTTCCTGGCATCTGGCCTTAGTTTCTGGTGGCAAGCAGCACCTGTAATCAGAGCTAGAAAATGGATTATTGTGGCTTGTTAGTGAGTTCCTGGTGAGAATACTGCTACCTCCTAAAGTCAATGATTTTCTTTCTGTATACACACCTCAGTAAAGTGCTGCTATAAACAAGAACTGGTTTTTTTTGTTTGTTTTTGTTTACCTTTCCAACTTTCCACAAGGAATGTTTCTTCTTACCATCCGACCAATCAGTAATTACCAAGTTCAGAATCCCATCCTATATTATACTTTTTAGCACAACTATAACTAAGAGTTGTAGCCTGGGTTTGCCCCCTGAAAAAGACCTGGAGTCAAGGGTTTGCATGTAGGCAGTCTTCTTGGGGAGGTGACCCCAAGGAGCAGCAGTGGGAGACTGTAAAACTGGGGAGAAAAGCTTAATCCAACTGTAGGTTATTGAGCTAACAAGGGCTTGATCCTATTGACACCTTTAAGGAGCCACATAGAATCCATCTGAGAATTGACTGCCTGAGTATATATGTATCAAGCAGAGTTTCATCTTACTGCATTTTAACTCCCTTACATGTCTAGATTTGCACATAAGTCAGAATTGCTGAGTGGGTTCCAATAGTCATCCCAGTGAAGGCCGTGGTGATGACCCAGGGCAGAACGTGAGAGCAATGGGACTGCTTGCCAAAACAGCTAGGGTAAGTAAAAACAGGTGGACCAGAAGGGACACTGAAAAAGTTTAACATGTGTTGTAGCAACTCACCTCTAAGTCACTCTTTGACACATAGTAACAATGACTCTCATAGAAGGGATTTTTCATTATGGTGTTCTTTGTAATATCACATATTATAATCAACTTATATCAAAAGTTTCCTTAGTGACAGGGTGACCTAAAACTTAGTATAGAACACTATACAGTGGACAAAATAAATAGTTTTTATGTGTAGAGAATGGCATCATAAACATAAAATAGGAAAACAATCCAAAAACATAACTTGTTATATAAAAGCATGTATATGTGGTAAAATTACAAAACCTAATAAGGGAAGGAAATATACGAACTTCAGGAGAGTGTTTATTGCTAGCAAAATAGAGACACAAAGTGTACATGATGTATACCTGATATTTTATTATATTTACACTTTTTTCTTTTCTTTTTTTTAAGTTTATTGATTTATTTTGAGAGAGAGAGAGGTTTACAAGAAGGCTCCACACTGTCAGCACAGATCCTGACACAGGGTTCATTCCACAAACTGTGAGATCATGACGTGAGCCAAAATCAAGAGTCAGATACTCAACCAACTGAGCCACCCACATGCCCCGTATATTCCTACTTTTTTCTAAGGTTAGGATATTTTCTTTTAATTAAAATGGGTTTCAAAAAAAAGTAGTAAAAGATACAATCCTATGATACAGCAATTGCACTACTAGGTATTTGTACAAAGTATACAAAAATACTGATTTGAAGGGACGCATGCACCCTGACGTTTATAGCAGCATCATCAACAATAGCCACACTATGGAGACAACCCAAATGTCCGTTGACTGATGAAAGGATAAAGAAGTTGTGATATTATTAGTATTATTTGTATTATTCAGCTATAAAAAGAATAAATCTTGCCATTTTCAACAACGTGGATGGAACTAGAGAGTATTATGCTAAGGGAAATAAGTCATTAAGGGAAAGACAAATACCATATGATTTCACTCATGTGGAATTTAAGAAATGAAACAGATGAACATAGGGGAAAAAAGAAGCAAATAACAGACTCTACTGTAGAGAACAAACTGTGGGTTGTTGGAGGAGAGGTGGGTGGGGGAAAGGCTAAAGGGGTGATTTTCTAAGAGTTTCTATTATGAAGGGAAGTTACATTTTGTCAAATACTTTTTTGCATCATTGAGATTATTATGATTCTTTTCTTTCATTCTGATAATGTGAAATAGCACATTGATTGATTTGAATATATTAAACCATTCTTGCATCCCAGGGATAAATCCCACTTGACCATGGTGAATGGTCCTTTCAGTGTGCTGCTGAATTCAATTTGCTAGTATTTTATAGACAGTTTTGTATCTATATTCATCAGGGATATTGGCCTGTAGTTTTCTTTTCTCATAGTGTTATTTTCTGCTTTTGATATCAAGATAATTCTGGCCTTCTAAAATGAGTTTGGGAGTGTTTGCTCCTGTTCAAATTTTGGGAACAGTGTGAGGACTGGTGTTAATTCTTCTTTAAATTAGAGGTAAATTTCACCAGTGAAGCCATCGTGTCCTGGGCTTTTCTGTGTAGTGAGATTTTTTTATATTTTTATTAAAGATTCCACATCATTACTAATAACCGGTTTATTCAGATATTCTATTTCTTCTTAATTCTGTTTTGGCAAGTTGTATGTGACTAAGAATTTTTGCATTTCTTCCAGGTTGTCCAATTTCTTACTATATAGTTATTAATACTCAGTGCACATTTTTAAAGAGAAATTTGGTAAAGCACATATAAGTTATTCATATATTGACACAGAAAGTCCAGTTTAGGATTTATCTCAAGAAAAATATCCAAACTTGTGTTGAGTATAGTTTTGCTTATGCTTTTATATTTTGTTTGGTTTTATTTTTAATAAATGTAAAATGTCTATTTTGATATTTCTTATATCTGATATTTGGAAAAAAGTGAATGGCTGATATAATAAAGTGCGGTGCATCATTTGTTGGAAATTACATTTAAAAATGTTTTTATGTAGGTGCGCCTGGGTGGCTCAGTCGGTTAAGCCTCCAAACTTCGACTCAGATCATGATCTCACAGTTCGTAGGTTCGAGCCCACATCAGGCTCTGTGCTGAGAGCTCAGAGTCTGGATCCTGCTTCAGATTCTATGTCTCTCTCTCTCTCTCTCTCTCTCTCTCTGCCCCTCTCCCATCTCTCTCTCTCTCTCTCTCTCTCTCTCTCTCTCTATCAAAAATAAATAAACATTACAAAAAATTAAAAAATGTTTTGATTTAGAGCATTTGATACTGCTGCATATGTTCATGATGCAGTTTGCAGCATATGCATAGAATCCAACTAATTTAAAATGTGTGTGTGTGCCTATATACAAATTGTTTTCTTAGTATACTTAACTAAAAACACATTTTTAGAAATATACAAAATATAGAGCTATGTTAATTTTTATCATATTCTTTTATTGTAAATAATATATATCGGGCCATAATTTTCCTCTTTGTACTTTAGTTCATGCTCATTCCTTCAAATGAGAACACTGTTAGTTGATATTGTGGAACTTCAGTATGATAACTAGTTATTTATAACTTTGATTACTTCAATAACCTGCGATAAACTTAGTGTGCATCGTTTTTAGTGACTGGTCACTTGGTTTTGAGAGATAGACACATCGTGTTAAAGGACACATTATACTTTATTAATAATAGATATTCAGATATAATCCATTGTGAGCTCTAGTTGATTAATCAAGATTTTGTCAAGAAAACAAAGGCCATTCTAAGTATTTTAATCAAGAAGGTATTTAATGCAGGAAGCTAGCGTCTCCATAAGCATGGATTACCTGAAAAACATGTCATTCAATAATCAATTATAGGATTCTCATTGAAGACTCCATGAATGATGTCACTTGCTTGTAGTGTCCAGTTATTGATTAGCATGAGCTTGTCCAGAAGTTTCTAAGAATTTGCCATCTAAAGCTTTTTGGCAGCTTCTACCGTATAATAATAGTTTTCTTTTTTTCATTTTCCAAATCACCTATGAACGACATTCATACATAGAATCTAACCCAGAAACCTACTCTCGAGGAATTTTGACAAATTGATTGCCCAGGCTTCTTCTCACAGGTGTGGAAGGAGGCAGAGCTGAGGTAATAATCAACAATCAGGTACACCTGAGACTAAAGTTTATTAAAGATGATATTACACCGATTATGTTTACCAACCATCTGAGAGAAAAGAGAAATGTAAAATAATTCATTTTATTTTGGCTTGAGAACTTAATTTCATAGCAACTTCTTAAATTTAAGTTTACTTTGGGAGCAAGAACTTATAATGCAGACAAGAGATGATTTTATGTTGGAGAGATACATGTGTATAGACTGGCAATAAATAGTAAGGGAACATCAAGAATAAAAAATGGTGGTCTCAGTATGCAAAATAGACTTGCCTAAGATTTATGGCATCAAAGTGGCCAATTTGTCCACATGATATGGAATACTTTGCTCTACATAGCTACTTTTTTTTATCTTGGTCTCTATTTCAATAAATCCCCATTTTTTAAATGTCCTTTATCATTAATTTTTTAAAAATAATATAACTGTAGCTATAACATCATTCTAGTCTTAATCCACTAATGGAAGTTACTATCTCAATAATATTCACTACAGATTAAAACCATTTTTCAGTAAATAGTTTGTTGCATATTTTATATCATATATTCTAGCATTGTATTTTATTATATTTATTGTATTTATTGCATTTTACATATCATACAGCATAGGATTTGATTTTTCTTTTTTTTTTCTTTAAGCAATCTCTTAACTGTCTAATAAAATCTATATGGACTATAAATATATAAAAACTGTATCAGTACTTTTAATTGATAAAATGTTGTATACAGAATTGAAATCCTGATCCCAATGTCTTCCTTTTCCTAACAGAGGCCATATTTATTCTAAAATAAGTATGTGTCAGCCTAGTACATAAATTAGTGGCTTTATTATACTTGATTGTTTCCACAAGTGATATAACGATTTACCCCAGATTATTCCTGATGATACAAGTCATTATACTTTACTCATTTCCCAGTACTATATGATGTCTTACTGTAAAAGTATCAAAATTTATCCATTTAATCTGATGGGATATTTGGGTTGTTTACATCTCTCTCTCTCTCTCTCTCTCTCTCTCTCTTAACAGCAAGGTCCCAATGCATTTAGGCAAGAATTCCTCTAAAGGACCTAAGATCAGAATTTGCTTCAGATACAACTAAAATAGTTTCTTTTTTTTTTTTTTACTGTTTATTTATTTATTTTGTAAGAGAGAGGACAAATAGAGGGACAGAAAGAGGAGAAGAGAGAGAATCCCAAGTAGGCTCCGTGCTGTCAACACGGAGCCTGATAAGGGCCTCTATCTCACCAACCACAAGATCATGACCTGAGCCAAAATCAAGAGTTGGATGCATAACGACTGAGTCACCCAGGTGCCCCAATAGTTTCATCTTTCACCCCTAACTCCCACTTCCAAACCTCCTATCATTTTTACTTTTACTCTCTTAACACATTTCCACTCATTTTGAGTACATATTACAAGCATCACTTAAATAACTTTTTCTTGAAGATGGAAAGCCACTTTCTTATGTAACTTGGGCACAGAGGTTAAAATGAGGATCTTTCTATCAGGAAGCCTGTGCCAGATGTAATGAAGGAAGTGCAGGGTACTAAAAATGGTAAATACAGGAATAGAAGATAATTGATGTTAGGAGCTAGAGAAGTCTTTTACAAGTTAGGTGAAACCTGAAGGATAAATAGATACTACCCAGATGAAGGAAGGATGGTAGAAAATGTTTAATACACAGAGAATATAATACAAATATTAAATGCTCAGGGACAACTGGGTGGCTCAGGTTAAGCATCCGAATCTGGATTTCAACTCAGGTCGTGTTCTCATGGTTCAAGGATTGAGTCCCACATTGGGCTCCATCCTGACAGTGAAGAGCCTGCTTGGGATTTTCTCTCTCTCCTCTCCATCTGTCCCTACTCCACTCTCTACCTCTCAGAAGTAAATAAACCTCAAAAAATTAAATGTGCAAATGGCTGAGCATAGTCCCATGTGGCTTGAGTCTGTAGGAGTGTCAAGAGCTGAAGAGAGAGCTTTGTTCATTTAGAAGCTTGGGTAGCATATTAAAATTATTTATTTTATCTTGACGGCAACAGAAAGCCAAATAATGTTTGAATTTTAGAATGATCATTTTAACAGGTAAAAATATAGAGTAGCCACATAAAACACAAAATAGGAAAAATAATTTTTAAGGAAGTCTGATAATTTAGAAAAGATACGGTGGCCATCCAAGGAGGTAGCAGCAAGACTCTAGAGATGTAGCTGGATTTGACAGATACTTAAGAGATTGAATTGGCTGGCTTAGTAATTATATAATATAGGAATTTAGGAAGGAGATCATCCATAAAATTTGTGCAGTATGAGGAAAAAAAATCACATACATCATAGAGCTGAGACACACATTTTTTAATGGATATATTCAGGATTAGGTGTAGGGCATTTGATACCTAGAGTGCATAGTTTTAAAACATTCCCCCCATCTATGGGCAAAATTATTTTCAATAATAGTCTTATCAGGAATAATAACTACAGTTTCATGACTCATTCTTTAGTTTTCAAGCAATTAGCAATAAAAAGAAAATAAATTTCAAAGACATTATTCAATTCCAGTAAAATATTTCATGTGTGAACTAAAATTTGTAATTTACCAATCAAAAAATAGTGTCCTGAAATTCATACTGTCTTTCACTATTTTACGTTTTAGAAACAGATGAAATCTCCATTAGTCTTATAAGTGATGGAATTGCAGTCACCTTTTTTGTTTGTTTTAGTTTAGTTTAGTTTAGGTTTTTGGTTTTGTTTTTTTTTTTTAATAATCATTATCTTTGCCAATTTGAATCTACTGGTTAAAGGCAGGAATGAGGAGTCCCACAGAGATTTGAGACAAAATGAGCTCCAGGGATTCCCAATCATTATGAACTTACTCTCAAAAGAAACATGTATGGATGAATCACTATGTATCAGGAAGCCAACTGCATAACTGAGAGATCCCTAGATTAATTCAATTTAGACTACAATGTACAATGTCAATATTTATTAAAACATAAGTAATGAATTGTGTTAATCTGAAGTAACGTATATATCATCTATAATAGTATATATAAACTATATATATATATATATACACATTGTATTTATGTGTATATGTGTACACATAAGTGTGATATTTAAATGTATGTATTATATATTGTTTATATAACTTAGAAATACAAAATACTCAGTTGTTTAAAGGCTAGTAATAAGTCTGATAATGCTTTACACGCCATAGCAATATCTGAAGGGGTGGAAAACAGCCTAGATCATTTCACCCCTGCTTCCTAATAACAGCCTATTTTGAATCTCTTTACCAAATCACTAAGTCACTCTTGTAAACCTGCCCCAAATCGTTTGACAAAGTAAGATAAAAGAGACAGGAGAAAAATTTACAATAAACAACAAAGGGATTTAGAAGATATTTAACTTCTAAGAAGAATGAAAAAAAAACCATTTTTTACTGAGTACTTTATAGTGAGCAGCTCTTGATATAATGTCATATCTATTTTTTATCGGAATGTTTATAATTAAACAACAGTGAGTTTATTGACAACTGTGCTCAGTTCTATAATCAAGCAAAAGGGATTTGATATTGTGTTCTATATAGGACAGAAAAAAATCAATTGTCTTCTCTCTCTCTTTTTTTTATAACATTTGAAAATTAATTTTCATTGAAGAATTGGTCAATAATTGCCATTTAACATATCATAGTACTTAACTAAACCCTCCATTTATGGAATTGAGGATAAAATTTATAAATTTCAAAAATACTATACTGTTTTGAAATATTCAATTAAAAGTACACAAAGAGAAAATTAAGGGCATATGTGATAAAATAATGACAAAAATAAAATCAATTTTCAAGTTACATTTTTAATAACAAACTTTATTACAAATATTGTGGCTTCTATCCCTTCCCAGGAGTTGGAAATAACTAGGTAGGTTTTATTAGACAACCAAGCAAAGTTTCTACAAGTCAGACAATCTGGGTTCAAATTTTTCTTCTATCAAATTCTCAGTCGTGTGACCTGAACAAGTCATTAAACTTCTGTATGTCTCCATATGGCCTAAAATATGTTCCCACTTTATAGTATTGTTTGGTTTATAAAATCCTCTTCACATCCACTAGTTTATCTAATACCTGATTCAGCTTCAGCTTTCCAAGGCTGTAACTTTATTCTCTGTACCCTTGGGGGAACATAAGTTTTCATAGTTGCTTTTGTGACTGATATTTAACCCTCATATAGATTTCTTTTATCCTGCTAATACCTTTAGGAATATTTTCTTCATTACTGTTTCTCAAGTTAAATCATTTTAATTGTGTTATTGGTATCCTTCCAGATACTTAACAGACAGTTCTTTAGTATTTAAATGCTCTACTTGAGACAAATGTATGTCTTGGAAAACATAAACTAATAAACCAAATATTTATTGGATATATTTTATTAAAACTCAACAATTTATTCCATAAATGCCTTTAGAATACATACATCATAATTCCATTGAATATTACCTAATTTATCTACCTAATATTCTTTCTTTTATTACTAATGTATTTTCTCCTTAAGATATTTGACATTTAAATGTAACCATCAAAAATAAAAGTGAGCATATCATGTGTTTATGATTAGAAATTAAATATTTTTATCATAAAATATGTATGGAAAATTCTAAAAAAATGCACCTTATGAATTTGTGTCTATAACAAATAATATCAGTATGTATTTTTGTGAGAAAACTGATGCTTTAAGCAGTTTTTCAAATAAAATACAATGTCAAGGAGCTGTAATATATATTTATTTTACAAAGATAATGAGAGGTGTAAAAGAATGCCATTCTCCATATAAAAGTAGGAAGCACCAATTTCGCCACTGATACTAATTTTGAAGACCTTTACATATATTTGAGAATTTTTGGGAAGGTTAAGCATTTGACATCATATATTTTAAAGTTATAATAATATAACATTTGCTTTTCCAATGTGATATCAAAAGATCTATACTTATGTCCTACTTAATTTATAAATAGCTAATTGTGAGAATAAATAATTAGCAGCAAACCAGAAGTAACAAGTTGTTATCACCACATAAATGATAATCTTCTAGTTTATCAAATAAATCAATGTGTTTTGGAGAGACAACTGTAATAAATAAGTCAATCTGTACTGTCTTATAACTGAGTATATATATTCATTTTTTGACATGATAAATACATAATGATTTCTACACATAACTGCAAGTAACTGTAATTCATCCCAGGTTTGTCCTCTTATAGTGTCATATTTGTAACACTGCAGTTAAGACTATGTTAGCACTTTCATTATAAAATCCATATTTTAAGCCATGACAATAATGTGATAAAAGTTATTTTCATAATTAAACTTGGATTGTAAGAGTGCTTTCTAGGAGATATTTTAAATAAATTTTAAAGGCTGTTTTTTTTCTAGAAGGGCGTATCTGATTATGAGGAGAGTGTGTACTGATAAGTGATGGGCTATTGGTTGTTCTAAATTACTTCATGTCTCTGTTGTGTAATGAGTATTTCTGTTAAATGAGAAAAATAAGAGATGTTATTAAATAACTTAGTTTTTCATTAAAAACAAACAAGTATTACGTTAGTTCTATAAACATATATTTAAAGTAAGGCGATAATTGATACACTACTATGTCTTTTGAAGGGTATCTTCAAGTTTTACAAAAAAAAGATTGATAAGCAGAAACATATGCATGAAATTATTTGACAACTTGGCAATTGCAAAATGAACTTTAAATTTCCTTGTTTGATAATTAACCGTATGATAAATAAAGCTAACTGAAATGATTTTGCCACACTTTGGTATTTGAACTACTTACATTTTAACCAAGCAAAAAAAAAAAAATGACCATAATAAATTAACAAATACTATTTTGAAAAACTATCTTACTTTTTCATGTTCAAATTCAATAGAAGACTACTAGCAGAATAGAAGTAAAACTATTAAAATATTATTTCAACATAATAAAGGTTTTGTAGATAATAAAATTTTAATATTTAAGTAAAGGTAAACATTACAAACCATAAGAATTATATTAAAATTCTAATTTAAAATATTTTATTCAGTCAATCATCAATATTTTTACTAATCATATAGCTTCTAAATTGTATTAAGGAAAATAAGGTTTTATAATAGCAGTTGTAAAATTTAGATATTTCATGATATAATTTCCCTCAGAAATAATTATTTTTCAGAAATTAAACAAATATATATAATCTTTGGAATTACTGGCTATACTTTTATTTGGATTTGTGTTCATAATAAGATTTCTAAATTCAGTAACTATTTAAAAGTAAAAGCGTGTTTATAATCTCTTGTTATAAATACATAGAATGGATTGCAACCCATTTTATGGATTCCTAAATCTTTAAAGTTACTGATTAAATTACTAATTACTAACTAAAAAATTAAATTAAAATTAAAATTAGTTAAATTACTAATTAAATTTAAAAAATTAAATTACTAATATTCCAGGACACCTGGGTGGCTCAGTCGGTTAAGCTGGTACCCTTATAGAAAGAGGAAAAGACACCAGAATTCTCTTTCTCTGCCGTGTAGAGAAATGTTCAAAGATCTCAATCTGGAAACCCGAAAGGGGGATCTCTCCAGAAACCAAATCACCTAGATTCTTGAGCTTGAACTTTCCGAACTCCAGAATTATGAGAAAATAGATTTCTGTTGCTTAAGTTTCCCAGTACCATCTTGTTATGACAGCCCAAGCTGACAGACAAAGCTGGACATGATGCACTCAGTACAAGTGATTAGGTTAAATAGGCCTGTTGTGTAAGGTTTTTTGTTCATCTGACTAGGAGTTAGGCTCTTCTCCCCTTTCGCTGTAGTTGCAACTATCGGAGGCTAAAATGTCCCCTGATGTTCTTACTTGGTCTCCTGTGCTGTCTTGAGGTCTCTCTAGAGAATTCCTTTTAAGTGAGGTCTGCCATGCGCAGTACCTTAGGTTGTACTCCCTGTTATAAGAGGGGAAGGTTTGGGGGAAGGAGAAGGATCTGATTATTCTAGCAATAGTCCTCAATTTTTTAGTGCCTCTGTCCTCCTGGGGTGTGACCTTCACAAGTGTTTCTCAGATTTGTACTCCAACCACCCCCCACCCCCACCCCCACCCCTGGCTAGGTGAGACAGAAGGGGCTGGAGTTTGGGGTTTCCCTTTCCCAAAGTCAGTCACACTCAAACAGCCCCATTCAGTTAGACACTGGGACAATGATTTCCCATGAGGCCGGGCCATGTTAAGAAGTATAGAATGCTGAGAGCACCTGGGTGGCTCAGTTGATTAAGCATCTGGCTTTGGCTCAGGTCATGATCTAACAGTTTGAGGGTTCAAGTCCCACATTGGGCTCTGTGCTGACAGCACAGAGCCTGCTTGGGATTCTCTCTCTGTCCCTCTCTCTCTGCCTCATGCTTTCTCTCTCTCTCAAAATAAATATACTTAAAAAATAGTATAGAATGCTCTGGACATATTTAAAGATACTTTTTCCCTCCATCCACTGGAAACACAAGGAGAAATATATATACATATATATATTTCATAGATATACACCTATATATTTCATATATATATTCCACATATATTTCATAGATATACACACATATATATTTCATACATATATTTCATATATATTTCATATAAATACACACATATATATTCCATACATACATTTCATATATATATTTCATATATACACATGTATATATTTCATATATACACATATATTTCATATACATATTTCATATATATATACACAAATATATTTCATATATATTTCATACATACACACATATTTCATATATACATTTCAGATATATATTTCAGATATATATATTTATATTCATATATTTTTTCTTTCTTTCTGATCCTCACTGTGAAAACCTGGTAGGTTTTCTGGAGGTAAAATTCACAAATGTGTGGGTGCCCCCCTCCTAATTTTAAGAACTACTGGAATTTTTAACTCTCAAACTTGGCTACATTGACCCCTCAGCAATTCCTCAGTTGTTTAAGTTCTGTGAGCCATGGAGGACCTGTTGTAACTGTGGTGTGAAAACGGCCATTAATAACACATAACTGAATGGGTGGAACAGTGTTTCAGTGCAGAGAGAGTTTCTGTTCCTGAGCTTGTACTCCAGCAAGCTGTGATTCTATCAGCCTGCCTGTCTTATTTTCAGCACAATTTGTCCTGTGAGATCAGTGCTCATGGATCTAAGAAGAGTTGTTGGTTTTCACATTGCTTAGCTTTTGTTGTTGTGCAAAGACTGGAGTTATAACTTCCAAGCTCCTTTAATGTTGGACTGGAAAGTGGAAGTCTCAAAACATAGCCAGTGTTTTTAATGCAGTGATCAAATGTTTACAAAATTGATAAAAACTATACCTCAAGGAAAAGACACATGAAGAAAATGGCCCAAGGCAAATTGTATTAGTTTGTAAGGACTGCTGGAATGAAGTGCCACAGACAGACTTAGTGGTATGAACAAAAGATATCTATTTTCTCACGGTTGTAGAGGCTAGAAATCTGAGATCAGGTGTTAGTAGGGTTGGTTCCTCTGAAGGCCATTAAGGGAAGGATCTGCTTCAGGCTTTAAGACGACCATCTTCTCCTTGTGTTTTCATATTGTATTCCCTCTGTACATGTTTGGTCCCAACTCTTGTTTTTTCAGTAAGGACACCGGTCATATTATTTAGGGCTTACACAAATGACTTCATTTAATTTAATTACCTCCTAAAAGACCCTGTCTCCAAATAAGCTCATATTCTGAAGTGCTAAACACTAGGACTTTAATATATAAACTTCTGGAGAGGAGGGGACACAGTGCAACTCCTAATACATATCATAGTCCATTTATTTAGACACCAGCAATAAGGAGAAAATCTTAATATCAGCAAGATATCAAAAGAAACCATTATATACAAAGGAGCAAAGGTAAAAATTAATAGTAGACTTCTTTTTTTTTTAAATTTTTTTTTAACGTTTTTTATTTATTTTTGGGACAGAGAGAGACAGAGCATGAACGGGGGAGGGGCAGAGAGAGAGGGAGACACAGAATCGGAAACAGGCTCCAGGCTCCGAGCCATCAGCCCAGAGTCTGACGCGGGGCTCGAACTCACGGACCGCGAGATCGTGACCTGGCTGAAGTCGGACGCTTAACCGACTGCGCCACCCAGGCGCCCCAATAGTAGACTTCTTATCCAATTTGACACAAGAGGAATATGAAGAGGTCCAAACACCTGGTCAGATTTACCTAGTGGACATTTATTAATTTCTGGGAACTGCACTAGAGGCAGGGGTGGGGGTGTTCTGGGACATACTTATAAAAACTTTTTTTAACGTTTATTCATTCTTGAGAGAGAGAAAGAGAGTGTAAGCAGAAGAGGGCCAGAGAGAGAGAGGGAGACACAGAATCTGAAGCAGACTCACGCTCTAAGCTATCAGCACAGAGCCTGACGTGGGGCTCAAAATCACAAACTGTGAGGTCATGACCTGAGCCAAAGTCGGACCTTTAACCGACTGAGCTAACCAGGCACCCCTGCTACATACTTTAAAGACACAATAAGAGAAAAAAGAAAAACAAATCTCTCATAATTTCTCAATATTTAGAAGTGAGATAACTTCTATGTTGAAGGAGGCTTGTTTCAATCTTTCTAACAAGAGATTGGCCAGATTTTACAGCTGTTTCCTCGAAAGTGGGGAGTGTAAAATGAAGATGAAGGGATATACCCAGAAGCTACACAGGGCAAAACCAAATCTCTCCAAGTCTTCAGTCTCTCAATTTAAAACCCATGTCTTTTACTCCTTGAGTTTGCACATTTTTTTTAAGTTTATTTATTTATTTTGAGAGAGAGAGAGAGAGAGAGAGATCGCATGTGCCTGCAAGCAGGGAAGGGGTGGAGAGAGAGAGGGAGAGAAAGGGAGAGAGAGAGCCCAAGTGGGGTTTATACTCAGGAACCATGAGATCATGACCTGAACTAAAATCACGATGTGGACGCTTAAGTCACTAAACCACCCAGGCACCCCTGGGTTTGCAGACTCTCATGGATGAAGAAGACATATAAGACATACTTCTCCTTAAAGCCATATGAGGGACTAGAAGCTTATAGCACAAAAAAGGAAAAAAAAAAAAAAGATGGGGAGGAATCTTACCTCTAAGCCTTTAGGTTAGGTTTCATGCTTCCATGAAAGTGCCTGACACACAGAAATCTTCCAAAGCCTAAGAAAATATTTAATTTGCATTCAGTATGCCTAGAAAGGTCTTCCAGATCATTTTGACCCCAGCTTACTTGTATAAGAGTTCCCTTGTCAGAAGAATTAGCTTCTAAATTTGTTGCTTAGGAAAAGAATGCAATTAACACTCCAGGGGATCTACACAGGGAACAACTTTATCTCTCAAAAAAAGAATACACATTTTATGTTTTGATAAACATAGATAATTAGCAACTGTGAGTTTCCATTTTCTAGCACTTACAAGTTTGCTCTGGTTAAAAAATAATAGCTTGACTTTTTGTAGATATTAAGATGCCATAAAATAAAAGCTTACTTATACTGAGTTGCAGAATTAATGGAAAAAGGGTCAAGCTGAATATTTATTATGGAATTAATGGCTATTGAAATATGTTGAAGGGAGTATAAGGTGCAAAATGGAGTAAAATATGAACTCAGAAAATTCTGACTAAAGAATAAAAATACTTTCTGAAACTCACCAGATAAGCAATCAGGATATTTTTTAAATTTAATTACACATTTGGTTAATGAACTAAAATAGAGTAACATAACTGCTGGGAACCAAATTAAAATAAAAGTGGAAGAAATATTAGGCAACTTTGAGAGAAATTATAAAACAAGGAGGGAAAAGAGGAGAGACTTGGAAGATGTATCACATCTATGAGGCAAATAATAGGAATTCTAGAAATAAAAAAAATGATGGAAAATAACTGAGAGCAATGGAATATTTATCTGAGCTAAAAAGGGACTTTAGTTGCATATTTTATAGGACCATTAATTCCTAAGTTGTTGAACATATACATACCTATAGATAAATATGTTTGTTTGTTTGAGAGAGAGAGAGAAAGAGAGAGAAAGGAAAGAGAGAGGGAGTTGGGGCAGAATCTTAAGAGAGAGAGCAAGAGAGATTCTTAAGGGAACTTTTAAGAATTCTTAAGGGAGAGAGAGAGAGAGAGGGAGTGGAAGGGAGAGAGAGAGAGAGAGAGAGAGAGAGAGAGAGAATAAGCAGGCTCCATACCCAGAGGAAGCCTACCTGGGGCTTGATCACATGACCATGAGATCTTGACCTGAGCTGAAATCAAGAGTTGGATGTTTAACCAACTGAGTCACCAGGTACCCTTCAGCATGGTTCAATTCTGGTTATAAGAATTAAAAGAAGGCTAAAGAATCTTCTTTTTCGTTACTACCAGTTTCTCATATCTTTACATGACAGAAAACAGAGAGTGGAAGCAAGCTTTCTTGTGACTCTTAGAAGGGCACTAATTCCATTCACAAGAGCTCCATCCTCATGAATTTATCTAATCCTAATTAACTCCCAAAACTCTGTCTCCTAAATGCCATCACATTGAAGAACAGGGTTTCAACATATAAATTTTGGTGAGAATACAAATATTCAGTTAATAACATGTTCTATTGAATAATTCAATAACATTATAAAAATTAATCAAAGTAACTAAAAAGGAGGAATAATAACAGGAGAAGAAATCATAATATAGAAAACCACAAGTGAAGAGATTGTAAGACGTTAAAATAAACCCTTAAAAAATCTATGCAGTAAATCTCCAATAATATTTTTCAAGAAAAAGTGAAAATAATATGAGGAAGAAAAAAGGGCGTGATTTTATTACTTAATAGATAATAGTATTTCCTCCTTTGATAATGGAAAATTTGACATATTTTTCTTATAGAATATTTATTTATAAATAGTCATAGATGTTAGACGTAATTTATATTTGAATATAGTTACTGTTATAAATGTAGCTATAGGCATTTACTAAAATGTTTTCTATGTAATGTTTCTTCTTACCACTAATACAAAATAAATAATGACAGGATAAAAGTTATAATTATTTTAAATTGAAATTCTAATAGGTAATAATATGGGTTGTAAGGATCATTTATTGTAATATTTTATTTGTTCATTCTAATGAAAATTTAAGTTCGCAGAGAATTTTTCTGATATTGTAAAGTTCTGAGAAGAAGATAAAAGAGATACATCATAAAGTATGTACAGTGGAATATATCCACATGTTTTATGAATTTTTATTTTAACAATATGGTATACTAAAAAAACCCCACAAAGTTGAAAGTTTGGAAGTCATTTGTAATTGTTATTTTATTACTTCTCTTCTGGATCCCATGACAGTTTTTAGCATGTCTGAAATGTTACAGATTCTGTGGCACTCAGCTGGAGGTCTTCTAGTAAACTTGACACATTGCCACTTATTGTTAAACATTATGCTATTTTCCAGTCAGTCTTCATGACAGCGTTCATGTCCCAATCAACTTGAATAAATTTTGCATAATGTTATATCTAACATCATATTCAACATTTTAATAACTTCAAGATATGTCAGTATATATATTTAGCAATTCTGTCAAAAATCATTTAGTTTTGTTTAATACGATAAAACTTTTAAAACTCAAATCTACTCACCGGGATCATATTATAATGCATTTAAATTTCTTCCTATTTATTTATTTATTTATTTTGAGAGAGAGAGAGTGCGTGTAAACTGGGCAGTGGCAGAGAGAATTTCAAAGAGTCTGGGATTCTCTGTTGATAGCATGGAGCCGGACATGGGTTTCAATTTCACCAACTGAGAGATCATGACCTGAGTAGAAATCAAGAGTCTGAGGCTTAACCGTCTGCACCACCCAGACGTCCCTATTTATTTTTGAATTATTATTTTGTGAGTGTAATTGGCATAGTTATATTTGTTTCAGGTGTACAGTGTAGTGATTCAACTCTACATGATACGCTATGCTCACTCTAAGTGTAACTACCATCTGTCTCCGTACGATGTTATTATATTATTATTTGCTATATTCCCTATGCTGTGCCTTTTATTCCTATGATTTCTTTAATCCCTAATTAGAAGCCCACTCCCTTTCACCCATTTTGCCCTTCCCCTGGCCCTCTTTCCTCTACCAACCATCAGTTTGATCTCTGTGTTTACGACTCTGGTTATACTTTCTGTGTGCTTGTTCTCTGTTTTGTTTTCAGATTCCATACATGAGTGAAATCGTATTTGTCTTTGTAACTCTGACTTACTTCACTTAGCGTAATGCCTCTAGGTCCGTCCATGCTGTTGCAAATGGAAAAATCTCGTCCATTTTTATGGCTACATAATATTTCATTGTGTGTGTACATGTGTATACATACACATACCTACCGTAGCATCTTCGTCCAGATTCTTTTCCACAGTGTCTGTACCTATTTACATTCCCACCAACATTATGCCAGTATTCCTTTTTCTCCACATCCTTGCCAACACCTGATATTTCTTGTCTTTTTGGTGTTAGCCATTCTGAAAAGTGTAAGATGATATCTCATTATGGACTTTTGTGTTTCTTAAGTTTTGTTTTTTGTTTTTTGTTTTTTTGTTTTATTCAAGTTAGTTAACATACTGTGTAACATTAGTTTCAGGTAATATTAGATTCAACTCTTCCATACATCACCCGATGCTCATCACAGCAAGTGCACTCCTTAATCCCCATTACCTATTTTACCCATCCCCCAGCCTACCTCTCTTTTGGTAACTATCCATTAGTTCTCTATAGTTAAAGGTCTTTCTTGGTTTGCCTCCCTTTGTCTCTCTCTTTTTTAAAAATTTCCCTTTCCTCATTTGTTTTGTTTCTTAAATTTGATTTACATTTCCTGCTGATTAGCAATGTTGAACACCTTTTCGTGTGTCCTTTGGCCATCTGTATGTCTTCTTTGGGGATATGTCTATTCAGGTCCTCTGCCCATTTTTTAATTAGATGTAACCAATAAGGGGTCAATATCCAAAATATATAAAGAACTTATAAGACTCAACACCTAAAAACCAAGCAAACAAAAACAAGCATATTTATGTATTTATGTATGTATGTATTTATTTATTTATTTCAATATAATTTATTGTCAATTAATTTTCATACAACACCCAGTGCTCATCCCAAAAAGTGCCCTCCTTAGTGCCCATGACCCACTTTCCCCCCTCTCCCAACCCCCATCAACCCTCAGTTTGTTCTCAGTATTTAAGAGTCTCTTATGGTTTACCTCCCTCCCTTTCTGTAACATTTTTTCCCCTTCCTCTCCCCCATGGTCTTCTGTTAAGTCTCTCAAGATCCACATATGAGTGGGAACATATGGTATCTGTCTTTCTCTGACTGATTTATTTCACTTAGCATAATACCCTCCAGTTCCATCCACATTGCCACAAATGGCCAGATTTCATTCTTTCTCATTGCCAAGTAGTATCCCATTGTACATATAAACCACATCTTCTTTATACATTCGTCAGTTGATGATATTTATTTTTAATGAATACGTTCATTAATGAGTGGAAGAATAAACATCCACTTTTTTGACTACTGGATAAAGCACTCTTGTCCCTTGCTTAAACATACTGAGTCGTATTTATGAACTTCAAAGACTCACATATGATGGGCTACTTCATGGTCTCTTCTAAAACCATTAGTTTAAGTGTGAATTTTCTGAGTGCTCTGAAATCTGTTAGTTTTACTTGTGGTAGTTATTTAATGAAATATTTTAAAACCATCTTATTAAATATTATATAAACTATAATTTGAAAAGGAAAGAGTGTTTTTCTATAAAATCATTGTTGAAATATTCTTAAAATTTGTAAAGACTTTCAAATTAGCTATATATGCCAAGTATAGAATGGAAAAAATAATTAAAACTATAAAATTCTATGCACAGGGGCGCCTTGGTGGCTTAGGCGGTTGAGTATCTGACTCTTGATTTCAGCTCAGGTAATGATCCCAGGGTGATGGGATTGAGCCCCATGTTGGCCTCTGTGCTGGGCATGGAGCCTGCTAGGGATTCCCTCTCACTCCCCTTCTGGGCCTACCCCCGCCTCTCTCTCTTTGTCTAAAATGAAAAAAAGGAAAAAAAAAAAAAAAGAATTCTATGCACACATCATTTCACAAGTGTTTTTAGGTTCTTTTTCGTTTGTTTGTTTGTTGTTAAGTTCTTGATCATTTGTAAAGAAATAATTTAAAGATGAAAATATCAGTAGATGAGGTTTAGATATGTCTTCTTCAAGAATTTTGCCCGAGAACTATCATAATGAAAAACATATTTAATTGAATTATTTGCCTATAAAAATCTTGGCGAAAATATACATTATGCATTTCTAAAATATGTTTAAATTAGATATATATGCCTTTAAAAACTTCTTTAAAAGTTAAAAATACTGTGGAGTATCCTCAGACTCCCACAGTATTTGTTGATTTGCCGTGAAATCTAGTTTGGTAGGGTTATGTCCATTATTAATTATGTTCATCATATAAAAACTACATGTTTTATTAGTCCTATCATAAGCCTGTTTTATTGTAAATATACATGTAAGACTTAGAAACTACCACGTTCTTCTCATCTACCTTTATCCTGTAAAAATACATGGCTTTTCCTTCAGGGCCACCACTCATCCTACAGGAGGATGGATTTTTAAGCAATGCAAATGAAAGGACCCCAATGCAAATTCTTCATAGCCTACCTTCATATGTTAATGGAGTACTCAATACTGGGACTTCTATGAGGGATGAAAGACTAGTATGTCTGGGTGTTATAAGCCAATAACTAAATATTTAAAAGGCAAATAAGCAAACAAAGCATAGGAAAAAGGCATGGTACTAATAGCACACCCCCTGCTCTCCTACACAAGGCCCCAAAAGAAGTTTTAAAATCTGTATATCATGCAGGTCTAGATGGAAGTTGGTGCTAGTTTCTTTGGATCAAGAAACAGGATTGCTTATAAGCATAGATTTCCAGGTGGTTTGCTTGCCTCCCTTGCTAGAAATTAATGAGGTTTGAATTTGGTCTTAAAATGTGACGTGGACAAGTTTCATTATATCCTACAAAATTTCTGCCATCTGAACTCACACCACATATTTCCATTTTATTTCTCCATTAAGCAATGGGTCCCTCACACATCCTTCTAGGTTAGTTTTTTGCACCTTTCAGAAGAAAATTCTACAAGTGTAGAGCTCTCTTTAGTATGTTTTCAAATATGTTAAATTGGTTAGGCTATACTATAGAGTTTACTTGTATTTAGAAGACAAAGCATGCTCTTAATATAATCACACCACATATTATAATTTCTCTTTAGTTAACTCTCTATTTTAAACATAGGCATGGTTATTATTTAGTGTTGTTTCTCAGTGAGAAAGTGTCCCTCCTCTTAGACACAATCATGTTTTCTCTGGCCCTCTAATGACTTGCATGTTTCTGACCTTCCCACCTCTTTTCTCTGTCTTTAATCTCACCTTGGCTTCTTGATCCTTCTTATATAGAATTTAAATGCAAGTCTGTGGGAAATCAAACAGTTATGTCCTGGGTTCGGAGATTATAGGGAAGGTGTTGCAAAGCAGAGAACTGCTTTCTGGCCTGGTTACTGACCAAACACGTTCTACTAGAGACCCTTATGTCTTCGTCCTGATTTATAGCAGTGAAGGCCTGGACCTAGGTACCTCTGTCCATTTGCCTTGTTCACAAGGCCATGCAGTATTACAGATCAGTCCTTTTCTACATTTTGCAACCCGAATTATTTCCAGTGGGTTAAAAAGGCATCCCAAGAGTCTGTCCTTGGGCACCATGGAAGCTTCCATGCTTGTCCTAGGGAGAGGGCTTACTGAGAAGGCCAAGAAGAAACTACCATTTTTAACCCATAGTAAACACTGGAAAAGTTTTACAGGGGGAGTTACCCAATTTTGTAATTTAGGTAGTTGGTAGAGGGCATTAAGAGAAAACAGTAAAGACAGAAATCTGTGTTGCTCTAAGTGACATTCCAATACATCTAGTCTTTACCTAGGTAAAAGTCCCTGACTGGGTTTTAATTTAATTGGATACTGGTTTTGGCTGGCTCCAAGTGGAGGTCTCGAGGCCAGAAGTGGCTAGACCAAATATGTGGAGGAGGTCACATTAGACCCATGACGAGGAAACCTCACTTAGGAGTCTTAAGATTGACAGCTGTCCTGGTGACTTAGGTGGCTGTCCTGTGCCCAAGACAGACAACTTTGTATAAGGACAGGAATAAAGAGAGGGTATCAAGTTTCTGGGTCTTATTACCATTCCGGACAGGGCACTAACTTCCAGCCAAAAGGCAGGCTTTCCTCCTCCCTGTAGAGTAGCCATGGGCAAGAGGATTGCAGCCTGAGCAATTGACATGAAAGTGTTCCAATAAGACCCTACCCCTTGAAGAGCCCCTAACATGAGAGTAAAGAAGAAAAGAAAAAGTTGTCATCAAGTTTGCACCGGCTCAGAGTCCTGATGAAAAAGACTCGGAGCCCTGTAGCATTTCTACCCCTATCGGAATATGAATTGTCTGTGTGGCACATCCCTCTTGATTTCAAAAGTCTACACAGCATGCTGAGCCGTGGGGAAAGCATGCTTTTTGTTAATGCCTTTCAATCGCAAGGGGTCATTTCATATCCATTTCCTTTTGCTTCAATTATAGACTTATAAAGGAGCTTTGAACACTGTTCTCAGCAACCCTTTGTTTCAATTCCTTAAAGACAATAAAAGGGAGGAACTCATGCCTATGTTGATGTCCAGCAGTGGTAATGATGGGGAAGGCATGAAACACCCCAGCAGCATATCCCTCTTGTAAACATTGCTGCATGGCTAATGGTTTATGTCCCTCCAATATAGGTATTGGCTTTAAGTGATCAGGAGGAATAGGGGCAGGAGGAGGTGGGGGGAGGCAGGTGTTAAGCTTTCTTTCTTAATTTGCTCCTTCTCTGGAGATACATTAATGGTTATAATGCCAGATGGAGTAAACTCCAGGTCACTAAAATGAAGTGGGAACCTTCTCTCCCTTTTCATGTTTTCTTGTTAAAATTTTCTCCACTTGTTTCCATAGATTTAAATCAACTGTACCATGGTCAGGAAACCAGGGGCAGGCATCTCACATTGTTCATAACAATTTACTTAATTGATCTTTTTTAACAGACAGAGCCACCTTTAAAAGCTGCTGTAAAGTTTTAAAATATAATAGCAGTTCCTTTGTCATGTTTTGGCCCATGGTAGAGAAAGAGAAAAGAAATACTCTCACTGAAAACTAGACATGTTGGCAGCTATCCCCAGTGGGTACTGCTGTCCCTTACTGGGATGAGGTCTGTCTGAAGTGAGGACAATTTTGCTTTCTTCTCCTGAACATTTCATTTTCTTCTCCTGAACGTGTTGATTCTGCTGCCTGAAAATCTTCCTCCCAAGGCTATCACTGTCACATCAGGGTCACCAATTGTGAGTATGGCTTTTGGTTTTGTCAAGCAAGGCCGAGATGGCAGAAAGGATTACTCAGGACTCCGCAAGTCAAGAGAGGTGAGAGGGAGGCTGAGGGAAGTCTCCCTGAACTGCTCCCAAGCTCCCGTATTAATTGAGCATACATTTAAGGAAACATTGTTCAATACTCAGGGAGCTATGTGCCAGTAAGAACATATAGAAAATGTGCAGAAAAACAAGACAGGGTAAACATATTCCATGTGATAACATGGTCGGCAGGACCAAACCCCCAGATATACATTAACGAGATAAGGAAGTGAGTGCCCCTTAAATATACATTAACTAGATAAATGAAGCGTGCCCCGCTGTTTTCAGCAAGGCCAAAAAGTAGTATTCTGCTTTGCAATGTGTTCTCTATAATCTCCTAACCCAGGACATAGCTATTTGATTTCCCACACAAGTCATTTTTGTTTGTTAAAAAAAAAAAAATGTCAAACATACTCCTTCAAATTCACTCCCTATCTTCCTGCTATTCTGGCTATTCTCTTAACAGCCTAAATGATCCCCAAATTCTGGTTCAGTTTTCTCATCTGACACTTCTCAGTTTACTTTGCCTCTATTTCTATCCGTACACTAAATGAGCTATCATTAAGGTCAGCAATTACCTCTATTAATTGAAATTTAAAGATTTTTTTATGTAACTTTGTATCATCATTCCACACATTTGGTAATTTGTCCAGATTGAAACACTCTCCATCCATAATTCCCCAAGCTTTCCTTACAAGTATAGCCACTTTCCCTCAGGCTTCTTTTAGAACTTACAGATCTATCTTTTATCCTGGAGCTTCTAAAAATGTAGGCCCATGGGGCGCCTGGGTGGCTCAGTCGGTTAAGCGTCCAACTTCGGCTCAGGTCATGATCTCACGGTCCGTGAGTTCGAGCGCCGCGTCGGGCTCTGTGCTGACAGCTCAGAGCCTGGAGCCTGTTTCAGATTCTGTGTCTGCCTCTCTCTCTGACCCTCCCCCGTCATGCTCTGTCTCTCTCTGTCTCAAAAATAAATAAACATTAAAAAAAATTAAAAAAAAAATGTAGGCCCTGCTACATTTCTGTAGATACTGTTGTCTTCAAGGGGGTAATGCCTCTGTCTTTGGCAATAACTGCTGTCAGTATTTAGAACCCCCAAATACTTAGTACCTCCTCTGTCACAGATCTTACATCTGAATCACTGGTATGGCAACTTCAACATCCCCAAATCATGTAAAAACACTATATCCAAAGCTGAAAATTTGATCTTCTCTGTACGATTAGTTTCTCTTCCTCATCATAATGAGCGGGACCATTTACATCTAGTTCACAAGTAATAAACCTGAGCATCATCTCTACCTTCACCACTCTGACCTTCCCCAAATCAATATACCACTGTGGCATGTCTTACCTCCTAGACAACACTCAAGTAACTCCTGTCTTCTATTTTAACTGGCAAAACATCTGGTTGTGATGTGTTAAGACAGACAAAATTGCCCGCTAACTAAATTTTCATTTGGCAAGCTACATATCACCCTAGCTTCAGTTTCCTCATCTATAAAAATAAAAATAATAATTATATTATTAGTCATGTGATTCCAGTTTTCTCTCCAAGTTCATTTCCAGACTGGTCAGTTACTCTTGCTTCTTCCTGACTTAGGACCTTCCCTGGTCTCACAATCTGAGGTAGGATCCCTGCTTATATGCTTTGTCAGTTCTGTGTATTTCCCCTTCAAAGCATTGTCAGGGTTTGGAATCACATGCATATCTTATTTTGTTTATGCTTATTTGTATCACTCATCCACCAAGTTTCATGAGGGAAAGACTATGCTTTACAACTCACCATCATAACTCCAAGGGCTAACACAGTGTATGGCTTATAGTAGGAATTCAGCTAATATTTTTATAATGGATTTATGCAGTAGTAGATGGATGAATGGACTTTAAACATGTTGTAACTTTATTTCTTTTTCAGAGGAAACCACCACATACACAATTCTACAGAAAACTCCTCTATATAAAAGGCTGTTTTGATATTCTTTTGCTTGTCCTCTAGTTTAAACAATTAGCAAGATAAACAGAACAGAAACCTCTTAGATATTTATTTAAGGGGGGAATAATTCATTGCTCATTTGTGATAGCAAAATGCCAGTAGAGCAAATAGAGTCAGTATAAGGATTTTGGCAATAAACTCAAAATACCTGAAAATAGTAGATTTATTTTCTATGTAGTTGTGCAAATAGTAGAACAATCATTTTTTTAAGCACTACCTGCTGAGCGCATATTATGTTCCAGATTATAACTCCGGGCTAAAATAGTGGGAAAAAATATTAGATGAAAGTCTTGTTACCAGTTTTTCTGTGTGAGAACCCTGATTTAATCACCTACTACATGCCCTGGAAAACTTCTTTAATCTCTATTTGGTTCTCTCTCTCTAATGATGAACAGAAGGTAATACCACCTATCTTCCAGGATCATTTTGAGAATTAAATAAATATAAGGAATTTAGGATTATAATCTGTGTAAAGGACAGTGCTCAGCATAAAGGAAGTTTTATAGAAGACATATATTATCATAAACCATATTTTGTAGCCTTAGAGCATATCTTGCAATTGAATGAGAGAACAACAATAGACACCAAAGATATATTGTGTTATTGATATTGCATGGAAGTACTAGGTTTTATGGAATCACAGAAGTAGGATGTCTGACCTGAATTTGCGGGTGCAAAGGAAGCTCGATTCATAGTGTCGCATCAAGTAGCATCTGACAGATGAGCCCAAGTTAGTTCATGATAAATGGGAACAGCCCTCCAGATAGTAGCATATAAAGAGTGGGCGTATGCAGTTGGCTTGACTTGGTGTGGTAAAAGCCTGGGGTCCATGCTGTCAAACTAGATGGAGCCAAAAATTTACACCAAAAAGGAAAAATACCTCACACTCAGCTACCTGTGACTTATAATGCAACAACACTTGAGCTTTCCCTTAACTATCCATTTATTCACAAGCACATTTTGTCTCAAAGAAAATGATTCTAGATTAGTAAACAATCACTTAAACAATTCAAATGTTTAAAAATATAAAATCAAATTCCTTTTGATAGGGATCGTGATACCATTTTTCCCCTTTCCTTTCCACTACCTTCCTCTTTTTTTCCCCCTTGCTTTCATTCTTTCTCAATTTCTTAATTTCCTTCTTTCTTCTTCTTTTTTTTTAATAATGTCTGTTTTCCTTTGCTTTCATTTTTTTTTTCTTCTTTAGTCTTGTAGCAATTCTAAGAATTCAAGATTGTTAAACCCAATCTAGTCTTCTGGTTGGAACAAAATTTTATTTCTCATTAACACAAATACATACACACAATGTTTGCTAAGAAACAGAAATGAATAATAAAAACAATTTGAAGTACGTGGAAAGGACAGGAAAGAGTAGAGATCATTCCAGTTCTCTACCATTGGTTTTAATACCAATTCAGAGTGTTAATATTAGGCATCTGCAATTTAAGAGAATTCACTCAGGAATGGTGACAGAACTTTAGTCAAAAGAAGGTGTTATTGTATATGCTTGTTAAACAGAGTTTTCTATGTGCAGATTATCTTGAAAATATAAATTCTGATTGCCTGAATGTTACATGTGCAACTCCACCAGAACAAGGAATTGGCGGGAATGCTTTGTTGCTTTTTTCTATCAGAGTATCCACTTTGTTTTGATAGAGTTTATTTTTAATTGTTAATTATGTTTGTTTTGGACCCTTCAGTCTATTAAAGAGCAATGTGTGTGTTACTCAATTTTATGAAGTCCATAGCCGCCTAAATCTAAATCTAAATGTCCAACCTGATATTCTAAGCCACATTTATATCTGAAATTATTTTTTTTAATTTTTTTCTTTAACGTTTATTTATTTTTTGAGAGACACAGAGAGACAGAGAATGAGCAGGGGAGGGACAGAGAGAGAGAGAGAGGGAGTCACAGAATCCGAAGCAGGCTCCAGGCTCTGAGCTGTCAGCACAGAGCCCGATGCGGGGCTTGAACCCATGATCTGTGAGATCAGACCTGAACTGTAGTCGGACACTTAACCGACTGGGATACCCAGGTGCCCCTATATCTGAAATTATTAATCTCACTAACTGACTACATAGAAATCAGTAAGTGAAAGTGAAAAAATGGCAGTCAAATGGTCTGCTGAAATGAATAATCTATTTGGCATATATGCAAAAGTCTCCTATGCAAACTACATATTGCATGTTCATTATTTTTTTGATTAAATGTTTCAGTTTCCTCTTAAATATTAATTCCTTGTATCATGATTTGAAGTAAATCATCAAGATCTGTCAACTTTTTCCCTTTGTAATACTGGGTTTGGAGTGAATTCAATAGCCCTTAGTCCTGAGTGTTGCCTTAGAGTCATTTTATTCCTAGTGAGTGGAACTATGTGCTGACAAACTTGTCCTTACACTTTGCCAGTATTGAAACTGTTACAAAGGGATTATGAGATTTATCCAGGGCCAGAGTGCTAGTCATTGACTAGTTGGCTGAAAATTATGTTGCAGATGCCTGGTTCTTAACCCAATTGGCTGTGTAACATCCCTAGAGAACATTGGTGCTAAAAGATTCAGGCTGTTTCAATTTACTCTTTTAATTAAAACATAGCACTGGAGAAGAAACAAATAAAAAAGATGAAAGCAGAGCTTAAAATATCCTCTAGCTCACCCTCAGTATTCTTTGTTATAATTCTGCAGTAAGGCTCCACCAGCATATCTCTGAACAACTGCCACTTTTTCTTTTTCATTATGCAACATGCCACATTTACAGGCTCAAAATGATACTTTACATTCCATTTCCTCAACACAGCATCATTAGAGGAAGCACATAATTCCACACACTGACACCTAGAAAATGCAATGCATTGTGTTACATCATTATACTTCCTCGTTCAGTTAGAAACAGTAGATGAAAGAATCCATCATCAACTCTTACTGAGCACAAAGTGTTCAGAACCTATCAAAAAGAGGCAGGGCTTAATAGTGGAATGATAGAACTTGTTTTCAAGAGAATGGTGTTGGGGCGCCTAGGTGGCTCAGTCAGTTAAGCATCCAGCTCTTGGTTTTGGCTCAGGTCATGACCCATGGTTAGTGGGTTCGAGCCCCCTGTCAGGCTCCGTGCTGCCGCTGCTGGTGTGGAAACTGCTTGGGATTCTCTATCTCCTCTCTCTGCCCCTCCCCTCTCTCCCAAAAGAAATAAACTTAAAAAAAGAGAGAGAGAATGATGTTAAAGAGGGAAGGACTAAAAGCGCAATGTGGTCTAAATGATTTATATGTATAAGAACAGATCTCCCTTCCTCCCCAAGAGAAGCACATCCCAGATTTGAAGGTATTAAATGAAAAATAAAATTGGGGAGAATTATTTTAGTTTTCATTATGTATTCATTCATTCAACACAAACTGCCTCTGTGCTAAGCTTTAAAGAATTAGACAGACATGGCTCTTCCCCAGAAGTAGCTTATATTCTATGAGATGAGGCTAATGACATTTATTTACCTATATACAAGTCAGATACTAATAAGTCATAAGTGTCAGTAAGGAAAATCCCGGACATTAAGAATTTGCTATTCAGAGAGCTTGAGAATGTGACTTGTGAAATTTGGACACACTGCATTTTTTCCAGATGTTTTATAACAATAATGAAAATAAACACATATTTACAAGGAGAAAAATAATTGAAGTAATTCTGGATGAAAATCTAATTAAAATATAAAGGCAACAAGACAGTTTATTGCTCTGGCAAACTTACTTATTGTGTCTGGTTATTAAATGTCTATCATTAATACAGGTTTAGATATGATCAGTACCTATAATTAATGGTAATTGAGAATTATACAGCAATGTGCTAAGGCTTCACCATTTTCTTTGGCTTTTGTAGAAATATTCCAAGATACTTCTACATATTATTTATCTGTGTTATTAATACAACTAACACAAGTGTGTTTTTATTTGAGAGAGATGTGCATATATTGAGGGCAATAAAACCTTAACAGGGTGTGACAGTAACATAGATTCTGTAGCCAGAAACACCGTATGTGAATATCAGCTTTGCCACTTAACTGAGTTATACAATACTGAACAAGATACTTAAACTATTTAGTGTCGGTTAACTCATCCATTAAATATAGGAAAATAATACTGTCTTATATGTTTTTGTAAGGATTCACTGACTTGATACATATATGAATGTACTAAAACAGTGCCAGCTTCATATTGAATATTCATTACAAAATGAATGGTAAGGTTTATAGTAATACTGATGATGCTACAATATTGGAGACCGTCAAATTTAAACTTACGGAGTAAGATCAATAAATGGAATTGTGGACTATGATTTTTGCATTGTCCTGCATTATATCTGTTAATGTCAAATCAGGAGAAAGAAACCATACAGTAATTTCGACAGGGGAATTTAATATAAATAATTTTAATTATAACAGAAGATTAGGGGCACCTAGGTGGCTCAGTGAGTTAAGCCTAGGACTCTTGATTTCAGCTCAGGTCGTGATCTGACGGTTTGTCCCTTGGAACCCCGCTCCAGGCTCTGTGCTGGCAGCACGGAGCCTCTTTGGATTCTCTCTCTCTCTCGCTCTCGCTCTCTCAAAATAAATAAATAAACAATAAAAAATAATAGAAGATTAAAGTAAGAAGAGATTGGCTAGTAAGAAGTAGAGAACTCTAAATATAAAAACAGCAGTCACTAGCTCTAGGGCTGAGACCCAGTGCCTGTAGGAGACTCCTTCCCCCCAGGCTGACATGCGGGCCTTGTTAGAGAAGTCACAGCTGTGGCTCATCGAATGGTAGAGAAGTATCTAACCCTTCTCTTACCCTAATTCTAACCTTAACCCTGTAGTAGAACCTGCCAAAACTCTGCCCTCTTGGGTGACAGGGAAAGCTGTCCTTTTGTGGGTGCTGTCGGCTGCCACGCACTGGAGGAGGAGGGCACTGGGGCAGCCTAGTGTGGTTCAGGGTTCTGAGGGACTCTGCCATAAAACCTCACGGTGGTGTGGGAAGGCAGTGAGGAAGGCGCCTGCAGCCCAGGGCGCGCAGGTGCGCACTTTAAGAGCCCCGAGTGGAAGAATCTGCAAGCAAGAGCTGGCGGAGCCTTAGAGACTCTGCTAGGAGGCGGAGGGGGCTGCGTGCTCAGGGGAGTGCGCACAGGTGTGCCCTGCAGGAGCCCGGAGTAGAAGAATCTGCAAGCAAGCGCCGGCGGAGCTGGAGAGACTCCGCTAGGAAGCGGAGGGGGCTGGGCGCTTGGGCAAGCTGCTGCCTGCTCTGTGTTGCCCGCCCGGTATCCCCCAGGGATGGGCCCTGAAGGTGTGCCAACGCTTGTAGAAGTCGACTGCTGTGAGTGAGCAGAAGCGAACTGGGAAGAAAAACTTCCTGGAACGCTTCTTCAGTCCCTTCAACTGACAAAACTTCTTGCCAGCTGGAACAGGAAAAAAAAAAAAAAAAAAAAAAAAAAAAAAATTGCAGAAAGGCAAGTATCATTTTCACAGAGCAATCTAACAGGGTCATTTCGGAGCGGGAGGGCAATTTATCACTAACTGGCACAATACTACAAACAAAAATAATTGAATATGAAAACTTCGTATTTCTATTCTTTGTGCTAATTTATTAAATATACTTCATTCCAGTATGGATCCTAGAAATCCTTATGAATTGAAAATCCACAGATACTATTTGCATTTACAGTAGTGATAACAAAATCTCTGAGAACCAACCCTTAAGAAAATAGTGTGCTCTTGAGGGGAACCTCCACGGTATTGACTAGAGGGAGGTCATCTGTTAGAAATCTATTCGTATTCACATTTTAAAAGTTTTATTGAAAATTTTATAAATTTTTTTTTTCAACATTTTTTATTTATTTTGGGACAGAGAGAGACAGAGCATGAACGGGGGAGGGGCAGAGAGAGAGGGAGACACAGAATTGGAAACAGGCTCCAGGCTCCCAGCCATCAGCCCAGAGCCTGACGTGGGGCTCGAACTGACGGACCGCGAGATCGTGACCTGGCTGAAGTCGGACGCTTAACCGACTGCGCCACCCAGGCGCCCCTGAAAATTTTAAATGTATTTTCTGGAAATGGATTTTAATCCATAGAAGCATACAAAATATGATTAATTTCATATTAACTCCCTGACTTCATTACCTTCCATTGTTCCCACTTCTCATTCCACTCCAGCCACATGGAAAGCTTTGGGTTTCTCAAATATCTCAGGTTTCTCCATTGTTTCTGTTCTATAAAGAGGTAAAAGTCAAAGGGAAGAAGGACATAACATGGACGTAAAGAGAAACTGAGAAAACAAATCTTGAGGGGAATTGTCAGTTTTTTCTTGCACTAGTCAGTATAGCGTCAAACAGAGGTATTCTCGTTCTCATTAACTAGTATTAGCTCATATATGGTTTCTATGTTACTGTCAGAGTTAATGAAGTCTAACACAATTGTAGCACCTGGTGTGAATTTTTTAAATATTTGAACCCGTCCTGATCTAATATCTATGTTTCCAAAGAACTACATCAGCTTTTCACCTGTAACATAACCTGTATTCCAGGCCTACCAAACGTAAGATTTCAGTAAAAAAAATACCCTGGTTTTAAAATGCTCTTTCCCCCCCCTCTTCTCCTTAGAATTTGTTTCCTATTTTATTCATTAGCTGTTTCCTAGTACTTTCAAGTATGAGCTTATTCCCCACCTTTGTGTGTTCCTGTTCACATAGCTAACAGGCTACAGAAAGTCATTGTCTGAAATGAAAATAGTGAGTTTACAAATCAATATTCACTTCTAAACCTCATGTTCATGGAGAGGAAGAAGTGGTATCCTATTTAATCTCTCCTTTAGGCACATTGTAGAGTGCTTGGCCCATAAAGTGCAGCAAATATTGGTTAGAAAAAAATAATGGATGAAAGATAGAAGCATGTTACAGAAATTTTTCATTAGGAAGATCAAAGAGAATTTTTGCTGAGTTAGTATGTAAACTGAATCATGGACGTAGAGGATGATTCAAGTAAAAGAAACAGCATCCCAAATTGCCAAAGACAAAATTTGAAGCGATATTAGAAAATATCAAGAATATGAGTCTTAACTGTCTATTCTGGAATACTAATGCTAAGGAAAAGTTAGAAATTAAAAAAAAATAGCCTGTAATTAAACCCAGAAACATCACAAAAATATTCAGAGAAACAAAAATTTAAGGCCCAATCTGAGATAAATTTAGTTTTCTAGAAATTGTGTGTAGAAGGTAAAGAACTTTAGGGGCACCTGGTGGCTCAGTCAGTTGATCTACTTTGGCTCAGATCATGATCTCACGGTTTGTGGGTTTGAGCCCCGCATCAGGCTCTGTGCTGACAGCTCAGAGCCTGGAGCCTGCTTGGGATTCTGTGCCTCTCTTCTCCTCTTCCTCCCCACCCATGCTCTGTCACTTTCAAAAATAAATAAAAAAAACATTAAAAAACTTAAAAATAACTTTAAAAGTGTTTTAAGGAAACGGTAATCAATGTTAGAGCCATCTCTTATTTCACTAGACTGCTAAAATATAGCAATGTTTTACTACATCACCAATGTTTTAGAATGAATATTATATCCATGTCTATGTTAAATGGTTTAAAAGAAGTAGTAATGGGGGCAGCTCAGCTGTTTAAGGGTCCAGCTTCAGCTCAGGTCACGATCTCACGGTTGGTGAATTCGAGCCCCCGCCTCAGGCTCTGTGCTCACAACTCAGAGCCTGGAGCCTGCTTCAGATTCTGTCTCTTTCTCTCTCCCTCTCTGTCCCTCTCCTGCTTACTCTCTGTCTCCCTCTCCAAAATAAACACTAAAATTTTTTTTAAAGAAGCAATAATATTATTGCATTTCAATTTTCATTCAACCTCCAAACACCATGATACAAAATATAGTTATTTGTATATTTGTATATTTATATATGGTTATTTGAGATATGGGAAACTGACTTTTCAAGTTAAACAAAATAAATTCTTTTTTAATTTATAAATTATGCTCATATTTTCTTTAATTATATAGCATAAAAAGACCTTAATAGAAAATATAATATTTTCTACATAACTTTACCATATTTAAAGATAACATAACTAACTTTTGGTGAATGTTTCTCTCATCCAACAACCATCATCTTCATGAAGACAAGGATCGTGTCTTATTTATCTTGGCATTTCAATGCTTGCTTCAGTGACTTGCAAACTGGATGCACTCATACAGTGAAAAAGAAATAATAGTATTTATTGAGAATTTATTTTCTATGCAGTATACATTGAATTACCATTCATAATTTTAGAAACAGCTGATGTGACAAGTATTGGCATCTTTCTTTTACAGAAAACTGAGTGAACAGTTAAAAAAAGAAAACTCTTCTCAAGTCGGATCACTGGTAAGTAGCTAACCCAAAATTTGAATCTAGGCAGGCTAGTTCTCAAATATGATTCTGTAATTACCACAGGACACTCTTTCTAGAAGTGGAAAACAGGAAGACGATTAAAAGTATGGTTATTTTTATTTTAAAATTTAGGGCCAGCCATTACACATCTTACATAGGTTTTATATTTTTATAATGGTGATAAAGTCAGTATATGCCAGTCTTTCTTTATTTCAAAGTGTTTCAACATTTGTTTTGCAGTAATTAAATTTGAGTTTATATTTGATGTAATCTACCTGTATGTAGGACCTGTTGAGAAACAATTCTCCCTGGGTCTCATGTTTTTGTATATCTTGGGGGCAAAGCATGGGCTGTTTTTGTTCCAGACTTTTTTCATAGGATATTTTCATAGCAAACAGGCTTGAAAGATATACTGTCACCTTTGGAACAAAGGGACAGTATACTAATTCCTCATTAGATGAGATTTGAACTCTCTAGACTCAGAGTTTTTCTCCCATAATATAATCCACCCTACGTATGTAATTATCATCTGGCTCTCTTTGTGTCTCCCTGTAAAAAAATGGGACTTCGGGAACTTATATAAATCAGATAATTTGGCTACTGCTATTGATTGACAATAAACTGTCTTTGACTTAGGAATCTCATGTCATCCACCAGCATACATGAAAACATGGCAAACAAATTAATTAGCTTGTACATAGCACAAAATCTTACACCTTTTAAATTTCCTAACATATATATTGTGTAATTTTTTTTAATTACATATTATTAAATGACTTATTTTTTTTAGGAAAGAAATTTACTGATATAGCTAATATTTTAAAGACCCAGGATTTGAATGATTAGAAGAGTGAAAACTCATCAAAATTTTGTATTTAGTTTTCATATAGTTCAAATGCTTAAATCAATTTATTCCTGATCATCTTTAATATGTATTGGACTGGCAATGAATATTTTTAAAACATTAGACCAGCTTTTCACAACAGGGGCCAATCTGTCTCCCAGGGAACATTTGGCAACAACTGAAGACATCTTTGGTACACATTGCCTGAGATGTATACATTCATTGCTTGTCTCAACTGGGAGTGGTGGTGGCATTTAGTGGACAGAGACCAGGGATGCTATTAAATATTTTACATTGTACAGGACAACCTCCCATAATGAATTATTTAGTCCCAGGTGTCAATTATGGCAATGTTGAGAACCCAGATATACATAGATATGCATTCACATCTGAGTTGGAGAGATCTAATTTAGTTCTCTCAATGGTAAGAATTAATCTGCATATAAAATTAGAAAAATATAAATCTCTATCTCTACATTTATCTATCCTATGTCTATAATACAGCATTTCATGAAAATCAAACCATAACACAAACAAGAGCAAGTAATCAACAGAAAACCAGTTTCTGTCATTTCAAAAATTTTAGATGTAACCTATGTTTAGAAATATTAGAGGAATATGGTCAAGACTTTTTTTTTTAATTTATTGGTTATGAGGTATAACCAATAATGTATATACAAAGAAGAAACTTTTATCATGTATGTGGATGGGGATGGGTGGGTATAAATTTTAAAAATACATATATCCTGTATTTGATTACCTGACTCTATCCTGTTACTATAGAAACAGCAGTCATATGTATCTCTTGGTTATTATAGCAATCTGTCAAGGAAATCCTGACATTCTGGAATTTGTGTACATTACTTTTAAAAATTGTAATACTGTGTTTGAATATAACCTGCTTTATAGAACGATCCTTAAACATCCATGACTTCACAAGTTATAGCTATAAAATTTTAAGTATGACCATATATGTATGCAAATATATGTGTGTATATATATGTATACATGCATATATGCACAACTATTATATATAATTAGCTAACATAAACTGAACATCTGTGTCATAGTGTCAAATAAAATTTGTCAAAATTGATCTAATTGGTATAGTATTATTTGGTTCACAAGTGTGGACTAACAGTGTCTTCATTCGTGTCATCCAGTGTTAGGAGGATCCATCTATATACAATAAGAACTTTTAATTTTCAGGGGAAAATTAAGGTTTCAGAGACACCAAAAATAAATATGATATAGAAAGGGGAGTGGGAGCACAGGGGCTGCAGCAGGAGGAGGAGTTGGGAGGCCGGAGGTAGCAGGGCCTGGCAGCCTGGGTTGCAAGCCAGCAGCACGGCCTTGGCTTATGTGACTGGCACTGGCACAGCCTCTGTCTGGAGATGCTTCAAGCTGACCAAGGAGGAACCTCTTCCCAAAGAGGTTTGAGTAAAACAAACTTCATAGTTAATGCAGGAAATGAGTTAATTTTAAGATGAAAACAATATGAACTATTTGTCCAAGCTTTGGAGGGCAAGTACACAGATTTTTTTTTTACATGTTTGTTTATTTATTTTGAGAGCCTCCAAGTAGGGGAGGGGTGGAGAGAGAGGGCAAGACAGAATCCCAAGCAGGCTCTATGCTGTTAGCATGGAGCCTGACATGCGGCTCAATCTCATGACCTGAGCTGAAGTCAAGAGTTGGCTGCTTAACCCACTGAGCCACCCAGGCACTCCAGATTTTAATTATAATGATGGACCTGGCTTAAGGGAGTCTGATGAAAAACTAAAGCTGTAAGAGCCTGCACTCATGGAAGACATCCTTGTAATGTGACTAGCAACCAAGGAGCAAAAGACACAAGAGTGAACTACCCAAATGCAGTACCTCAGGCAAATCCAACAGCCTAGCAGTGCCCAACTGAGATCCACAATGGTAGACCCAGTGATCAACTTGTTTTTCCTAAAAATGAACAGACTTAAGGCAAACTGGAGCAAGTCCCAAATGAACTGCCTAGAAGTTTATGCCTGCTAGGTAAACAAATCCTACTCCCCAGCCAAGACTTGACTGACCATCCCACTAGGAAAAAGCTGTAGTAGGACAGCCGAGTACTTTCACAGCAAGACTTGGGCTATTCGAGACAAAGCCACAATCTTACACTTTGAGCTTATCATGACTAATGTAAAACTTATGAGATGAACCTTGTGTTTTAGCTTTTTTCTCTTTACCCTCCCCTCGCTTCAGAGTCCTGATGGTATGGGACTATTCCAAAGAAGTATCCACCTCCCCAAAATTCCCCTTCTAGAGCATGTAGACACTTGAGAAATGTTTCTGTTCGAAGAAAATAGAAAAACCGAAGTCTCAAGTCTATGTGGCACACTGTGTCTTCAGATAGTTTGGAGGAATGAAAACCTAGAGATTTAAAATCGTGATTTGAACACGTAAAAGTCCAGTAAACTGTAAAAAGGGAACATGCATTGCTCTGAACCATGAGCATAGTGACTTAGAGACACTGTGTATCAGTTTTGCCAATAAGAATGTGGACTTTGTGACTCTTGAACTTCTGGGTCTACACTCGAATGAGCCAAACAGGCAAAGTGTGAATGGCAAAGTGTTGAATGCTTAACCAAGTGTTTGAAGAGCTTCGAAGTCAGCTGTCACAGGGACGCGTCACACAACTTGAAGCAGAGTTGGCTTTACGGAAGAAAACAGCGAGGAACTTAAAAGCAGTTAGGATGCACTGAATGACTTCATCATTCAACTTGAGGAAGAAGTAGAGGGCATGCTGAGCACCAGGCTAGTTTTTCAGCAGCAACTGACAGGGACATGCCAGCAGCTGGCTTAGTACCAATAGCAGCAATCTCAGGTTCCAGCCCAAGTACCAGCAAGACTACACTTCTGAGCCTGAAGGACAGGCAGAGGCCACAGGGAAAGACTGCAGTCGGCTGGCCAACGGTCCAAGTAATGGCAGTTCCTCCTGGCAGAGCACATCTAGGTCTGGATTTCGCAGGGGGAGGGACACAGCAGAAGACAGCTTTTTTCCTCCGGGGAATGGTAATAAATCCTCCAAGAGCTCAGAGGAGAGAACCGGCAGAGGAGGTAGTAGTTTTGGAAACCAACTCAGTGTGGGGGTACGTAAGTGTAGACTTTCCCGCGGGCAGTGAAAACTCTCACACACCACTCAAACAACACAGACTGCAATCATGATCCTCAAGAGGAGAAAAAAGTGCATGGGAAAGGTAACTGAACTACAGGTTCCTGCCACATTCAGAGTGGCTCAGGCTCAAGGGTAAATGTACAGGGCTCAGTTTTGGAATATTTTTTCCAGCAAACTTTATATAGTGTCATTTAATTTGAGACAGGATACTGTCCAGAAAATTAATGCGTACATTTGTCACAATTTACCTTTTTGTGTGTTTCTTTTTCTTTTTTTTCCTTTCTTACTTTAATACCTCTGCTACTTTGAAAATTGTGACAATTAATTACCTTGAATGTTGTTGAAAGAACATTTTATGTAGGGTCAAGTTATTTGTATATGAGTTAATGTGCAGTTGTGAATGGAAATCTTTCCCTGCAGTGTAACACAATGATGTCTGTAGAAATCTGTGTTGTGTAAGGGCCTTCTCAGTCGTGCTGTTGTACTTATGTTAGGGTAGATGTGGGTTTTTGACTGCTAAGTTTGCCCAGTACAGTAGTTTTATCACTAAAAGTTGGACTTGCTGATGAAGTCCTATAGTAGTTAAAAATTTTAAGTTTTTTGAGAGAGAGGTGGGGAGGGAAGGAGAGGGAGAGAATCTTAAGCAGGCTTCATGCCCAGTTCAGAACCTAATGCTGGACTCAATCTCATGACCAACTGTGAAATCATGGCCTGAGCTGAAATCCAGAGTCAGATGCTTCAGCGACTGAGCCACCCAGGTGGCCCTCCAGTTTATTTTACCTATACTGACCAAACCTAAATAAATATTTTTCTTGTAAAAAAAAAAAAAGAAAAAGAAAAAGAAAAAATTAAAAAAAAAGTCAATATCCAATATAGGCAACACCTAATTCAACTACCTGGTTGGATAGTAACTGAATTTGATGGATGAGTGTGATAATACACCCTATTTGTGAATAGTCTTTGGAAATAGAATTGATACTTACGAGATTCCAAAGAAGAAAAATAAATTAACTACTTAACATTGTTCACAATTCAAGGACACCATTCACACTTATTCAAGACCAAAAAATCATCTTCAATCAAAGTATTAGTCTTCCTTTTACTCAAAATCTATTAATTATTAAATACATTTTAATAGAACTTTAAAAGACATATTAATTGACTATGATCGCAACTTTAAAATAGATATTTACTTACATTTTTATTAGTTGCTATTTTACCATGTAGCCATAAATATTTTCTACTCTGAATATGTGTTTGTGTGTGGGGGGAGGGGGCGGGTGGGGGGGTGGGCAGATTTAGTTATAAAAAATGTAGTCCAGGTGCACCTGACTACCTCAGTCAGTACAGCATGCAACTCTTGATCTCAGGATCATAAGTTCAAGTCCCACTTTGGGCATGGAGCCTACTTAAAATGTCAAAATAAATGTAGTCCAAAACTCAACTGAAAGAAATAATGAGGGAAAGTTGAGAGAATTATAAATTAAAATAGTATTAAAAATGCATTAAATCTACTGAATAGACAACTTATTATCTAATTTTTATGGTTAAAGAAAAAGATTTCTTTCTTTTTTAAATGGAGATGTAGTGTCGCCTGGGTGGCTCAGTCGGTTAAGCATCCAACTTCAGCTCAGGTCATGATCTTACACTCTGTGGGTTCAAGCCTGGTGCCGGGCTCTGTGCTGACAGCTCAGAGCCTGGAGCCTGCTTTGGATTCTGTGTCTCCCTCTCTATCTCCCTCCCCTGCTCATGCTCTGTCTCTCTCTGTCTCAAAAATAAATACAAATATTTTTAAAAATGTAAAAAAAAAATAAATGGAATTGTAATTGACCTAAAACATTATATTAGTTCCAGGTATACAACATAAGGTTTTAATATTGGAAATACTGCAAAATGACCACCAGAGTAAGTCTAGTTAACATTCATTGCCATACATAGTTATTTTTTTTTATGATCAGAATTTTTAAGATCTACTCTTTAGGAACTTTCAAATACACAATATAACTGTAATCACCATGCTGTACCTCGCTTTACCATAACTTATATTTTATAAGTAAAGAATCAATTTTTTACACCAGAAAACATAAATAAGTGAAAACTGAGATTGTTTTTAAATAAATGGATTTTTGAAGTCATTAAGAAACTTGAAATATCATTTAATTATTCAATCTTGGATTTTTGCAATGATACCCAGAAAAACAGAGTAATTTGGTAAACTTCACACAGGTAGTTAGTCAAAGAGAACTAGAATCCAATTGTTCCAATAGTGTTATGTCTTAATATGTTTTAGGACAACTCTGCCTTACACCATCATGCATACATCCCCACCAACCATCCTTATTATCATTCCTCCTTGCTATATTGACATAAATGTCTGAAAGTATTGAGCAATGGTTATGTTGTTTTAACGCCATTTGTTTGTCTTTGTGCCATATGGTGTTTGATAATCATCAGGATACTCTGCAAGGTTAGACTTATCTCCCATCTTCCCTGGGAATTTTCCAGCACCAGCTTTCTCTCATGATAAGTGATCACATCTGTATTTCTTTATGCAACTGACAGAATTACATCCAAAATATACAGCTGAAACTTTTCAGAAGCATGAAAGAATTGAATGCAGTGCTAGATTGAGCCCTAGTGAGATCTGTTTTCTACTAAAGAATACACACAGAAATTAATCAGTCAGTGAAATATTAAAGTATGTTTGCCACATGGCTACAACTAAATATTTCCCAGAAGATCTCACTCTGTCTTCCTGGGATCCTGTGGTTTTCCTATAATCAAAATTATTTCTGATCTATTTCAGGTGGTCAGCCACACCCAGCACATAAAACAATGCATTCATTCCCAAACTCACTGCATTTAATGAATGTTTTGCTTTCCATTGTATTAGCCTACTTCCAAAGTATATATTTTAATTACGCATTTTAATCATTCCCAATTTGTGATAAGAAGCACACTTAAAGCCCTTTCTTTTAAGGTGCTACAGATAACAAATCCTAAACTATTCTTGACGAACAATCTTGGATACAAGTTTCTTTTTCCCTTATTAATATACAAGTTAAAGAGAATATTGTCTGCTGATGAGTTCCAGAAATTCTCTGTGAGCAATCTTCAGAGAACCTGCCTCAGGCGATGCTACCATAAATGCTCACAGTGGCTAATGTTGATTATTTGCTAGTTCTTTCTCACATATGAACTAGTACTCCTGAGGGAATTAATAAATGTCTTTCATGGAATATACAGATGTTTTTAAAAAAAAAAGAATCTAGAGTTATATCTATTTGAATATGCCAATATTTTTGAAAATATACATTTTTATTTTCAGTTACATTTCTATTTATGTTTTCTATCTATATAAATTTAAAATAAAAAATGTGAAAGATGTTTGAGTGGAAAATTTTAATGTTTCCTTTTCCAGAATATCTCAGGTATTATTTCTCAGACTTCCATTAAATCTTTTTCCGTAGCCTTTATAAAGGCTTCTAAACTTAAAATTTATTTTTATTATCCAAGTTATTTTACTTTTCTTTGTTCTATCAAAAACCACATTAAATTTAACTCAACAGTAAAAAATATGTCTAATGGGCACCATATTTTAGACCACAAAAAAATAAAATAGTAATTTAGCCCATGCAATTTTTACATTTATCCAAATAATTACAAATAAATATTTTACTGAATTATATCTGCAATCATGGAGTAAGTAAAACCATATATTTTAAAATTTGATAGTTAATAGTTAAATATATTTCATGATCAAATATGATGGAACCCTTTTATAAAAATTGTGTTGGTCACAAGATTTAAAGGCATATATAGAAATATATTTCTTGATGATTTTAAGTAGCATCTTTATAATCGTAGATTGCATTATAATTGAGTGCAGTACATGCTATTTCCTGCATTGTAGAGTTATTCACATGATGAAGTTTCATGATCTATACAGAGATGGAGGAAGTACACTTCCTGGTGGTGGAGGAAACCGAGATGGAGGAAGATGCTTCCTGGGGTTGTGCACATGAACATTGGGTTCTGCACCGTTAGGTCTGACTGAAACAGAATATGTTATTCACTGTGTCTGGGCCTAGTGCATTACCTGTAAAATGGGAATGTGATATCTACATGACAGGATTGTTTTTAAAATAAATTAGGTAATGGGTTTTACATAGCACCAGTGCTCTGCAAATGTTAATTCCTCTGTTTAGCATAATGACTGTATACTATTTTAAAGAGCAATACTTTGTATACCCACGGGGAACATCACAGGGATGCCATTAAGTTTTACAACATGAATTTATTTAGCTACTCCATTTTATAAACAGTATGATTTTTAGGGTCTCACCTCTTCTTTAGTTTGCATATGTTATAAAGATATTTTGATTCCCTTCAACCCAATTTTAATTACTGGTCCTATCTTTTTTTCTTCATATTACTATTTAAATAATAGTTAAACTTTGAGAAGTCTTTTGTTTTACAAACAGACAATATGTAATAATTATCAAATGTCAGCTTGTTTGAATATACAATGCGATTTTGACTAAATTGTCTTTTATTTAAGGTTATCCTGAAACAGACAGTTGCTAAATATGCTATAAAGTAAAAATCATCTATTTTACTACAAATAAAATCAATATCAGGAAGCAACTGACTTTCTACGTGTAATGAATAAATCTGTAAATTAACGTGGATATTAAAGTGAAACCTAACATGCTGATGAAGTAAATAGGAAAGTGGGAGTCCTAAATATGAAGTTGCATGACACAGAACTGCTGGATAGTACTAATAATACCAATGGTTGGCAAGTTTTCCTGCTGGGAATTAACCAAAACATTAATAATGGAAACATAAACTTTAAAAAGGGTGTTAGAACCAAAGCCACCATCTGAATGTAAAAGTAATAATAATCAGTACTTATCTTCCTGTTAAGAGTAAATGTAGTATTTTGACAATTGGGAAATGGCTATATCTAATCAGAGGGACTTATAGGAAGAAAGTATGGTAAACCAGTGGGAGAAGGGCCAGATAAGAAGAATGGCAAAGAAAGGAAGGGATTTGACATTGATGCTTGCAGCTTTATGTGGAGAAATATAGAACAGAAGCGTGTCTATTGAATAATAAAAACTGAATATGTTGAAATATTACAAAGACTTTAAACATAAAATTTAATCTGATAACTGCAGGGACTTGAATCAGTGTTTGAATTCAGAATACTAAAGATATAGAATGTGTTGTGAAAGGGAAAAAGGGGATTTCTTTTCTGATAGAGTAAGAGTAAAAACTATACTATCAATAATAAGTAGGGAGCATTACTGGGTCTTGCCCTAGATTTTATTAGCAAAACATAGTGCAGGGATATAAGTTAAAACTTACAGTGGTCACCTGAGTAACTTTACTGAAATATACTAGCGTTTTTTTTTCAAGATTGTGAGATGATTATATCAAAACCTAAATTTTATCTATTAGTCTTAGTCTGATTATAATGACCTATAAAATTGAGTGTATTTGGTCAGAACGGCATGGTCTGTAGAAAGGGTAAACAAACACTGTCCTAAAACTGAAAAGTGAATTTCTCTCATTGAACATACATTCATTATGTATCAATCTTTGTCTCAGATGTTTTAATTTTTCTTTTGAAAATTTAAATATGCAAAGTATTATAGAGCTGTTAAAAAAAAGAATCACATAATTTTTGGTAATACAACCATTAGGAGAAAAATGAATTAATTGATGGCCCAATATGGACACAAGAAATTCTAACTTTATTTAAAATTGATTGAAATATGAGATTTTCTTCACTGCACAATTTAGCCATTGCATAGTTTATTTGCAAAGGATATGCAAGAAAAGTTTAATATCACTAGGAACAGCTACATAGAGGCAAATATGCTATCCTCGGGTGAAATATTCCTGGTTAGTATGCTTATCTTTGAAATATACAACATGGATAGGCTGGTCCCAAGAGGCCTGTGGCTGTCAGGGTAAATGAAGGGCACATAGGAGTTTCTGCCTTGTTTGAAGAACCACCTCCATTTCCTTAACTGACTTCTTAATGCATTACGGATATCTCATTCTCAGGCTTATAATTTCCATTCTACGTAAATAGAGCAGATGTTACTCAAGGGTTTTCACACTAAATGGTTCCTTTTATAGTTAACACTGTCTTGCCTGTTACTAGTTAAATTTCCTATGCAACAAATCATCCCATACCTACTAGCAGATTAAAATACAAGCATGTGTTATTTCTCACAATCTTATGGTTTACTTGAGTATTTATATCAGTTTGGACCAGCTCAGCTGTATAGGAACGGGATGGTGTGAACAGACTACTCTTCTATTTTGTTGTTGGCCCAATATCAGCTAGGATGATGGGATTAACTTGGTCATGTCCTTGTGTGTCTCACCATGCTGATGGCAGGCTAGGCTGGGCTTCTTCACCTGGCAAGTAGGTTCCAAAAGCAGCAAGAGAACAACTGCAAAGTAATACTTTACAAATGTCATTTTGTGTCCTTTACTACTGTCTCATTGCCAAAATAAGTTCACAAAATTAGCCCAGATCAGTTGGAAGGACACTCCAAAAGGATACAAAATTTGTATCCGTATTTTATAATTTACTACACCCATATACTTAACAAGAAGGCTAGAAAATGTTTTAATCTAATATTAAGGCCTTGGTATTGGGATTTAGCAATTATTTTACAAAGGTGTATAGATCCTGTCTTAGTTCATTTGAGATGCTATGAATAGACTGGCTGGCTTATAAATAACAGAAATTTATTTCTCACAGTTCTGAAGGCTTCATTCAGTGTGTGGGGAAAGCCTGCTTCCTGGTTCATAGATGACTCTCTTTTCAGAAGGCAGAAGGGGTTCCAGAGTTCTTTAGGGTGTCTTTTGTAAGGGTACTAATCTCATTCACGAAGGCTCCATCCTCATGTGAGAAGCACCACCCAAAGTTCCATCTCCTAATGTTATCGCCTTGCGGGGGTGAAGGGGGAAGAGTTTTAATATATAAAATTTGAAGGGACACAAGCATTCAGTACATAGCAGGTGGCTACCAGTCAAGAACTTCAGAAACACACCTAAGATGTATGGAGCATCTCAAAGAGATGCTGGGGAGATTTGGCCTGTGTTAGGTGATATTGGTGAAAGATTTAAGGGGGCCTGGTTTTCTTTTTGGTTAAGTAGGGAGAGAGTCCAGCAAAGCACCTGAAAATAGGTCAGATAAGAAAAATAGCAAATAAAGGGAGGGATTTGACATGGAAGTTTTCAGCTTCATATGGAGGAATATAGAACAGAAGCATGACTATTGAATGTGAAAAACTGGATATGTTGAAAGATAACAAAGACCTTAAAGCAATGAAAAAGAGGTTACTGACTTGACACCGAGTATATGTGGACACGTAATCAAGGATTATTGATTCTTTGAAGAAAGTAAAAGCTGAGCCATTGGAAGGGGAACTATACTTGAGAAGATGATTGAAATAAGACTCTGAATTCAACAAAAATGTCATAAGTAGACTGACTAAAAGAATTAAAACCTGTTTTTACTTACATGGAACTAGGCAATATTCTTGCAAGTCTAAGGATAAGGAAAAACCATATGTGCCTTCAGAAACACATTTAAGATCTCATTTTTAGAAAGCACTTCAAAACATACACTCCTCAAATAAATTGTGAGAAACTTTTGAGCACAGAAAAAATATAGCTAAAAGAACATAAGTTTTTTTTTTCATTCAAGGATTTTAAATCTAATTTGCTGATCTTTAACAGTCATTAACAAATTTTCAGTTACACAAGGGTCTAACAAACGTGTGAATTAAAAATATAATTATGTCTATAAAAAATAAAAATTTTAAATACTTAAAAAAATACACGAAGATTTACTATGACAAATAGTTTTTAAAAAGCTCGAGTGTTAATGGGAAAATCTTAATATAAAAGTCAACAACAGTGAAAACAGAAAGGATAATTAATTGTTATACATCTTGTTGAAGCATCATTAATTCATAAAATGTAATTCTAAAAAAAATGCCATAATATAAGCATTTTATGTAGTGTACATTTTTATTAAAAGAACAGTAAGAGAGAAAGATGGAGACCAAGACAAATACAGATCACAAGGTGTTATAAAAGGATGGACTTTATTACTAGAGTAATAAACTTCTGGAAGGCTTCTAGCAAGGGAGAAACATTATAAGATTTGCATTTTAGAAATATAACCAAAACTTAAATAAAAATCAGTGATAGTAGAACAAGACTAAACGATGAGAGCCCATTTAAGGATCTACTTTAAGAAGCCAGAATGCACTGAAAATGAAGACACGGAAAGAGATCCAAGAGATACTTACAAGATACAGTTGGACAAGTCTGTGCTTGTTGGAATATGTGTTTAAGTATATGGAGGTATCCTGGGTGCTTCAGAATCAGTGAAGATCCATTAATATTATTAACAAATGTCTCCTGATGCAATGGGTCTTCAAATATTTATTATTGTTAAAAGAAAATAAACAGAAAAAATAGTGCATTACATTTAGTTTTGTTCATAAGACCACAATCCTTACCAAAGTTCACCCAGTGATCAAATGACCAGGCATATTTTCTTGGTTCTTAAGTTAGCTGAAGTACTCTTCCTCTAACTCAGATTTGCTACTTGTTGTGTTGGTAGTTTGTTACTTGTGTATTTTGTTAGAATATAAGACTTAATCTGATAACCTCAAAGTGTTTGAAATCAGAATATTAAAGATAAGGTATAGAATGTGTTAAGTCTTGTGAAAGGGAAAAAGAAGATTTCTGTCTGATGTAGCAAGAGTAAAAACCCTAGTATCAATAATAAATAAGTGGGAAGCATAAATGTGTCTAGCCCTAGAATTTATTACGAAAACATAGTTCAGGGGCATACAGTTAATGTAGTTAAAACATAGAGTGGTCACCTAAGTAATTTTACTAAAATATACTGGAATAAATTTTTTTCAAGATTGTGGAATTTTATAATAATTTTTACTTATTAGCCTCAGTCTCATCATAATGGCTTATAAAATTGAGGGCATTTGGTCAGAGCAACGTGGTCTGTAGAAAGGGTCCCTAAACTCTTATAAAACCAAAAAAGTGAGTTTCTCCCATTTGACAATATATTGTCTCATGGAGTGCCTTTGAGAGATATTGAGGAGATTTGGGATTGTGTTAAGTGATACTGGTGAAAGGTTTAAGGGGGCATGGTTTTCCTTTAGGTTAAATACTGCTAGAAAACAGAATCAATACTCCTATTTTTGTATGGAAGTGGGAGGAATGAAGTAGGGCTAAAGCTGAATTTAGTAAAGAAGCTGGGAAATATATATAGATATATAGATATAGATATATCAGAGAGTTTTGTGGTCTTCATAGATTCTTCTTGTCTGTGTTTAGACATAATTTGTCTTGGGGCGCCTGGGTGGCGCAGTCGGTTAAGCGTCCGGCTTCAGCCAGGTCACGATCTCGCGGTCCGGTCTGTGAGTTCGAGCCCCGTGTCAGGCTCTGGGCTGATGGCTCGGAGCCTGGAGCCTGTTTCCGCTTCTGTGTCTCCCTCTCTCTCTGCCCCTCCCCCGTTCATGCTCTGTCTCTCTCTGTCCCAAAAAAAATAAAAAAAAAAAATAAATAAATAAATAAATAGACATAATTTGTCTTGTTTTAACTCTCTCCATCATGATTATGAATAACCTTCTTGGATATTGGTATTCTGCAAAAGTATCTGATCATCAGGAGAACACTGTGTCCTATCTCTTAGTTCTAGGCCACTTGTTACTGGCAGTCATTAGAGGTTTGTTGTTGTTGTTGTTGTTGTTGTTGTTTTCTCTCTTTCTCAAGTATAAACAACCCCCAACATGGGGCTTCAGAATATGTATGTATGTGTGTAAATTTAAATCTGTTGCCACATTGACAAATGTTAAATATCTCAGCAACTTATCACTATAGGGCAAGTCCATGAGCTGAGTTATCCCTCAAACAATCCATTCCTGACATTGGAAGCAGCTGGAGTCAATACACCTTTTTTGTCTTTTACTATCTTGTGCTATATCTGTTACAAATAACACTTCATGCAGAATCATAAATATTAAAATAACAGAAAATCCCGCTTACAGAAATATATTTGAGTAACTATAGTATCTTGGCTTGAATTGCTTTAGCATTTACTAGAGCAACAAGAGTTCTCATCTTAGCATTTTAATTTTACCACATCATTATTATAATACTTCCCTGTTGCAAAAGAGTTTCCAAATAATTCCAGAACTGCACATACTGGCATACAGTTTGCTTTGATGGTATTCTTTCTTCTCATATGAATTTACATCTGTGTGAAAATTTCATGGAGCATTTTTTTCAGTAGTTGTGGTGTGATCCAGAAAAATAGTTACTTTGATCTTATTGGTAATAGTGGCTATGTCAAAGTAATGATTTTACAGAGAGATCTTGAGGGAAGAGTGTCTAAAAGGTTATTGAGATGAAGGGAGTATGTTTAATATAATTAAACCTAACATGAACTCACACAGAGGTAAGCTAGTGAAATAATTCCAAAAATGAACTACTTCAATGGGAACAGAAACATAGACCCAAACAAAACAGAGATATCAAGAAGGCAGGACTTCTCAGTGCACACGTAATGGATTTTGAACAAATTACATTTGGATCTCAAAGGACAAGGTACTGGAGCTGACAGTTGGGTTATGCACCTGAGATCCCTTGAGCCTGGTGTTGTAAACAACCATCTTTAATGTAATTACTACCCTAGAATTAAGCCAGGACAATATTTTTATTATGACTGACAAACTTTAAATACCTGATTATGGAGAGTATTAATTATCGCAGCTCAGGGTATGTTCCTACCTCATGAGATATCATTGCAATCTGATGAAGTTATAGAAAGTGTTTTGTAATCAACATTAAAGGCTATGCAGCATACAATTAGAAATTAAACGTTTCAGATGAAAAGCCATGCATGTGAAGTGCTTTGTAATCACTATCCTGTGATTAGGAGCAAATGATTTCTCCACAATGTAATGTGTGTGGAGGCATGCAGAAAATAAGATGGTAAGCCAAGCAAAGAATGTTTGGAATTCCTTTATCTACCTCATGTATCCAAAGAATTCTTGGGCTGAATAGGTCCTCTGGCTGTCAAAGCATATAAAACCAAGGACCTATTTCCCACAGTGAAGAAGTCACTAAGTTTAGGGCATCTGGCAGATACTATTTGCTACCAAACTGAATATGGTCTTAGGATAATGTCATGAATTGAAAATAGGGAAACATCACAAGAATAATAAAGTCTAATATGGCACTGAAGACGGATACTAGGCTTTTCCTAATCTCCATATTAAGAAAACATCTATAGTCTTGTATTTTCTCTTTCACTGTGGTACTGTCAGTGAAGAGCTGCTCAAATATTAGGTAAGATGGAGGGTGTCTGGATCTAATCTGTAGGAAATGCTCTGCATGATGAAGTATGACCAGAGACTGACAGATATAAAGGTGCTACTGTGCTCACCCCTCTTTGAGTTCTCACCCCAAAACAATGGCTTCAGTTGCAGCATGTAGATACGTGGACTCTGAAATTTTCTAGGAGAGTAATATGGCATGCCTATAAGACCTTCTGCTTTTTAGTAAAGCGCATTGAGAAGTGAATAGTAGTTATATATAAAGGTGTTTCTCTGTGTTCCTATACATGGTTATAAGGATGGAGACACCTTCCTGATGGACCCATTGAGTCTTGAGGTGACTTAGAAATTGGGAAGGCTGGACACTTAAAGTTTGGGTCTAGAGCTTTACTCATTTCCAGAACTTTTCCTGGAGCAGGCAATGATTCCACTTGCTAAATTGGCACCAGTGGGAAGCACCTAATCATAAACTGGGATGCTGTAAGCTACTGAAAAATCTACCTTGTGGTATTTTTGTACTTACAAAAAATATTACTTTTCACACTGCTTATATAATGAGATTGTGGTTCTGATCATAGATTTTTTTGGTGTTAAAGGACATAATTTTTATAAACCATTACAGTGGCTATTACATGATAAATATACAATCAATACAAGCAATTCATTTTTATTAATAAAAACGGCCAATCCTTATTTTAAGTCATCAACCTATTATACATGCATACTCTTCCCTTTTATCACAAATGTCTGTTGTCGCACTCAGTGTAGCAAGCTATTTGTGAATGCTTTGAAATCTTTAACTGAGGTGTCCAGGTCTGCCATTTCTTGAATTTGCACACTTTAGACGTTCAAATTCTCAACAGACTTATTGCTCTCATGAGTAGAGTTCCTGAACCCATGCCTGCAGCACTATATCTCCTAGGTTTCAGTCCACTGTGACAGTAATGTATAATTCCATGAGTCGTGCTATTAACTGACGTCCTTATGGCCCTTCTGTCAATACCCTTGACCCATTGACTGTGCAGCGATGTCAGTAAATGTGTCACTATACTTGGGTATTAAGTAAGGCACATAAAATTTGTTTTACCCTAATGAATAGAAGTAACGAGGACATCAGTTCCTTATTAGAGTATAAGAAAATACATATTTTATAGGTTTTGTTTTTGTATTCCATCTCTTTTTAAGGGGTAGAGGGGAGAAGTGTGGAAGGAAATGGAAGGTGAAAAAAATAAGGTAATAATTAGAATAATTAGAGCACAAAATGTCTAGGATTGTGAGAAGAAGAAAAAAAGGATTAGACATGGCATGTGACTACTACCTCAAACATGAGTTTTTATGTAACATGCCCCAATGATTTGAAGACAATTTCACATGTTATTTTCAGTAGCCCAAATGTGGGTGGGTCCATTATTTTTTTTCTCTTTGCTCCTTTCAAGAACATAATGAAGACTTAGTGGTTCTACCTCTCAAATATATTTCTCTCCCTTAGCTGTCATGGGCGAGATGGGACATCTCTGTTGAGATGGGCAACTGCCCCTCAAAGTCATTGGGGATTCTAGATCATAGTTCCCTCAAGGGGGTGATGACCTTGACCTCTGAAGGAAAGAAACCAAAATGATTCTCTATCATTTCCCTTTAGAAGACTATAAATACAAAGGAATGATATGAACATAGAAAAATTATAAACTGAAAGTGTATGTGCTAGAGCGATCCCTAGAGAAGAATTAAGATTAGAAAGAACAAAGTTGAAGTTCTCAACAAAGTCAGACTTTTTATTGTTCTATATAAGGGAAGGTAGTTCAAACCTAAATACCATCCAGAGATGTGTTTATCTATGAACCTCATTTTAACTCCTTATCTCATTCTTCTTTCCAAATGTTCATACTTGGATATATTCTCTCTCCCTCTGTCCCCCCCCCCCACCAACACACACACCTCTTTCGCTCTCTCCTCACTTTGAAGCCTTTCTCAGTCTAAAAACATACCTTTCCTACTCTTAGTCAAGTCACCCCTTATTTACAGGACAAAGTGTTGCTTTGTAATTCCTATTAGAATTCTCATTCTCACCTAACGTCAAATGTCTTAAGGTGCATTTGCAAAAGATGGAAAGGACCAAAGCAGGCTATGAATGCTAGTCAGTGAAGAGTTCTATCCCAAAGCTACCCTACTGGAGAATGACAGATATTTCAGCCAATCTCTTTACGCGATCCTCTGAGTTAGACCTCTGTCAAAAAGCATCATTTTCTCTCTGTGGCATATTGAAGAAAGAACAGTCCCTTCATTAGGAAGGATTTGGCCCTGTCCTGTGAGCATAATGGCATCCTATGATTGCGCTGAGGAACATTAGTCATTGTTCTGGTCTGCCTGTGGCCTGTGCCACAAAGAAACTGCAATAATCAATGTTCCTTTAGTTTACTGAGGAAAGAGTATGGGTTCTGATTCCAGGCTCTCCTCTGAGTAGAGCCTTGTAGGAGATACCAATTCTTTCCACAGCAACAGTTTTGCTTTTGGCATAATGAAAGAAGCAGGCAAAGAAGACTCAGAATTATGTGTATCCTTTTTGAAATTACTCTGATTACTAAAATCAGTGTGTACAAAGACCTGGTCTAAGTCTTGTTTTCCTTTAATCAACCCTAAAGAAAACCTGTTTCCAATTTTGTAGTTTATCCAGAAGTATATAATGAAATAAAAGCACAATATTAATCATATTTACCAAATTTAGGAGTTCTATGTCTAACAGGCTTTGCAACAGTCTAAAGCATTTATCAAAAGGGAAACTCATTCAAAAGGCACTCAGACCCTTTTAAAATTATGATTTGTTTGCTTTCATTTAACATTGATTAATGCTACTCATTTCTTTCTTATTCTCTATTTGCCTTTGTTCCTCATACTTAGTGTGATGTTTCAAGCTAAGCGCATCTGAAATATAATGGATCTATGTGGCAGTTTTCAAAACGAAAACTGTATCTGTATAAGTGTTTATGAGTATATGTTATATTCATAAGCATGTACATATAATTGTTATTCTGCACTAATATAGAATGATGTCCAGATATAATTACAGTAAATCCAATATTCGTATTTAATAACTACGAATCTCAGAATCTTACACGTTTGTCAATGGGGAAAGTATTTCCCACAAAGATGCATTTTAGAAGCATATGCAGGTGTTTTCAGTTGTCATAATAATTATGTAAATATTATAGGTAGGAGCTGTTTATGTTTCATGTTTTAAGAACACAGATTGGTGCAATATATGGAAGATTTTTGTGTCCTGTCCGGATTTTGAAATCCTCGTCAAGAATCATGAGGTCAAATACATTTGTAATTGTCTGATGTTATTATCTGATTGTATTTTACATAAAAGATAACACATATTTGCACTGTTTTAATGCATACTGATTTTTTTTCAAGAATACAATATTGGATAAATGCACACAGTGTCTCTTTCTCTGAAAGAGTTCTTTGTCATTTCAGAATACAGTACAAATGATGACAACATACTTTCTGAAGTATTTGATCATTCATAAAACATACTTGCATTCACTGGCATTTGTAGCTTTCGTATTCAAAGATTACACATAGACACACACATACCCCTTGTATCAAAGTATAAAATACAAGGAAAAATATAATCTGTTGAATATTTTCTACTTTTAATAAGCACAGTTTTAAAACTTATGACCTCTTCACTATGTTTACTAATTTCTGGAAATGACTATTATTAGATGTATGAGACTTTATTTTTTCTTACTCTTTCTCTCTCTGTTCCTGTCACTCTGCCTGCCCCTTATGACAAATCACATGAAAAGTCATTCTTTCCAAAAAGCTGAGATAGTGGAAGTGAAATAGTGGATACTAACATTATAGTTTTACCAACTTCAGTTACTTTTCCAAAGCATAACTTCTACGTTGTGAGTTTCTGTGCTAATGGTCCTCTCCATTATGGATAAGGAGAAAAAAAACACTATCTTCATATTATATATGTGGGCCACATAACATGACTATATATATATATATATATATATATATATATATATATATATATATATATATATATATCTCATAACATTCCTAAAGCCTTTATAGTATTTGAAAAGTTATAGATATGTAGAATATCAGAAGTCAACGCAAAAATCTGGCTACTGCCTTCATCAACTGTGCATACTACTCAAGTTAACCCTTTCATATTTTGGTAGTACTGTGAGTAGTTAATGAAGTATGACTTTCCTCTAATTTACTTTATTATCAGTTTATCCAGTAATTATGAATTATGTTTTGTTAAAATACACCATCCATTATTTTGTAATGTTCAGTATATTTTCTTATTTTAATACAGAGCTTTATGTTTGATTATTAAATTTTTGTTTTAAAGTGTAATGGGATTCTATTTAACAATAATAACTGCAACATTGGAAATATTGTTTAACAGGTTACAATATTGGATTTTCTATTTCATTCATATTTTCTACTTTTACTTTTTACTGTTTTTTCATACACTTTTGGCTATTTATTGATTACTAGACTAATGTTACTGTATCCTTCCAAGGAAAATTGGGAATTGTCATTTTTAAGAGTATTTCCCCTCGTATTTGTCATGTCAATACATTTGAAATCTGCAGTCTTTTATAATGGTTCCAATAATTAAATAGCATACAGTGATATATATGAGGCTACATTAATGTTAAACTAAATCTGGGTTTTGGTTTATAGTTCTTATTAATATCTTTTATTTTATTTATTTTATTTATTTTTTTTTTTTAATTTTTATTTTTGGGACAGAGAGAGACAGAGCATGAACGGGGGAGGGGCAGAGAGAGAGGGAGACACAGAATCGGAAACAGGCTCCAGGCTCCGAGCCATCAGCCCAGAGCCTGACGCGGGGCTCGAACTCACAGACCGCGAGATCGTGACCTGGCTGAAGTCGGACGCTTAACCGACTGAGCCACCCAGGCGCCCCTAATATCTTTTAAAGAATATATTTTCCTGATAATCACCCACTAATTCCATTGAATAAATTAAATTAAGTTTTTTATTCAAATTAAAATATATAAGTAATTACAAAATAAAAGCATTATTTGGATTTGCAACAAGGGGGAAATCTTCAAATGAGCAACACTTTAGCACTGAGTTTTGTGAAATACACAATCTGCAATATATAAAAAAAATGTCATCAAACGTTTTGAGAAATTCCAGTTTTTATGTTGCTTCAGAAATATTTTTAATGCTTAAAATAAATCAAATGAAAAGACATTTTGTGACAGGTGAAAAAAAATAAGGAGTTAAAAGTTTAGTGTCCATTAGTTTCACTGGACTACAGGCACATAATCTTTTATATTTTGGCTATAGCTTACTATCACGCTGCAACAGTAGATTAGCGTAAATGCAACAGAGCTGGTATGACCAGCAAAATTTAACAAATGTACAGTATGTAACCATAGAAATAGTTTGTGACCCCTGAACCAAATAAATGAATTAATAATATCAGGTATGACAAAGAGAAATGGGGCAGGGGACCTGAATAGACAATTTTCTAATGAAGACATGCGTAGGGCCAACATGTGGTGAAAAGATGCTCAACATAATTAATCATCAGTGAAACGCAAAACAAAACCACAGTGATACAATCTTACACTGTTAAGATTTCTATTAACAAAAGACAAAAGATAACAATGCTGGATGTGGCTGTGGGAAAAGAATCCTTGGACATTGTTGGTAGGAATGTAAATTGGTGCTCCAATATGGAAAACAGTATGGAGGCTCCTCATAAAATAATTTCTTCTTTGGAACAATGTCTATTCAGGTTCTTGCCCATTTTTTAACTGGACTTTTCATTTGTTGCTTGAGTTTTGTGAGTTTCTTATATGTTTTGGATATTAAGCTCTTATTGGTATGTTGTTTGAAAATATTTTCTCCCATTTCATAGGTTGCCTTTAATTTGTTGATGATTTGATTTCCTGTTCTTTCCCAGCTTTTTTGCTTGTTGTAGTTTCACTTGCTGATTCTTTGCTTTAGTTGCTTTGTTTTTTGGTGTCAAATATAAAAAAAAATAGTAATTGCCAAGACCAATGTCAAATAGCTTACACAATATGTTTTTTTCCAGAGTTTTATGGTTTCAAGTCTTACATTCAAGTTTTTAATCCATTTTGAGTTGAATTTTATGTATGATGTAAGATAATGGCCCAGTTTCATTCCTTTGCATGTGACTATCTAGTTATCCCCACACAATTTATTAAAGAAACTATCATTTCCCCCTTGTATATTCTTGGCTCTTTTGTCAAAAAGTAATCGACCATAGGGGCACCTGGGTGGCTCAGTCAAATGAGCATCCGACTCTTGGTTTTGATTCAGGCCACGATCTCATGGTTCATGGGTTCAAGTCCCATGTCAGGTTCTGTGCTGACAGTGCAGAGCCTGCTTGGGATTCTCTTTATCTCCCTCTCTCTCTGCCCCTCCCCAGCTCATTCTCTTTCTTTCTGTCTCTCAAAATAAATAAAAGTAAACTTAAAAATACATTAAAAAAAGAAAAGTAATTGGCCATGTATGTATGAGTTTATTTCTGGGATCCCTATTATGTGCCAATGATCTAGATCTCCATTTTTTAAATTAATTTATTCCTGAGAAAGAGAGAAATAGCTAGAGCACTTGTGCAGGGGAGGTGGGGGTGGGAGGGAGAGAGAGCGAGAGAGAATCCCAAGCAGGTTCTGCACTGTCAGTGCAGAGCCCGACGTGGGGCTTGGGCCCCACCAACAGTGAGATCATGATTTAACTGACTGAACCAACCAGGTGCCCCTTTTTAGTTTTTTAATGTTTTTCATGTTTGCTTACTTATTTTGAAGAGAGAGAATGCATGCAAGCAGGGAGCAGCAGAGAGAGAGAATCCCAAACAGGCTCCATGTTCTCAGTGTAGAGCTTAGCATGGGCTTGATCTCACAAACTGTAATATAATGACCTGAGCTGAAATCAAGAGCCCAGCACTTAACCAACTGAGCAACCCAGGTGCCCCTCTTTGTCTCCGTTTTAATGCTGGTACCGTACTGCTTTGATTACTAGAGCTTTGTAATATAGTTTGAAATCAGGAAGTGGGATGCCTCCAGCTTTGTTCCTTTTTCTTAAGATGGTTATGGCTATTCCAAGGTCTTTTGTAATTCCACAGGAATTGTACAATTTTTGGTTGTTGCTGCTGTGAAAAATGCCATTGGATATTGACAGGAATTTCACTAAATGTGGTGATTGTTTGGGGCAGTATGGACATTTTCACAATAGGCATTCTTCCAATCCATGAGCATGAATACCTGTGCATTTATTTGTGTTATCCTTAGTTTCTTTCATTGGTGTTTTACAGTTTTCAGTTTATAGAGCTTTCACCTTAAATTGTTTTCTTTAGTATTTTATTGTTTTTGATGTTAGATATTATTATAAATGGGACTGCTTGCTCAATTTCCTTTGGAGAGTTCATCATTATATAGAAATGCTACAGATTTTTATACATTGATTTTATATCCTCTGGCATCACTAAATGGTTTATTCTAACAGTTTTTGACTGAGTCTTTAGAGTTTTCTATATGTAATATGAAAACATACAAAATTTATATGGAATAATATGTCAATCTTCAAATAGAGACAATTACATATAATTCTTTATTATATTTGATATTTCATTTTTATATAATTGCTCTACTAAGGAAGTGAGAGTGGACTTCTCTGACTTGTTCCTGTGTTAGAGGAGAAGATTCCAGGTTTTCACTGTTGAGTCTGATGTTAGCTGTGAGACCGTCTTCTATGGCCTTTATTATGTTGAGATACATTTCATCTATGTTTAATTTTGAGAATTTTTATCATTTATCTATTGAGAGGAGCTTATGATTTTTATGTTTCATTCTATTATTGTGGCATATCACCTTTTTAAAAATAGTTATGCTCATTTCACTTAGCATAACACTCTCTAGTTCCAGTCATATAGAGAAAGACAGATACCATATGTTTTCACTCTTATGTGGATCCTGAGAAACTTAACAGAAGACCATGGGGGAGGGGAAGGAAAAAAAAAAAGATGAGAGAGGGAGAGAGCCAAGGCATAAGGGACTCTTAAAAACTTAGAACAAACTGAGGGTAGATGGGGGGTGGGAGGGAGGGCTGGGTGGGTGATGGGCATTGAGGAGGGCACCTGTTGGGATTAGCACTGGGTGTTGTATGGAAACCAATATGACAATAAATTTCATATTAAAAAAAAAGAAATTGAGAATTTTGAAAAAAAAAATCTTTGCTTGTGTTCTTGATATAGTAAAGATGTTTGTCTCCAGTGAGGTGGTGCTGAATAAATAAATGGCAGGATGAATGCTAACAATAAAAATTAAAAAAAATAAATAAATAAAAATAGTTTTGCATATGTTGAACCAGCTTTGCATCACAGAATAAAATCCCTCTTGCTCATGTTGTATGATTCTTTATTGTTGATTTGGTTTGCTAATATTTTGTTGGGGATCTTTATGTTATGTTCATCTGGGATATTGGCCTGTAATTTGTGTGTGTGTGTGTGTGTGTGTGTGTGTGTGTGTGTGTGTGTGTCTTTGTTTGGTTTTAGTATCAGAGTAGTGCTGGCCTTGTAAAATGAGTTTTAAAATATTTCCTCCTCTTGAGGTTTTTAGAGGAATTAGAAAACGTTTTAATTACCCTATAAATGTTCGGTAGAATTCACCAAATGAAGTCGTCTGGTCCTGGGCTCTTCTTGGAAGGTTTTGATTACTTGTTCGATCTCCTTGCTAGCAATTGGCCTATTCAAGTTTCTATTTCTTCATGATTCAGTCTTAGTAGGTTATATGTTTCTAGGATTTTACCATTTCTTCTAGGTTTTCTAATTTGTTGGCAAATAATTTTTCATATCAATTTCTCATGATCTTAATCTTTTTATGTTATTAATTGTAATGTTTCTTCTTTCATTTTTAGTTTATTTCTTTGAGTCTTCTCTCTTCATTTCTTCTCCTTAAACACAGGCTAATCAGAAACTGGATCTTCAAGCAGCTGGTAGAGTATTCAAACCCTTTCCAGGGGAAAAAATGTGAGATTGGTATTTTTGTCTGCAATCTCTGCATTAAGCAAGGAGGAGGAGGGAAGAGCTGCAGGGAGTGTTCTCACGCTGTTAGCAACTTCTTTCCCTCTTATAACGTTATAGTCCTGTGGGACTCATGGACACCAGCCTCTTTGGTTTTCAGTGCTAGCTGACTTGAGGGCTCATGTCTCAGATGGCAGCCTTAAAGGTTAGGGTGCTATATATGTGGTCCAAACCCTTCACTCCTTAGAGAGAAACAGGTAGTTAGAGTTCCCTCTGGGCTTGAGTTTATGACGAGTGTGTGTCTCAGGCATTTTTACCCATTTCAATGTTTGTATGTTCTCAGTTGCCCCATGTGGAGGAGTCAGTCAACCAGTTTCTGGATTTTGCTCAGAGGGAACCAGCTCATGTGTAGCTTAATATTTGGTTCATCTGTGGGAGGACAAATTCAGGAGCCTCCTATGTCACCATCTTGATTAGGATTCCTACTTGTTTCTCCATATCTTTCAACCCTACAACCAACTACTAAGTCCTGGGAATTCAATTTCTATTTATTTCTGCAATTGATCATTACTGTTCCATCTTCTCTGTTGATACATTATTCAGCATGGGTAATTGGTTTACTCTTTGCCTCATCATTTTCTTTCTTTCTATTCTCATTATTGTTATCTTTGACCTTTGGTTAAGTTCTGCTGGAAATTATTCAACAGTTTTTCAAAATTATAATGTGGAATTTCATTCATAGTCTTGATTAAACCTGATATTTCAGTCTTACTATCAATAATGCGTTAATATTTACCTCTTCCTCCAGTTATACCCACAGGGCCTTGTTAGGATTAAATTAGATACTATATCCAATATGGTGTTGAATGTGTAATTTGTGCCATGCATTGTTTTAACTATAGCAATATGGAAAGTAGTAAAATAAAGGCCATGCATTTAGGATTTATCTCATTCAGGATCCGATCCCAAGTGACCCTTTGTATGTGATTCTAGTGCAGCAAAAATGTTTTTTGTTTATTTGTTTGCTTTTTGGTCATGAAATGCCACTGTATCATTTTTTGTATGGTTATCAATTTTAGTCCACTAAATAACTTGCATTTCCCTACCTGCTATATCCCTTTTTCTTTATGGATCTTTTAACGTATTGGTTTTCTGCATTTTATTATTAATTCTGAGATTACAGAGAGATTACTCTAAAAATATTTACAAAAATATTTTTGTATAGTAATTTAACCAAGTAATTGCTTATTAAATATTCATTTATTTACTTGTTAATAAAGTTCAACTAAATCAGGACATGAGGATACCGTTTGTTACAAAGAGTCTGCATTGTGCTTGATGCATTTATTGTAAGAGGTCTTGACTAACGGTTTGATTAATTTTGTGAAGAGTGATTCAGTGTTTGGTTGGCATATAAGAGTTAATGAAAGCTCCACACATGATTAATACTTTTAGGAAATAATGGAATCCAAGAAAAGCATTCCTCAGGTTTTATAATTATGAAAAACCGTATGACATACATTTTATAGTTAAGATATTTTTGTCTAGAAACAATAAGTTCTATTAGCTGACCACAAAAAAACCTTTCGTCTCTATTTTTGGTAAAAAAAGAATCTTGAAAATTGATCTCTGGGGATGCAGAGGTGAGGTAGGTGAAAAATAAAAGAATGTTGGTATCACTATTGCTTGCAGTAGAAATGTCACAGAGCAGTTACAACTCTGCTATATAACCTAACCTTTCTATGCACTGGCCATTTATTTCTTTAATTTCTTGACAATAGAACTGTGCACTTTTCTTCGTTTAAATTAGAAATGCCTTCTAGACATTTTTCTTCATTGTGACCTCCTGTATAAGGTTCAGGGAGTTTCCTGTTCTGATGCTTACAGAATCTCTTCAAGTCTTTAAAATACAGTGCCTATAGATACAGTGGTGTTAAGTGTGATATGATCATTTCCATCTGAAAACATAATTCTTTCTTGAAGTTATGCATTGTACACTGTAAAAATATAATGCAATCCAGTGATAACTCAGGGAGTGAGTTACTGTATGCAGTGTTAGCCATGTTAGGTGTGATATACAATATGAAACAAACATTAAAAAGCCACTCTTGTCGAAACAGGCATATTTTGACAATGAGGACATTTGTTATTTGTCCATTTGAGCAAAATTTAAGCAGAATCCACCTTGGGCATATTCCTGAAGTCCTTTTCATGTACAATTTCAGATCATGCATTTTTTCCCTAGCATCTCTAAACGTAGCTCTTGTTCTGCTCTCTGATCCTCCCATTTTTAGTGCATTTTACCAGACTAAAACGTAGTATTCTGCAAGTTGTAGCAATTATTGCACTCTGAAAGAGTCAATCTCTAGCACGTCTCTACAAAGAGATGTAATGATGTACACTTCATTTTCAAATAGAAGTATACTGTATTTCTCCTTTCATTCAGTAAAGTCATAATTCATTTCCTTCTTCAAATCCACGAAATTTGAATGTGAAAATTACATTGTGATAAATTAGGAGAAAGTTGATATGTTCTTTGACTTAGAATAAAGGATTTATAGTTAAAATAATTTCTGTCAAAAATTTTCAGTGTGTTGACACATTGATAAGTACCTGAAAATTAAAATATTTGTAACCCCTATGTATAGATTTTTATCCCTTTGAGAGGAAAACTGTTCTTGATTGGAACATGAGACAGCTGCTACAGTATAAAATTATGGTTGATTTTATATTATGACTAAAAATAGCCAGTGGGAATGTAATTTAGAGAGATATAACACAAAACTTATTTTGCCTCTAAAATTTCTAAATACAACAGATTTTTCATGAGCCTGTATAATAAATAATTGAAAACCTCCATAAATAAACTCAAATGAAAACTATAGGGATGTATGTTAGCAACATTATCTTAGAATACTTACTAAGTTATGGCAAAGATATGAAAAACTAAGAAAAACAATATTTTGTTGTCAATAAAAGAGTTTTACCAGTTTAGGAAGTTGAAATGGCACAGATTAAGATGAGCAAAATAGTCTTATAATCATAAGTAAATGATATAAGTGGATATAGGTGATACCAGCTACATAATAAAATGCGTCTAAATTACATCATTACATATATAAAACAATTTGTATACCAATGAAAATGAAAACTTGCAAACATAAAAGCTTATATTTCAAGTGAATGAGTCAGTCTTCCAAAAGAAAAAAAAAATTCTGAGGAATGATAAGTTAATATTTTACAAATAAAATAATTAATTTAAATGTTTGGTTATTTTTATGAGAGAAAGAGAGTGTGAGCAGGGGAAGGGAAGAGAGAGAGGGATACACAGAATCCGAAGCAGGCTCCGGGGTTCTGAGCTGTCAGCACAGAGCCCGACGTGGAGCTCCAACTCACCAACTGCAAGATCATGACCTAAGCTGAAGTTGGAGGCTTAACTGACTGAGCCACCCAGGTGCCCCTACAAATTTTAAATCAAAGAAAATTAGTTTAAATTTAGGTTTTATAGAAAATGTTCTAATATTAAATGAAAAATTAAGTACAACTACCATGTTTACAGTCTTTGAGGGGAAATTTTTGTCTGTAAATTACTACTGTGTTTTGTTTGGTTGGTGATATAATTTCTTTCCATATGAAACCTCGCAGCTGGTTTAGTCTGGTTTTTCCCTGATGTCAGAAGAAATCTAAATATAAACTTCCTCTCTCTGACTTTTTGTGGACATGAAAAGAATATTTAGGTTGATAAAAGCTACCTAAATGCACACATGCTGATTATATTTCTTACATAAAGGACTGAATTTCTTACATATAGGAATGAATATATATATTCATTCATATACATGCGTTTATACGCACCCAGGCGCCTCCTGTTCAAGACAGTTGTTTATATTTGAGTCCATCCATAGTTCCTTGATTTCAGAGTTGGAGGTAGTTGCCCTCATTAGAATCAGCATTTCTCAGTTTTTAACAGTCTCTTATGCTTTGGCTCTCTCCCACTCTAACCTCTTTTTTTTTTTTTTTTTTTTTTTTTTTTCCTTCCCCTCCCCCATGGGTTTCAGAATCAGCATTTCTAATTAAGATTTTATTTCATCCTGCCCATTCCACCTTTCTCTAAATAAAATGTTATTTCTGTGTTTTCAAATTCTAACATGCTTTAAGTATTTATGTGTATCTATTTTGGTGCTGGTAAAAATAATTTTCACTTGGAACATAATTCTTAAAATAGCTTTTTTATTTCCTTTCCTTATATCCTCAATTAATTTAATGTGTATAATTTCATAATTTTATGTTCACGTAAATTCGTTAATTTATTTCCCACTTGAAACTATTTTATTTCTGTATGTGTAATCAGAATGGCATTTATCTAAACTTGTATGTAATTATGCTGTTGATAAATTAGCTCTTTTTGTTTGTCTGTTTCCTCTCTGTCCATTAGAATTTAACCTTTATGGACATGATCAGCTTTATTGCTATTTTTGTTAGTCAACATCATATCCCATATATTAGCATGGAGCTTGGGATCCAGAAAGTATAAAAGGAAGTAAATGAATGACTTAGATGAAAAAAAGTGGCCAATAAGAAACTATTTAAAGCAAGTGTTTAAGTAATACAAATAATTTTCCTATAATAGTCTGAACTATATTCTGCTTCCCTGCACTAAATATTTAGTAGGATCTATTCTACCTACAGCCTTTGTTCATTAACTCTGGGGAATTAAGGAAGTTAGGTTGTGCTGCGTGGTATAAAGTTATACAGAAAATGCCAAGTTATTAAAAACAGCAAAGGAAGAAGTTGAAAAGTCTGTGAAAGATGGAGACGAGATTAGAAGAGGTCTCAGCTGTGCTTCTTGATGGACTTTGTCCTTCACCTTCATATTTCAAGGGTCAATCAGTGATTTGAGTAGTTTATTTATTCAGAACCTCTCCTTCACTGGATTTCCTTTCTTGCTGAGATCACTCAAAACTCTGACCTCTTTCTGTCAATCAGTAAGACTGAAGTACTCTTAGTTTCTTCACATAGCACAAGCTGAGGTCTACCCTCAGGTGAAAAGCTTTAAGAATGAGAAAATTACCCAGATCTTTGTCTTCTGAGTGTCCACTTACTTTTAGTTTTTTCCCAATTTTTGTTGCTTATTTAGTTATTGGTAATGTTTTAATCCTAAGTTTATAAGTGTTATATACAGCTGTTTAGTCCTATATAAGGTACTTCATCTTTACTAGAAGTAGAAATCCTCTACAATTTTTTAATTCTTTTTTTAAAGAAAAGAACAAGTAAAATAAATGCAGCATTTTCTTTTTAAAATTTATATTTTTTTAACTTCCTATACAGTGAACATACAGTGTTATATTAGTTTCAGATGTACAGTAAAATGATTCAACAATTCCATATATCATCCAGCGCTCATCAGGACAAGTGCACTCCTTAATCCTCATCACCTATTTCACCCCTCCCCTCAACCCTCCTCCATCAGTTCTCTGTAATTCAGAATCTCTGGTTTTTTTTTCTCTGTGTTTTTTCCTTTGTTTATTTGTTTCTTATATACAACATATGAATGATATCATGGTGTTTGTCTTTCAATGACTTATTTTGCTTAGCATTATACCCCCTAGCTCTATTCATGTTGCAAATGGCAATATTTCATTCTTTTTTTTTTTTACGGGTGAATATATATACCACATCTTCTTTACTAATTCATCTATTGATGGATATTTGGTCTGCTTCCATAATTTGGCTATTGTAAAAAATGCTGCTACGACTATAAGGGTGCATATATCCCTTTTAATTAGTTTTTTGTAATTTTGGGATAAATACCCAGTAATGTGATTACTCGCTCATAGGGCAGTTTTATTTGTAATGTTTTATTTTAAATTTTTGAGGAAGCTCAATACTATTTTCCACAGTGGCTGCACCACTTTGCAATAATGAAAGAGGTTTTTCTTTTCTCCACATCCTCACCAACATTTGTTTCTTGTGTTTTCGTTTTGTTTTTGTTTTTGTTTTTTTGTTTGTTTGGTTTTTTTTTTTTTTTTTTTTTTTTTTTTTTTTTTTTTTTTTGCTATTCTGACAGGTGTGAGGTGATCTCTCATTGTGGTTTTGATATGTATTTCCCTGATAGTGCGTGATGTTAAGCATCTTTTCATGTATCTGTTGGCCATCTGGATATCTTCTTTGGAGAAATGTCTGTTCATGTCCTCTGCCCATTTTTAAATTGTATTGCTTTTTGGGTGTTGAGTTGTATCAGTTCTTCATATATTTAGTATACTGACCCTTTATCAGATATGTCATTTGCAGATACCTTCTCCCATTCAGTAGGTTGCCTTTATTTTTGTTGACTGTTTCCTTTCTGTGTAGAAGCTTTTTTGATTTTTATATAGTCCCAAAATACATCATACTTTCTTATGTGTAAACATCTAATTTTGACATTATAGAGGAATAATATTACCATGGTCCCCTAGAGAGTTTGCCTGCATATTTACAGACAAAGGTTTGAATTTCAGCTTATCTTAGTCATTCCTGAATGCCTTTGTCATGACCCCGTGGATTAGACCTCAAGAAAATGGCTGCTTAGCTGCAGACTAAAATCACCTCCTCAGCAATAGAGCAAATTGTGTTGTAGTCATCTAGCCCATTTTGTTTCGGCATCATGTTTTTAGTTGGTGAGATTCTTAGAATCATAGGAGCTGGCACCGTTGGTATATTCTTCTTTCCTCTGATTACATAAGTGTTAGACTGTATACATCTAAAACTGGCTCATTTTATCTACACTGGTAAATCATTCAGGCTTTCTTATTACCTTGGGCTTTATTTTTTATGTGCTTATAAAAGATGATGAAGTCCGTCAGGCAAAGATCATTAAGACCACGTTAGAGTCTATTATCACAGATGCCAATCCCTCACAAAGTATGCCAAAATTGTATGTAAAAATAGTACACAGAAAACTTGAATCTATGAATATTGTTCATTTTCTTACTTTTTGATTCTTGCCAGAACTGTGCTAGGGGCATTTAATATATCACTTTAATACATTTAGGAAGTTAAATGATTTAAAGTTCTTTTCTGTTACTTGCTAGTGTAGTTGTAGCTCACACTTCACCATTCTGGGACTTAAATCGAAGTCTATTATTGGTTACAAGATGCTATTTGGAGCCCCCTCTTACCAATATGTGTAATTCAAATACACCACTACTCCCTCACCCCCATCCCAATTAATTTACTCTAAGTTTTTCTGCTTCTCTGCCCAGTTACCCAAACCCTCCACCACCAATTTGGAATCAGCAGTTGTCTCTAGAGAAATAGCTACCAATTCTAGACTCAGTTATTTACTCCTTTCCTAAACTTTAGCCCAGCAACTTCTTATCAACCTGGTGGATCTTCAGTCTCTTCAAGGATATGATCTTTCTATGCTCTTCTAATTATTCTCAACTGAAAGTTTGAACAAACCTGTATAGTCCCATTACCAGAAGAAACACTCTTGCATTGGTATATTTAAAAGTATTAATTTACCTGTCATTTCCCTATAATCTTTTTTTAAATTTTAAGTAGGTTCAAACAATTTCCACAACAAAAATTATACAAGATACATAAATATAGGAGTTATAAAAGTTATTTAAAAAGATATTTTTTGGAGGTTCCTGGGTGGCACAGTCAGGTAAGCATCTGACTCTTGATCTGCTCAGGTCATGTTCCCAGGTCCGTGGGATCACGTCCTGCATTTGGGCTCCACACTGGGCATGGAGTCTGCTTAAGATTCATTCTCTCTCTCTCTCTCTCTCTCTCTCTCTCTCTCTCTCTCTCTCCCCCTCCCTCCCTCTCTCTCCCTCTCTCTCCCTCTTTCTCTTTCTTTCTCTCCCCCCCCCCGCCGCCCCTTCCCTGCTTACTTGTGCTCACATGTGCACTCTCTCAGAAAAAAAATAAATAAATATATTTTTCCTTTATGGATCAAAAAAGCATCCCTCTGATCCCAGTATACTTTGTTTTTCATATTTCCTTCTGAAATATCCACAAACCCAGAACTTTACCCCAAAATGTGAATTATCAAATAAATGCGAGAACACTAATTCTCCCATTAGACACATTCAACTGGAATAATAATAATATGGACAGTTCAGATAATGGCATGAAATAATTTTGGTATATGAAATAGAGCCCTCCAACAAAATTAAGGGCAGAGTTTCATATGGGTTTAAAGTGTACCTCAGGACGCTCTCTGCCTGCATTAGAAATTGGCCCTGCCAGTTTTTTACTATGGGAACTTGAACAAGTTGTGACCACTTTGTAATCCTCATTTACCCTATCTGTAAAATAGGAATGATTATCAATAATAATTAAACCTACCTATCTCATAAGGTTTAAAGGATTACAAGATTTAGTATATATAAAGTATGTGGAATATAGTGCATTTTTTGTTTATTTATTTATTTTGAGAGAGAGTGCAAGCAGGGGAAGGGCAGAGAGAGAGAGAGAGAGAGAGAGAGAATCCCAAGCAGGCTCTGCACTGTCAGCACAGAGCCCGACGTTGGGCTCAAACTCACAACTGTGAGATCATGACCTCAGCCAAAACTGAGTCAGAGGCTTAACTGATCTACCCGGGTGTCCCTGAAGTGCATGTTTAATGAAAAGAACATGCACTCCTCAAAAATAAGAGAGTAAGCAAGAAATAGGAGACTTGGGATCTTAGAGTCATTAATACCAGAAAATAAAGGAAGGGATGAAAGAATTTCTCTGAATCATGGGGCAGTTAAGTGTCAAAATGACTGATGTGTCACAGCATAGAAAGCAAAAAACTGAACTGCAAACTCCAAATGGCATAACTTTTTTTTAAGTATTATGTTTTGATTTGTTTTGTTTTTGAGAGAGAGAGAGAACGAACAAAGAGGGGAGGGACAGAGAGAGAGGGAGACGACAGAATCCGAAGCAGGCTCTAGGCTCCTCACTGTCAGCAACTGTCAGCACAGAGCCCAACTCGGGGCTCAAACTCACAAACCATGAGATCATGGCCTGAGCTGAAGTAGGATGCCTAACCAACTGAGCCACCCAGGCACCCCATAACTTTTCTTAAAATGATATGTTAACTGATTTATCCGATGCTCATTTTAAATATTTTTAGAACTTTCTTGCAATGCTATTCATCAGTTCTATCTACAACAAAACAATATCCTTTCATATATCATAAAAGAAGCACAGAAAACTCATAGTGTTCTTAGAAAGTGAAGCCATTCATTAAAGTATACATGATTCTTGTTACTGAATGTGTCTTACCACTTTCTTGACCATAAACCTGTCTGAAAATTATAAAATTAAAGTTTATTTAAAACACCTACTTTAAAATTCAATTTTATTCATAAACTTACTAGTTTTCTTATAATTCAGGTTGAACTTGTTGATATCCAACAACATCACTATTTTAACAAAATGTAACAATTTATAGTTACTGTAACAGTACTTCTAAATATTGTTATTCAGGGGAATAAAGATCATGAAATTTCTCTGGAGTATTCAAATAACTGTGCAAGTAACTCAAATGAAAAACAATTGTTAAGTAAAATAGAACTATTTAAGAATATTCATGCCTATTATTTGATTCAGCACTTGTTTTTACAAGTTCCAGAAACTGAATCTAAAAAGAACTCCTTGGATTGTGTGTTATATCTTTGTTTTTGCCCTTGTATCCAGCTGTATTAATAAGCTGAGGGGCGCCTGGGTGGCTCAGTCAGTTGAGCATCCGACTTCAGCTCAGATCATGATCTTCCGGTTTGTGAGTTTGAGCCCAGCGTTGGGTTCTGTGCTGACAGCTTGGAGCCTGGAGCCTGCTTCTGATTCTGTGTCTCCTCTCTCTGCCCATCCCCCACTTGTGCTCTGTCTCTGTCTCTCAAAAATAAATAAATAAATGTAAAAAAAATTAAAAAAGTTGATGAGATTTGAACAATATAATATAAAAATAATGTAAATCTTAGATAAATATTAAATAGGATTTTATAATAACAATGGAAAGATCCATAACCTTTTCTAAACACCCAAACCTCTTTCTAAAGTTTTTTTAAAATATTAAGTTTTGTTTTGAGAATTCAGCTAAGGATTTAAAGCTAATGTGAAAAAAGCAATTCAATTAAACAGATAAGTACTGGGGCATCTGGGTGGCTCAGTCCCTTAAACGTCAGACATCATCTCAGGTCATGATCTTGTGGTTTATGGATTTGAGCCCTGCGTCAGGCTCTGTGCTGACAGCTCAGAGCCTCCAGCCTGCTTAAGATTCTGTCTTTCCCTTCTCTCTTTCCCACCCCTGTTCATACTCTGTTTCTATTTCTTTCAAAAATAAATAAACATTAAAAAACTTAAAAAATAAAAAACAAAATAAATCGATAAGTACTTCATTATTTTATACATGTTAGTACCTGTAGTAATTAATTTTTGAGCTAAGGACTTAAATTCAATGCACTTATGGCCTTGTAGAAGTTCTTACTTTACTGAGAGGTGTTGCCCCTTACAGGTGTCAATCATCTCATTATTGTTTTCACCCTCCTATGTCACTAGGAAATAAATCTTTAGAATAATACTGGTTATTCAGGGACAAAAGTGTTGTGTTATTACTATAAAAATATTTTTTTGACAAAGAAAAAAGAAGGAATTGTTTCTTCCTTCAGATTGTTGGCAGAATTCAGTTTTCTCGTAGGGCCAAGCTATCATTTATTTGCTGACAATAAACAGAAAGACATTTTCAAAAATATTTTTTGCCGGTGCTTTGATTTCTATAACCAAGGGAAAAAAGCTTCATTTCTGGGGAGCTTCTGACTACATACAGGAAGCGTTAGAAAGATGGTTGAAATAAGATGTTTTGGTCATAGTGATGAGAATAATGCTATATTGTAGTAACCTAATTTAAGTGACTGAGCAGGAAAATAGACTGGCAGAGCCTCATTCTTGAAATTTTCTTTGCATAAACTATTCTAAATAACTACATTGTTCACAAAACTCATACTTACATACTTTATATTTTAAATCTATCACCTAAATTGATATGGAAGCAATGTAAACTATGAAAATGCTTGTTTTCATAGCTATTTATATATCTGCAATGCAGATTGAGTTAAATAGTATCATTGGTATTTTCTTGTCAGCTTCCCACCTCAATTTTGGACACATAATTCAGCTCCATTGGTTTTGTACCATAAAAAACAAAACCAAACAACGAACAAACAAAACTACACTAAGTGTTTCAGTTAGATACACAGGAGAGTGTCTTTCATTTGCTTTCAATGCTGCAAATGAATTTTGGGTTTATTTATTTCTGTATTTACTTTCCCCATATATTGCTAATATAGCTGATATTTTGCTATATTACTTCCTCCTAGCTTATTTGCTATATTCTTTTATTTCTTTGAAATTTTTGCTAATTTCCTTAATGTATTTCAATTTCTATGTAATTACAACATTTTGATTTATTAATGTATCTGGTACCAAATCTTTAACCATTTAAAATAGATAAAAATCAGTAACTACAACAATATACCAACATAAAGAGTGAAAAAATATTAAACATAAAAACATAACAATTGAGCAGGCTACTAAAAATAATCACCATTAAAATGTAAACAACTATTATAAATACATTTGTATATTATTAAATATATTTATTAAATATGAGGTCCGAATAAGTTAGGAAAAATGAAATATATATGTCATTATAAAATATGCACAAATATACCTACAAACACATAAACTTCAGTAGCCCCAACCATGCACCATGATACCTATTTGATAATTAATGCCTAATACATACAAAATTGTGTACATTTTACAAATGTATTTGACAAGAATCTTACTTTCTGATTGTTGGTTGCAGAATTCTATATTTCTCCCTGTATGTTGTTCAAATTATTTATACATTTCTATTTGTTTTTTGTCTCTACCTTTTCTATTCGACCTATCCATAAATGGCTGATGTGAATTAAAATGTCTTGTTTAGTAGACTTAGCAGTTTTTACTCTAATTTTATCAATTTTATTTCATGCATGATGAATCTATTCTGTTGAAACATATTTGTAATTGCTGTCTACTTTTGATGTATTAAAAATTTGATCATGATATAATAACCCTATTTATTCCTAATACTGATTTTTAAAGTCTATATAACCTTAATGTATCTAAACCACAGATTTTTTTGTTCACTGTTATTAGCCTCATATTTTTATATCATACTTTCACATTCAACTTCCTTGACTACTTAGTCTTTATAGGTTTCTCTTATAAAGAACAACAGACATTATTTAAATCAAATCTTAGAAGGCAATTTGGTACATTTACATTTGTTGTAATAGAAGTTATTTGAAAATACTCCAAAAAGTTAATGAAAAAATCTGTATAAGTTTTATTTTTATTTTCTAATCATTTATACATGTATTTCATAGTAGATGCCCATACCACTTATTTACTAAAAAGACAAGAGTTTTAGGATATTCTCACTAATTATTCCCCACCATTTTTTATGTTGAATTTTAATTCTAGATGTGTGTGTGTGTGTGTGTGTGTGTGTGTGTGTGTAAATCATTTTATTAAATCTTAAATATTATCTATTCTGACATATCACTTCTAATTGCAAAGTATTTGGTCAACCATCCCTCACTGTCTCTTTGATATCTCCAGCATTTGTTCCTTCTTTTATTTACTTTCTCCAAAGGTATTTTCTTTCTTTTTTTTTTTTAATAATTTTTGTTTGTTTGTTTTTTAGTTTACATTCAAGTTAGTTATTTTCTACATGTTTGTATGTTAAATCTGACCTAATGTTCATGATCTTGTTTATAGAATGGCCTTATGTTTGTTTAATTTGTTTGGCTATAAAATTATAGACACAGTGTTATCTTGTTGAAAATAATACTGTATTCTTCAGAATAGATTCTTAAATCTTGCTGTTGAAAACTCAAATGCCAGGGTGCCTGGGTGGCTCAGTCAGTTAAGCATCTGACTCTTGATTTTGTGTCAGGTCATGATTTCACTAGTCCTGAGTTTGAGCCCCATATTAGGCTCTGTGCTGACAGCATGGAGTCGGCTTGAGACTGTCTCCCTCTCTCTCTGCCCCTCCTCCCATTCATGATCGCTGGCTCAAAAAAAATAAAATTAATAATAATAATAAGAAGAAGAAGAAGAAGAAGAAGAAGAAGAAATAAAAAGAAGAAAAGAAAGAAGAGAAAAAATATCTAATGCCAAGTTGACCCTGACTCACTTGCATGTATAATCTCTTTTTGGAGACTTTTTTTTTTTTTTCATTTTTTTAATGTTTATTTACTTTTGAGCCAGAGAGAGACAGAACCTGAGAGGTGGAGGAGCAGAGAGATAGGGAAACACAGAATCTGAAGCAGGCTCTAGGCTCTGAGCTGTCAGCACAGAGCCCTACAGGGGGCTGGTACCCACTAACTGTGAGATCATGACCTGAGCTGAAGTCGGGCACTTAACTAACTGAGCCACCAGGAACCATGAAACTTTTTTTTTTTTATTATGTTCCTATTTTATATTCTTAAATGTCTCTATAATATATTTAAGTTTGCTTTTTTCCCTATAATATATTTAAGTTTGCTTCTTTCCCCTTAGTAGTCTGTAGGCTTCTTTATCCTGAAGTTGTTCATCCTTCTTACATTCTATAAAAACATATCTTTTTTGTTTAAGTCTTTTCTCTGTTCCTTTAAACTTTTCTCTTTCTGAGATTTGTGTCATTAGGTTTGTGGTAAAGAGATCACAGCATTTCTCTCTTATCCTTCATACACTGTATTTTTATTAATTTTTATTATATGTTTATTGTTTATCCTTTTTTTCTACATTTTTGGGAGTGCCTCTGTATCTGAGCTACAATTTCAGAATTTTTTTATTTCTCAGCTGTATTCGTTATATTATTTATCCAATCTATTCTTTTCTGTACTTCAGCAATCACATTTGTAAACATAACATTTCCATGTGGATTCCTCTTAAAGTTTTATTACATAATGATCCTCTTTTCAGTGTTTTAATTTAGTGTGATTAATAGGCTTATATTTAATCATTTTTCTCTCTTTTGTGGCAGCCAGCTTCTGACAGAATTCATAGTACAGTTCTTGTTTTTCTTTGAAGATAATTGGTTCTCTTCATGTGTCTTGATATTCTGACATGCGAAAATCATCTGTGTGTTATCAGTACTTTTGTACTAAAAAGTACACAGGAAATGGGCTGAATATCCAAATTAGGTTTAATAAATAAGAAGCTGAGTCATCTCTTGTATTAAGATCCAAATCACCATAAAATCATACTTCATTCCATTACACATCTCCTCATTTCAGAGATTTATCCTCTACCTCTATTCAGCATTCTCCCAGGTGACAGAAAGCACTCATTGACTGCAATCCACAAATACTGGAATTAGAATTTAGATAGAAAAGTGACTTCTTAAGGCTGGTCAACTTCTTCCCCCTGTTCCTCTCATGTCCTCAATCCTGTGGTGTTTCTGCATGACCTGATTTTACTTACATGATATCTTCAGCAGCATGAAAGCAGGCATTTACTGTCCTGAAGCAAGAGAAATCTAGGGAAAAACAAAACAAAACAAAACAAAACAAAACAAAACAAAACACAGAATTTCTTTATTTTATTTTATTTTTTTTATCATCCTACAGCCATGATCTGCCACCAAATTCGCATATGCATTTCAAAATAGTACTTTGTCATCCCAGATACTATCTAACAGTTTACTCCAGGTCTTGATGTATTTTCCCTATAATTTTCTTGATCATGGAAGAAGGAGTCAGCAATCTGTGGTTATTTTTAGTAATTTCTAGAAGATACTAACAAAGGCTTCTCTAAAACCCCATCATTTAAAACCTATTAATGATTCTTTTTTCTTCCTCTCTCTCCCTCTCTCTCTCTCTCTCTCTCTCTCTCACTTTTAGCTGAAGGAATCACTAACTGACAAAATAACATGTACATTTTTAGTTACAAAAATATCCATCATTAAAGTTAGGAATATATAAACCAATCTCAAAGTAATAAAATTCACTTAAAATCAAAGATAATAACTGACAACATATTGTGTATTAATTTTAATATCTTATATATTAAGCATTAGGGTTATATATATAATTACATATAAATGCATATATATTTACAAATGTAAACATAATAAATAACATTTTTTTACAGAAGAATACCAATTAAATTTCATTTTGATCCTAATGAAATAGGTTAAAATGTATATATTCAAACATTTTTTGTTTTTCTTTACAATTTCAGACCAAATTATATAACATATGTATGTTTTGAAATTTTATTTTATTTTATTTGTTTGTTTATTTTGAGGAGGAGAGGGGCAGAGAGAGGGAGCTAGAGAATCCCAAGTTGACTCTGAGCTAATAACAGAGAGCGGGATCCCATGAACTGTGAGGTCATGACCTGAATTGAAATTAAGACTTAGATGCTTAGCAACTGAGCCACCCAGGTGCCCTTGTTTTGAAATTTCAATAAAATATTTCTAATATTCTAGATTTAGAGTATTTTCCCTCCATTAATTTTCCTTATAGTTTACCTATTTTCTCAGAATCTTCCAAGATAAGAACTTCAGAGGAAATCTGGAAGAAATAAGTTTGATTGCAGTAGGAATGAACACTTTATTCTCTGTAAAACCCAAAGTGTTCCCTTTATGGTTCAGTTTTGAAAATGTCGTTATTTCTGTGACATGTTGAATTTCATTATCAAGGCCATGTACTCATTAAAGGTGTTCTTAAAAATAGATGAATTGAGAAATCATATAATTAAACTTATACAAAAAAAGAGTACCCCAATGACTTAAAGTTAAATCATAACTATGGAATTTCATGAAGCATTGAAAGTTAAAACTTTTACTTATGTTTTTTCTCTATTCTCTATAGAAAAAAAATGATTTATGGTCAAGTCAGTACTTTCTATATAATCAAGCTATAAAACATAAAAACTTAAAATTCTGTTTAATATCAAATTACATATACAAATTTACCTGATAAATTGTATAATACATATTTTCTGTCAGTAGTCTTTTGTAGTGTTCAGGAAAATAGTATTTTGATAAGACATTTATATAATTCCATAAATTGAAATATGTTGAAATTATCTTTTGACATATAGATGACATCTATATTTATTCTTTGATAAACAGCATTCATGAAAAGTTGCCCTGAGAAAATCAAGATATGATAAATCAATGACAGATTTAAAATAACAAAAACAGATAAGTTTCGTACATTCTTGGATTCTTGACCAATAAGCACACTAAACTAGTAGTCACCAATCAGTTAACTTTGTGCCACTGCAACACCAAGTACAATAGAGCAGGAAGAAAAATTCCAATTATATAGTAGATATTAAAATTAAACTTTTGACCAGAGAACCCATCTTATCGCTCTGTTCCCTAGGAGGGATCACAGGGATCACATCTGTTGAGAGATAAGTCATTCATGCTGCTTCACATCTTGGAAGCAGAAGTGTTAACTGTTTTTGTTCCAGACTACCTTTCTAAGAGTGTATTTATTTGCAAGTGCCTTGGCCTATAGATTTTGTCCCTCTGTAGTGAAGGGCAAATTTGCTTGCTTGTATCCTATTATAGTAAGTTTACTTACTAAACTTACTAAACTTTGAGTTCCTCAGCCATGACACAAACCCACTGTGTGCTCAGCATCTACTTCAGCCTCTTGTTTCACCATTATGGATGGTTGTTGGGGAGGTATTAGCAGAAACTTAGAGCTTAAGACAACACAAATGTATTCTGTCATAGTTTCTATAGGTCATAAGTTTGGCATTTCATAATTCAAATCTGTATTCAGACTCTTATTGGACTGACATATAAGTTTTGAGTAGAGCTGTGTGGTTCTCATCTCGGGCCAAGAGGCCTCTTCCAACCTCATTAGTTGCTGATAGAATTAATTTCCACACAGCTATAGGGACTGAGGTCTCTGTTTTGCTGCAACCTGTTTCCCAGGGACTGCTTTAAGCTCCTACAGGCCATCCTGAGTTCCTTGTAAGCATGTTTTCATTATTTCAGGCCAGTCTGAGCATGTCTCTCTGACTTCCTATTCTGCAATCAGACAAAGATAACCCTTTGCTTTTAGAGGACTCACTTGATTATGTTCAGCCCACTCAAGATAGTCTCCCTTTTGCCATATAACAACATAACCACAGGAATGAGACTTCAAAATACTCCTATCTCTTCCAAGAGTCAAAGGAGGTTTTCATACAAGGAAGAGCAGGGTCACTGTGATCATCTAAGAATGATACCTGGGGTGCCTGAGTGGCTTGGTCTGTAAAGTGTGCAAATTCGGCTCAGGTCATGATCTCGTGTTCGTGGATTTGAGCCCCTTGTCGGGCTCTGTGCTGACAACTCAGAGCCTGGAGCCTGCTTCAGAATCTGTGTCTCCTTCTCTCTCTCTCTACCTCTTCCCTTCTCGTGCTCTGTCTCTCTCTCTCAAAAATAAATAAACATTAAAAAAAGATAAGAATGACCCCTATCACAGTGGACAAGAGGAACCGACACATGTTATGTAACTTGCTATGCAATTAGTAATAAAGGTCTTTGTCTTTGAGAGAGGAACTTTGTAGTTTCTTCCAACATCTAGGAAACAGTATTAGTATAAATTGTTTGCTGAAAAGTAGGGTCACATCTCAGACAATTCACCATTTTGATAATTCTTTTCACCAAAGCAATAGATAATGTACTATCTGGAAAGATGAAAAATATATTTGAGAAGCTGATTGTTTATTTCTGCTTTAGGTTAATGATAATAGTAAGACTGTTTCTTTTTTTAATTTTTTTTAATGTTTTTATTTTTTATTTTTGAGACAGAGACAGAGCACGAGCGGGGTAGGGGCAGAGAGAGAGGGAGACACAGAATCTGAAGCAGGCTCCAGGCTCTGATCTGTTAGCACAGAGCTTGACACGGGGCTCGAACTCGTGGACCGTGAGATCATGACCTGAAGTCAGATGCTTAACTGATTGAGCCACCCAGGCGCCCCAAGACTGTTTCTTTAAGACTGAGCCAACTGGCATAAATGGTGATGAAAGGATTCCAGAAAGGCAGAGGTTAGATGCTAGAATGTAACTTTCAGATGTAATTACCACCAGTATAAGTATATGGAGCACCTCCCTGAATTCTCATATTGGTTTCCTGACATGTGAAATGAGAGTGGAAATTGTAGTGGAAAGACAATATTGGAAACTTCTGAATGTGTCCTCCTGCCTCAGCCAAGATGGTACATCAGATGTCTTCCTGAATCCCATCAGGAAATGCAGAGACTGGAAACTCCATCAAATACTGTAATGTGTGTTCCTTATCATATCCTCATTTATACCACTTGTCTAGATCCTGGAAAACTACGTGAAACATGGAGAATGATGGCCAACTACTAGCAAGAAGATAGTTCCCAAACCAACTGTGGTGTGCTGGTAAGAGTCACTGCCACATTACAAACAGGAAAATACGTTCTTAACTATGCTTATAAATGAAAAAAATCACACTATTTTTATGTGGGAAAGATAGCAGTATAGATACACTGTCTTATTCAGGATTATGTTAATATTTTATTGAAAGAATATAGTCTTAAGGGAATTTGGTAGTCTTGAGCATTCCTGAGAACATCATGTTGATCCATTATATTGATGGTATTTTGCTATTATGGAAATGATTTGATAAACAGTAGGTGGTAGGTACTCTACATGCCATAGAAAGACCCATGTCTATGAAAAGATTGGAGATCAGTCTTAGGTAGATGCAGAGACTTGACAACTCGATGAAACTGTTAAGGCTCCAGTAATCTTGGTCCTGCTGAGATTTATGCTTTAAGTTAAAGGTCATGTTGCTGCCCTCCTGTTAAAGATTAAATACCTGTGTTCCACTCAAAAAATTCATATGTTTAGATCCTAATGCCCAACGTGATGGTATTAGGATGCAAGTCCTTTGGGATGTGATTAAAGTATGAAAGGGGAGCCCTCATAATGGATTCATATTCTTATGAAAGAAAATGCTTTCTCACATCCTTTGCCATGAAAGACACAGCAAGAAGACATACCCATGAACCAGGAAATTGACCCTCACTTGACACTGAATCTGACAGCACCTTGATCTTAGGTCCTAGCCCCAAATTGTGAGAAATAAATTTCTGTTCTTATAAGCCATATAGTTTATGGTCTGTGGCACTTTGTTATAGCAGCCTGGATGGACTAAATGAAAGACAAATGAAAGACTCATGTAAGTGAAACAGCAATCTACCATCCCCCAGAAATGGTACATTTGAGGTTTATCCCAAACCTGTACAGTTTTCATTTCATTTACCTCTATTGCACCAAAGTCTCTTTCTCAAATTGCATCTGGGGCCTAAGGAAGGGGAAGCAAAAGTAGCTCAGTCTGGTTAAAAGGTGGGTTGATCCAATATGATGTACTGAGCGGAAACTGGAGATGAACTGCTACAACAGTATGAGCTACGTAAGGCATGGCTCAGAAGAATGTCGGTGAAGGAAATACTCCTAGTGGCAGAAATGTGAGCAGAACACCTAGTCAGTCATTTTTTCTGAAGGTTTAAATGGCTCAAATTAAAAACATTCACGGACTATTGGTGTGAGTAATGGCTCAACTGGTTGGCCAAAGGCCTAGAAGTAGAAATTTTAAAAGACTAAATGCAAGAAAGTGTGTGGAAAAGGCCTCTGTATAAAACTGTGTAAGCATAAAGTGGTAGGTCTTCGTATTTCATGTTTATGTCAACTAGAGTGCATTACCACAAGATTATTTCATGCATATAGAAAAGATAATTTTTCTATGATTCCTAGCCTTTCTCATTGGCCAGTACAGTGGTGTATGTCAAAAAGAAATGACTGATGTACTATCCTCAGAACTCCAAAAACATTGCTGTTGAGAATACAACTTATTTTGCAGAAGGATCATGATCATGGAATAAAGTTTTCCTAATCTAGCCTTTACCTTCTGGAAGCAGTAATTCTAGTGAAACAATAGATTGCACTATTTTATTGTAAATAAGACTTCAGCTCAAAGAAATCTTCCTGACTGGTTAGAGTAATATTCTTGAAGAAACAATAACTTCACAGAACCAGTAGCTAATATATTATGTTCAAATATATGGAATCAAAAGATAGAAGTATCTCTGGTCTCTCTAACAATTATTTCTAGTGCACCACTCTGAGAATTTTTTTCTTTTTTTTTTTAAATTCCTGAATCCTGTGTTTTTCTCTATCAGAGGTCAGGGGTCCTGGAACTAGGAGCAGATGAAATTGCTTCCAGGAGGGGTCACAGGCAGATGTTGTAGTTATTATTACTTTGCAATCTGGGATCTCCATATGGAAGAGCAGACAAAAGAATTTCTTTACTTGAGTGGATAATTGGCTCTGATGACCATAAGAAACTAGATTTGCTGTTACATTATGGGTGCAGGAAAGTGTATGGAACCCCTGAAGCCCACTGTTTGGTCACTTAATTCTTCCATGCCTGATGATAGTGGTAAATGGACAGTTACAATAGTCATGGGTGACAAAGGGTAAAACAAGTAGGGGTTTGACTTCTTCAGAATAATGTTTGATATCAAGCAACCTAGAATTTCTGAAATACTAACCACAGATAAGGGAAATCTGTCTTTGGTACTGGAGGAGGCAGAAAGTTTCAGCTTTGGAAAAAGTTGGAGCAATAAGGAATGCAGTTTGTTCCAATAACACTCCCAAGTTATGTCTTTTGTAGATAATGCAGACTGTGTTCCTAGACTACTCCAAGATTTGTTACAATTTTGGCTTCTTTCTGGTCTAAATAAGATTTTGTTTTGTTTTGTTTTGTTTCAGTCACTTGAACTCAAACTGAATACTAATAGAAAATTCTATGTGTAAAAGAGATTGGTCCAGAAAAGCTTTCTCAAGTTAAAGAGCAAACAGATGGGAATGGAACACTAGGGAATTCCAATATTTAAGGTTTGTGTAGAGGATGAAGTCCCTAAAGACAATAAAATTGCTGAACCAGACGGTAATACAAAGCTAATGATGTTGAAGTTATTAATCCAAAATAATATTTCAAGTAGGAAGAAGTGGTCAATGATGTCAGTTATCATAAAGAACCACATAAGATAAAGATATAAAATTATTTTTATTTTTTCTTTAATTTGGTAATTACTAGGTATTTGGCTAATAGGATAGCTTCTCTGATTTTAAAACTCAATAATACATACTTCCCTTGCATTAACTTTGATCTTACTCCATTGATATATTTTCATGTTAGCAGTATTTTTCTTTATACCCACTATTTTCAAGTGGTTCATATCTCTAATATCCTTTTCTATCCTTTTCTTGGAAAACTCTACGCTTATTTAATATTTTTAGTCTTGACATTCCATCAATCCATTTGAAAAAAAAGAGATAGGAAATATGAGAAAAGAGGTATGAGCATAGATGTGTTAATATCCATATATTAATAATGAATAATCCAAAATGAATGGTAGTAGTAATATAGGGGTGAAAATATTTGAAGAAATAATGTTTAAGAATTTTCTCATGTTCGGGGCACTTGGGTGGCTCAGTAGCCTGAGTTTCTGACTCTGGGTTTCAGCTCAGATCAAGATATCATGGTTTATTGAGTTCAGCCCCGCATCAGGCTCCGTGCTGGTGGTGTGGAACATGCTTGAGATTCTCTCTCTCTCCCTTTCTCTGTCCCTCCTCCACTTGTACTGTCTCTGTCTCTCTCATAAAATAAGAAACGTAAAAAAAAAAAAAAGACTTTTCTCATATTCAATGAAGAGACCTTCTACTTATTGCCTTCAGAAAGTGAAAAAACAAACTATTTAAAAAAATATTCAGGGCACCTGGGTGGCTCAGTACTCGGTTAAACGTCTGACTTCGGCTCAGGTCATGATCTCACAGTTCATGAGTTTGAGCCCTGCTTCAGGCTCTGTGCTGACAGCTTAGAGCCTGGAACCTACTTCAAATTCTAGGTCTCCCTCTTTGCTCCTCCCCTGCTCATGCTCTGTCTCTCCCTCCTTCAAAAATAAATAAAAAACATTAAAAAAATATTCAAAACCAGCATAGTGGAATTTAAAAACAGAACACACATCAATTAAAATGTGCATATTCTTTCCAACTACATACAAAAATGACAATATACTAAAAACGTACTTTTATACACTAGCAATTAATAACAAAAATGATAAAAAAAAACTATTTAAATTGCATCCAAATACATGAAATACTTGGGGATAAATTTAACGATATATGTGAGGAATCAAGCTCCTGACCATAATGAAATGATGTGTGGTTTTTTGGACCGAAACATAAGCAATTACAAAAGCTTTATCTGGCAAACATCATGGGGAAAAGCTGCCCTCCCCACACCAGATTTGGTGCACATCAAGTGCACTGCAGTATCTGAGGAAAGTTACAGTCAAGGACTGATATTCCCCTAGCTGGCCATCTTTTTATGCTTAGCTGCATTCGTAGTTTAGGTGCCTCCATTTGAAAGTCACCTGTAAAGGAAATTTGAAGACACTGTTCTCCATTCTCACTCAGCTCTCAATATTTTTCCACTTCTATTCCTTTCCCCATCCCTATCACCTGTCTGTTTGTCCATAAAATTGAAGGTGTCTTTCTGGGGGGAGACTTTCTGGATAGTGTAACAATCCCTTCACCTCTCCATGTACTGATTCACCTGAGTGATATTCCATGCAGGGAAAATGGAACAGGAGGCAGTTGCCATCTTCACTGTTTTTAGATTCTTGCTTATACTATGGCAGTAAATGATTAAAGGCTTGACTGTCACTTTCATTTTTGGCTTGTTGCTTTGTCTATCCTGATACCTGGCAACTCAAGCTCTCCCTCCAGCTCGGCTGAGCTCCTGGCAACGAATTTAAGACTCATACACTGAAAAGTACAAACATTTTTGAGAGAAATTAAAGAAGAAAAAGACATGTTACATAAAAGGATTGTAAAAATCAGTATTTTGAAAATATCAATTCTCCCAAATTAATTTATAAATTCAGAATAATCTCAAATTTCCAGTAAGATTATTGTTTTATGCACTGATAAGCAAATTCTAAAATTTATGGTAAGATAATAGATATAAAATAGCCAAAGTAATTTGAAGTGAATAAACAAATTTGAAATATTTATAACCTGATTTAGTTATAGTATTCAAGAGAGTTAATTACATTAAGGAGAAGAGGTAATTACAGGTTACATTAAGAGGTAATTACATTAAGGATAGGTGTATATATATTAATGGAACAGATTATGTAGTACAGATATACTCACACAATCACTTCAAGTGATTTTTGTTGTTGTTCCAGATTTCTTTTAAATCGTCATATGAAACTGATTTTTAACTTCCAGAAAAGTTGAAAATAGGGCACTGACATTTCCCAAACACCCTTCACCCAGCCTCCCATAATGTTAACATCTTACATAACTGGAAATTTGTTAAAACCAATATATCAGTACTGGTAAAATACTGTTAATTATTGACTTTACTTGGATTTCACCAGATTTTCTATGCTTTTTTTTTTTTTTTTCTGTTCTAGGATGCAAACCAAGATACTACACGTTGTATTTAGTCTTCATGTCAGTCTCCTGCAGTCTGTGATAGTTTCTCTGTCTTTCTTTGTTGTCCACGATCTTGACACTTTTGAAGAGTGCCCTAGTCTCTGCTTTTCTGAGAAATTACAGGACAATTCAATTGTTTAATATGCTTAAGTCATATTTAGATCTATTGAATGCTTTATATTTTGAGTTATTTTCCTGATAATAACTAAACAAAATTGAAGTCATTTTATTAGATAAAAATATTTGCCAACATGTTCTCTCAAGTCTTTGTGAAATGTCCTTTATCACTTGCCAGGAAGTTACCATTTTGGCATCTCAGGCCAAAGTACAGAATACTGAATCCTTTTCATCCTCACCATCTAATTAACCAACTGTTCAATTACACATTGCCATTTTCCTTCCAAAATCTCAAATTTCAACTAGAATAAGAGTTAAAACTACAACCTATGCCCTAAAATCTTCTAATTTTGTATAATATCTTTTGCTGAAATTTTTCATTTTCAAATGTTTTGATTATGTAGACACCAAAGTTGTATAGGTACATAATTAGCACCTTGTTAATTTATATAAAGTCATTGCTAAATTACTTTCTTGTCAATTATAGTAGCCATTGAATACTGCATATTCAAGAACTAATTGTTGTATTACTAAGTTGCACCATCTTGTTTTTCTTTTATAATTCATTTTGTAACCCATATAGGTATCAACATAAAGGCAAATTAAAAGATTAAGAAAAAATATTCTTTATCTATGCTTGTTACCAAAACCCAAGTTCAGTAGCCCATTGCTTGAAAAGCCAATACCCAACAAATGAGTTTTGAGTGGAATGGAATACAAGCTGTATTCAGGAGGCCAGCCACCTGGGGAAAAGGTGGACTCTTGTCCAAAGGCTAACCCCTAAGTTTTCTTCCTGGACCAGGGATTTTTAAAGGGGCTTAGGGTAGTTAACCTGTTAAGGAAGCGTATTGGTCTATAACATTTCTTGATTACATGCAGATTCGATGGTACCAGCTATAGACATCATGGTGCTCAGAAGTTGTACCAGGAAGTCTAATCCCTCAGTGCCTAGGTGTTCTGCAAAAGGGGTCTGGATCCTTGAAGCCAGGGAGGGGTTGTGCATGAGAATCTAGTTTCTGTTTAATGACTGAGAAGTGCTTCATTATTATTATTATTTTTTTTTAGGAAAAATGTATGATCTATAGCTATACAAAGAAAGGATTAGTTAATCGTGTGGGCTATGGGTACTTGTTAAAGCTTAAAGACTACTAGGTTGGCTGGAGGGGCCAAGGTGGCTTCATGCTCAGTAATTTGTTTTAGTTTAGATATAAATCTATCTTTTAGCCCTTCATGTGCAATTAGATATAAAGAGGTATTAACTTATTTTCATAACCACATATTTGACTTGAGTTTATTTGCCAAATTACATTTATAATAACCTGTCTTAGAGTTTTAATTAAGGCTATTGAGTACTATACTTTAAAAATTGAAATGTAACTTAAATACCATAAATTCATTCTTTTAAATTATACAATTGTGTTTGCTTTAGCACATTCACAAAGTTCTTCAACCATCATGCCACCACTCTCTAATTCCAGAATATTTCATCCACACAGTAAAGTATGTACCCATTAGCAGCCACTTCCTCTTCCTTCTTCTCCACTGTTTTTGGAAACCATCAACATACTCTTCTTATAGAAATGCCTATGTTGAATTTACATATACATGGAATTATATAATATGTGATTTTTGTGTCTGGTTTCTGTCATTTAATATAAATGTTAAAAAATTCCACCATGGAAGAGAGATCACAACCAACACCAAGAAACACAATTATTAGAGAATATTGTGAAAAATTATATGACAACAAACTAGATGACATGGAGGAAATGGACAAATTCAAAGACACCCACACACTACCAAAACTCAAACAGGAAGATGTAGAAAATTTGAACAGACCCATAACCTGCGAAGAAATCGAATCAGTTATCAAAAATCTCCCAACAAATAAGAGGCCAAATGTCTTCTCAGGGGAATTCTACCAGACATTTAAAGCAGAGTTAATACCTATTCTTCCCAAACTATCCCAAAAAATAGAAATGGAAGGAAAGCTTCTGGACTCATTCTATGAGTCCTTGATTCCCAAACCAGACAGACTGCACTAAAAAGGAGAATTACAGGACAATATCCCTGATGAACATGGATGAAAAAATTCTTAACAAGATACTAGCAAATCCAATTCAACAGTATATTAAAAGAATTATACACCGTGATCATGTGGGATTTATTCCTGGGCTGCAGGGCTGGTTCAGTATTTGCAAAACAATAAATGGGATACATCATGTTAATAAAAGAAAGGATAAGAACCATAGGATCCTGTCAATAGATGCAGAAAAAGCATTTGGCAAAATACAGCACCCTTTCTTAATAAAAACCCTCAAGAAAGTTGGGATAGAAGGAACATACCTTAACATTATAAAAGCCATATGAAAAGCCCACAGTTAACATCATCCTCAATGGGGAAAGACTGAGAGCTTTCCCCTGAGATCAGGAACACGACAGGGATGTCCACTCTCACTGCTGTTGTTTAACATTGTGTTGGAACTCCTAGCCTCAGCAATCAGATAACAAAATGAAATAAAAGGCAAAAAAGTAAAACTTTCACCTTTCACAGAGGACATGATACTCTATATGGAAAACCTGAAAGACTGTATCAAAAAGCTGCTAGACCTGATACATGAATTCAGCAAAGTCACAGGGTACAAAATCAATGTACAGAAATGAAGCAACCAATAATGAAGCAACAGAAAGAGAAATCAAGAAATCTATCCCATTTATAATTGCGCCATGAACCATAAAATAATTAGGAATAAACTTAACCAAAGATGTAAAACATCTGTATGCTAAAAGCCATAGAAAACTTATGAAGGAAACTGAAGAAGACACAAAGAAATGGAAAAACATTCCATGTTCATGGATTGGAAGAACAAATATTGTTAAAATGTCAATATTACCCAAAGTAATCTACGCATTCAATGCAATCCCAATTAAAATTGCACTGGCATTCTTCACAGAGTTAGAACAATCCTAAAATTAGGATGGAACCACAAAATACCCTGAATAGCCAAAGCGATTTTGAAAAAGAAAACCAAAGCAGGAGGCATCACAATCCCAGACTTTAAGCTTCTATTACAAAGCTGTAATCATCAAGCCATTATGGTATTGGCACAGAAACAGACACATAGATAAGTGGAATAGAGAACCCAGAATTGGACCCAAAAATGTATGGCCAACGAATCTTTGACAAAGCAGGAAAGAGTATCCAATGGAAAAAAGACAGTCTCTTTAGCAAATGGTGCTGGGAGAACTGGACAGCAACATGCAGAAGAATGAAAATGGACCACTTTCTTACATCATATACAAAAATAAACTCAAATTGGATGAAAAACCAAAATTGAGACAGGAAACCATCAAAACCTTCTTTGACCTTAGCTGCAGCAAATTCTTACTCAGCATGTCTCTGAAGGCAAGGGAAATAAAAGCAAAAATGAACTATTAGTACCTCATCAATAAGCTTCTGCACTGCAAAGGAAACAATCAACAAAACTAAAAGGCAACCAACAGAATGGGAAAAGATATTTGCAAATGACATATCAGATAAAGGGCTAGTATCCAAAATCTATAAAGAATTTACCAAACCCAACACTTGGAAAACAGATAATCCAGTGAAGAAATGGGCAGAAGACATGAATAGACATTTTTCCAAAGAAGACATCCAGATGGCCAACAGACACATGGAAAGATGTTCAACATCACTCATCATCCGGGAAATACAAAAGAAAACCACATTGAGATACCACCTCACACCTGTCAGAGTGGATAACATTAACAACTCAGGAAACAACAGATGTTGGTGAGGATGTGGAGAAACGGGAAGCCTCCTGCACTGTTGTTGGGAATGCAAACTGGTGCAGCTTCTCTGGAAAACAGTGTGGAGGTTCCTCAAAAAATTAAAAATCTACGACCCAGCAATAACACCACTAGGAATTTATTCAAAGGATACAGGAGTGCTGATTCATAGGGGCACATGTACCCCAGTGTTTATAGCAGTGCTTTCAACAATAGCCAAATTATGGAAAGAGCCGAAATGTCCATCAACTGATGAATGGATAAAGAAGATGTGGTTTATATACATAATGGAATACTACTTGGCAATAAGAAGGATTGAAATCTTGCCATTTTCAGCAATGTGGATGGAGCTGGAGGGTGTTATGCTAAGTGAAATAAGTCAGAAGAAGACAGATATCATATGTTTTCACTCATATGTGGAATTTGATAACCTTAACAGAAGTCCATGGGGGAGGGGAGGGGAGGGGAAAATAGTTTCAAACAGAGAGGGAGGCAAACCATAAGAGACTGCTAACTACAGAGAACAAACTGAGGGTTGATGGGGAGGCGGAAGAGAAGGGAAAATGTGTGATTGGCATTGAGGAGGGCACTTGTTGGATGAGCACTGCATGTTGTATGTAAACGATGAACCACGTGAACTCCCAAATTCATGAGAACACTGTATACATTGTATGTTAGCTAACTTGACAGTAAATTATATTTAAAAATAAAAATTCCACCATGTTGTGGCATATATCAGCACTCTATTTTGAAGTGTATAGATACAGTGTATTTTACTTCTTTTCATCAGTTGATGGACATTTGGGTTGTTTCCCTGTTTTGGCTGTCAAAGATAATACTGTCATGAACATTCTTGCTGTCCGCAAGTACGTGGATAGAACCAGAAGGTATTATGCTAAGCTAAATTAGTCAGAGAAAGATGAATATCATATGACTTCACTCAAATGAGGACTTTAAGATACAAAACAGATGAACATAAGGGAAAGGAAGCAATAAGAATATAAAAACAGGGAGGGGGACAAAAACATATGAGACATTTAAATATGGAGAATAATCTGAGGGTTACTGGAGGGGTTGTGGGAGGGGGGATGGGCTAAATGGGAAAGGGGCATTAAGAAATCTATTCCTGAAATCATTCTTGCACTCTATGCTAACTTAGATGTAAATTTAATAAATAAAATAATGCTGCAGTGAACATACATGTACAATTTTTCATGTGAACATGTTTTCAGTTTTCTTGCATATGTACTTAGGAATGGAATTGTTGGGTCTGTACCAGCTCCATGTTTAACTTTATTGAGGAATTGCTAAACCATTTTCCAAAGCAATTGCAACATTTTATACTCCCACCAACATGTATGAGGTTTCCAGTTGCTACACATCCTCCTGGACATGGACACTGTTATTGACTATCTTTTAATTATAGCTATTCGAGTGGCAGTAAATTATATCTCATTGTGGTTTTGATTTGCATTGCACAGATGACTAAAATTGCTGGAAATCTTTTTTCATGTGCTTATTTGAAACTTCTACACTTTTAAAATTAGTTTTCCAATATATCAGGAGAAATGTGGCAGGGCAGGGGTTAGAAAAGCTGACTTAAAAGTTAATTGCAGAATACTTTTAAACATCTTTCATAATCCCAAACCATCCAGTTTACATTTAGTCAGCAAAAAAATTTGGTCAATGTAAAGAAACAACAATAATAATAAAAACAATAAGAGCTATACATTTTAAAATCCCATTACTGTCCTTAGGAAAGAGTTTAGATACTGTGTCTAGATGAGCACTTGTTATAAAAAAGATTGAATCACAATGAAAATATTTATATTATCCAAACTTTCAGAGTCCTTTCAACCAAAGCAATTTTATTTTCACATTCATTAAGTTTATTCTCTCTATATTTACTCCATCAGGTCCATCATGACTTACACAATGCTATTTCCTTAGATCTGTTTCTTCATCTGAGTAAGTCAATGTAAATAGCATTCATATTAAATGGTTATATATATATATATATATATATATATATATATACACATATATGTTATATATAAAATAATATGTGTATTAAAATATCACACTAATTATTAAACCAAAAGCACCTCTCATGAGAGTCAAGGTTTTTTTTTTTTTAATTTTTTTTAATGTTTATTTTTGAGACAGAGACAGAGCGTGAGCAGGGTAGGGGAAGAGAGAGAGGGAAACACGGAATCTGAACAGGCTAGAGGCCTTGAGCTGTTAGCACAAAGCCCCACGCAGGGCTCAAACTTGTCAACTGTGAGATCATGACCTGAGCAGAAGTCAGATGCTCAAACAACAGCCACCCAGGTGCCCTGAGTCAAGGTTTTACATAGAAGAAGAATAATCTAATTGGCCACTAAGGCATGTAATAAATTTATAAACAAAATTTTTGCTTGAAAATTGTAATGAAACCATAGGTAATACTGAAGATAAAAAATGAAAAAGTATGGCATCTGACTCTTGATTCCTGCTGAGGTAATGATCTCATGGTTCATGAGTTTGAGCCCCGAGTTGGTTTTTGCACAGACATTATGGAACTTACTTAAGATTCTCTCTGTCTCCCTCTCTCTCTCTCTGCCCCTCTCCTGCCTGCACTCGCTTACTCACTCTCTCAAAATAAATAAAAGTGAAAATTAAAAAAATGAAAGTTATTCATCAATCTTTCCTCTGAAATTTCAAGAGCTTTCATGTAAAGTTCACTTGGAAATACTTTAGATAATTCCTAAAGAATTGAGTTCCAACAGCTACAGAAGTTTAATTAACATGCTGTTGTTAACCAAACTTTCTTTGGTACTGACTGCAAAAAAGTTAAATGAGAAATTGTCATGCTGAAGGTGTTAGATTTTAAAAAAATGAATTTTGGGGGGCACCTGGGTGGCTCAGTCAGTTGAGTGACCAATCCTTGATTTCAGGGTCGTGAGATCAAGCCTCAGGTCAGGTTCCATGCTGAGTATGGAGCCTACTTAAGATTCTCTCTCTCTCTCTCTCTCTCTCTTCCTTTTCCCCACTCTCTCCCTCTCTCTCAAATAAAAATAAATGTATTTTTTCTAAGTGAACTTTTTAAGAGTACCTAGATACCAAGAAAAATTCAAAGTTTTTCATTTAGAAGGAAGTTAGAGAACATATATATCACTTGTGCTCTCCACTATCACCTTCTAATGTGTCTATTTCTAGGGCATTGTATTGTAAGTTGCTTATACTCAAGTGTGCAAGAGTACTAAAACTGATCAATGATTAGTACTTTCAATTTTTTGCACTTGTCACTACACAGTTTAGCAATAGTTCATTTTTATCTAATACCTTCTACTTTTTAAGTTTTTTACTAATTTATCTTATATTTTGTCACATGCACTAAAATGTAGCTTTCGTGAGGGCAGGGTTTTTTCTACTATGATCATAGTTCTATTCCCAATGTTTGTAAACATGCCTACCTCAGGTAGGTGTTCAATAATTATATATTAAATAAAATGAATGAATTATTCTGAGATTGAAAGTTAAATGTTATACACCTCACCACCCAACTTTTCATTCAACAAATATTCACTCAGCATCTAATGGGTTTTAAGTATTCAGATATTATATAGGAATACACAAATGAGCTTGTGGTCTTGTCCAAATGTTATTATTGAAATTTATGGAATTTTATCACTATGTGTCACACATAACAAACCTTAAATTTGTGCTATATAATGGAAGATTTTTGAAATAGGATTCCATTATGGATTAATGCATGCTTTCTATTTTGCTGTAAGACATATTTCCTGACTATGACAAGGTGTATTAAATCACTCAATGGTAAGATAGAGTTTTTTTCTCAGTATTTGAGTGTTTTAGTTACCAGGAATTACCTGTTTGGGTCACAAAGCTATTTATATCAATTGTAGGTGTTATTATAGTTAAAATAATTTTATTTCCTATGGACCAATGAGATATGGGTATAAAACAATACAAATTGTTCTTTCTATAGAAAATAGTTGAAATGTTTCTGAAAGATTGATAAATAGGACAAAATAAAATGCTGCTGGATTAGGTATGGGTAAGAATTTTTTAAAACTGATATTAAAAACTATAGAAAGTGATGTCAGATGAGTATACTTCTCTACTTTAAGAAAAAATGAAAATTATATTTAAAGCACATACAAATAGGTCAGGTATAAAATTTTTATGATTCTCTGAAATTTAGTCTATCGTATGCAGACTTTTGGGGTCTGATACAATAGACAGACGCTTTAGAGTGTTTAACATGAATTAAAATCTCACCTGTGCCATTCATAATCTATGAGTATCTACATAAAAATGGTTAATTTCCTAATCTTCAGTTCTCTAATCTGTGAAATTTTGTGATATTTCATGACTTAAAAAACGTAAATTCCAAAACAAAAGCATTCAAAAATTAAAAGATGATGTCACAACATTTAATTATTAAGTTAAAGGTAAATTTTAAATCACCCAAAATGTTAATTATCCCGGAGTTTTCATCTTTGTGTTTCATGACAAGTATTTCAAACATATGTCAATTTATTTCAGTTTACTTTGACCTTGGTGGAATGGTTAAGAGTGTATTGGAGAGCACATTCATGTTGGGTGTTAGGGTATAAGTTGTTTCATATAAGCTCACTTCCTTTGTATAATTATGAATACTTTGGTTTTGCTAGTATGATCAATATTGCCTTTGTTAATTAATATTTTAGGTATTGAATGCATGTTGAAGTATTCCCATAAAAACATTCACATATCTTTGTATTTTTTTCTATTAAAGTACTTACAAAAATGGTAGCCTATAGAGAATAATGAAATATTGGAAAATTCAGTGAGTATTAGGAGGTAGTAATCAAATAAATAAGGCAATATTCTAATTTTATAGCAGGTTAACAGCACACGTCAAATCTGCCAATATAAAACTTTTATTTACTTAGATGGCATCAATAAATTCAGTGTATCCACATTAAACTTGTACTTATATATGTGCTTCATGAATATTCAAATAACAGTATTTTTAAATATATAAATACTTGCAGTGAAAGTGAATATTAAGTATCCCTAGGTAAAAGCTACAACTTTTAATTATAATATATGACTAAATTTACAGAGAGGAGGTTTGAATTTTGACTTACTAAGGAGATTGACTTATATAAAATATAACTAAGGACTTGAATATTAAATACACAATATCTTTTCTAATCACTAATTCCCCCACATTCTTGTCAGAACGCAACAGAAAGTATATATGGAATGAAATGAAATATTAAATCTTGATGAAGTGTTTTAACTCTGTGTTTTTTTTTTAATGTCTATTTATTTTTGAGAGACAGAGCATGAGTTGGGGAGGGGCGGAGAGAGGGAGACACAGAATCTGAAGCAGGCTCCAGGCAATGAGCTGTCTGCACAGAGCCTGACACTCAGAGCCTGACACTCAGAGCCTGACACTCAGAGCCTGACACGGGGCTTGAACTCACAAGCTGAATGACCTGAGCCGAAGTTGGTCACTTAACCAACTGAGCCACCCAGGCACCCCTCTTGATGAAGTGATTTAAATCATACCATCTCCAACATGGTCATATATATTTTTAATATTCTTTAAAATGTTTAAAATTTTTTTAGTAAAATTTACCTTCTAAAATGATGCATATGATCTCATGGTAATTTTCAATGAGAAAAAACTCCATATCCCCTTTCACATTTGTATTTATAAACTAAACGATTGATCAGTAGGCAGATACCTATAAAAAAGAAAAAAAAGCTCATGGCAAATACCCCTTCGATGTCAGGGCAAAGGAAGTTTGGTGTTTTATCTGTTTCCCTAGCCTATAAGAACAATGGGAGGAACAACAACAACAACAAAAAGACCTAAGTTATAGTATTGCTGAATAAGTATTGAATAAATGACTTACACTGAAATGATTAAGGTCAAAAGTAGGAGAGATGGAGAGAAGGAAAGAAGGAGAAAGTGAAGAGAAAGAGTCTTGTTTTGACTTAAGATAATGGTAGAAGCTTTGAGATTTTGAATATCTCTGAACCAATTATTTAGTTGCTCTCTTAAAAATGCATTTATCCTCACTTAGAAAAGACTTGAAGTGGTGTTGAATCTCTCTACTAGCTTTTGATTAAATTTTCAATGATAAAGGATACCTGTCATATGTCACTGCTCAGTAAGGACATCATTCTTCAGTCCAGTGACAGAGAAAGTAAATGCAGAGCAATAGAAAAAGGTCAATTTAATTATAGATACTAAGCTACATAAAATATTCTAATACTGCCAGTGCTTATACATGGATTATTTAAAAAGTACTCAGATCAGAGAAAACTACCTGTGTGACTCTGAGACTATTACCCACTATTAATTGTCAGGTGAGATTTTATTGATCTCATCCATCAACTTTTTTTCTTCTTTTTTTTTTTTCAAATTTCTGAAACTAGTTGTTTTGGTACTGATTGTTCCTAAAGACTCTTGCTCACTTACTTCCCCTGTTGTGCTAATATGAACAGAGATTTGTAAGTATGCACTGTTCTTCTAACATACTTGTCATTAAACGCAAAATAATAGCAATAGATCAAGAAACACCGTAAGATGACAAACATTGTGAAATTAAGTATTTTCATGAATTGAGTGATAGGATTTTAATAATACCCAACTGTTCTTTAAGATTACAATTTATCTTCCTTCCCTTGTACTGGGGAGAGTAATATAAAAGATAACACTGAAGATTATGTGCTACATTTTTACAAAAATCTTACTTTACCATAAATGAAATATGGGTATTCTTATGAAAGCCAGGAAATCTAGAATAATAAAGATAAAAAAAATTTTTCAGGATGGATTGATAATTTTTTCCTAAGAGAAACTAATGAGAAAAAAATGACTAGGGAAAAAGGTGTTATTAACAATTTTACTTAAAGTTTATTTAATTGTATGTGTTATTTAAGAAGTGTTGAAAAAGTCACTCCTATTGGATTCAGTGGTCCTAGCATGCTCCTGCCAAAATACAAATTCTCTTAAATAACAGGATGAAAAGAGAAAGATACAAAAATATTAAAATTTAGGACTATAGCCTCTAGTCTGTTGAGGATATATTGAATGTCTGCTGAATGAGCAAATATTTAAACTCACCAATATTTATATCCGAATGTATAAAATGTTTGGAATTTGCTAGTCAAAAAATTAACTTATATTGTGTTGAAGCTCTCCTATTATTTTGGATTAGATGGTAGGTACATAACTATATGTTTTTCCCAAAATTATGGAATTGTATGCTTAAAAGGGTAAATCATACTCTAATTTCTCAATAAAAACGTATAAATTGTAAATTGATTTTAACATTCACTTATAGATCAGACTCTATATATGTAATAGGAAAAATCTTTCTATGCAAATAAATTTCATAGAATTATTTTGCCATTTAAATAATGACATTAATTTTTGAGAGATAATTTTTAAAAACACATTTTAACCTTTTATATTTAAAATACTGTTTCAAAGATCAAACTATTGGCTTACTATATGAAATGATTTTAAATATTTATATAGTAAATGTACTTTGTATGAATATTTTTCCTTAATTCCCTCGATACGTGTTTTCTTTCCCAAGAGACTAAAATATTAAATATCACAGACTGTTTCCTGGCTATCATATCCAACTATTATTTCTCATAATTTTACAACGTAATTATACTTTTAATTATTGGAATTCTGTAATATATAATTCAGTTTTATTCAGGAATTGTCTTGCACTTATAGAAAAGTGCAGTAAAGAGAACTAGGTCATAATTTTGAAGTACTCAGTCCTCCTGTGTGTCAAAGAGTTTGTGTAGGTGCATTGGCTTCTTTCCCTTCTAGCTTCTGGTGACTTCCCTCAATCCTTGGCATTGCCTGGCTTAGCAGCTGCGTAGGTCTGTCTTCATGTTCCCATGGCCTTATTTTTTTGTGTCTTTGTGTTTTCTCCTCTTCTAATATGAACACCAGTCATTGAATTTGGGGCTCACACTAGATCCAATGTGATACTCTCTTAAGATCCTTATCCACTTACATTGTCAAAAACCCTAATGATAAGTAAAGTGACATTCTATGATTCATTGTGCACATGATTTTTTTTTTTTTGGGGGGGGGTCCTATGATAGAATTGAAATGATTTATTTTTAAATGTTTGATAGAATTCATTAGTGAAATATTAATACATTTTGGGAAGGTTTGTTTCTCTAAGACTTTGTTTAGAGTAGTTCTAGGTTATTTTTTATTCTATAACCATGTTTTTGTAACATCTAGACTTCTGTGTTCTAAATGTTGAGCATGTTCCCAGCTTAAGATATATGGTTCTGGTATTTGAAGGGGACATTATTTAATTAATTTTAATGTTTCTAGGATTAATATTTTCTATTTTCAAAAAGGTGTTAAGTATTTTTCTAGTAATTTCCTCTTTTCATCCATGTTTTTGTATGTCAGAAAATAGTATACATAATATTCTCTCAGTATCTGTTTAATCTCTATAGTAACTGGGTGTCTCTCTTTTAACATTTAATACTCTGTATAAACCCTGACCACTTTTTTGTATTCAGAATATAGAGACTTTTCTATATGATAATTTTTTTCCAGATAATCAATTTTGTTGACTATCTATGTTGGATATGTGATTACATTCTACTAATTTATGCACTTGTATTTAATATTTTCTTCCTCATAATTCCTTATTATATTGTTCTTTTTCTTATTTCTTTTTTTTAATTTTTTAATGTTTATTTTTGAGAAAGAGTGCGAGACAGAGTGCGAGTGAGGGAGGGGCAGAGAGAGAGGGAGACACAGAATCCAAAGCAGGCTCCAGACCATGAGCTGTCAGCACAGAGCCCAACCCAGGGCTCAATCCCACCCACCGTGAGACCATGACCTGAACTGAAGTCAGACGCTTAACCAACTGAGCCACCCAGGTGCCCCTTTTATTTCAAATATTGGAAGCTTAGAATGTTTTTTTTCCCAAAACATTCAAGACTATAACTTTTCATCTAAGAAACATTTATCACCTTCTACAAGTTTAAAACTTAGTGTTTTTACTGTGATAAAATTTTAAGTATTTCAAATTTGTAATGATTTATTCATTGACTCAGGTTTGTACAACAAATTTTTTATTTAAAAATATGTGGGGGGGTGTGTTGGTGGCTCAGTCCGTTAAGGATCCAACTTCAGCTCAGGTCATGATCCACGGGTCATGAATTCAAGCTCCACATGGGAGCTCTCTCTCTCTCAAAAATAAATAAACATTAAAAAAATAAAAAATGCTTGAATTTTTTTAAGTGAAAATATATGTGGCTCTCAAAATTTTAAAATATCAAATATAAGTGCATTGTAGTGAGAAAATGTAATTTGTATAATACAAACTTCTGTTTAAATTTGAAGGCCAGCTTTATGTCTCAGCCTATGATCAATTATTATAAGTGTTTCCTTGAAAATAAAAACTTAAAAATGTGGATATTCTAATCAATGATACAGAGTTCTTAATATATTTCTCCATTAGATCAATCTTAATAATTGAACTTCTAGAGTCTTCTATTATCTTAATGATTTTCCCCCTTGATCTAATAATTACAGTCATAAGTGTATTAAAATTCCTCATAACATAGTAGATCAATTCATTTGTTTTTTTAAGTGTACTATATTTGAGGGTTATTCTTTGAAAACAAAGTTTAGTATTTTTGAATGATTTTGGCCTTTGAAACAGTTTTCATTATATATGTATTCAATTGTTTTAATTAATTGTAGCTTCAAATTTTTTTCTGAGTAGACAGTTTCCTTTGCTTTCTTTTAGTTGAAATTTTCTTCGTTGAATCTCTCTGTGGACCTTTTTGTGTAACATAAATTAGAAAGAGGACAAGACATACATAATCTTAGAGTTACCTTTGAGAGTACAATATTTGGAGATAATCCTACCAGATAAGATATCCTGCCCCATATGTCTTTTTGTCATTTCCTGGAAAACATACTTTTCACCTGCCTCTTAAGGAGGATAATAATTAGAAAGCTTAAAGTAAAGCTGTGAAATATAATCAGTATATTGAATATTCCAGTTTTTTTTTTTTAACAAAAAACATTCCCTTTTGTCTTCTTCCTGGGTAGTGCTTTTACTAGTCTGAAGCATGCTGTGTTTGCTTTTGACCTAGATCTTTGTTATCAGTAAATAATTCTATATACATAGCTGGGACAGGTTCAGTTTGCCATATTATTAAGTGAAAATTATTAAATGTACTGATTTCTTAGGTTAATATAGTCGAGAAAATTTAAAACTATACCATCCCAATATCTAGATGGTGGTAATTATATGCTAGATAAAGATTTAATTATCTAATTAATTATTTTAATAAATGATAGATTATTCAAAAAGCTGAAATAATATCTTTATAAAAACAGAATGACTACTTGTAGGTTCAGCAGATTGGGCACATATGGATGAGATGACATTTAAAGCAGGCCATGTTGGTAGATTTGACATGGAGATAGAAGTAAAGATAATTTCAGTTGTAGATAAGAGGGTGAGCAAAGTCATCATAGAAAATTTGTGGTTCTTTGATAAAAACTAACAAGATAACGTTTATCCAAAACATAGATGATTTTAAGATGAGTTTACCTCCTATTAATCTATGTGGTGGATATAAATGTCTTGTAGCCCAGTGTTCTTCTCTTTGTTGCTAATAGATCCTACTTGTATTGTTTCAGTAAAGTGACCAGCTAAAAAGCTATTCTGCATTCTTCCTTGAAGTGGCTGCTGCTATGTAATTAACCTCTGTCTAATATATTTAAGGAAAAACTGTTAAGTGGATGTTTCGTAAAAGTTTTTTAAAGGTGATATGGGAGGGGGTTGACTGCCTTAGCCAGCATGTGTCTTTTGTTCGTTGCCTTTTCCTTTCTTTTATCTTACTCCCTGCAATATAACATTATGACTGGAACTCCTATAGCTATCTTGGAACTGCGCATAAATAAGCACGGAATAGGAATGACTGAGAAGAAAATCTGGGTTTGTAAAAACACAAAAGGGCTTTAGGACTAGCCCTGATCACCACCTTTATATTTCTTTTTATGTGATAAAGGTAAAACCCCTAATTTTTTCAAATCACACTTTTTCAGATCTTTGTTACCAGAAGTCAAATACAGTTCTGTGCTTATGTAATAAGAAGGTTGAATTTTATTTTGAATTATATTTTAGAAAATGGATTTCCTTTTGAAAACAAAACTAAAATTAGCATTCCCTTGACAAAATATTACTTTGTGTTAGTAATGAAAACTATTTTTATCAGATATTTTAAATACTTAAATATTAGAAATTAAATATTGAAACAATTTTTGTTAAGATACTAGTGCACAAACATTATTCCAAATATTTAATGCCTACCATGGACAGTGTGCTACAAAAGTTTGGTTGGTTTGTGCACTCATTCATAAGAAATCAGCATTAATGGGGGTGCCTAGGTGGCTCAATCGGTCAAGTGTCGGACTTCAGCTCAGGTCATGATCTCATGATTTGTGAGTTCAAGCCCCCCGTCGGGCTCTGTGCTGACAACTCAAAGCCTGGAGCCTGGTTCGGATTCTGTGTCTCCCTCTCTCTCTGCACCCTCCGGCCCCCGCGCTTGTGTTGTGTCTCTCTCTGTCTCTCAAAAATGAATAAATGTAAAAAATTTTTTTAAAGAAATCAGCATTAATGGAGTACAGAAATATACACTTTGGGGTTCTCTATGTAACTCTGGCCATTGTAATAAAATTGTGTACATCAAAAGAACTCTTTAAATAAATGCTGGCATAAGAATGGTGAATTGAATTGCATATAACTTATACCTCAATTAAGCTGTGTAAGGCATCTCATGTGATTCTTATGAGGGTTTAGCCCTGAGTCATTTATTCACACGAATGGATTGTAGAACCATAGATATGAGAATCTACTGAAGGAAATACCACTTACTTTTTTTTTTATATGATAAAGAGAATAGTTGTTCAGACTGCCACATTGAAATGGGTTTTGTAGGTTCAATTGTGCCTCTTCTAAAGGCCTGCTATTGTGAATATTTTATAGACTTTCTTTTAAAAGCAAACTAAGCTAATTTAAGGTTGATGATGAACCTATCAGCTGTGAAATTCTTCACTTCATTATTCTTCCATCTTCTCTGTGAAGATGATCTCAGTGTATATTATATCACTCAACTGAACTTTGACTATAGATTTGCCTTTATTTATCTTGAAAACTATATTCATTTGCCCCAATTCAGGCCCATGCAAAGACTTGAGCTCAGGGTTGTTGGAATGGTTAGGTATGCAGTTCTTGAAAGGGCACTGAAATCTAGAGAAGTGTAATAATATCACTATTATTTCTTTTGTTTCAGTTAGCCATATTTCATTATAGCATATGTCTTCTGGAAAATTAACCAGAGTTATTATATATGCTATATATGCATATGCAACCTACGTGAATTCTAAAATTTATTTAACCAAACTATTGCTACTTGGGGCAGCAAGAGATTTTCTATGGGGTTAAGTGGGTTCCAATGATAGTTGAAAGATTTGTGTTAGGCATACTACGTATTCCGGTCAGTGTATGGTCAGCATTTAAAATTGAATGAGAATTTGCCTGCACGCATTGCTTTTTCTGAGACTTTAGAAAGAAGAAAACTCTCACAAGAACACCATGCATTTTTATCAGCTTGCTTGGAGAAATAGTCTGACACAATTTATTTTCATTTTGTGTCTCTCAAGGTAAAGTACACGCTCCAGGGTAAGCACAGAAATAGGGTACAGATCTTTCCCTGAATTGATAGACATGACATTTGTGCAAGTAGGTAGATAGAATGATTCACAAAAAAAAAGGACTAGGAAGGATGAAAGGTGAAATGTAAAAGCTGGAACTAATGTTATCAACTCAATCTGTTATCTGAGCTCACAAGTTAAACATAGCACTGCAGTGTCAGCATTTTCCAGGAAAGTAGAACGCTATAAATATCCACTGCTTGGAAGCGATATTTGACCTATAAAGGAACCACCATCCCAGCAGTACTTGCTGAAACATTGGATAATGGTTGTCTGCAAAGTGGCAGACTTTCTTTGGAGTCTGGGCTGAACAGAGGAGTTCCCTGTAAAATAGCAATAGAATATGTTGTGAATTTTCAAGTTTTGACTGACATGTTTTGTTCATTATACATTTTCAAGAATTACCAGATTTAGCTCAATATCCTGAGCACTGTCTTAACAGAAACTGTGATATTTCAATTCCAAACTACTAAAATTCTAGTTGGATGCTGCAGTCCCATAAAAACTGTAATCCTAATTGATGGAATGGCGCTATTATTTCCCGTTTCAAAGCATGTGTTTGTGTATTAGGACTCACGGTTTAGAAGTATTTGGAATGCCATAAAACACAATGTATAGAATATTTAGAAATTGATCGGCTTATCTTCATTTTGGTTTTGTTTGTGTTTTTGGCTAATCAGAGAAATGCTAATGGCATAAATATTCTAGTATTTTCCCAATTGCAGAAAAATATGTTGATTATTTTGATCTAGCAACACTGTTTTTCACACTTTGCACAGAACATGATAGCATTTGCATTAGGCATCAGTCTAAGGGCAACAGATTTATTTAAAGCTTATTTACCATGCTCTTTTTGGAAACAATTTTGATGATTCTCTGTTAACAGCACTGTCATTGCTACTATTCTAACATTTGCTTCTAATTTATTTTACTTCCATCCAACCTGAACACAGTATATTTTAGTCTTGTACACTTTAAAAAATGTCCATTTTCTGTAAAATTCTTGCTCTCTGTTATGCAGTGCTTTATAATGAAATATTTTAAATTGTTACTTAAAATATCATAATTCATTTTAGTTAATAAGATCAGTAAGTTAATATTTTGTTTTTTATCAATGAAGTCTTCTTTTATTATTCTTATTTCTTAACCTCTTCATGTTTCACCATTATGACCTTGACTTACTCTGAAAATGTATATCAAAGGTGATCAATTCTGACCACTTCCCCAAAACTTCCTTAGTTGAGTCTCTATTATTTCTTGCATCAAGTCCAACAACAGCCTCTATCAGATTTCCCTGCTTCGCTTCTAGCTCATCAACAATCCATAGCAATCATAGAGACCTTTAAAAATCTGTTTATACTATCATTCTTGGCTATAAGCTCTCAAGTTCTCACATTTCCTAGAGTAAATCCAAACTCCTTTTCCCTAACTTGAAGACCCCACCTACTTCCTCAAATTGATTTTATATGATTATTCTCCTCTTTCACCTGTATCGCATTGCCATCCCTTCTTTTGCATCTTCTTGCCAAATATGTTGCCAAATCAAATTTTCATCATCAGAAAATCCTTCTCTATTACTCTGTCTAAATTACCCACACTAACATGCAAGCTTCCAATTATGGAATGGATAAGTCATGGGGATGAATGGCACAGCATAGGGAATATAGTCAATGATATTGTCATAGTGTTGTATAGTTACAGATGGATGGTACCTACACTTAAGGTGAGCACAGAATAACATAGAGGTGTTGAGTCATTATGTTTTCACACCTGAAACTAATGTAACATTGTATGTCAACTATACTCAAATAAGAAATTTAAAATAAATAACATTTTTACTATATTATCCAATTTTTATTTCTTCAAATTACACGTTAAAATATCACATACATTGGGGCAACTGTGTGGCTCAGTCAGTTAAGCATCCAACTCTTGATTTTGGCTCAAGTCATGATCTCAAGTTTTGTGAGATCGAGCCCCACACTGGGCTCCCACTGACCGTGCGGAGCCTGCTTGAGATTCTCTCTCTGTCTTTCTCTCCCTGTCCTTCCCCTGCTTGCTTGCTCTCTTTCTCAAAATAAGCAAAATTAAAAAAAAAATCACCTATATTTATCTTATTTGGAATATCTCCTATCCAGCCTGAGAATATAAGCTTAATTATTAAAAGTCTATCATCAATAAGTTTTTGATCATTTGAAGGAGGCAGAAAAAAGCACTAGGAGAAGAGGATACAAATTGCAAAAAAGAGTTAATTCAAAGCAGTTTTTGGGGCACCAGGGTAGCTCAGTTGATTAAGCATCTAACTTGATTTTGGCTCAGATCATGGTCTCACGGTTGTGAATTGAGCCCTGTAGTCTCCACACTGGGCAGGGAACCTACTTAAGATTCTCTCTGCATCCCTCTGCCCCTCTGGTACACATGCATGCATTGGCTCAAAAAATAAATAAGTAAATTAATTAATTAAAAAAGAGGCTTCAAACAGCAGGTAAGATTTAAAAGAAAAACAAAAAGAAATATTAATCTCCTTTTTCCCCATGCTCAATAATTTTCTTGCACCTCTTATTCTAAATTTAATATCATCTCCCCACCTCTGTATAAGTCCAAATTGTCATAAAATTTTAAGGCTTCAATGTAATTTCTTGACTGTCACTTTCCAGGATGTCCAGGGCTATAGTAATTTATATGACATTGAAATACCTGAAACATTTTAACTCTACTTTGTTAATATTACATGAATTATCAGTGTACATGAATATTGTCCCAATTCTCTCATGAACCCCAGTGTATGGTGTAGCTCTGATTTATATTTATATACCCCTGTCCTGTCCTGATTACTTCCATATTATGAATTTATTATTAACAAAATAATGGACAGGTATGAAACATGTATTTATTGGAAAAATAATTTATGTTCCATGCTTTCCAAATCAGATGGATATTGCATTAACACTTGATTTTGTGTCACTCCTCAGGTGATCATATACATTTTTGAAGTTTAAAGTCTATTTGAAAAAGTGGAGATTATATATTTCAATATTTAATGATACATATTTTCTTTCATTCCATTTGTTTGTATATTTGTTTCCTTATTTAAATGTCTTTCTCATTGTTTTTTAATTAATGTACAAATTCTCCTTAGGCACTATCTAGAATCTATAAAAGGACAAGCATCAAATTTGGCCATAATTTGTCAAGAATTTTATTTAGTGAGATGAAGCTTCCAGGGATATCAAATAGTTTAAATATTTTAATTTCAAGGGCAATGGTTTTGCTTTGTTTATTTTTTTATATTGATCAATCAAATGCAGGGGATTATAAGTCTAGATATATCAAAATAAGATTTAGATACACATAGATATAAATTTAGATAGACAAAAATTTATATGGATAAATAGCTAGATATGTATATAGTTTTTTACTAATACTTAAAAATGTAGGAGCATGATGGGGAAGCTTTCCTTCCTTTTACATATCAGCCTTGAAGTGTTTAAGATCCTTGGTTAGGATCACTAAGAGAAAAATTTCAGAACTGATATCCAACTCTGGTTAATTTGGCTCCAAACTCTTGCTTGTGCCCTGCCATCTCTGGACACTCTGTCTCCCAAGAAGCAAGCTCTAACTATTTTGAGAATATCGTCTATATTTTCTTTCTGTTCCAGAGTCCTAGGTATATTATCTCATGAGTTGTTTTTTTCCTTTATTGTCATCTAGAGAGTGCATACGTACGTATTAATGGTGGCAGTTGGGCAGGGCTCAGTTGCTACACAAAAGACTCATAGGACCAAAATAATAATTTTTACAAATCTGTGGTTTGTTACAAGAAAATTATACTACATAGCAACTTGTTTCTTAAGAAAGAACAATAATCGGGGCGCCTGGGTGGCGCAGTCGGTTAAGCGTCCGACTTCAGCCAGGTCACGATCTCGCGGTCTGTGAGTTCGAGCCCCGCGTCAGGCTCTGGGCTGATGGCTCGGAGCCTGGAGCCTGTTTCCGATTCTGTGTCTCCCTCTCTCTCTGCCCCTCCCCCGTTCATGCTCTGTCTCTCTCTGTCCCAAAAATAAATAAAAAACGTTGAAAAAAAAAATTTAAAAAAGAAAGAACAATAATCACATTGAAAAGCTATTTCACACCAAGAGTTCAGAGAATCTGATTATAGTCTCCAACCATCCCTTGGAGGGGCACCATGATGTGCTTTCTCTTTTGGGTCAAGACCACCATCTCATACATACATGGAACCCCATGGAAGCAGAGAGTCCAGTATAGAGCGGAGGCTCAGACTTCTTGTATCCTGTAGATCATGTAGGCTTAATTTTACTATGTAGTTGGCCCCAGTGTCAGCACCTTCTTATATATCTCACAGAGGCACCTATAAATCCTCAATCCCTGTTATCAATAAACTATGTTGACAAACTGAAACCAATCTTTATACAAATGGTTATAAGGTAACGATTAATGGAAAGGGTGATGCCTTGATGAGGGGTTGATGTCACAGGTAGATCCATTATTTCAGTAAAATGGCTTAGTGCAACTCCAGATCTACTAGAATTAACTCTCATGGCACAATATATATCATAATAATCATATAGTGTCTTTAAACACTTTTTAGCTGATACTGTGCAACTCAACTAAGTGTGTAAAGCTGGTTATTTCTGTCAGATCCCAATCTACCAGTTTGTCCCAGTCCCTAAGATTAACATACCCAATAATCATGAGACTCATATATATGATTTCTTATTTTAATTTTAATACATTTAATTTTAATACATTTTCTTATTTTAATACTTGAGTATTTTTATAGAAATTGTCTAGCCTCCAGCATTTTATCAGCCAGTCCTTTCCCTTTTTTTATTTAAAAAAAAAATTTTTTTTAACATTTATTTATTTTTGAGACAGAGAGAGACAGAGCATGAACAGGGGAGGGTCAGAGAGAGGGAGACACAGAATCTGAAACAGGCTCCAGGTTCTGAGCTGTCAGCACAGAGCCTGACGCGGGGCTCGAACCCACGGACCGTGAGATCATGACCTGAGCCGAAGTCGGCCGCTTAACCGACTGAGCCACCCAGGCGCTCCCCTTTTTTTATTTTTATATGAAATGTTATTTGGTACTTCCTTGCATAGATTATGGAATATGAAACTGAAACACACTGAGGCCAACCTTTATTTGTGAAGTAGTGTTGCTTGTTAGTAAGAATGATGATAAGAATCAGATTTTCTATCTAGCTTCCCAGTGTTTTTCTCAAATGGAAGTATCAATAACTGTCCAGTTGACACATAGATAATATTTTCTTGGAAATACTAATTACGCATAGATCAAAATTAACATAAGAATTTTAATTTAAGTGATTAAATATGCTCCCATAAATTTATTTAATCTTTTAATTTGCAGGGCCAATCTTCTCTATTATCAGTAAATATGTTTAGCTTCTGGAAAAGTATTAGAAGCTTCAGTTGTTAACAAATATATACTAACATATTTGTTGATTACCTATTGCTAGTCTCATTTTCTCTGCTAAATTCTTCTTAACCTGGTGTCTATTGCATTAGCTACCCCCCCCATAGGGGTACATAAAATAATGGCATTGTCTTAGAGTAGATGATACCTTAGTTTCATGAAATACATATATTTAGAAGGAGTTTCTGATGTTAGGCCAGACCAGCATGTTAGTTGTGTTTGACAGTTTAGTCACAGTTAACTTTTCCTAAAATTCACTCAGCCTCACTCAAAAACTAATGTTCTCTGTGACTTTTTACTGTGCCTCCTCTCAATCTATTCTAATACTATGATAGATTGAATTAGTGTTCACAGTTATCTGGCCCCCTCTCTGTAGACACAGAAAGGCATGTTCCAGCGTAGTCCATACTAATCAACCTGCAGCTCTAACAGGTTACCAGGATCATACATTTCTGACCACTACCGTGTGAATTGCCTCAACTCCTATTGAAATCAGCCTTGGCCATATGGCATGCTGGGATGACAGAATGCAAGCTGAAATGATGTACTTTAAGTATCATTGCATTCTTTGTCATTACCTTTTTTCCCTCTGCCACAACAATTGCATGACCCAGCTGAGGATGACTCCTTTATCCTGTGTCCAAGAAAAGACTTTTGGGGCATGTTGGCAGCTGACTCAAAGCAAACATAAAACAAAATCAAGAAATAACTTTATGTGGCAGCCACTGAGATTCGGGAGTTGCTTGTTTCTACAGAAGAATTTAATGAAGATTGACTAATATGAATTCATGTACTAAAATATTTATCTTTTCCTACTTATATGTTAGGCAGTTTTAGCATTCTGAAACAGAGTGGTTAACATGACAGGCAACCCCTTCATGTAGCTTATATTCTTGAAGGAGAAACAAACAATGAATAGAAAGAAAATAAAAATACTATTTCTGAGAACATTAGGTGCTATTGGTAATGTATAGTAAAGTATCTGTGGAACTAAGTAGTGACAGGAATTGAATATGATGATAAGGAAGATACTTCTACAATGCATACATTTTGAACTAAAATCTGAATAAGAAGAAATAAACAATACAAATATCTGAGAGCACAAGCATCTAGGTAGGGTTTACAGAAAATAAAAAGACTAGAAAACAGGGATGGGACATATTAAAAGAACAGGAAAAAAAATCCAGTAACCATAACATGTGATGAGCTAGGAAGGCCATGGTAGAAATGTGTTTGGAAAGGTAGCAGAGGCCAAGTTACATCAGGCCTTGGGTTCAGGAACAGGTGTAGAGTCTATTCCTAGGTGAGTCTACAATAATCCACTCATGTGTAGCATGCTTTTGATATATAACACGTCAGTGCCATCAGTGATACATTAATTGATTTCATTCAAATCGTATTTCCTGACCTGTTTGTTTCCTCTCAATTTCATTGTCACCTTGGTTCTTATCTCTTAGGGTATGCCAATGATATGAACTTGGGGATTCCTTCTAAACTACAGTACACCTTCACTCCTCTGACAATATCCCTTTTTATCACTTCACACTCCAGTTCAATCTAACCTCACCTCATTGGACTTTCTCTGGTGCCAACCTCCGTGTGGTTAGCAAGCCTGCCTGATGAGTCTTTTTTTCTTCTGAGAAGTAAATATAAAAGTTGTTATTTTGTTATTTTTTAAATGTTTTCAGTCAAATTCAAGGTTTTATTCAGAGAGGTATTCTCTGGATGGTGGAGAATCAGTACCTACATTAGTTTTAGGACCAATTATAAAAAAAAAAAAAAAAGAGCAACCACCCCTGTCTTCTGCTTATGATTACAATGAATTAGAATCAAATTTCTGTTAGCTCAGGGCATAAAAATAGCTAAACCTTGGGGCGCCTGGGTGGCGCAGTCGGTTAAGCGTCCGACTTCAGCCAGGTCACGATCTCGCGGTCCGTGAGTTCGAGCCCCGCGTCGGGCTCTGGGCTGATGGCTCGGAGCCTGGAGCCTGTTTCCGATTCTGTGTCTCCCTCTCTCTGTGCCCCTCCCCCGTTCATGCTCTGTCTCTCTCTGTCCCAAAAATAAATAAAAAACGTTGAAAAAAAAAATTAAAAAAAAAAAAAATAGCTAAACCTTGGCACCAAGGTGGCTCAGTCAGTCAAGTGTCCGACTTCAGCTCAGATCATGTTCTTGTGGTTGGTGAGTTAAAGCCCTGTCTTGGGCTCTGTGCTAATATCTCAGAGCCTAGAGCCTGCTTCAGATTCTGTGTCTCCCATCTCTTCTGTCTGCTCCTCCGCTTCTTGTGCTTGCTCGCTTGCTCGCTCTCTCTCAAAAATAAACATTAAAAAATAGCTAAAATTAAAATAATAGTTTTATCTAATTAATTGTAAAAAGATAAGAAAAACGTCTTTAGTCAAAAGTACCTGGATTTGGAGTAAAATTATATTGTTTTCACGTGTGGCCTTTAGCAATTTACTGAATAATCCAGAATATTCATTTTTCCTGTACATAATTTTGGTACAGCAATTTTTGTGTCAATCACGAGTACATGTAGTAGAAACAAAAATTCAAGGCCAGAGAATATATATGTGGGAAGCAGGATTAAACTAGATAATTTTTATACACGAAGACCATGTTAGTGAAACTAAGACACATGTTTGATTTTGAGCTTCCTAGAAGTAATCTAATTTTTGAGGTCATTATATATATTGATAGGTAATAAGTGCAGATAAAAATTTCAGTACAACACCTGACTTGTTATTGTCATTCAGTAATAGTGTGCATCACTCTTTGTCTACTCTAGAATATTCTTGATGGTACTGAATATCTCAGTCTGAGAACTCATCATGTTGTAATTTTATATTTCGTGGGAAGATGTAATGGGGGAGCAAGTCTATACTGAATTTCAAAATTATTTCTGCTAAAAAAAAAAAAGTATGTTGGTTAACAGATCTCATGTGTTTGTCCAGATAATCTTAAACACATTTTCCAAAAATTTTCACTGATTAGTTAAAAAGTTGGATGGAAATTTCTGTCTAGACCTAGTCCCAATGAGGATGTGCTATTCACATTATGGCCTGTTCCCCTGGCTAGATCCCTGTGGCTGGCAAGAACTGTAGCACAGCCTGTAGATAACCCCAAATTAGAATTTCCAAATGCTGGCACAAAATGTTCAGTATCTGGCAACCGAGGCTTTTAGGATTTGCTTCTACCTCTTTTTGGTTTTATTTGCAGTATTCCAAATCATTAGATGTCTTTTACTCATATGCTTTTATTTACCTTAAAGCACTCACTTTGCCTGAAATGCATCTTATCATCTGCAATGATAATTTTGCAAGACATAGACACGTTTCCTGAAGCTTATAATAAAAAAAATTATACTCTGAACATTGAAGAATTAGTATAAACTCCAAGCATATTGGCAGCCTATGGCTGACTCAGGAGAGCAAATTCATGGAAGAGGAGCTTGATTCAATTTAGATAAAGGGAAAACTCCTGTTATTATCTATAAAAACATGTTTGGTAGGTACTCCCTCCTGATGGAGGTGGGGTGATAATTAGTAATTTGAGGAAAAGAGTTGCTATAAGCAGGTAAAAAACTGAAATGAAATTCACTTTTGAAGCAACCTAAGCTTTTATGTTTTATTTTTATTTCATATTTTATTTCTCCCCTTTGTTTTTATTTTTCTATTGAAAGGCAATTAAAATACATTGCTATATTAGTTACAGGTGTACAACATAATGATTTAACATTTATATACATTTCTCAGTGTGCTTCAAGACAGGTATACTCTTAATTACCTTTATCTGTTTCACTTACCCTCTACCAACTATCTCCCATATGGCAAACATCAATTTGTTCTTTGTATTTAAGTGTCTGGGGTTTTTTTTTTTTGTGTGTGTGTGTGTGTGTGTGTGTGTGTTTGTTGTTGTTCATTTGTTTTGTTAAATTTTAAATACAAGTGAAGTCACATGGTGTTTGTCTTTCTCTGACTTAATGTCACTTAGCATTGTACCCTCTAGGCCCATCCATGTTGTTGCAAATGGCAGTGTCTCATTTTTTTTTTAATTTGTGTGTGTGTGTGTGTGTGTGTGTGTGTGTGTATGTGTGTGTGTGTATACACCATGTCACCATAACTTCTTTCCATTCATTTATGGATGGACACTTGGTTTGCTCCCATATCTTGGCCATTGTAAATGCTGCAATAACCATAGGGGTACATATATCTTTCCAAAGCACTGTTTCCTTTCTTTTCAGGTAAATACCAGTAGTAGAATTACTGAATTATATGGTAATTTTATTTTTAAGTTTTGAAGAACCTTCATATTGTTTTCCACATTACTCCAAAGAAGATATACATATAGCCAACAGATACATGAAAAGATGTAGGTCACCGGTTCTTATGGGCAATGGGTACATTCCAGTTAATATATTATTCTACATATATATCTTTGTGTAAATACAATAATTGAATGCTTTTGAATTTCAGAGAAATAGAGAACATTTTAATACAGTACACTTCCTAATTCTGCCTGACTTTGTAAATGATTCAAAATGAATACTTCTAAATATATTCCACTAAAATACATAGTCATATCAGAGTTCAAATTTTGGGTTAAAATAAAAAAAAAAGAGATTGTCTTGAAAATTCTCTGAGCAGACAAAGAGAGTTTAGACATACAAACAAAGCTTATTTTTGCTTATTTTGCAAGACTACTTGACCTGGGTCATTTCTTGCTTAGGACTCTGGAATTCACAAGTAAACTTACACAGTTCCCCAAAATTGACCTAAGGTAATCACTAACCAGTTCTTGGTCATTTATAACTAATCATTGTGAAGAATAAACAGTTCCTGTCTCCTCGCTATATGCTGCTTTATAACAGTTTACCCAAGAGCTTCATACTGTGTTTATTTTGAGTGCTCTTTGTTTGCGAACTGTATTTTTGGTATGGACACAGTAAACTTTTAAAAATTACTACTTCCTTGATTCACTGGTTTACTTCTGTTATCTCTGAACTTTTGATAGGTATTGTTACTAAGGTATTTCTAAATACAGGCAAGTCATCATGTCTTTCTTATAACAATTATATCAGAGTTAGCCATGAAGTTCAAGTGAGATAATATAAGTTATTAGGGTATACAGAGCATACTATTAGCATTCAGTAAATTTTGCCTTTTATTAGTAATCACAATAATCAAAACTAGTTCTAAATAAAACAATTTAAGAACAAAAGAATATATTCTAACTTAGTTAATAGCCCATGTAAGTCTTTAGCCTGAATAAAAATCGTATGTATAGATACCAGGCATTTTTTAAATGTGACATGTAGAAATATTTAGCCAAGAAAGTTGTATTTATGTTTATTATTTATCCTAAAAGAAGATAATTAAGAATTGCTTTTATGAAAAAACTTTAATTTGTAGTTTTGCAATGTTATATAAAAGTATGTAGATACAAGTGTAATATTAATTTGAAAAATATACGTAAGTATTTGATCAGGAAATAACACAAGGGTTTATCAATGTTTTCTGTACTCATATGTTTAGAATGAAATAACGAAAGGAGGTGAGGGTAAATTCCATTAAATCACATATTGAGATATTTTGGAATGGGTAAAAGGCATGGAGTTAAAACATGTCCTTAGTTCTCCCAGATATTCAAGTAATGTGATCAGGTCTGCTCAATAGAAGCTTCTGCTTTATATTGATAGATATTTCTTTGATATTTCATTAATCACGACTGACTTTTCATTAATCATGCTATGACAGACAACTCCAATCCATTTTTTAAAGTTAAATTTTGAAAACAACTCCATTTGATGGAGAGTTGCAAGTTGCATCTCTCATGACATTTAGTCATGAAGGGTATTATTGTGCTATTTATCATTGAAAATTGTTATACAAGAAATAGTAAATTTTTTAAGAATCTAATAAACTCACAAAGTTATAGATCAATAATATGTGAAATATTATACAGTTGTTTTAATGTCTGTCAAACTGTAATATACACAACACTGATAATATGCAGAATTTTTTGTGTCACATTGATGAATTATTTATTTGGAAAACCATTTTACATGTATTTGTTAGAAAAAAATCTGTCTAGAGCAGCAAATCAATAACTTAACAGTTATTATTCCTAGGACATATTTTACATTTTTTAAATTGATTTAAAATTTAATATAAAAATACTGGGGCACCTGGGTGGCTTAGTTGGTTGAATATCTGATTCATCATTTTGGCTCGGGTCCTGATCCCAGGGTTGTGAGATCCACCATGTTGGGCTCCATACTGAGCTTATTGATAATACTACAGTAATAGTAAGGGATTTTTGACATCCACTTACAGCAATGGACAGAAAATCAAAAAGGAAACAATGACTTTGAATGACATACTGGGTAGGATGAACTCAACATATATATTCAGAATGTTTCATCCTAAAGCAGCAGAATACACATTATTTTCAAGTGAACATGGGACATTTTCCAGAATATATCACATACTGGGTCAGAAATGAGCCCTCAACAAGTAAAAAAAAAAAAAAAAAAAAAAAAAGATAGGAATCATACCATGCATATTTTCAGACCACAATGCTATGACACTTGAAGTCAATTACAAGAAAAAATTTGGAAAGAACACAAATACATGGAAGTTAAAGAACATCCTACTAATAAACGAATGGATTAACCAAGAAATTAAAAGAGAAATAAAAAAAATACATGGAAGCAAATGAAAATGAAAACACTACGGTCCAGAGCCATTGGGATGCAGCAAAGGTAGCCATAAGAGGGAAGTATATAGTAATACAGGACTGTCTAAAGAAGCAAGAAAAGTCTCAAATACAAAACCTAACCTTACACCTAAAACAGGTAGAAAAGGAACGGCAAATAGAGTCTAAAGCCAGCAGAAAGAGGGAAACAAAGATTAGAGCAGAAATAAATGATATGGAAACAAAGTAAAAACAATAGAACAGATCAACCAAACCAAGAGCTGGTTCTTTGAAAAAATTAATAAAATTTATAACCCCCTAGCCAAACTTATCAAAAAGAAAAGAGAAAGTATATCCAAATAAATAAAATCACAATGAAAGAGATCACAACCAACACCACAGAAGAAATAAAATTATAGCATTATGAAAAATCACCTGCCAACAAATTGGGCAATCTGGAAGAAATGGATTAATTCCTAGAAACATACAAACTACCCAAACCAAAACAGACAGAAATAGAAAATTTGAACAGACCCATAACCAGCAAAGAAATTGAATCAGTAATGAAAAATCTCCCAATAAATAATTCTATTGTATCTTGGCTATGGTGCTCCCTCATAAGCCATAGAAACAGGGTAAGCCCTATATAAAATCAAACACACTTTGTTTTTGACCAGAGAAAGACACCTTTCTATAGAAACATGTCCTGAACCATTCTGTTGTAGCCTTTCGTTTATATCATTTTATAAAGAAGGCAAGAGTAGTTGGGCAATAGTTCCCAAGCAAGTATGTAGTGAAATATTGCAGCCTGTAATAAGTGTCTAAGAGTTTTACATTGTTATCTATTATTTTGTTTTGTTTTTTAAAAAATATTTAATGGATGTCTACGTATGTTATTCAAATTCTGGTACCTGGAGCAGTTGTAGTATAATCACCTGTGGTGATATTTAAAATGCAGTTTCAGGGGCGCCTGGGTGGCGCAGTCGGTTAAGCATCCGACTTCAGCCAGGTCACGATCTCGCGGTCCGTGAGTTCGAGCCCCGCGTCAGGCTCTGGGCTGATGGCTCAGAGCCTGGAGCCTGTTTCCGATTCTGTGTCTCCCTCTCTCTCTGCCCCTCCCCCGTTCATGCTATGTCTCTCTCTGTCCCAAAAATAAATAAAAAACGTTGAAAAAAAAAAAATAAAAAAAAAAAATAAAATGCAGTTTCAGGAACCACCCTTCAGCTGCTAAACTAGAATCTCTACGTAATGGACGTGGGCATCCTTAGGATTTCCTCAGCAGGTTGTAAATTACATTGAAAATTAAGTATGAGAATCAGGGATACCTATAGGATATTCTGCTTAGAAATCATCTTAATGATAGTTGGCAGCATGCTTCCTGTTCTTTCTTTTTAATATGTATTTTTATAGAACAAAATGATTTGCAGATGCTTATGTGCATACTCAGAAGTATTTTCTATTTAAGTTTTTACATTCTCCCTGTTTGCATTGGTCAAAGGATGGGAATGATCAACTTTATTTTCTCTTTGTATCATTCAAGTTCCAATGGAAAGCAGCATGTACAAATTTTATTAACTCATGATTTATGTACGAAAAATAATTTCACAAGTTTGGTTGGAGGAGAATCATAGTGAATAGTTCTCAAACTCAGAATGGTGTTAGTACAACTATCATTTTTGGGTCCAAAAGTTAGGAGGGAAAGGCTCAAAATTCAAAAGATAAGATAATTCTGTAAAACGCACCAACTTGGGAAGAGCAGTGATCTTCTGTGAAGCCAAGCAGCACACACAAGACAGGCTCAAATGGTGAGAATCAGAAAACTATATACTTTGACCTCTTTCTCCTCAATCTCTCTAAACCTCTGCCATGATTCCTCATTTTCTGAACCCAACAGGAAGTCATGGGGCATGTACACTCATTGATGTGATCTGTACACGTAAGATAACCTGGAAAAGGATAGGATAGGAAAGGGTAGCTCTGGAAGGGCACTAAATATATCTAGTGTATTTAACCTCATTATATGCAGATACCATTGCTTTATATATACTTCTGAGTTGTTTAATGACAATATTTCTGGAATAGTGTTTTATGTGATATGATTTGTTGTGAAATGGTGTTATGTGAAATGATTTGTACCTAGTACACTGCTGCTGTAATTTGCATGTATTTGTGTTTCAATGTATATTTATACGTCAATATAATACACATGTGATGTGTATGTGACCATATGTGAAAAAGCAGAGATTTAAAAAAGGAAAAAAATCATCTGTCACTGTAGGCATTTTTTTCTCATAGAAATACCACCTGGGTTGCCATGTTTTCTTCTCATAATTTCTGGTTCAATTTTTTTTAACGTGTACATCTCCTTTACTAAATTTCAAACATAATACCCCTTCTACTCTTTCTTCTTCACATTTAAGCATATAGACAACTAAATATAGAATGTTTATTAAACATTGTTTTTATGTTTGATTACACACTCATGCATACATACCTAATATATATATATGTATATATATATACACACACACATATATATATTATATATATATATATATATATATATATATATATATATATATATATAATATATATATATATATATATATTCATATGACTGTTTTGATATTCTTATTCATTTCTAATGTAAGTGCCACCTAATAAATGGATTGGTAATTATTTCTAATGACATTTACTTTTTGAATAGTTTGCAGGTTAATATAAACACATTTCAATTTTGTTTGCTTCCTAGGTTAATTGGAAGATTATACAATTAATTTTTAATGGGGGTTTTATTTCAACAATTATTCCTTACTTCTATTTGCACTCTTTTTCACAGGAGACTTACTATAATTTACCTAATCAAAATTTACCTCCTTATTTCATGTTATGACTCTTGTCTCCCCATCAACTGAATCAGGAACGAAGGGAATGTTGACTTTAACATGAGAAAGCAGAAGTAATTTTTCAATTGCTCCAAATAGAGAAGGGCATTTTCCTTAGATCATTGCTACTTGTTTCTGGTTTATGATTAGATTATCTCTGCCACTTTTATGACAACTAATTTACCTACCTGTAAGACATAGCCTTACCCAGGAATCAACTATATCCTTTTAGAGTAAGCAGGGTATAAATTCAGCTATTTTTAACCTTTACCAATTCCCAAAATCTAAGTGCTTAAGTTGTCAGACAAACAAAAGGAGGATTTTAAAATATCCATCCCAGGAGATACTTTAGAAGAACATAGAATTACAACTATTTCTGATGTAGGTATATTCATGCTTAGAAACACAGATACTCATTTTAACACTCTTTAAAAAATATTTTTGTCAGTTGTTTAGAATTTCTTAAAAGAAATAATGTAACAGGAAGATATTTATAGAGAACTAGTGTTTAAACACAAATATAATGAAAACCTAATGAAGATATAGGATATTTGCTTGATTAGTGTTGGGATAGTACTGGTAAACTCAAATGTCTTTTAAAAAAGAGACCACTCAGAAGCAAGCATATCATAACCATTTAAATAATTTCACTCTATTTAACTTTTAGGTATTGGTGAATTAACCTTGGATGATGTTCAGAATTCTCAGAAGAAAAGTTTGAAAATAGTTTTGAAATACAATATTATCAGATAGTACTACCTAAAGCACACTGTCAGATCCACTTGCAGATCTCTTTCCACTCTCAAAACAAGTAGTGCAGAGGATATGTGTGTGTCAGGGTAGGGGGCATATAGGATGTTTACCTTCCTTTCAATTTTTTTGTGAACTTAAAACTCTTCTAAAAATAGTCTTTAAAATAAAATAAAAAACAGGTAAGTGTTTATTTAAAATATTTAAAATACAAGATCACAGATTTTTGTCTCATAGGACTAGATGGGAATGGAAATAGAGCTGCAAGCCAGGTAGTAGCCATGGATCGGCTGTGCTCTGTGTCTAAAATTGGGTAAATGGAGTCTTACTCTTGCAGTAGTAATAATAAAAAACACTGACAAATCACAGGATATGTGGTATTATGCATATATATGTGTGTATATACATATATATGTATATTTATAGTGTACCCTCTATACCCTGTGTATTTTGTATATACCCTGAAATCTTGCTATAATTGTTAATTAGTTCCAGGGGATTTTTGTCACTGTTGTTTCTGCCTCTTTGGGATTTTCATCATAGACAGAAAATATCTATGAACAAAGGAAGTTTTAATTTAATTCTTATTCTTTATTCTTATTTTATATATATATATATAATTTAAATTATTCCGAAATCACCAGAGAGAAGAGAGAAAAAAGAGAGAGATAAACAAAATAATGATTATAGATAAAATATAGATTATAGATAATGATATATATATATATACATATATATATCTTCATAGATATCTTCTGCCTATGATGAAAATCATATATTAGAAATACACACATATATGAATATGAATATATATATATATATATATATATATATATAAACCTTTTATCCTTTTATTTCCTTTCTTTGTTACGTTATCTAGGACTGCCAGTTTGATGTTGTATAAGGTTAGTGGAAGAGACAACCTTTCCTTGTTCTTGATTTTAGCTGGGAACATTTCAATTCCTCGCTATTGACTGTGAGGTTTTTTTGTAGTTTTTCATAGATGTTTCTTTCTATCAAGGTGAGGAATGTAGCTTCTATTCCTGGATTGCTAAGATTTTTTTGTTGCTTTGTTTTTGTTTTAATCATGAATGAGTTTTGAATTTGTCAAAAGTTTTTCTGAATCTAATAATATAACCAAGTGTTTTTTCTTCTTTAGCTTCTTGATGTTATTTTTTACATTATTTTTGAATATTTAAACTAGCCTTGTTTACATGGAATAACACCTACTTGATCATGTTGCATAATTATCTTTATACATTTCAAGATTCCATTTCTTAATACTTTGTTTTAGATTTTTTGCATGTGTACTCATGAGGTATGGTCTGTAGTTTTTCTTTGTAGCGTTGTTTCTTTCTGGTTTTGGTGTTAAGGTAATGTTGGCTTTATAGGATTAGTTAGAGTATTCACTTTGCTTCTATTTAATGGAAAAATTTGTAGAGCATTGGTATAATTTTTTCCTTTAACGTGTGGTAGAATTTACCAGTTAACATATATGGGCCTTTCTGGTGCTTTCTGTTTGGGAATATTACTAATTTTACTTATTTAGTAAATATGTTCCTATTCAGTCGGTAGACCATGAGACCCTTGATCTCAGGGTCATGAGTTGGAGCCCCAAGTGGGGCATAGAGATTACTTAAAAAAAATAAATAAAGGAACCTATTCATATGTTCTATGTCTCCTTGTGTGAGTTTGGGCAGATTGTGTCTTTCAAGGAATTGGTCCATTTTATCTATGCTGTCAAATTTGTGGGTACAGAGTTATTATATTATAATTTAAATACCTTCTAAAGTGACTTACTAGATACAAAAAATTAAAGACAATTTTCATGTAAATTCCAGTTGGTTAGGGGCGCCTGGGTGGCTCAGTTGGTTAAGATTCCAGCTTCAGCTCAGGTCATGATCTCATGGCTCATGAGTTCAAGCCCCATGTTGGGGTCTGTGCTGACAGCTCAGAGCCTGAAGCCTGCTTCAGATTCTGTGTCTCTCTGTCTCTCTCCCCTCCCCCCCTCATACTCTGTCTCTCTCTCAAAAATAAATTTAAAAAACTTAAAAATAATAAATTACAGTTGTTTAACATACAGAAAAAATAGGGACAATTTTCTTTTCATAATATTCTTAAAATTATTTTAAAGTCTTTGCTAAGCTAAAAAAACTAGGCATAAATTATAACTTTTAATGAAAGCGATGCTTTTAAATAACACTTGTACAACAAAAGAAAATTGAACTTTTAGTTTATTGCAGTTATTGGTTAAGTGGATGACAAAACTCCTATTGCATATTCAAGATACATATTATATTTCCCATTAAGATCCATAATAATATCTTGATATCAAAGATTATTCAAAATGTAAGATGCTTTTTTACTTTACTTTTGAAAGTCAGATCACGCTTCAAATAGCAGTTCGAGATGATAAAGATTCATACAGTTGCACAATGGAAATTTTTTTTGTTGTAGCATCAGGTAGGGACTTATACTTCAGATCAAGATGGTGAACAAAGTAATAGACTTATCCTTCTGCTTTAAAAAAATAGAAGAACAAGAAAAAATATAGTCAACCATGTATGCCATCTATTAGAAAATAGGCATTAAATGTCCATAAATTCCCAGAGGAAGGAAGAAAACATGATAGACTCTAAGATTGTAACTATTTACTGCTTAGATGTAGTTTTCAAAAGAAAGAGCTGGAAATTCAGCTGAAAGAGTGTTGGAGAGGAAAGGGATTCAAAGTTGGAATTGTCCAGAAATCTCAAGAGAGATCCCCTAGAGTCTTGACCTAAATATTGATCTGTGCCTGAGGGTAAAGTGCCTAACATCCAGGAAGAGACCGTCAGAAAGGAATAGTGCAGAGCTCAGAGAGTTGGGAGTGGTTCATGCTGTCATAAGGAAGATGAGAAAGACATTGAAATGCACAGGCCATGAGGTAAAACATTAAGAGAGGTATGTCTTTAGTAAGATAGCTAAATTGTCCTTAAATTATAAGCCTTTCTTGATCTACACTAAAGAAAATTTATAAACAAGTTTGGAAAGTATCTTATAGATTTATTTCCAAACAAAATTCAGTACAACTTAAAGGAGTTACAACAAAATTACAACAAAATTACATCAACGATGTAAAATTCATAGTCTACCATCTTATCAAAACTTACGAGTCACAAAAATAAGGTGTGAAATATGGCTTGTGACCTAGAGAGGAATAAGTCAGTAAGCATGAACATATATTTAATTGACGGTACAATCTGGAAAAGGAAATCAAAACAGTAATTATGAATAGTCTACAAATGTTCAAGAAAGTAGAGGGAACTAGGACTACAATGAAGAGAATGAAATGGATGATACAAAAATGACACACACTGCTCCAGTATTCTTACTGGACTTACTCTTTGTTTTAATTATTATTGATAGAATGGTGGTGTTTACTCTGATTATTTTATAGGCTATAAGATTTGCTACATATATATTGATACTCTGTTATTCAGTACATAAATATTTAGGACATTTACGTCTTCTTACTTACTTGACCACCTTATCATTGGGAAATGACCATCATCATTCCTTATGACATTCTTTGTTTTGAAATGAGTTATTCTGATGTTAATATAGCCACTTCAGTGTCCTTGTTTCAATAATGTTAGCAGGTTATATTTTCCCATCTTTTTATTTTTAATCAATTTTAATCAATTTATATTTAAGTTTTAGTAAGCAGAATATATCTGGATGCAGCTTTTGTATCCAATTTGAAAAACATCTCCCATTTTATTGGGTTGTTTGCTATTTACATCTAATGTGACTATTGATATGGCTTGGTATATATCTACTATCTTGTTGGTTTTCTTTTTGTTCTATTTGTTTTTCTTATTTCTTTCTGTTTTGCTTTTTTTTTCCTATTGAGTTTAAAATAATCTGCAAGTAAGTTACTGGAACTAATGAGAGGATTTGGCAAGATCAAAAGGACATATTTTCAATATATAAAAATAAAAAATATATATACACACACTATTAATGCACAACTAGAAAAATAATATAAAAACTAATGCCTTCTAGCTTAAGATATTTGTAATATGTATAATAATTAGTATAATGTATTATAAGATATACTATATATTATCACTATTAGTATAATATATTAGTGTAAGGTATAGTATAAAGCTTATCCTATAGTATCAAAAACATATCCTCATGATTAATTCTAACTATATGTAAAATTTCTATACTGAAATTACATATTATATATATATATATGTATATGTATGTATATATAGATATACATATATAAGGATATATGTATAAATATATAAACTACATATTATATTTATATTTAAGGAATTTAAAATGCCTATATAGCTGGAAAAAATTCTTATAATTTAGTAACATGACTAAGAAGATTTTAAAATGGGCAATTTATTTAAACCATCATTTTTCTAAAAAAAGCACATGTACCAATCATCATAATTCAAATAATCATCACAAAACACCACCATTATAATTGTATAAACTATAAGTTTATTGCTAACTTAAAATAGCGGACAGTATCATTTACTAGAATCCTTCACTTGGTCGGTAATTTTTTCACACCATATTTTGTCTATACAGACATTGCAGTTAGCAAGTTGTATATATCATATTACAATTTCACCTAAAATTAGCACCTATGATATAGTTCAAAGTTAGAGGGTTTTTTCACATTAAAAATATAACATAAAATATTGATATCTAATGTATGAGGTGAAAGACTCATAAGCTTTAATCACCAGTTTCTACTTCATGTATTTATCAATTGATTTAATAAATACCTGTCAAACACCCACCATATACTAGGCAATGTTCCAACACTAAGAATACATCAGGGAATACAACAGACAAAATGACTCTGATCATATCAAATTTAGGGTTTAGTTGGGTAAGAGAGACAAAAGTCAACCATGAACAGGTAAAAGGGAATAGGGCGATGCTGTGATCTTGAATAGGAGTTTACAGAAAGCCTGGGATGGAATTTGAAGGATAGCCAGAAGAAGTGCTGATTAGTGCAAATATTGAAGTTCCAAACAGAACTTTCTCCTGCTGAAAAATTACAGTGACAGAGGTGGCTCACATTTGATAAAAGTTGTGATTGTTTAAATGTAGAAATGTAGAAATTGAATGCTTGATTTTAACAGTATTAATGTAATTCAGTATGTTCCTGTACTGCCTTCTTATTGCAGATTGTGGGGCTCTGCTCTTTCAACTACCGTCTCCTCTTACAAGTGTAGAATGTTAATTATTTCAGTAGATTTGCCTATTTTCATTTTAATATGGTAATCATGATCATCATTATTAATGTGAATTTATTCTGAGGGCAACTGGAGTAAAATCCCATGTGGGATGTTTAAATTCTCTCATTTGTAAGTTCAAGTAGAAGGTAAAAATGACCAACTATTCCATTAAACTGCTATAACCTAAGGCAAGCTGTTCTGAAATCACTGGGAGAGAGTTAACTACCAAAATAAAGGTGAAGCCCTCTTAGTCACATTTCTCTGGATACACATGAATACATCTTCTTCAGAATTAAGACTAAAGCTGTAACTTCTGAACCACAAATGGCTATAGAAATGCCTGCTATTCCATTTATAGTCTCAGAAGTGGTAAATTTACGAGTATGTCACTTCATTATGTTTGCAGTGTAATGGATGAATTTTTAATGCTATATATTGTTTGGAAATTGGTTCTGCTATAAATTTCTGAGCATTTATTCTACAAATCTTATATATTGGGACTTACCATGAATTCTTTATGATAAAGTGTTACACAGGAATTTTAAGTCCCAGCTTCATTTATATATTTTATATTTTAAATAATGTAATTTATATTTATAATTACAATAGCATATTTCAAACCGTGTGTGCTTGATAGGATTTTCAGTTTTTACGTACCGCAATATTTTGTAGAAGTGAAAATGAGCAATTAAGTATGGTAAGCTAACCTAAATTTGTTACGTATTAACCTTTCAGGTCTACATGAAATTTTTATAAGTGCTAGGATAACAGACAGACCCTTTGCGTAAGACTCTAACTATGGCTGAGCACTAACTTGCTAAATGCTTGCGCTTCGTTTCTAGGATTTTCATGTGGGTTATCATAGTCATTGTTGCTACTACTGTTGGTGTTAAAGGTGGTGGTGATGGTGATAATAGTATTTTGATTCCTTTTAGGCTTTTGTTAGAAAGCAGAACATTCCAGTCGGGCGCTCTTCCCTTTTTAGGTACTGAAAAAAGCTAGCATGGGATGTTAACTGAAAATGCCAACAGTATTTAACCTGAACTATAAAGACATTCGTTTCAATATTTCATGTCATTATCTTCATACTCATAAGATCCGAAGTCCCCTTTCACTCTGATTGCATATGTATAATCAAAGAGAAAGATAAATTTTCCAATGTTTTTATGTCCTTTGTTTTAAAAAGAATACAATGCTAAAGCAACACAAAAGCTGAGCAGAAGTAAGAGTAAATAATCAGGTTTTTTTTTCCCTTGGGAATATAAGAGGAGTGGAGGACAGTATAAAATCAATAATTTAACTTATTGCAAAATGAGTAGAGATAAGAGAGAGAAAAGAGAGATGAGCATGAAAATAATGATTAAAGTCTGATCGTAGAGAGGAGATTATTTATTTTAAGTGCGTTTATTCTTTGAGAAATATGTTCACCTGATACAAAATTCAAAAATTATAAGCGTATAAAATGAAAAGTGTCCCTCCCTGATCCCCAGTCACTCAGTTTCTCTACCTGATGGCCACCCATATTTTTCAGCTTTCAGATATACACTGTACCAATACAATGATAGACACATATATTACACTTTTATTTTCTTATTGAAAAGGTGGCATGGTTTGCATATTACAATTTGTTTTACAATTCACACCATATCTTATAAATCCTCCCATATCAACACAGAAAGATCTTGTATTTCAAAAGCATTTAGGGGCACCTGGATGGCTCAGTCGGTTAAGCAACAGCCTCTTGATTTCAGCTCAGGTCATGATCTCCACGTTTGTGAGATAGAGCCCAACTTTGGGCTCTATGTTGGGAGTGGAGTCTGCTTGGGATTCTGTCTCTCCTGCTCCCTCTGCCACTCTCCCGTGCACACCTTCTCTCTCTCAAAATAACTACATGTAGTTAAAAAAAGATAAAAGCATGTATATTTGGGTTTGTGTTTCATACCCTATTAATACTATATTGTTGGATTTTTTGCTTATCATTTTAAAGGAACTTGCATATGTTAAAGAAATCAGTTTTTTATTTGTTATATGAGTTGGAACCATTTTACTAGGTATTATGCCATTTTTGCCAGACAAAATTGCTTTAAGGTTTAGTTGGTCAAAATTATTAATATATGTAATTCTACTCTTTTGTATCTTATATTTATAAAAGCCTTTTCCATTCTTAAAATAATGCTGATACCAAAATATCTCATGAGTTATTTTAACGCATAAAGAGTCTTTTTATACAGTTGTACTTTTGACACATGGTATTAATTTTGTGTAAGTTTAAAGGAGTGAATCCAACTTACCTTGTTTTTAGATACATATGAAATTATGCTCAAACTATTTACTAATAACCTTTCTTTTGTCATCATATTTTAAATGTTACTTCTAATGTATAATAAATCTCATATTTACTTTGGTATATTTTCTGACTTTCTACTCTTTTCCATTGATATTTTCAACTAGTATGTGTAGCTCTTAAACATATGTTAATATTTTGAAAAGGTAGGCTTGTACCACCTTGTTATTATTTTTTTGAAAAACGCATTAGCTAATATTGATTTTAATTTATTTACATGATTTTTTAAAAAAATTAACCTGAATTGTTTTAAAAAGTTGTAGTATTAAATGTATAGTTTAACATAAGTAGAATTGATATGAGTTTGTCTTTCTACTCAGTCACCTGGAATCCTTTCCATTATTTTCCACATTTGGAGTGGGGGGGGATCAGTATTGAGACAGTTTTTATATTTTAATACTTGGCTTATTTGATTTTACAGATACTTAAGTATTATTGTAAATGAGGATTTTTCTCATTGTGTCTTTTAAATGGTTGGTTTCTATAGATATAATGAGACTATTTTTAAATGTTATTTACGTTAACTACTTTGTTTTATATATTTTGTTTTAGTTCATTTCCTTAGATTTTCCAAGTATACAACTTTCAAACAACAATAAATATCAAGACTTTTTAAGGAATGTAGGAAAAGACATGCTCATCCTGGCACAAGCTAAAGTGCGTTTAAGAACCAACCATCATATGCTGGGAGGGTACATCTTGTATATAGCATGAGCAGGACCAGAAGTCACAGAAAAGCTGAACTAACAGATATCCAGACCTCCTTGTCTTTGCAATTTTCAGCAGTATGAAACAAGGATACATTGATATACCCAACTCCAAATTTGTTTTTGTAATTTATTACACAGTCTTTGGGAATTTTCTAATAATTTAGAATAGATTTGCTTGACATATTATTCTTTTTGATAATATCCTTAGTTTAGAATGTATGTATTTAATATTTATATTAGTATGAAATATACAGAATTGGTATTTTGTTAGTCATTATATTTTAAAACCACTTTCAAATGTAGTTTTAATATTAAGGTAAACTATATTAACCCGAAAAATAAGATTTTTACAAATTTATATTTAATTTCAGTCAAATACACATCACTGTGTAAATATACTGTGATTTTATTGTTGAAGTGATTTAAATAGGAGCAAATTTCAGTTTAAAGAATTGTTTTAGATTGATTGGCATTATTGAATAAAGTGAGCGTTAGACATTTATGGCCCTTCCTCCCTCCCTTCCCCGCTCCCCCCTTGCCTCTTGCCTCATGCCTGTTGCCTCTTCCCTTTCCTTCCTTTTTTTTTGTCAACTTAGGTAAAAACTCTTCCAACTACCACACTAGAAGCTAGAAATTTCAGACACTTGCTTTCCTCACCCCTTTTATGTCTAGAATACAAGTACCAGATCCTACTTTAGCAGAAGCTTTAGGGAAAAGCAGGAAGGGGCATACTCCATCTGGCATATATGGCAAGAGAGAATATGTCTTCGCTCAGTTTCTAGGAGCAGGAGTGATTCTGACACTAATAATGCCTAGTATTATCATTAGGTGACCCTAACTGCAGGGTCCAGATGTGGGAGGTTATTGTGTAACCTATGACATTGGTTTGTGTGTCAGACTAGTTCTACAACACAGTCCAAAAGTGGTATTCCTGACTGTCGTTTTAAACCTAAATCTCTGGTCCTTTACTGATTCTATGAACTTTCAACCATCCTCTAATAAATTACCATCTCTCATAATTTAACTGTTAATTTAATTGGAACATAACTGTTCCAATTGCTTTCATTAAAAAGTGCTAAATATCTGTACTGTAAATCAGTACTTCTTAACCTTTGGACTATTGAAAGCTCAGAGCAGATTATTCATTTTTGGCAGCTAGTGAGCGGCTGTCCTCTACGTTATGGGATATTTATCAGCCTTTACCTACCAGTGCCAGTAGCATATTCCCATTTGTGAAAATCAAAATGTTTCAAAGACATTGTTGCATGTCTCCTGAGACAGAATAGCCCTCACCTCAATTGAGAAACACTACTACAAATATATTGATAGTTAACAGAAAGGAAAATTGGATGATATGATACATACTGTGAAATTTTTTTCATTAAATAGGTTTCTACTTCAGTAAATAAATATGAAAATATAATCATTGAGAATCATATAATCATGAGGGTAAAATTAATTAAAATATTTATAAAATTTAATCTAAAATATATGTATTATTAAAGGAAACCAGGTGAGATACACTGTATCTCTCAGAGTAAAATTAAATCTAAATTCTCCAGTGAGTAGTTCAGAGAATGTTCTTTGGCATTCCTAGGATTATCATTAGAGATTTAACAGTAACAGAAATAATTGCCAAGAATTTATTTCCTCACAATAGAATATCCAAAGTAAATCGTCAGATTAATAAATATAGACTATTTAAAGATCTTAAAACAATCTGTATAAGTGTACATTAATAATATTGTTATTCCAGTTCAAGTCTACAAACAATATATAAAAATTTCTACTTTACTATGACCTTAGTATAATTTGATCGTTTTCTATTGTTTACAGCAGGTGACTGACTCATTATGTAAATGTTTTTGGTTAGACACCAGAATAATACAGTACAATCAAATTATGAAGTCCAGCAGATGTTTTAAGAGATTAACAAACCTCTTGTGGAATCCAGCTCTTCAATACGTCTATCAGTAAATTTTATATGGATAAATTATATATATGCATAAATATTTTGTGTAAAACTATATTTATATATTTTATATTTATAAATGTACATATTTTAAAATTTTTTAATGTTTATATTAGAAAGAGCATGAGTTGGGGAGGGGCAGAGAGAAAGGAAGACACAGAATCTGAAGCGGGCTCCAGGCTCCGAGCTGTCAGCACAGAGCCAGATGCATGGCTCAAACCTATGAAATGTGTGATCATGACCTGAATGGAAGGCTGAAGTCAGGCACTCACCCAATTGAGTGACCTAGGCGTCCATATATATATACATATATACATACGTATATATATACATATACATACGTATACGTATGTATATATATATATATGTATATATATACACATACATACGTATACTTACGTATACGTATATATGTGTGTATATATATATATGTATGGAGCACACACACACACACACACAGAAATATTAATGGTTCTTTGGTTTGCTGTTTTTATCTTAAATAATGTTTTATTTAATGTTTGTTTATTTTGAGAAAGAGAGTGCGTACCCGAGCTCCATGTTGTCAGCGCAGTTCATCATCTTGAATTAAAACAACAACAACAACAACAACAACAACAACAACAACAACAACAAAAGCACAATATCAACAGTGAGAGAAATCCAGTCTCTCTATAAACGGAGGCCCTTCATAATTTGAAATGAGTTGTGAACATTTGAGAAAGAAACTTTACTTCTCATTTTAATTGATTTTTATGTCAATCTCTATTCATATCCAAGACTATAACATCTTGAATTCATTTTGCCTGCTGACATGAGAGTTGACAACTTAGAGACATTTATTTTTTGTGTGTGTGGTAATATATACATAGCATAACATTTACATCGTGCCCATTTTTCAGTGTACAGATTTGTAGCATTGAGCATATTCACATTGCTGTGTAACTATCACCATCATTCTTATCCAGAATTTGTCTTCTCCAATCAAATGCTAACTCCCTTTAACTCTCCCCCTATCCCTTGGCACTGCCATTCTACCTTCTGCCTCTATGAATTTGTTACGCTAGGAACCTTGTAAAATCAGTCATACAATCACAATTTCCTTTTGTGGTTACCTTAAATCACTTATCTAATATTTTCAATGGTGTAGCATGTGTAAGAACTGTCTTCCCTTTTAAGACTGAAAAATACATATATCACATTTGGTTTGCCATTCATCTGTTGGATACTTAAGTTACTATGAGCATTCGGCTTACGAATAGTGCTGTTATGAGCATGAGTATACAAACATCATGTTTGAGTCTCTGCCTTTACTAATTGTGGAGATATATCCAGAAGTAGAATTGTTGGATCATCGACAGACATCCTTTTAATTCATCATTTTTGCAAGTTATTTTCTTGATTTAAAGAGCACAGTATATCTCTTTTTTATACTATAGAAAAGTTTACCACTTCTCTAAAGACAACACAAAGTTCTTGACTAAATGGGGATGGAAGTGTATTTACTTACTTATTTACTTAGCTAACTTATTATCTATTACTATATATTACTTAGCTATTATTACTTACTAATCAGTAATTAGTAAGTAATATATAGCACTCTTTCAAAAGAAATTGAAAGCCAGGTGTTCATATCTTGACTCGCTGGGAATATATTTAATTAGGTTATTCTCTTAGTTCAACATCCTTCAGACTAACTTTTTGGGTAAAAATAACTTAGTTTAGATACCTGTTTTGACTGATGTTAAAAAGATACAACTTTATTTGGCCAATTTGCTATTATGGAAAAGGTCAGAAATGGATAATCAAAACCACTTTCCAATAAAGCAGGGGGTTAGTTCTGGAAAGGAATAACAAAGCATGGTCAACCAATGCAGAAACTGGAAGTCACATGAAAATATTTGAAAATCATTCTTTTAATATTATCTTCATACAGATTGATTTTGGAAAATGAAAAACACAGATAATGTGTTGTCTCAGGGCCAACTTGGGTTCAGGTCATGATCTCATGGTCTGTGAGTTGGAGCCCCGCGTCAGGCTCTGTGCTAACAGCTCAGAGCCTGGAGCCTGCTTCAGATTCTGGGTCTCCCTCTCCCTCTGCCTCTCCCCACTCATATTCTGTGTGTGTATGTCTGTCTCAAAAATAAACATTCAAAATTTTTTTTAAAAAAAGAAAGAAAATGGCAATTATCAATACATCCATTGCCCAGTGTTAGCCACTATTAACTATTTGGCATATTTTTTCTAGTCATTGTTTTATATACTTAAAGAAATTAAAATTAACCCAAGTGAATAAAACATATGTATTCTTTATCCATCATTCAAAAAGTAGAAAAGGTACAGATAAAAATTATGTAGTAATTTTAGTGTTCGATAATAATCCTTGTTATAGTTCATTGAATCTCTCTCTGCAGATTGTAACAAATATATCTGTTACAATGAAATTTTACTTTGAAGTGCTATTTACAACTTAAAAATACTACTATGTCATAGCACCTGGATGGCTCAGTCGGTTAAAGGTCCGACTTCATATCAGGTCATGATCTCAAATTTCGTTGAGTTCGAGCCCCGTGGTGGGCTCTGTGCTGACAGCTCAGAGCCTGGAGCCTGCTTTGGATTCTTTGTCTCCTCTCTCTGCCCCTGCCTTGCTCATGCTCTGTCTCTCTCACTCTCAAAAATAAACATTAAAAATAAATAAATAAACAAACAAACAAACACATACATACATACACACACACACATACTGTGCTGAATTCCATCTATAAAAACAAGAAAGTAAAATTGAAAGAAATTTTTAATTCAGATAAATATATGTTGAAAATGGAGTTAGTTTCCTAGCTATATGATTTAGTTTCAGTAGGACTGATCGGCTCCAAGCTATTTAGGATAAGGACATTAGAATTCTTATGTTTGATACAATTTCCTCTGTCTCATTTGTTGTTAGTCATAGGTTTACAATGTCATTTATAGTGTTAACGTTTCTGTTCCACATCTAACATTTCTGTTTTGATGTATCTTCTACATTCAATTTACTATTCATTAGTTCTTTTACCATTTTTTCTATTTTCCACAGTTCAACTATAATTAGCTAAATATTTTAAATTTATTTTTAAAAATAAGTTTAGTGTAAAGTTTGAGCCCCGGTTTAACAGATATACAGCTTATATATATGGTGATTTAGTAAACAATAAAAGAGGTATTTTAATTTAATTTGGGGAATATAACTATTTAACTATTGAAGCATTTGAGTAGACATTTTCACAATAAATTTAGATTCATTCCTTCCCCATATACCAAGATAAAATTAACATGTATGGAGAATTTTATTGTAAATAGAATTTGTTGTACAAATGATTGGAATATATATTTTAACTTTGGAGTGGGGAAGCTTTTTCCCCTATACAGAAACTATTGGATAAAAATATGAAATACTTTCAAATGCAGAGAAAATACCATTTGTGAAATACCATTTGTAAAATTTAAAGCTAAATTTAAATATTTATGACACATATAACAACAGAATATATGCAGATATTATGATAAACGTTTTTAGAAAACAACCAATGGAATATGGACATTCACTGACTCTATTCACCAAATATCCATCTCTGTGTTAGACTCTCGTAGGATGGCACTTTATTTCCACTTGGATTAAATAAGATTATGTGATTTGAATTGGACAGGAAGATGTGTACAGAAGTGATGTGTATCATTTCTGAGCTGAAATTTTTGGCTCAACTGCATCCTCAAACCCTCTATTTCAGTGGTCATGGAAATACATGTGAAGATTGAATGTTGGTCAGCCTGTATTCCTCATAGCCTATTATCAGCAAAGTTCTCAACTCATTGGTGATGTTTGGCATGGTCAACAAACAAATCTTTCTTTCTATAGGCACTTGAATTATAAACCAGGGATTGAAAAAAATATATTAGAGCATAACTAGTCCTTCCTGATTGATACAGTTTCTAATAGAAGACTCAACAAAAGACAAGCCATCGAAAGTGCATTACATGTATTTTAGAACATCTTGAAATCAGTCCACATTTCAGTGTTTTGTGTAATCTAGTAAAAGGATAAATGTACTACTTATGGAGCAAAAACTAGAATTAACTCACTCTTGAATAGGAATATATTCATAGATAGGGTAAACTGACATCTTTACATCTTTTGTCTGCCCGTATCACTTAAAAAGGAATGATAGATGGGGTCACACTCTAGATTGAAAGGCAGTATTGAATTGAACAAAGTGAAAAGTCTGTTTTAAATTGAAGAGACAGAACAAGTCATTACATGTGCTAGAAAATCCTTACGGTAACTCTGATGGGTAATTACGACATTCCTTTATCCCCTTCCTGAATTTTAGAGCTATCTGAAAATATCCTGATGTTCAGAGACAAGTAAATCCTTTTTTGAGGATACTTTTTCTCAATTATATCACTCAGAGGAAATCCCATGTGCATTGTGTTTCAGAGTAATGGAGAAAAATTAAAAATTTCCCTAATCAGCCAAGGATCTTTACTAGAAGATAGATTACTAAAGTTTACACTTTGTTTTCTTTTCAGGATTAAAATCCTTTAAACTGCAGAAGTATTAGATCACTGCCAACTTATCAACAAAACAAAGTAAGGAGCCTCTTTCAAACAATCACCTCATAATTTTTCTTAAATAACTGAAGAAGCAAGTTGTAAGCTCAGCTACTATATATGCAAAAGGTAAATATATAATTTAATTGCTTTCTGCCATATTTGTATTAACTACTTAGAAACAGTGACAGATAAACCACAACATACATGTATGTGTATATATAGAGATTCTAATTACTTATAATTATGAACATTTCACTGTTTAATTTTCATATATATATATATATATATATTTTTTTTTTGGTATATATATTCAAACTTTCATGGAATTTAAAAAACAAGAAAAGATAAACAAGTCAAAACATACCACTGAGAGTCATATCTGATTTTGATTCTTTTTGATATTTCATCTTGAGATAATTGTGTCTATGTGTGTGTGTGTGTGTGTGTGTGTGTGTATATATATATATATGCATATATGTGTATGTGTATATGTATATGTGTGTATATGTACATATATATGTGTGTGTAAAAATTTGAAGATAATTTTATATAATACATATATGTTATCCATCTCTTGAGGATTCATTCTCTTTTTTTTTCAATATATGAAGTTTATTGTCAAATTGGTTTCCATACAACACCCAGTGCTCATCCCAAAAGGTGCCCTCCTCAATACCCATCACCCACCCTCCCCTCCCTCCCAACCCCCATCAACCCTCAGTTTGTTCTCAGTTTTTAAGAGTCTCTTATGCTTTGGCTCTCTCCCACTCTAACCTCTTTTTTTTTTTTTTTTCCTTCCCCTCCCCCATGGGTTTCTGTTACGTTTCTCAGGATCCACATAAGAGTGAAACCATATGGTATCTGTCTTTCTCTGTATGGCTTATTTCACTTAGCATCACACTCTCCAGTTCCATCCATGTTGCTACAAAGGGCCATATTCATTCTTTCTCATTGCCACGTTGTACTCCATTGTGTATATAAACCACAATTTCTTTATCCATTCATCAGTTGATGGACATTTAGGCTCTTTCCACAATCTGGCTATTGTTGAGAGTGCTGCTATAAACATTGGGATAGAAGTGCCCCTATGCATCAGTACTCCTGTATCCCTTGGGTGAATTCCTAGCAGTGCTATTGCTGGGTCATAGGGTAGGTCTATTTTTAATTTTTTGAGGAACCTCCACACTGTTTTCCAGAGTGGCTGCACCAATTTGCATTCCCACCAACAGTGCAAGAGGGTTCCCGTTTCTCCACATCCTCTCCAGCATCTATAGTCTCCTGATTTGTTCATTTTGGTCACTCTGACTGGTGTGAGGTGATATCTGAGTGTGGTTTTGATTTGTATTTCCCTGATGAGGAGCAACGTTGAGCATCTTTTCATGTGCCTGTTGGCCATCCGGATGTCTTCTTTAGAGAAGTGTCTATTCGTGTTTTCTGCCCATTTCTTCACTGGGTTATTTGTTTTTCGGGTGTGGTGTTTGGTGAGCTCTTTATAGATTTTGGATACTAGCCCTTTGTCCGATATGTCATTTGCAAATATCTTTTCCCATTCCGTTGGTTGCCTTTTAGTTTTGTTGGTTGTTTCCTTTGCTGTGCAGAAGCTTTTTATCTTCATGAGGTCCCAGTAGTTCATTTTTGCTTTTAATTCCCTTGGCTTTGGGGATGTGTCACGTAAGAAATTGCTCCGGCTGAGGTCAGAGAGGTCTTTTCCTGCTTTCTCCTCTAGGGTTTTGATGGTTTCCTGTCTCACATTCAGGTCCTTTATCCATTTTGAGTTTATTTTTGTGAATGGTGTGACAAAGTGGTCTAGTTTCAATCTTCTGCATGTTGCTGTCCAGTTCTCCCAGCACCATTTGTTAAAGAGACTGTCTTTTTTCCATTGGATATTCTTTCCTGCTTTGTCAAAGATGAGTTGGCCATACGTTTGTGGGTCTAGTTCTGGGGTTTCTATTCTATTCCATTGGTCTATGTGTCTGTTTTTGTGCCAAAACCATGCTGTCTTGATGATTACAGCTTTGTAGTAGAGGCTAAAGTCTGGGATTGTGATGCTTCCTGCTTTGGTCTTCTTCTTCAAAATTACTTTGGCTATTCGGGGCCTTTTGTGGTTCCATATGAATTTTAGGATTGCTTGTTCTAGTTTCGAGAAGAATGCTGGCGCAATTTTGATTGGGATTGCATTGAATGTGTAGATAGCTTTGGGTAGTATTCTGACAATATTCTTCCAATCCATGAGCACAGAATGTTTTTCCATTTCTTTATATCTTCTTCAATTTCCTTCATAAGCTTTCTATAGTTTTCAGCGTACAGATCTTTTACATCTTTGGTTAGATTTGTTCCTAGGTATTTTATGCTTCTTGGTGCAATTGTGAATGGGATCAGTTTCTTTATTTGTCTTTCTGTTGCTTCATTATTAGTGTATAAGAATGCAACTGATTTCTATACATTGATTTTTGTATCCTGCAACTTTGCTGAATTCATGTATCAGTTCTAGCAGACTTTTGGTGGAGTCTATCGGATTTTCCATGTATAATATCATGTCATCTGCAAAAAGGGAAAGCTTGACTTCATCTTTGCCAATTTTGATGCCTTTGATTTCCTTTTGTTGTGTGATTGCTGATGCTAGAACTTCCAGCACTATTTTAAACAACAGCGGTGAGAGTAGACATTCCTGTCGTGTTCCTGATCTCAGGGAAAAAGCTGTCAGTTTTTCCCCATTGAGGATGATGTTAGCTGTGGGCTTTTCATAAATGGCTTTTATGATGTTTAAGTATGTTCCTTCTCTCCCGACTTTCTCGAGGGTTTTTATTAAGAAATTTTGCTGAATTTTGTCAAAGGTCTTTTCTGCATCGATTGAGAGGATCATATGGTTCTTCTCTTTTTTTTTTTATTGATGTGATGTATCACGTTGATTGATTTGCGAATGTTGAACCAGCCCTGCATCCCAGGAATGAATCCCCCTTGATCGTGGTGAATAATTATTTTTATATGCTGTTGAATTCGATTTGCTAGTATCTTAGTGAGAATTTTTGCATCCATATTCATCAGGGATATTGGCCTGTAGTTCTCTTTTTTTACTCGGTCTCTGTCTGCTTTAGGAATCAAAGTAATACTGGCTTCATAGAATGAGTCTGGAAGTTTTCCTTCCCTTTCTATTTCTTGGAATAGCTTGAGAAGGATAGGTATTATCTCTGCTTTAAACGTCTGGTAGAACTCCCCTGGGAAGCCATCTGGTCCTGGACTCTTATTTGTTGGGAGATTTTTGATGACTGATTCAATTTCTTCGCTGGTTATGGGTCTGTTCAAGCTTTCTATTTCCTCCTGATTGAGGTTTGGAAGTGTGTGGGTGTTTAGGAATTTGTCCATTTCTTCCAGGTTGTCCAATTTGTTGGCATATAATTTTTTATAGTGTTCCCTGATAATTGTTTGTATCTCTGAGGGATTGGTTGTAATAATTCCATTTTCATTCCTGATTTTATCTATTTGGGTCATCTCCCTTTTCTTTTTGAGAAGCCTGGCTAGAGGCTTGTCAATTTTGTTTATTTTTTCAAAAAAACAACTCTTGGTTTTATTAATCTGCTCTACAGTTTTTTTAGATTCTATATTGTTTATTTCTGCTCTGATCTTTATTATTTCTCTTCTTCTGCTGGGTTTAGGCTGCCTTTGCTGTTCTGCTTCTATTTCCTTTTGTATTTGGCATTTTTCTTGTTTCTTGAGATAGGCCTGGATTACAATGTATTTTCCTCTCAGGACTGCCTTCACTGCGTCCCAAAGCATTTGGATTGTTGTATTTTCGTTTTCATTTGTTTCCATATATTTTTTAATTTCTTCTCTAATTGCCTGGTTGACCCACTCATTCGTTAGTAGGGTGTTCTTTAACCTCCATGCTTTTGGAGGTTTTCTAGACGTTTTCCTGTGGTTGATTTCAAGCTTCATAGCACTGTGGTCTGAAAGTATGCATGGTATGATTTCACGTCTTGTATACTTATGAAGGGCTGTTTTGTGACCCAGTATGTGATCTATCTTGCAGAATGTTCCATGTGCACTCGAGAAGAAAGTATATTCTGTTGTATATTCTGGATAGACCCTGTGATTATTATATAATGCCCTTCTTCATCTCTTGTTACAGCCTTTAGTTTAAAGTCTAGTTTGTCTGATATAAGTATGGCTACTCTAGCTTTCTTTTGACTTCCAGTGGCATGATAAATAGTTCTCCATCCCCTCACTCTCAATCTGAAGGTGTCCTCAGGTCTAAAATGAGTCTCTTGTAGACAGCAAATAGATGGGTCTTGGTTTTTTATCCATTCTGATACCCTATGTTTTTTGGTTGGCGCATTTAGTCCATTTACATTCAGTGTTATTATAGAAAGATATGGGTTTAGAGTCATTGTGATGTCTGTATGTTTTATGCTTGTAGCAATGTCTCTGGTACTTTGTCTCACAGGATCCTCCGTAGGATCTCTTGTAGGTCTGGTTTAGTGGTGACGAATTCCTTCAGTTTTTGTTTGTTTGGGAAGACCTTTATCTCTCCTTCTATTCTAAATGACAGACTTGCTGGATAAAGGATTCTCGGCTGCATATTTTTTTCTGTTCATCACATTGAAGATTCCTGCCATTCCTTTCTGGCCTGCCAAGTTTCAAAAGAGAGATCAGTCACAAGTCTTACAGGTCTCCCTTTATATGTTACAGCACGTTTATCTCTAGCTGCTTTCAGAATTTTCTCTTTATCCTTGTATTTTGCCAGTTTTACTATAATATGTCATACAGAAGATCGATTCAAGTTACGTCTGAAGAGAGTTCTCTGTGCCTCTTGGATTTCAGTGCCTTTTTCCTTCCCCAGATCCGGGAAGTTCTCAGCTTTTAATTCTTTAAGTGTACCTTCAGCACCTTTCCCTCTCTCTTCCTCCTCTGGAATACCAATTATGCGTAGATTATTTCTCTTTAGTGCATCACTTAGTTCTCTAATTTTCCCCTCATACTCCTGGATTTTTTATCTCTCTTTTTCTCAGCTTCTTCTTTTTCCATAATTTTATCTTCTAGTTCACCTATTCTCTCCTCTGCCTCTTCAATCCGAGCCATAGTTGTCTCCATTTTATTTTGCAACTCGTTGATAGCATTTTTTAGCTCCTCCTGGCTGTTCCTTAGTCCCTTAATCTCTGTAGCAAGAGATTCTCTGCTGTCCTTTATACTGTTTTCATGCCCAGCGATTAATTTTATGACTATTTTTCTAAATTCACTTTCTGTTATATTGTTTAAATCAGTTTTAATCAGTTCGTTAGCTGTTGTTATTTCCTGGACGTTTTTCTGAGGGGAATTCTTCCGTTTCATCATTTTGGATAGTCCCTGGAGTGGTGCGGGACTGTGGGGCACTTCCCCTGTGCTGAGGTGTATAACTGGAGTTGGTGGGTGGGGCTGCAGTCTGACCTGATGTCTGCCCCCAGCCCACCGCTGGGGCCACAGTCAGACTGGTGTGTGCCTTCTCTTCCCCTCCTGGGGCGGGATTCACTGTGGGGTGTCGTGGCCTGTCTGGGCTACTTGCACACTGCCAGGCTTGTGGTGCTGGGGATCTGGAGTATTAGCTGGGGTGGATTGGCAAGGTGCATAGGGGTGGGAGGGGCAGGCTCAGCTCACTTTTCCTTCGGAGATCTGCTTCCGGAGGGGCCCTGCTGCAGCGGGAGGGAGTCAGACCCGCTGGAGGGATGCATCCACAGAAACACACCTTTGGGTGTTTGTGGGGGCAAGCAAGTTCCCTGGCAGGAACTGGTTCCCTTTGGGAATTTGGCTGGGGGATGGGGAGGGAGATGGCGCGGGGGAGCGCTTTTTTCTCCGCCAGGCTGAGCTCTCTTGTCTGGGTCTCAACAACTCTCCCTCCTGTTGTCCTCCAGCCCTCCCGTTCTCCGAGCAGAGCTGTTAGCTTATAACCTTCCAGATGTTAAGTCCCGCTTGCTGTCAGAACACTCCGTCCAGCCCCTCCGTTTTTGCAAGCCAGACTCGGGGGTCTGCTTGACCGGCGGGCCACCCCTCTGCCATGGCTCCTTCCCGCCAGTCCGTGGAGCGCGCACCACCTCTCCGCCCTTCCTACCCTCTTCTGTGGGCCTCTCGTCTGCGCTTGGCTCCAGAGACTCCATTCTGCTAGTCTTCTGGTGGTTTTCTGGGTTATTTAGGCAGGTGTAGGTGGAATCTAAGTGATAAGCAGGACGTATGGTGAGCCCAGCGTCCTCCTACACCGCCATCTTCCCAGGATCCTCCATTCTTTCTTTTTTTTAATGTTTATTTATTTTTGAGAGAGAGAGAGAGAGAGTGGAGCAGGGGAAAGTCAGAGAGAGGGAGACACAGAATCTGAAGCAGGCTCCAGGCTCTGAGCTGTCAGCACAGAGCCTGACGCAGGGTTCAAACCCATGAACCATGAGATCATGACCTGAACCAACGTCAGATGCTTAACCAACTGAGCCACATAAGCACCCCAGGATTCATTATTTTTAAACATTGGCGGTTTTATTCCCTTATTTTCTGTTTACATCAACTACATGAATTTCTAGGTAAAAATTTGAGACAACATGACTGGTTCCTAATTTATGGAAGTTATCTTCTCCTTAGGAGGTATTCCTCCCTCATGCATTAACTTCTTACTAAAATTATTGATTCTATTATTGTTTATAAAAATATGCATTGAAATATCATATATTCTGACAACTCAATTCTGAGTTGAATTGAAAAGTTGTCAAAACTTTCTACCTATTGGAGTTTTGATTTAGGAAAAACTCTTTTACCAAGATTGCCTTGCCTTGGGGTGCTCAGTCTGTTGAGCATCTGACTCTTCATTTTGGCTCAAGTCATGATCCATCATGTGTGGAACCTACTTAATATTCTCTCTCTCTGCCACTCTTCACTGATATCTCTCTCTCTCTCTCTCTCTCTCTCTCTCTCTCTCTCTCTCTCTCCCCTTCCCTCCCTCTCTCTCTCTCTCTCTCTCTCTCTCTGCCTCTCTCTCTCTCCCTATGTCCATATATATCTATAGATAGATAGTTATATAGTTATATATGTTAGAACTATATATATAGTTCTATATACAGTTATTTGGAAAATATATATACATATATATTTACCAGAAATAAATCTTAATTTACTCTTTAGTAAAACAGAAATCACTTTTCCTAAATCAGAGACCAGGCATGGTAATTGAGTTTTGGGTGATATTAAACTAATGTTGTCTATATTGACATCTTACTAAGAAAACAAATTAATCTGTGCTAATGGAAACCATTGGAGGCCTAAAGTCAGGCTGCAACAGTTGTCGACTTTGTTATTGCATTTATCTCAGCTAAGAAACTTTCTAGAGATTTTTGAGGGAGTCAATAATACATAGCAGGTGTGATTTTGATTTAATGCAACTCAAACTGCAAAGACATTTGCTTTTATCACACAAGTGTGAGGTCAAGAGTGTAGTATAATTGGTGATTATAAAAGAGTTAAACTAACTGTCTCAAAAAGTATCTGACACTGCCTAATACTCTCTGCCTTCTAGAAATTATTTTAAATATATTGGTTTTTGAAAAATTAAGCATTGAGTTCTAATAATGAATTACTATGATAATCACAATGATATTTTAGTTAAAATGTATTAAACAGAATTTTTATTGAAATATGCATGCTATGAAGCTGGTAGCAAAATTATGCTGTGACATCTGTTCTTTTATGTACAAAGTAATTAATACATGAAGTCACAGTTACCTCTACTTGTATCGTAAGCTATAGAGATAGAGATCTCATTGTTGGCAGGCCAATAATATAGAAAGTGACATGGTGGCAAGCTGGGTTTTCTTTGAAGTATAAATCTGACATTTACTTTGAAAATACCAGGAGCAATGAGGGACCATAAGCCCTAACTCAATTTTCAAGAACGATAAGGTTGTATACATTGCGGTTCTTTCTTAAAGAACATTTTTCTTGTCTTTCAAATAAGTAACAGGGTTGATAGTTTGTGGTTTAAATTATTGATATTGTTTTTTTCTTTTGGAATTTAGTTCCTTGAAATCCTAGAATGTAGGAACATTAAGACACAGTATTTGGTGCCATCCCCACACTCAGCATTTAATCGGTTCTTTGAAAAATCCTGTGAAGACAATTTTTAAATATTTTATAAAAGTTGAGGCACCTGGGTGACTCAAGCAGTTAAGTGCCTCTACCCCTCTCGTGCTCTCTCTCAGTTTCTCTCTTTCAAAACAAATAAATAAACTTTAAAAAAAAAACAGTTTATATAAATAAAATTTAATTTTTTTTTAATTTTTTTAATGTTTATTTATTTTTGAAAGACAGAGAGAGACAGAGAGTGAGCAGGGAAGGAGCAGAGAGAGAGAGAGAGAGAGAGAGGGAGACACAGAATCCGAAGCAGGATCCAGGCTCTGAGCTGATGGCACAGAGTCCTACATGGGGCTCAAACTCAGGAGTTGTGAGATCATGACCTGAGCCGAAATCGGATGCCCAACTGACTGAGCCACCCAGGTGCCCCATATAAGTGAAATTTTAAAACTCTAATAGGTTTCTAATATAAGTATGAATATAGAATGCCATTGACACTCTCAAAAAAAAAAAAATGAAAGCATGATTGAACTAATAGTAAGTGACAATGGTACTGTATTTTCTAAACAAAGAGCACCATTAATATTGGTGATTTCAAATGTGTTGTCTCTGGGCTTTGATAACAGAGAGAGAAAATTACACTGAGGGCTAATATTTGTCAAAGTGCATCCTGGATATTTTCTTTCACATTTTTTTCATTAAGTTTTACAATAAACCATTGAGGCAGGTATAACTAGTGTCATTTTAAAGAAGAAACAGGCTTAGAAAATTATGGTGATATTTTCAAGGGCATCAGTTAACATACTAGTAGAAATAGAATTTAAACTCAAATTGTTTGACTTGAAGTCTAGTGCTCTTTTGACTAAAAGCATTTGTTCTGCTATTTAAAAAAAAAAAAAGGCCTGAGTGTGACAATGAGTAGAATTTCACTCTAGAAGTGCATGTTATTGCTAATATAAAATTTTAAGTTTCTGAGACCACAGAGAAATTGAGGCACCACTTAGTGACTGTGAGTGGGCATACACATAATGGTAAGAAGCTGATCTTTTATTGGGTGAGCTTGTCTATGATGTATGTGTCATGGACTGAGCTATCCATATATAAAGATCGGAGAACCTTTGAATATGATAAAGTGGACTTTGAATGTGGAAAAGTATAAAGATATATAAACAAATTTAATCAAAAGAAAAATGAAATGAGTAAATTTAAAACTTCTTTTGATGAGCAAGCCTCCTCTTGATAACTTTGGGCAAGTTACTTAACCTTGCTGAAACTTAGTTTTTATCAGCTGTAAAATGTAGATGAGATAATCGCTAATTTATGGAAAATTATGAGGAATACATGTTATGAATTATGACTTTGATGGTATCAGGTTTGGTTCCTTTAGGAGGCTCTAATAAAAAAAAATTATTTAATCCTTGCCTATTCCAGAATCTGGTGGCTGTTGGGTTTTTTTGATTTTGGCTGCATCACTCCAATTTATACTTCTCTTTTCTTCTTTGTCAAATCCCCCTCTGATTCCTTCTGATAAAGATTGTTATTACATTAGGATTTATCTGGATCATCCAGGATAGACTCCCCATCTTCCCGTGAAAGGTAACATAGAGAAGTTCCAGTGATTAGGACCTGTATGAATTTTGGGACCATCTTTCAGTCTAAATCAAATATATGTGTATATGTGTCATCTCAGTGAATCCTTTAATCACCCATATCTGGTTTGCAGTCCTTTTATCCATTTCAAATGTAAGGAAATGAAGAAACGGAGATTAAATAGAAGTTCACACAGTAAATTGCAAAGCTAGGACTCGATTCTCAAACATCTGATCCCAGTAATCACTCTGAAAGCTACACAGGTCCCAACTAAAAGAAATTCATTAGACACACAAAAGAGCCCCAAAAAGCGTGTAACAAGAAAGTTATAATGAATGTAATGTGAAACATATATGTGAGGACACAAAGGCATAAAAAATGATTGCTTTTTCATTTTAGAATCAGCAATCCATAAACAATATGCAAGACTTATTTATGATAGGAAAACAAAATGTAAATGCTGTCAAACCTGACAGTAAAGTAAATATGAATAGAAATGGGGAAGAAAATTAGATGACAAGGAGCAGTGACAATTGCTTCCTTTATAAAATGAGGGACAGTAAATCCTATAAATGCTTTTGGAACAAGGGATAATTTATTATGGAGTTAGCAAGATAATAGAAGTAAAAATTAGTGATTGAAGTGTAAAAGATTTCAATCACCAAAATAAATCTGTATTTAATGGAGAATATAATGGCCACATGGTAAATAAATGAGGACATTTTGCTGCCTATTATTTAACATTAGGTCAATATCTGAAGCTTCACAAAAATATCAAAATGTTCATTTAATTGTAGGAAATATTGTAATCTTCAGCAAACTTTATATCACTACTTAATAAATAAGTTTAAATTCAGTTTTACAGTAGTTTATTACATGGCAAAATGTAAAAGGAAGGAAAATGTTCTCTTGTGTAAATGAATGAGACACTTACTGTGACAGAGCTAATTAGGCTCTTGGGAGAATTTATGTACAGCTAATAAGAAGCAGAGCTAAATGTTGTCTTAATTTACCCTCAAGCCCTCTGCCCACAAAAAAGCAAAACAAACAAACAAAAAAAAACCATTCAAGTTGCACAAATTGAGCCAACAACCATTAACCCCTCTTTTCTGGATATATCCTCATGCTAACATACAGAAATGATGCTTTATCTTCGCCAAAGAACAACGTTTGTTTTGTTTTGTTTTTCCATGTGTCTTTTAACATGTATTGAAGGTCTATTGTATTTAAAGATAAAGCCGATGCAATTCATAAATTTATTTTTTATTTGTATGGCATTCTGATTATTAATTTTACCTTTTAATACAGTATAACATAGAGTAGAAAGGATTTATAATTACCAGCATTATCAAATGGGGTTAGACAAGTAATTTCAAATAATGTTTGCAAGTGTGTGCATCAGAATACCCCTTGATGTGGGACAATTTCTTTATTAACTCAAAATTTTTAATATCACTCCTAAATATGTCTGTTTTAGAAACATGCACAGAGATGCGCAAATGATAAAAGATTCACTAGAAGAATATAAATCAGATTTAGTCTAAATGACCCCACACTGGACACCAATTTACATATTTTATCTGTAAAAGCTGATGTATGTATACATATGCCAAGTGGAATAATGTTTCAAAACTGAGTATGATATTTATATCTGGGAAGATTTATATCAAGCCTCAAACTGTCTCTTTGATGGCGATCCTGAATTGTTTTCTTTTTTTTTTATGTTTACCGAGAGAGAGAGAGAGAGAGAGAGAGAGAGAGAGAGAGAGAGAGTGAGTGAATGGGGGAAGAGGACAGAGAGAGGGAGAGAGGGAATCCCAAGCAGGTTCTGTGCTGTCAGCACAGAGGGGCTGACAAGGGGCTCCATCCCACAAACCATGAGATTACGACCTGAGCTGAAATCAAGACTTGGATGCTTAACTGACTGAGCCACTCAGGTGCCCTGATACTGGACTATTTTCTAATTTATAGATTTCTTTATTATTTGAAGGGTTTACAATGAGTCTACATTATTTTGAAGATAAAAAGTTATTTTAGTATATTATGATAAACCTCATTAATAGAGCAATTTATATGAACTTACATGTGGCCATATAAAGTTTACATTAATAAATAAAGGGAATTGAATTTAACTTATGTGATAAAAACTAAATTATACTCTTTGGATGTTATAAATTAGCAAGCCAAAAAGTAATGCTGGTAGGAATACATATTGATGAAGTAGAACAACATAAAAGGAAAAATAGTGTATTGGTAACAATAAGATTGAGGAAGGTTATTAAGATAAACAGGAGTGGAATGCAGGATCTACAGAGTTAGATACAGTTTAGTGTTAAATTGACAATGTTAGCTGGTGAATTCTAAGTTACTAATGGCATTGTGAAAATAAACTGTAGAGAGGAAGGGAAGGAGCTATGAATCGATAATCTTGATGATTGTGTATACACAAAACAGAAATAAACATTCCAAAATATTAGCAGGAATTTTCTATAGATTGTGTGCTTAGACAAGTTTTCACTTCTTTTCTATAATATTTAAACTTTCCGTAATGATCCACAATACTTTCTTGAATCTTAAGTGCTCAACAAAATATATTTTATACTGAAAAACTTTAAAATATAAACTACAAGGAGTTTTTCTAAATGCATTTGAAGAAGGTCATTGGAGCTTTTTATCTGCAATTCTCTTGTACTTTTTTTTCGATATTACACAATAGAGACTAATGAAGGAAAATGATTCCCTTTACCACAAATTTAAGTTACAATTAAAATGAGTGTTTAATAATGTGTGCAAAATGTGTCCCCCATTGACCACATGCCAAGGTCACTCTGAGCATTTTATTTCTGTGAAGGGATTTTACTGGAGTTTCTGTTAAAAAAACAAAACAAACACACAAACAAAAAAACTACCTTTGCCTCGGATTTACTAACACCATAGTCTTTAAATATTAAATAATTTTCATGAGTGTATGCTATGTTATAGTCACTGAAACTTACCAGACACTTTGGCTTTCAGAGCTCTGGAGTGACCAGCAGATGCAATCCATAACATTTATGTAACTACATATTCTCTACATTATTGTAATGCAAATGTATGTAGCAAAAAATGCATGGCTTTCCACCTGTAAAGAGTTCATAGCCTTGGGAAAGAAGACCTGACTAAGTACAGATAACCTGCTCTAACAGAGTTATGTTTCAAGATGAATGCAATTGCTTTGAAGCTCATGTGGGCGAGCAGCCTTCCCAGAAACATGAACAATCATTATTGGTGTTCAAAACCGAGAAAAAAAAAAAAAGGGGGCACCTGGGTGGCTCAGTCGGTTAAGCATCCAACTTCTGCTTAGGTCATGATCTCATGGCTCCTGAGTTGAGGTGTGCTGACAGCTCAGAGCCTGGATCCTGCTTCACATTCTGTCTTCCTCTCTCTCTGCCCCTCGCCTGTTCTCTCTCTCTCTCTCTCTCTCTCTCTCTCTCTCTCTCTCTCTCTCTTTCTCTCAAATATAAATAAACAATAATTTTTTAAGAAAATGAGAAAAAAAATGCAGACTGGATCAAAAAAATGATATACCTGTAAGAAAGTTTAGCACATGCAAAGCCACAATACCAGCATTTAATTATTCATCAATTAATTAAATATGTAATTTTTAAGATCTTAGCATATGCAAGACACTTGTTTTAGGTTTCAGTAATATGTAAAAATGTGATCCATACTGTCTGAAAATAAACCACCCATGAGAGGAGGACAATATGGGAACATACACACAGTGCACATCCCTAAATTTCTATGACAGAACTAACGTTCAATGGGGTCTACTAGGCCAGAGAGGAGAGAGTGATTCTTTCTCTTTTGAGGACCCTGAACTGTTTTTCCAAAGAACTGCCCTTGTGTTGGACCTTGAAAGAATGTTAGTCTATAAAAAAAAAAAAAAAAAACACAAGGCATAAAGGGAGGAAGAAGAGAGGATTTTCTTAGTGGAAAAGTAGGGGTAAGCGTAACGGTTCCACTGCCTGACTGGTCTTTCAGTTTTGATCATGCATGCATAGTCTTTGTTTTGCAAAATTTGAAGGAATGCATTCATATTAAATTACTGTGGGCATGCTGAGGCCCTAAATGCATTAAGACAAGCAAAAGAAAGACAAAATGTGGGCACCTGGTGGAAAGTCTGACTCAGGCTCAAGTCATGATCTCATGGTTCATTAGTCCTGCACCTTGGGGATCTCTGCTGTCAGTGCAGAGCCTACTTTGGAGTCTCTGTTCCTCCTCTCTCTCTCTGCCCCTTTCCTGTTCACTCTCTCTCTTTCTCTCAAAAATAAATAAACATTCAAAAAAAAGACAAAAAGAGTATGACAACTCAATATAGATATATATTTGTATTCGTAAATAATGTACATCTATTGTATTTCTCGTGATACACTATAGAACACTTTTGAAAGATAGGTAAAGATGAAATACATGATATATTCCATTTTTTTTACTATATGGGTTTTGGTACACTGTATTCTTAAAGAGAGATTTATTTGTAACAATAATAGATAAATGTCAATTGCAGATTATCTTCCTTGATAATTCCATTGCTTTTGACAACTTCTTGTCAAATCTGATTCAACTGTATTGTTTCATGCCTATAATACAGCTAAAGATTTGTATGTGTTTTCTGTTTACTTATAATTATTTTTTTTAATATTTATTTATTTTGGGGGAGAGCACAAGCAGGAGAGGGGCAGATAGAGGGGACAGAGGATCTGAAGTAGACTCTGTGCTGACAGGCTGACAGTGGAAAAGCCTGATGTGGGGCTCGAACCCACAAACTGAGATCATGACCTGAGCTGAAGTCAGATGCTCAACAGACTGAGCCACCTAGGTGCCCCTGTTTACTTCTAATTCTTATTTGTACTTTATGCGTTATATTCTTTCTTGGGTTCCTTTTCTTTTTCTGTGAGATATTTGATATCATGAGGGTTAAAATTAGTTTTGTTTTTATGAACTCACATATCTCTTGAATATAAACTAAAAGAAACCCCACTATATTAAAACATTGATAATAATAAAACCCTCTATGTTGGGATTTCCACCCATCTTTATATGTAAGCAACATATTAAAGGTATTATGATGGGATAAGAAGTTGAATGCCACAATGATTAGACAGAAAGTTCTAACTTCCTGGGAAAATGTGTGAAATCAAAGGCCAGACTTTGAAGACAGGCTGTGCAACTTGTCCTAATTGACAAGAGATTCCCTTCTGATACAAATTTCTAAGATACTGCCTCACCAAATTCAGGAAGACAGCATGCCATCAAACCAGTAGGAGTATAACTTCCAAATGCCTTCTCATAGGCATGGCTAGAGCAAAGTAGAAAATCCATATAATGCTGCAGGATGAATCCTAGGAGCTCTCTTTTGGTTAGGAACATTTAAGCTTTTGACTCACAACGAGACATAGTCTACAAAAAAAAAAAAAAAAAAAAAAAAAGAGCTTGCTGGAAATGATTGCCCAGTTCACAAATATACACAATTCTATACTGAAAGGGAAATATAGAGCAAATGGGCATTGAGCATAAGACAAACTTAAAAAAAAAGTTTATAAAATTTTCAACTCCAATTTTGTGAATAAGCATATGCAGTGTGGGTGAAGATTACATCACTTCAACATGTGTGAATTTGCTGTTAAATGCACTGCTTTTTAAAATTAAATAAAAATTTAAAAAGTAGATCTGGCCCAAAATGATTTTCTTTCCTAAATCATTTCATTTACATCATAGAATGTTTTGAATCTCTCAAGAAACAGAACCAAATACCATGATTTCACAAAGCAGAAGGTGGTGTAAATTTAGAAAGAATAGTCTACTTATAAATGTAACCCATTCAACATTGATCAAGCCTACTAATAACAACCACATTGTTAAAAGCCAGGACAAAAAGACCAAATACAAATGTAACAGAACAAATGCCAATATAAGAAGGATATGACAACTCCAACTTGATATTTCTATGTGCCTGCCTATACTAACTTGATTGTACCCGCAAGAACTTTTTTTTCTTCGTGAGTCAAAGAATCAAAGAGCTTTACAAGCAATTGGAGAAGGAAACTGACTATAAAGATTTTAAGTACTCCTAACTGTCCTCATCGAGGTCAACAATGCCATCTTGTTGACAAATCTAATGAGACTTGAGATCCTAGAAGAATTTGATATTTTTGATGACTCCTTTAATAAGAGAACTGTCTCTTCCCTTTACTTATCTATAATAAAATCTAATTTTTGACTGAATCTACAACTCATCAATTTCTTTTTCTGGATTCTGTTCTATCAATATTAGTTTCCTTCCAGTTTCAAGCTTTGCCATTTTTGTACCTTTTGAACTCTCTATTTTTTTGTGAAAATCCCTCTATGAAGACTACCAACAGTAAATACACATTTCTATCCTCACATATTTTTTTTTGTTTCATATGTTGCATCAAGGATAGATGCTGTTTTCTATTTCTTTTACATCTTTCTTGGTTGCTTAGAATAGGTGATTTGCACATTTTGTTGATAAATCAATAGGTAGAGTTATGGATTCCTCTTAACAAATTTAAAAATGATATGTATCTTAAGCAATGTGGCCTTGAGGATGCACTTCTCAGGAGGTATGTCATGTCACCCTTTGTCAAACAGGCCAAACAGTGATACAAAAGTCTAATAATCCAAATGGGCTGTAGAAATTACCTAATTATCTAAATCTATTCTAACATTGAGGACATCAACATCCAACAAGATTAAATGACAAATCTAAGGCTCTACATTTAATTAATATTAGCAATAAGAATCGTGTTTCTAGAGTCATATTCTCATGCTGTCACTCAGCAACGGGCTGCTAGGAAGCAGTGGCACAGCATTAGAAGTCTAAGATAGTCACAAGGGATTTGCATAAGTCCCCTTTCTCCATCAGTTCCTTCCTGTTGGCAATTCTCAGACACTGATGTCTCTATAAATAACACAAAAAGAATTGTTGAGCATAGTGGTTGAGGCTTCATCTCTTTCTTCTCAAACAAAATAATTAAGTTACTTTGGAAAATGTTTAGTGATTATTGGGATATAGTCATCACAGGAGAAAAATAGATTTGATAATTTCTTGCCTTGACTGTATTCTCCCTCTTGTCTCCTATTCCATTAAATATTCAGGTTTTAAAATATACACGAATATATTTAAATATTGATTATAGAATAATTATTTAATTTAGTGATATTCAAGATATTATTAGATCATGATGTTCACAGCTTCCAGTTGGAAATAATTCAGAGATAATGATTAGCTTTTGGAAATTAGCCTTCCATTGTGGGTTCAGAGGGAAAAAAAAAAAAAAAACTTTTGCTATGTGAGTCATAAAGGATGCTAATCACATTAACTTTACTACAGTTGGGATGCCACAAAAGCAGAAGGGCTGGTAAAACATTTTGTGGGCTGGTAAATATTTTTCATCTATTTCCATGGTTGACTGATACCATTTAATAAATTTGTTTTAAAGAGCCCCATGCCAAAAGCAGTAAAATGTAATATGAGAAGATAATAAGCCAATTAAAGCAAATTACTGCCAAGCAAGATAATTATATTTAGGCTTAAATAATTTTATGCAATAGATTTATACTGTGTCACAGTACTACAGGTTAATCAAATATAGGGTAAACACTAAGAAAATAAAGAACTTATACATGAGATTTAACTTGTATGACAATGTGAACTGATGGAAGGAAATATTTTCATAAATAAGATTATGGCTCCTATCTATATTAATGTTTTTGGACAGTGTAAAATATTGTTGCTTTTCAAGAAAATATATTCAAATGATAACTGGATATTATGGTTTAAAGTACACTTTCATATACAATATCATTTGATATTCACAATTATTTAAGACTTTTTGTATTTGATGCATTTTTTAACTCAAGTGAAAGACTCATTATGTAACTACTTTTTTTATTGAAGTATAACTGACATATAATGTTATATTAGTTTCAAATATATAACATATTGATTCAATAATTCTATACATAACACCACACTTGGTGTAGTCATCATACAATGTTATTGCCATATTATTGATTATATTCCCTATGCTGTACTTTTCATCTCCTTGACTTAATTATCTTATAACTGGATGTTTGTACCTCTTATTCCTTTTATCTTTTTCACCCATACCCCACCCTCTGGTAACCATCATTCTCTAGAGTTACCAGTCTGTTTTTTCATTTTTCTCTTTTTTACATTGTTCATTTGTTCTGTTTTTTTAAATTCCACTTATGGTTAAATCATATGATATATGTCTTTCATTGACTTATTTCACTTAGCATTATACCCTTTAGATCCATCCATGGTGTTGCAAATGGCAAGATTCATTCTTTTTATGGCTGAGTAATATTCCATTGTGTATATTTACTATTTCTTCTTTATCCATTTACCTATTGATAGACACTTGAGTTACTTCCATAATATGGCCATTGTAAATAATGCTCCAACTAACAGGGGTGCATATATATTTTTGAACTAGTATTTTCATATTCTTTGGATAAATTCCCATTAGTGGAATTACTGGATCATATAGTAAATCTATTTTTAATTTATTATGGAATATCCATAAGGTTTTCTTCAGTGGATACACCAGTTTGTATTCCTGTAACAGTGCATGCACAAGGGTTCATTTTTTCCCACATCTTTGCCAATACTTGTTTCTTTTATTTTGATTTTAGCCATTCTGACAGGTGTGAGGTGATATCTCATTGTGGATTTTATTTGTAATTCCCTGATAATGAGTGATGTTGAACATCTTTTCATGCATATGTTAGCCATCTTTCTGCATGTCTTCTTTGGAGAAATATCTATTCATGTCTTCTTTATTTTGATTTAGTCCCAATAGTTTGTTTTTCCTTTTGTTTCCATGGCCTCAGGAGACACTAGAAAAAGATTGCTCCAGGCCATGTCAAAGAGATTATTGCTTGTGTTTTCTTTGAATATTTTTATGGTTTCATGTCTCATATTTAGGTCCTGAATCCATTTTGAGTTTATATTTGTGTGTGGCATAAGAAGGGGGGTATAGTTTCATTCTTTTCCATGTAGTGGTCCAGTTTTCCCAACCATTTGTTGAAGAGACTGTCTTTTTTCCTATTGCCTTCTTTGTTGAAGATTAATTGACCATATAAATGTGGGTTTATTTCTGGTTTCTCTATTCCATTGATCTGTGTGTCTATTTATGTGTCAATACCACACTGCTTTGATAACTACAGATTTGTAGTATATCTTGAAATCTGTTATTTTGATAACTCTAGTTATTTTCCTTTTACAAGTTTGCTTTAGCTATTTGGTTTCTCTTGTGATTGCAAATTTTAAGGTAATTTGTTCTAATTCTATGAAAAATGCTGTTGGTATTTTCATGGGGATTACATTAAATCTGTAGATTGCTTTGGGTAGTAGTGAAATTTTAACAATGTTTATTCTTCCAATCCATGAGCATGGAGTATCTTTCTGTTTGTGTCATTTTCAGTTTTTTTCATCAGTGTTTCACACTTTTCAGAGTATAGGTCTTTCAACTCCTTGGTTAAGTTTATTCCTAAGTATTTTGTTATTTTTGGTGTGATTGTAAATGGGATTATAAATGGGACATTTTCTACTATTATTCAAATACATTTTCTGTCCCCTTTTTACTCTGTTCTCTTTGTGGGATCCCTATAATGTGGATGCTATTATGCTTGATGATGTTTCCCTAAGTCTATTTTCATTTTTCATTACTATTATTTTTTCTCTTTCCTATTAGGCTTGATTGCTTTCCATTACTTTGTGTTCCAGGTCTCTGATCCATTCTTCTGTTTCCTCTCATCCGCTGTTTTTTCCATCTAGTGCATTTTTAATTTCAGTTAGTGAGTTCTTCATTTACGATTGGTTATATTTTTATGGTTTCAATCTCTTTGTTGAAGGTCTCACTGAGGTCCTCCACTCTTTTCTCAAGTCCATTGAATATCTTTATGACCATTACTTTAAATTTCCTATTAAGCATATCACTTAGCTCTGTTTTGTTTAGCTCTCTTGCCGTGATTTTGTCCTGACTTTTCATTTGGGTCATATTCCTCTGTTTCCTCATTTTGTCTAACTCTGTGTCTATTTCTTTGTGTTAGGAAAGTTAGCTACATGCCTTGCTCTTAAGAGTAGTGGTTTTATGAAGGAGAGGTCCTATAGTGCCTACAGCACAGTGTCCCTGTTCACGAGAACCTGGAACATCAAGAATGTTTACTATGTGTATGCCTATTCTCTACTGTTATGGCTGAGCCACTTTTGCCTTCAGTCCAGTTACCTACAATGGTTCTCTTTGCCTAATGTTGTCAGGGTTTGATCCATATATTGTTAGTGAGCCAGTCGGGGACCACTCTGGGCTTGAATTGAATCAGATCAGGCATTTTCCAGAGATTCAATAGCGATGAACATCTGGGCACTTTCCTCATTTTGTCCCCTGAGAAGCCTTCTTGCTGTTGGGGTCCTGCAGTCAGACGAGATGTCTGCCCCCAGCTGACTGCTGGGGCAGCAGTGGATATGGTGTATGTGGTGGTTGTCTTCCCTTTTGCCTGGGACAGAGGTCACTTTGCAGTGGTGCTGGCCCTGAAAGGGCTACTTGCACACTGCCAGGCTTGTGGCACTGCTTTAGATAGGCTCTGACCACAGGCTATTAGAAGGAGCAGATCTGCAGGAAAACATGGGGGTGGGGCATGCTGTTAGTAAGTTAGGTGGAGAGTTTGTGCTAAACTGGTTTGGGCAGGTGTCTGCATGTCTAGGCTTGGAGGCAGGGGTGGGAAATGGCACCTGCCATCTCCTTTGCTGTTGCAGACTTTGAGTCTGGAGTTCTCTCTTTTCCAGCATGAGAGTAAATGCAGAATTGAATACAAGAGAGGCTAATGTATAGGAAGAGACATGAGCCCCAAATAAGGGTCCTTGCTCCATATGTATTAGGATCAGAAGACTAACAAGCATGATGGACGTGCAGAAAGAGACAATAAAACAGTGATCATTAACTCATGTATGTGAGAGAAAAGGGGTTTAGAAGGTATGCGGTGTTAGGGGTTAGGGCCAGTAGAAATCAAAGTCCCGGCGCTGAGCAGATGGCTGTTTACAGCAGGCACCAGACACCATATCTGTTCTCAACTTTTCTAGGGGCTAAGCCAGAACATACTACCTCAGGGTTAAAAAGGCATTTTTCTTGCTACTAAGCTCTAGACATTTTTGCCCTGCTGTGGCGGCTTTCTGCCTCTACCTGTTATTGGATGCTTTCATCCTGTGGAAGCAGCTTTCTGCCCTATGCTTTATTCTACTTAATGATAAATTCTGGGCACTTTTGCCCTGCTGCAGCAGCTTTTTGCCTCTACCTGTTCTCAGATGCTTTTGTCCTGTGGATGCAGCTTTCCACTCTATGCTTTGTTCTATGCTGGGGGCACTTTAGCCCTGTGGAGGCTTTCTGCCCTAAGCCTTGTTAACCTGTTGGTGCAAGATCAGAGAATTCTGAAACATAATCCCCATGCGTTGCTCCTGAGGAAGTCTCTGAAAGATCCCTGCCCCTCCAGCACATGCTCTGAGATTAGTCAACTAATCTCTCTCTCTTATACCTCAGGAATTTATCAAACAGCTGCTTCTGTGCTGTTTCTCTAGGGAGCTGTTACGCTGTCTCTGTAAGGGTAGGGACTCTGTTTCCTCTTGCACTCTCAGCTCTCACATAGCTGAACCCACTGATTTTCAAAGCTTGAGGTGTTCAGCCCCACTGATTAAAGACCCTGAAAAATTTGGCCCTCTGGATTTTAAAGCCAAATGTTATTGGGATTTATCTTCTCAGTGCAGGCTCCCCATGACTGGTGTGCCTGGCATAAGGCTCTGTTTCTCTTTCATCTCTCTGCCTGCAACATCATTCCTTAACAAGGACAGTCTCATGAGTCTGGTTAGCACCTGGCCATGTCTCTGGCCTTCCTATCCTCTTCAATTTGGCCTCTTTTCTACATTAGCTGTGCAGGCTGTTCTGCCAGTCTTCAGGTCATTTTCTGGGTTATTTACACTGATGTCAGTGTTATCTAGTTATATCCATGTGACAAGATGAGCTTAGGATCTTCTTACTCCATCATCTTCCTTGATATAACTTAAAAATTTTTTCTTGGGTAAAATAATGAAGAATGACAGTGATTAAGTCTAGGATACTTAAGTCTAGGATACACTTAGCTTTAAAAATTAGTACCTGTGGTAAGCATAGAGATCCATTGCTTAGATCTTCCTTCTAGAAAGAAACTTCTATGAAAAGTTTAGGTAGTTTAGAGCCTCCAGTAACAGCACCTTATAGAATTTCCAGGATATTTGAGCCAATACTAGGTGTTCCACAAGTAGTTTGCCCATGAGGGTTGAGCACTGCAGGGTAACAGAGCTTGCTGGGTCATTCTTTGTTCTTGGACTACCTCGTGGTCTTCTTGAGACCTACATCACAGTCTGAGGATCTTCCTACACATTTCTTTTTATTTTTCCCTCTCATATAATAGAGTCATATTAGTATCATCTGAAAACTTTCCCCTCTCATTCCTGATCTCTTTTCTCTTTACCTTTCACAGTTGTAGTGGGGGCAGAGCTTTGCAACTATATTCTGTATAACACTTTGAAATCAAACTCTATTTAACATATTTTTATGAATATGTTTCTGAAGTTGTAGGTCAATATTAACATGCCTTAACATAATTTTATAGATGAAGCATTAGAAATTACTAAATCTATCCTTCCTGTTTTAAAATGAAGAGAAAAGGGGCAGCTGGGTGGCTCAGTTGGTTGGACGTCCAACTTCGGCTCGGATCATGATCTCATGGTTTGTGGTTAGAGCTCTGCTTTGGGCTCTGTGCTGACAGTTCGAAGCCTGGAGCCTGCTTTGGATTCTGTGTCTCATTCTCGATCTGCCCCTCCCCAACTTGTTCTCTGTCTCCCTCTGTCTTTCAAAAATAAATAAGTATAAAAACAATTTTAATGAAAAGAGAAAAAGTTAGTAACCACTTTCAATATCACACTACTGCTTTTTTAGCAAACATTGAAAATATTTATTCTCTATATTAGTTGTTAGTGTATTATTTATTCATTGTATTGGTGATATGTTTTGAGAAAAAAGAAGACACCAAAAAATCAGTGAAAGAAAAAGTTTAATTGCTAAGAAAATCAACTCAGTACTTTAAGTTAGAACTAAGTCACTTATTGGGAAAGGTTATATTAACCAATCCTTTTAGTTAGTATTTGTGATAATGATTGTTTTTTTTTTTTTTTTACTTTTTTTAATGTTTATTTATTTTTCAGAGAAAGAGAGAAAATGAACATGAGTAGGGAAGGGGCAGAGAAGGAGGGAGACAGAGAACCCAAAGCAGACCCCCAAGCTCAGAGCTGTGAGCACAGAGCCCCCACGTGGGGCTCGAACCAATGTACCGATGAACTGTAAGATCATGACCTGAGCAGAAGTCAGATGCCCAACCGACTGAGCCACCCAAGCACCCCATGAGCCTTTCTTGAAGAAAAAAAAAACAACAAAAAAAAAAACAAATTGTTTATTTCCCTTTTCTTATATATAAAGAGCTCTTCTGTGCTGATAGTATGATGTTAAATCTGTAGTACACAGGAAACTTAAGCAGTTTTTTGTTTGTTTCTGTTTTCTCCAAGAAATTATATCCAAAGAAATTTATACTGAAAATTGGAGAATTATATCTCCAAATAAATTTATACTGAAATTCATTTTATGCCATTTAACATTTATAATTATTATCTATGCTGCCACTTTTTATAATTACAATTTGAGATATTTAAATATAAGACTACTCTATTTTTAACAATCCAATTTCTAGTCTTTGAAATGATGCTCAATAAAAGCTTGACCTCATACCTCTTTCAGAATATCAATAATATTTGCTGGAAATCAACTAGAAATTATTTCATGTTATATAAATTATATATAAATTTATATATATAAATTATATATATATAATTATATATATTATATATAATATATATTATAATATATATAATAGTATATATTTATATAAATTATATATATATAATATATATATAAATAATATATATTTATATATATAAATTATATATATAAATGTTATATAAATTATATATAATTTATATATATAAATTATATATATATAAATTATATATATATAAATATATATATATATAAATATATATTTATATATTTATAAATATAAATATTATATATTTTATATATATATAAAATATATATAATATATATATTAATATATATTAACTATATATATATAATTTATATATATAAATTATATATATAATTATATATATAAATAATATATATTTATATATATAAATTATATATATAAATGTTATATAAATTATATATAATTTATATATATAAATATTATATATATATAAATTATATATATATAAATATATATATATTTATATATTTATAAATATAAATATATATTTTATATATATTAATTATATATATAATATATATAAATTATATATAATTTATATATAAATTATATATATATAAATATATAAATATATTTATATATATATAAATTATATATAATTATATATATAATATAATACATTATAATAAATTATAATAAATATAATTTATTATATATATTATATATATAAATATATATATATATTATATATATTATATATTTATAAATAACACATATAATAAATTAGTATTATAAATTCATTAAATTACTTCATGTGGGACTTGCATATTAACTTTTACAACATTATATCCTCTCTTATGTAAAATGAAGGGAATACTGGCCTGGTATAACTTTGCTTCTCTCCTTTTTTGTTATTCTGCTAACTCAGTAGTTAACCCTTTTAAGTTTCCTTTGCTGGTTTCTCTTCATCTCATCTATGTTTACATTGGCGTGAACCAAGGTTTATTTCTTGAGCCTATTTCTTTTTTATCTGTATTTACTCTTTTGGTGGCCTCATATTTATGACTCTCAAATTTAGATCTCTAACCTGCCTGTCCTCTGAACTTCAAAGCCATGTACCATTACTACTTATCATTTACTGAATTTTCAACCTAATTTATGCAAATTATTCATCTTGCATTCAAACCATGCTCCCTCATATTGTTTTCCCCATTCCAGAAAATTGCAACACCATCATTTCAGGTGCTCTGGGAAAAAACAATGTGAATTCATCCTTGATTTCTCTCTTTCCTTCTTTCTTTCACAATATGTCCAACAAATGGTGTCATGTTCATCTTCAAAATCAAAATATTTCTATTTAACACTTTCATAACTAATATATTGAGTCAACATTAGCCTATTACAAGAGCCTCCTAGAAAACCTTCCTTTTTCTGCTCTTGCTGCCCCTCTCTTCTTGCACCCACCTGCTTTCCGTGCAGCAAGTAGAGTGATTTTTCCCAAAATTTGGTCAGGTAGTATCACTACTCTGATAAAAGACATCTAATGGCTTCCCAGAGTAAGCACAGGCAGTTTCCTCTATTATTACGTTGCCTTAATTTTCTGAGGCTCTTTGCTCTTTGAGTAGATCCCAGCTACACTAGCCTCCTTGTGCTGCTCTAACATGCCTGGTATGCTCTTACTTCAGGGCCATTAAGCATGCTCTAGCCCATGCTTGAAATGACCTTTAGAGATGTGTAATGGTTTTTACCTACCTCCTTCAGATTTCTCTCCAACTTGGAAATTCATAGTCCTATTTATTTTCTAAAGAAAGTGTATGTATATGTATGGATACACGCACACACACACACACATATATATATATATATTTATGATTTTTCTGAATTTATTATTATGAGAGATCATGTGATTCTCATACCAGGGTTCTTTGTACTTAAGTACAACATTAAGAGCCAAAATATTTTATTATCTCAGTTTCCATCTTTTCACACATATAATATGTTGGAAACAGTATCTACTCCAAAATGGAATTAAGAATAATTCATTGGTACAATAAAATTAGGGACAAAATGATAATAGGAGTAATAAGAATTGCTAAAATTTAAGGACATGTGTGCTATCCAATAGGCAACATGCTAACAATTTTAGATAATTTTCTATATTTGGCATTTAAATAAACTGATGATGTAGTTGGTATTATTCCCAATGTACAGATAAAGAAATTGAGACTTGAGTGAATTTAAGAAACTTGGCCATATTTACCAAAAGGGTCTCTGGATGAGCAGGATTCAAGCCTATTTTGATTCCAAAGTCTATCCTTATTCCTGCATCCCATATATCATTTATACTGCATAGTTATTTATTGAGAAATAGATAACATAGTTATTTATTGAGAAATTTGAAAAAAACAATTTGAAAAAAAATGTTACATCTTTCAGATTAATAGCAAATTCTTATCAATGTTATTGTATAACAATTTGTATTCTATTTATATAATATACTATGAAATATATGCATACCTAAATACAGTATAATCCTAAATTGAGAAAATGAGAAAGTAATGTACCTATATGGATATAGAAATTGAATGCTATGAAAATCTATGAGAGTTATATATAATAATTTTGCTATATTTGCTCATGCCATAATCTTCCATATCTCAATATACATAAATTTCTACTTTCCTAACCTGTGAAACTTGTCAAAGGTGACAACAAACTGGCATGGTTATAAACTGATAATGGAAATATGAACTGTTTAACATTTCAGAATAGTGATTTATCAACATTTTTAAAACTTTAAAATGTACCTACACTCTCTGAATTTACAATCTCAATATTTTGTCTCTATCCTAGGCAGACAATGGCAAAGAAACAACACGATGTATAAAAAAGATGGCCTTCAGAGTGTTGTTTATAGTATTAAAAACACACAAAGAATAGATGATTGATTAAATAGCTTATGATACATACACATGAGGCCATTAATAATGAAATATATACTTTTTATTGATAACACATATCACATCACCATCAAGAATGCTCTGACCTTGGAGAAGAGCACTTTATTTTTTAATGTAAGGAAACCGAAGAGATAGTAATGTCTATTCTAATTGCTAAATAATGTTACTAAATAGTGTGTACATTTCATTTAGATGTTTATTCAGTAACATGAAAACGTATTTATAACATAAAGATGAATTTAAAAACTAGTGAATTAAAAAAATCATTTAATGAACACTTTCCTGAAAGAATTTTTAGCAGAAATAATGTTCTATTTCCAAAATTAAAAATAAATTATATTTTTATATTATAAACTGAACTAAGAATTGTGGGTGCATCATTATTTATCATAGACTATAATTTAAACCAAAATTTCCAACACTCACATTCTTTTATTAATTTTTTAAAATTTTTTCTAAATGTTTTATTTATTTTTAAGAGACAGAAAGAGCGAGAGAGTGTGTGTGTGAGTGAGCGGGGAAGGAGCAGAGAGCAAGGCAGACACAGAATCCATAGCAGGCTCCTGGCTCTGAGCTGTGTACACAGAGCCTGATGTGGGGCTCGAATCCATAAGCCATGAGATCATGACTTGAGCTGAAGTTTGACACTTAACCAACTGAGCCACTCAGGTACCCCCTTCACATTTTTAAAAAATTTTTTTAACATTTATTTATTTTTGAGACAGAGAGAGACAGAGCATGAACAGGGGAGGGGCAGAGAGAGAGGGAGACACAGAATCAGGAAGCAGTCTCCAGGCTCTGAGCCATCAGCCCAGAGCCCGATGCGGGGCTCGAACTCACAGACCCCAAGATCCTGACCTGAGCTGAAGTCGGACGCTTAACGACTGAGCCACCCAGGTGCCCCCCCCTTCACATTTTTTTAAAATGATATGCTGGAATTTTCATAACTTTTGTTACTGTATTTTTTTAAATTTTTATCTTACTAAAAACAGCACTTATATTTAATAACAACATAGTGATTCTTCTTTTTATTTTATTTCTTTTTATAGTTTAATTTTGCAGCTTATAAGTTCTCTGAATGTGAAAGTGCCCATTCCTCAAGTAAGTTTTCAAAATTCTGTGTGATGACTCTTTACTAATGGTGTCATCTTTTTATGACATACATTGTTCTTTGATATAGTACAAAGCAGATCAATTTTAGAAATTAGCTTAAAACTATGAGATTTTCAAATATGACACTCTTTCATGTAGAAGTTTCATTTTTTTAAATTTCAATAGTTTCTTTAATACATGAGCTTTTTCTGTTCCATTATTAATTTAATGAACAATTTAGCACCGTTAAACTGGCAAGCATCTTCATGTTTACCTTATCCTCAACCTTGTCATTTATCTTATGCCCTTTTATTATTTTTGAAGATAATAAATTATTGGTAAATATTCTTCTGAGAACCTTCAAGTGAAAATATACAGAAACCTAGAAATTAGCTTTTCTCTTCTTTCAATACGCTTGTTGTAGAATGTGTGCGTTCAGATTCAATTATTGATACTATCGTACACCTACTGTTGTACATCAGATCTCTAAAACATCATTTTGCATAAGTGAAACCTCCTACACATTGACAACAACTCCTCATCTTCCTCATTTTATAACCTCTGGAAACCATCATTCTACTTTGACTATTTTGGATACCTCATATAAGTAGGATCATGACATAATTTTTCTTTGTGACTGCTTATTTCACTTAGCATAATATCCCCTAGCTTCATCCATCCTATTGCTTAGAGCAGGATTTCCTTCATTGGCTGGATAAAAGTCCATTGTGTATATATCATGTTTCCTTAATCCATTCATCCATCAATAGATACTTGGATTTTGGTCATATCTTGGGCATTGTGAATAATGCTACAGTCAACTTGGAAGTGTAGATATCTCTTCAAGATCCTAATTTTGATTCTTTTGGATATATATGTAGACGTGGATTTGCTGGATCATATTGTATTATTAATTTCAGTTTTTTGAGGAACCTCTAGACTGTTTTCTATAATTGCTTCACCAGTTTACATTTCCGCTAACTATGAAGAAGAGTTTCAATTTCTCAACATTCTAACACTTGTTATCCTATTTTTTTAATAATAGCCATTTTAACAGGTATGAGGTAATATCTCATTGTGGTTTGGATTTTCATTTCTCTGATAACTAGTGATATTAAGCACTTGTTTGTTGGCCATTTCTATGTCTTCTTTGGAGAAATGTCTATTAAAATTCTTTGCTCATTTTTAAATCAAGTTATGTTTTTTTGATATGGTGTTGTAGGTGATATGGTGATATTAGGTGATATAAGATAAAGGTGGTTTTTTTTGAAAGGCAGATGGTCTTTTCATAAAGTATGTTTAATTCCAGTTTTTCATCATATACTTTCTTTATCAGTCTTATAAAAGTCTTATGCAGGAATAGATGGCATGAATTCTTTTTCATAGATTTCTTACTAACATTACAGAACATAATATTTCTAACTTAAAAATTTAATTTATTAATGATAGGAAGCATAATCCCAAGGTTTATAATGCTTTGCTAAGTACTAGAAAGCCAGAATTTAAAAAAAAATAGAATGATAGAAAAAGAAAAAAAATCCTCACTCACTATTATGAAAGCAATGATAGAGTAAGGTAATGAGAAAATGACACATTAGAGGAACGTTTTCTAAAATAACCCTTAACAGGAAGCTACTACTATGGCTATGTGCTATTTAATTAATAATTGACTATGAAACCAGATGATATAGAAAGACGTTATATTTTAGAAAGGTATGTATAACACACCACATCTACAAATACGCTAACATATTTAGAATATTTGTATATACATTTACAATTCAGAACTATAACATTGATTATGAAATTTCACATAGCATATAATACCTTTTATGAATTTAAATATTCATGAATCTTCATATTTCTACATGTGAGGAGGAACTATTGTCAATTTACACAAGGGGCAAATATGTCTTTTATACTTACATATAATTTTCTTGGGAAGTATTATTAAACACATAAATTGTGCAGTTATCCAGCCACAAGATAGTGATCAGCACAAAGACTACCATATTTGTAAGAACAGTAAAACTACAAACGTTTGTAAATAAAACAAAATAGTCTGTTTACCAGGCAGAACTCCTCTATATCTACCCTCTAATTCTCCCAACCTGAACACACACACACACACACACACACACACACACACACACACACACACACACACAACTGTACATACAGTTTGACACCTGAAAGAGGAGAATGGGGCATAAAAGCTAAGAGAAACCAATCTAAGGAATGGCCAACCCCTCTCTAATAAGGGCAGGTAGGAAGCAGAACAAGGCTGAAAGATCTCCCAAAAACAGAAACAAGAAATGAGATTAGAGAGCAAAAAGATGTCCCTGATGAACACAAACGAGGTGGCCAGTCTGTAAGAGTTTCCCGACCAAGAATCACATATATCACTAGCATTTCACCACTGCTCTGATCTCAAACCCTGAAATGAGTGGCATGATTCTCCCCAAAAATATTTGAAGACATTGCTAAACTACATCAGACTAAACCCTCAACAAATCCAGACACTGCTCACAACCGAAGATGAGAATGATTTAGCCCCACTCATGTTACCTGTAAGGAAAAAGAGTATTCTTTTCTCAAAGTGAATATTCTTTATTTCAGTCTCTGCTGTTATTTGATAAAATACCTCTGGGAAACAATAAAAAAATTAGATCACACACAAAACATACAAGTGTGATTCAGCAACAAAAAAGGAAATAGTCACCAGAAAAAATAAGTATCTCCCAAAGAGGCTATACCATTTTGCAGCGATGTGTGAGAGTTCCTATTGCTTCACGTCCTTTTAGCCACTCTAATAGATGTGTAGTGGTATCTCATTTTAATTGTTTTGTTTAAATTTCCCTTTTCCTGATGGCATATGAGGTGGAACATCTTTTCATATGCTTATTTGTCAGCTCTTTTTCTTCTTTGGTGAAGTGCTTATTAAGTTCTTTATAAATATTGTTTGTGTTTTCACATGTAAATGTATTAAGCTAAGACATTAATATTTTTCCTTTAAGATATTAAATTTTAAATTGTAAATAATAATTTGAAATGTTACCTTTTATTTTATTTTATTTTTAGTGCTTATTTTTGAGAGAGAGACAGAGTGTGAGCAGGGGAGGAGCAGAGAGGGAGACAAAAAATCTGAAGTAGGTTCCAGGCTCTGGGCTGTTAGCACAGAGCCTGACATGGGGCTCAAACCCATGGACTGTGAGGTCATGACCTGAGCCAAAGTCGAATGCTTAACCAACAGAGCCACCCAGGTGCCCCAAAATACATTACCTTTAAAATTGTACAAGCTTCTGGATATCTTAACTTGAATATGTTTTTAAATAGCATTTGTTGTTTGGAATACACACACACATACACACATAAATTTTCTCTCAACAATGTTAAAAGCCATAATCACTTAGCTAATTGCTCTTGCTGTTGTAAACATTAGTATTTGATTCATTGTTGTCATAGATTATTCACTTTAGTGTTTGGATTCAGAATTTATTGTAAAAATATTGCATATGTTGAAACTACCACCTTAAATACAAAGTCTATCAAATTACTTAGAAGTAAGTAGATATAAAATCATCAAACCAAAAACAACATCCTGTTTCAGAGAGAGCCATTGAGAAACATCTGTCTCTGCTAATATAATTAGGTAATCAGCTAAAAGGGGCCATGTGTTACTGAGTAACTCGTCTTGAGTATATTTGCATTAATTCTCTAATCACTTGTGAAATACTAGTTTCTATGAAGTGTGACATGGCATATAAGAACAAAATTGTTCTTAGGTTTTAAAAAATGATACATTTCTTTAGGTATGTCTTTCAAATGCATTTTTAAAAAACTTTGTCAAGTCATGAGAATACTGGAATTTAGAGTTCCCTATTCTTATAAGAACATTCCCTTTCATAATTTCTAAAATTTTCAGTCAAGGTCCCAAAGAGTAGCTTGCTTTGCTTTTGTTTTTTCCTCTTTTGTTCTATTTTTTTTTTCTTTTCTCATTAAAGACTTCCAAGTGAAGAGCATCAGCCATGACAATTATAATATGATATTTCATTCAGAAGTCAACTTTCTTTGAAAGACCCATATGCTACTGAGACAGTGGTTTTTTTAGTCGGCCAGACTGATACCTTGAACCTCTTCTATCATTCATGCCCAAATATTTATCTACATTATGACATTTCAGAGCCATTTGCCTGAATCTGCCACAAATCTTGTTTCCACAGCTATGGTTTAGGATTAAGTTATTAATGAATTCTTACTTTAAAGGTTTCCTTATCATAGATATGTTGTTCTCTGTCGCTCAGCATATTCCAAATACCTTGAAAATTAAATGAGAACTTTTCAATAGGCTTTTTAAATGTTCTTCATTAATATTAATCGGAGTTTAAAATCTACCTAATTTTTCTATTCTATTCTTTGGTCAACAGGATATTTAAAAATTAATGTTTATGCACTTTTTTGAAAAGGTGTTTTGTTTTTGTTTCTTTTTTTTTTAAGAGAGAGGCAGGGGCGGGGGGGGGGGTGGGGAGAGAGAAAGGGAGAGAGCGAATCCCATGCAAGCTCCACACTGTCTGCATGGAGCCTGACATGGGGCTCAATTTCACGAACTGTGTGATCATGACCTGAGCTGAAATCAAGAGTCTGATGCTTAATCAATTGAGCCACCCAGGTGTCCCTATGGACTTTAAAGAGCAAACATTAAAAATATATGATAAAATCAAAGACATATATATTCATAATCAATTCAGATTTCAACAAATTTTCACTTATTGATAAATAAGTAGAATATGAGTAAGTTTGTAAAAGTATTAATACTGAAAACCCACTTGAAAGAGGTACTTTATATATACCATTTCAATAAAAACAATAGAATACATATTATTTAAGCTTCATGTAAATTATCCGTCATCACACTACATACTCTGGGTTGTAAATAAATTTAAAATTATTCAAATAATCCAAAATATATTCTCAGACCACAATTAAATTAAATTTTAAATCAATAACGAAAAGGTATTTGATATATCCCTGCAAACATGTTGATACTGAAAAATCCAGTTCTGTATAATATATGGGTTAACAGAACAATCAAAATAGAAATTAAAAAGTATTTGAAACTGAATGAAAGTGAAAACATAGTATTTCTATATTTATGGAATACACATTTAACAATACACTTAGAATTTATAGCAGTAATGGTTATATTAGAAAAGAGGAAAGGTCTCAAATCAATGTCTTAAGTTTCCACCTTAAAAACAGGATATCAAATTAAATATAAGGAGCACCAGGGTGGTTCAGTTGGTGAAGAACTTGACTTGATTTTGGCTTAGGTCATGATGTCATGGGTTTGAGGGATCAAGCTCCATGTCAGGCTCTGCACCAACACCATGAGGCCTGCCTGGGACTCTCCCTCTTCCTCTCTCTCTTCCCCTCCCTGCTTGCTCTCTCTCTTGCTCTCTTTCAAAATAAATAAACTGAAAATAATTAAATATACAACAAGCGGAATCAATATATAATGTGTGGAAATCAATGAAATGGCAAATATATTGAAAATCAGTAATACCAAATGCTTGTTCACTGCTCTGATTAATAATATTAACAAACTCTTGCTAATTGTAACAGAAAGAGAAAAGAAACACACAAACACAACTAACATTAAGAATGAGACCAGAATAGCAAAAATGTTTTATGAGAAGACCAAGATACTATTCAATTTCTGGATGACTTATAAAGCTACACACATTAAAACAATGTGGCACTGACATAAAGATAGAGATTTGGAATAATAGAATAGAACAGAATACAGAAATAGTTTGATTCTAAGATAGATAAATTTTTGACAAAGCTGACAATGGAAGTTAATGACAAAAAGATAATCCTTTCAGCAAATAGTCCTGTTACAACTGTATAGCCATATGATAAAAAAACATGAACTTCAAACATTGCATTACAGTATTACACTAATACCAATGTTAAAATTGATCAGAGGGTAGGATGTACAAGGTAAAACTTTCAAAATTTTATAGGAAAATCCAGGAGAAAATCTTAGTGAACTTGTATCTAGCAAAGTTCTCTTAAGTGGCCCCAAACTATAAACTATAAAAGAATTTTAAAAAATTAATGTATTGCATTTCTACACACTGATAATGAACTATCAGAGAAATTAAGGAAATACTCCTATTTACAATTACATCAGAAAGAATAAAATACCTAAGAATAAATTTAAAAAGGTGAAAAACCTGTCCTCCAAAAACTGAAGACATTGATGAGAGAAACTGAAGAAGACACAAATAAATGGAAAGCTTTTACATGCTCAAGGACTGAAAGAGTTAGTAGTGTTAAAATATCCATACTAAAGAAAGCCCTGAATAGCTAAAGCAATCTTTAGAAAAAAGAACAAAGCTGAGTCATACACTCCAGGTTAAAACTACAGTACAAAGCTATAGTAATCATAAAAACACACACATAGATCAGTGGAACAGGATAGTCCAAAAATAAATCCACATATACATGATCAATTAATTTACAACAGTGGAGCAAAAAATACACAATAAGGACAGTTTCCTCTTAAAGAGTGTCACAAGCAGTGGAATGAAACTGGACCTCTACCCTATACCATACACAAAATATTAACTTAAAATGAATTAAACACTTGAACATAAGATCTGAAATCATAAAATTCCTAGGAGAAAACCTAGCTGGTAAGCTCCTTAACATTAGTCTTGGCAATGAATTATTTTTGGATTTGACAACAAAAGCAAAAGCAACAAAAGCAAAAATTAACAAATGGGACTATATCAAACTAAAAAGCTTCTGTGCAACAGCAACAACAAAAAACAAACAAAAATCAACAAAATGAAAAGGCAACCTACTAAATAGAAATATTTTCGAATCATATATCTAATAAAAAGTTAATACCTAAACTATATTAAAAACACATATAACACAATAGCATGAAAACAATCTAATTAAAAAATTAGGGCATAGTATCTGAATAGATATTTTTCCAAAGAAGACATACAGATGGCCAACAGACATACAAAAAGATGCATCAACATCCAGGGAAATGCAACTCTAAACCACAATGAGATATCACCTCACAACTGTTACAGTGGTGATCATCAAAAAGATAACAACTTGAAAGTGTTGGTGAGGATATGAAGAGAACCTTTGTGTACTCCTGGTGGGTGTACTCCTGGTGGGAATGTAACTTGCTACAGCCACCGTGGAAAACAGTATGGAGGTTCCAAAATAATTCAAAATAGAACAACCATATAATCCAACATTTCCACTTCTGGGTATTTATTTGAAGAAAACAAAAACACTAACTTGAAAAGATACATGCATTTTCATGTTCATTGCAATATTATTTATAATAGCCAAGATAAGAAAACAACCTAAATGTACACTGATGGATAAATAAATAAAGAAAATATAGAGTACACACATGTGTACACACACCATGGAATATTATTTAGCCATAAAACTAGGGAAACCTTGCCATTTGTGACAATATGAATGTACATTCAGGGCATTTTGCTAACTGAAGTCAGAGCAAGAAAAATACCATATTGTCTCATATATATGGAATCTAAAACAAACAAAGGAAACCAAGCTTATAGAGAACTGATAGGTGGATGCCACAGGTAGAGGTTAAGGGACAGGTGACATGGGTGAGGGGAGTAAAAAGGTATAAACTTCTAGTTATAAAAGTTACAGGGATGTAATTAATGTACATTATGGTGACTATCATTAATAATACTGTATTGCATATTTAATAGTTGCTAAGAGTGGATCCTAAAAGTTCTCATCAGACACACTAAAAATAATTGTAACTACGTATTGAATGGTGACAGATGTTAACTAGATTTATTATGCTGATCATTTCACAACATATACAAATATCAAATCATGTTATATATTGAGACTAATATAATGTTATATACCCATCATACCACATTTGAAAAGTTACCATAGAAAATATAAAAAGAAAATGGACTATGTTCTTTGTGGTGTTCATATGTGTATTTCCTTCTGCTGAAACACTCACCTTTTGCTAACATAATTTGCATTATTTTATTTTAAGGTTCAGTATAACTTGCAGAGTGGAGTTTTTGCTTTCACCTAGGTTGAGAGGTTGAGACTTGTGCATCATTTAGACTCCCATCATATAATATAGTGCCATGCTTGTAGTGCCATGAAGACTATGAGATCCATGAGGACAAGTACCGTGTCTGCCTTATCCTATAATGATTTCCTGGAACATAAGAGAATATGACAAAGTACATACAAACTAGTAAACTTCTAACACCATACAGGTGAAGAAGATGAGGTCTTGAACTCTGATAAAGTCACAGTATAATTGGTTGAAGACCAGAGATATTAGTATTAATCTTCCAATTCTTAGTTCAGTGTGTGTGTGTTTTTTAACCTATATTATATTAGCTAAAGTTAACTATTAAAATGAATAAATTTCCAAATTTGAAATACTTACATTGTTTCTCCCTTACTTACCTAATAATCTAATGTTCATGTTGCAGATTGGATGACACTTCCTAGTTGTGACCCAGACTTCTTCCATTTTGGAACTTTGCATTTTTCACCACACGAGTACTAAGTTTACGTTGGAAGCTGTCTCTGTTCCATCCAGCTGGACAGGAAAATGACCAAAACTATCCTCTGTGGGAGATTTCTGTGGGCTAAACCTGGAAATAGTGCACATTACTTCTTCCCACATTTCATGTACCAGCATATAGTCACACAACCTTGCCTAATGCAAGAGAAACTGGGAAATAGAGTCTAGCTGTATGCTAAGAAAAAGTGGACAATAACCAGTCTTTGCCAAATGCAGTACACTATAGTTACTACGTAGATTCTAGAATGTCACAATGTTCTGTTTTAAAGTAGTATCCATTAAGTGTAAGGTTAGTAAGGTTAGTTATAACACAATCTCTAATAGACTGGGTTTAACTTTGGCAGAATTTAAAACATATGACAGAGTAACAGCATTTCTATATAATTTAAAGGCAATAAAATTGTAATCACCTCTTCTAAGTAAAATGTCCTAATAAGTATCTGAATTACATTTCTTGTTAGGTTAAAATTATTACAGTTATTCTGCTTCATAGTTTTACACTCTTGTTAAACATTAAAATGGTGAGAGCAATTCTTTTATTTGCTTAAAAGAATAAGTTATCATAAAGGTCATCGAGGTCTATCTGCTTTAGAAGAAAACAAGGGAGATTTTCCCCTGGATGTGAAAAAAGAAATTCATTTTACTTATCAACATTGAAATCAATTTTCCCTGCATTGAGGGATACACCATATGGGATTCAGGATTAAAATGTTACTGTAAATAATGTACAAGGAGCACAATGGTTTTAGATTGATTTGACTGAAATCCCATGTGCTACATAGCAAAATAGAGAAAAAAAATTAATGTACATTGTCAGTGATGCCTGCATAAAAACTGGTGGTCATTTTGAAAGCAATCTCATTTTTAATGCTATTAATATTTTTTTTCCTTTAAAGGTAACTTTTGCACAAAATTTAACAAGTGTATATTGTCATGTAACTTCACTCACTGAATGTGATTTGGTTTCTATATTTTACTGCGTGTAGATAAATTTCTAGAAGAAAAACATTCAATTTAGGTTGATTTATTTGTAAAAGCAATTGAGACAGGACAGTTATTTGCATTCTTTCTCAGTTTCAGTTTGTGTCTGATGAAGAAAACCAATTCAGTTTCACTAGGCCTATGGTCCATGCTAATTTTCCAGGCTGTGCTTCTGCATATTATGATAACCCTGACCATTACTATGTTGGTATCACTGTCAGTAATCAAGGAGATGTAAGGATAATGTTACACAAATTAAGAGTAAATTTATATAATTATGTGATTTTATTTTTATTTATCTGATAAACAATACCTACTATTTGATAATTTCATTATTATATATTATTTTTTTGAAAATTCTCAATCACCTCAAATTTAACAAATCAAATGTGGGGTAGTAGAGAATCCACACATTGGTTACTCAAATTAAAAAGATCTCATCAAATTATTACAGGCCAATGGGAATGATCCATTCTCCAGGCCACCTCTTGTGACTAACGTCTGGTCACTGAGCCCCAAATCGACCTAACCTGCACAAGATCCACAGCTCCTGGGGCCAGCTGACTGGACACATTTACAGGACAGAGTGCTGGAGGTGTGGTAAAGTATGATAACACTAAAAAATGCAGGCTTTTATATATGCTTGTAATTTATATTTGATTTTTAAAATAAATAAGATCTGAAATTGTCCCATACAAAAGGTGCTGAAAACTAAAAATAGTACAGTTGAATATGGTTAAAATTCGGTATAAGCATATAGAATAATATGAGATCTATTTATAAATGATTAAAGAAAAACTTTAACGAAGTAGATATAGTATGTCAAGACATAAACAGACTGCTTAATTAGAGAAGATGAAGAGATAATATCCCAAGTAATGAACTTGGCCGACATTGTATATTGTCAAAACAACAAAGTCATGAAAAATTTATAGCAAAATATGTATTTTGTATATGAAATCTCACCAGTGTGGATGTACATATATGTTCTCTGGTAACTAAAAATTTTTGAGAACACATTTTTGATAGGCTATCAAAATGCAAGAGAGATTGTAAAAAGAATAATACAATAGGTATTTGGGCACCTGAGTGGCTTAGTTGGTTGAACATCTGACCCTTGATTTTGGCTCAGGTCGTGACCTGAGTTGTGAAAGACTTTGCCCCACTCATGCACTCTCCTCTCTCTAAAATAATAAAAAAATCCAATAGGCACTTCATGTGTGCCACACGTTAGAATAAAATAGCAAATTAATATTATACCCCAAAATAAATAAAAATTAAAATTAATTAAAAGGGATTATTTTCAAAACTTAGGTTAAACAATTAGTTATTTAAAAATCAGATTTTTTACAAGTTTACATATGAGAAGAGTAAAGTTTCATTAACATAGAGAATATTTTAATCTATATGCACCTTATAAAGTTCATTAAACAGTTGATTTTCAATATTTTAAATTTCTCACTGATTTTTCTCTTAAAGTATCTAGGCTCAGAATAAAAGTAGTATTCCTGGTGAAGTCATATAAATTGCAATGTTTCCATTGTATAGCACTACTTAATAAAATAATTATGTACAGTATGAAATGATACTTGATTTTAGTTAGAGTAAAACTTTAGCTCTTCAGGACGGAGAGAGGGAAGATGGCGGCATAGGAGGACGCTGGGCTGACTGCGCATCCTGCTGATCACTTAGATTCCACCTACACCTGCCTAAAGAACCCAGAAAACCACCAGATGATTAGCAGAACAGAGTCTCCGGAGCCAAGCGCAGATGAGAGGCCCACGGAAGAGGGTAGGAAGGGCGGCAAGGCGGTGCGCGCTCCACGGACTGGCGGGAGGGAGCCGGGGCGGAGGGGCAGCTCGCCGGCCAAGCAGAGCCCCCGAGTCTGGCTGGCAAAAGCGGAGGGGCCAGACGGACTGTGTTCCGACAGCAAGCACGACTTAGCGTGTGGGAGGTCATAAGTTAACAGCTCTGCTCAGAAAGTGGGAAGGCTGGAGGACAAAGGGAGGGAGAGCTGCTGAGCCCCCGGACAGCAGAGCTCAGCTTGGCGGGGAACAAAGGCGCTCGCCAGCACCATCTCCCTCGCCCATCCCCCAGCCAAAATCCCAAAGAGAACCAGTTCCTGCCAGGGAACTTGCTCCGCGCAAACACCCAACTCTGTGCTTCTGCGGAGCCAAACCTGCGGCAGCAGATCTGACTCCCTCCCACTGCCACAGGGCCCCTCCTGAAGTGGATCACCTAAGGAGAAGCGAGCTAAGCCTGCCCCTCCTGCCCCCGTGCACCTTGCCTACCCACCCCAGCTAATACACCAGATCCCCAGCACGACAAGCCTGGCAGTGTGCAAGTAGCTTAGGCGGGCCACACCACCCCAAGTGAATCCCGCCCCTAGGAGAGGGGAAGAGAAGGCACACACCAGTCTGACTGTGGCCCCAGCGGTGGGCTGGGGGCAGACATCAGGGTGGACTGCGGCCCCGCCCACCAACTCCAGTTATACACCACAGCACAGGGGAAGTGCCCTGCAGGTCCTCACCACTCCAGGGACTATCCAAAATGACCAAACGGAAGAATTCCCCTCAGAAGAATCTCCAGGAAATAACAACAGCTAATGAACTGATCAAAAAGGATTTAAATAATATAACAGAAAGTGAATTTAGAATAATAGTCATAAAGCTAATCGCTGGGCTTGAAAACAGTATAGAGGACAGCAGAGAATCTCTTGCTACAGAGATCAAGGGACTAAGGAACAGTCACCAGGAGCTGAAAAGCGCATTAAATGAAATGCAAAACAAAATGGAAACGACAACGGCTCGGGTTGAAGAGGCAGAGGAGAGAATAGGTGAACTAGAAGATAAAGTTATGGAAAAAGAGGAAGCTGAGAGAAAGAGAGATAAAAAAATCCAGGAGTATGAGGGGAAAATTAGAGAACTAAGTGATACACTAAAAAGAAATAATATATGCATAATTGGTATCCCAGAGGAGGAAGAGAGAGGGAAAGGTGCTGAAGGGGTACTTGAAGAAATTATAGCTGAGAACTTCCCTGAACTGGGGAAGGAAAAAGGCATTGAAATCCAAGAGGCACAGAGAACTCCCTTCAGACGTAATTTGAATCGATCTTCTGCACGACATATCATAGTGAAACTGGCAAAATACAAGGAGAAAGAGAAAATTCTGAAAGCAGCAAGGGATAAACGTGCCCTCACATATAAAGGGAGACCTATAAGACTCCTGACTGATCTCTCTTTTGAACCTTGGCAGGCCAGAAAAGATTGGCACGATATCTTCAGTGTGCGAAACAGAAAAAATATGCAGCCGAGAATCCTTTATCCAGCAAGTCTGTCATTTAGAATAGGAGAGATAAAGGTCTTCCCAAATAAACAAAAACTGAAGGAATTCGTCACCACGAAACCAGCCCTGCAAGAGATCCTAAGGGGGATCCTGTGAGACAAAGTACCAGAGACATCACTACAAGCATAAAACATACAGACATCACAATGACTCTAAACCCGTATCTTTCCATAATAACACTGAATGTAAATGGATTAAATGCGCCAACCAAAAGACATAGGGTATCAGAATGGATAAAAAAAAACAAGACCCATCTATTTGCTGTCTACAAGAGACTCATTTTAGATCTGAGGACACCTTTAGATTGAGAGTGAGGGGATGGAGAACTATTTATCATACTACTGGAAGCCAAAAGAAAGCTGGAGTAGCCATACTTCTATCAGACAAACTAGACTTTAAATTAAAGGCTGTAACAAGAGATGAACAAGGGCATTATATAATAATCACAGGGTCTATCCATCAGGAAGAGCTAACAATTATAAATGTCTATGCGCCGAATACCGGAGCCCCCAAATATATAAAACAATTACTCACAAACATACGCAACCTTATTGATAAGAATGTGGTAATTGCAGGGGACTTTAACACCCCACTTACAGAAATGGATAGATCATCTAGACACACGGTCAATAAAGAAACAAGGGCCCTGAATGATACATTGGATCAGATGGACTTGACAGATAGATTTAGAACTCTGCATCCCAAAGCAACAGAATATACTTTCTTCTCGAGTGCACATGGAACATTCTCCAAGATAGATCACATACTGGGTCACAAAACAGCCCTTCATAAGTATACAAGACGTGAAATCATACCATGCATACTTTCAGACCACAGTGCTATGAAGCTTGAAATCAACCACAGGAAAACGTCTAGAAAACCTCCAAAAGCATGGAGGTTAAAGAACACCCTACTAACGAATGAGTGGGTCAACCAGGCAAATAGAGAAGAAATTAAAAAATATATGGAAACAAACGAAAATGAAAATACAACAATCCAAATGCTTTGGGACACAGTGAAGGCAGTCCTGAGAGGAAAATACATTGTAATCCAGGCCTATCTCAAGAAACAAGAAAAATCCCAAATACAAAAGGAAATAGAAGCAGAACAGCAAAGGCAGCCTAAACCCAGCAGAAGAAGAGAAATAATAAAGATCAGAGCAGAAATAAACAATATAGAATCTAAAAAAACTGTAGAGCAGATCAACGAAACCAAGAGTTGGTTTTTTGAAAAAATAAACAAAATTGACAAACCTCTAGCCAGGCTTCTCAAAAAGAAAAGGGAGATGACCCAAATAGATAAAATCAGGAATGAAAATGGAATTATTACAACCAATCTCTCAGAGATACAAACAATTATCAGGGAATACTATGAAAAATTATATGCCAAGAAATTGGACAACCTGGAAGAAATGGACAAATTCCTAAACACCCACACTCTTCCAAACCTCAATCAGGAGGAAATAGAAAGCTTGAACAGACCCATAACAAGCGAAGAAATTGAACCGGTTATCAAAAATCTCCCAACAAATAAGAGTCCAGGACCAGATGGCTTCCCAGGGGAGTTCTACCAGACGTTTAAAGCAGAGATAATACCTATCCTTCTCAAGCTATTCCAAGAAATAGAAAGGGAAGGAAAACTTCCAGACTCATTCTATGAAGCCAGTATTACTTTGATTCCTAAACCAGACAGAGACCCAGTAAAAAAAGAGAACTACAGGCCAATATCCCTGATGAATATGGATGCAAAAATTCTCAATAAGATACTAGCAAATCGAATTCAACGGCATATAAAAAGAATTATTCACCATGATCAAGTGGGATTCATTCCTGGGATGCAGGGCTGGTTCAACATTCGCAAATCAATCAACGTGTACATCACATTAATAAAAAAAAAGAGAAGAACCATATGATCCTGTCAATTGATGCAGAAAAAGCCTTTGACAAAATCCAGCACCCTTTCTTAATAAAAATCCTTGAGACAGTCGGGATAGAAGGAACATACTTAAAGATCATAAAAGCCATTTATGAAAAGCCCACAGCTAACATCATCCTCAATGGGGAAAAACTGACAGCTTTTTCCCTGAGATCAGGAACACGACAGGGATTCCCACTCTCACCACTGTTGTTTAACATAGTGCTGGAAGTTCTAGCATCAGCAATCAGACAACAAAAGGAAATCAAAGGCATCTAAATTGGCAAAGATGAAGTCAAGCTTTCCCTTTTTGCAGATGACATGATATTATACATGGAAAACCCAATAGACTCCACCAAAAGTCTGCTAGAACTGATACATGAATTCAGCAAAGTTGCAGGATACAAAATCAATGTATAGAAATCAGTTGCATTCTTATACACTAACAATGAAGCAACAGAAAGACAAATAAAGAAAATGATCCCTTTCACAATGGCACCAAGAAGCATAAAATACCTAGGAACAAATCTAACCAAAGATGTAAAAGATCTGTATGCTGAAAACTATAGAAAGCTTATGAAGGAAATTGAAGAAGATATAAAGAAATGGAAAGACATTCCCTGCTCATGGATTGGAAGAATAAATATTGTCAAAATGTCAATACTACCCAAAGCTATCTACACATTCAATGCAATCCCAATCAAAATTGCGCCAGCATTCTTCTCGAAACTAGAACAAGCAATCCTAAAATTCATATGGAACCACAAAAGGCCCCGAATAGCCAAAGTAATTTTGAAGAAGAAGACCAAAGCAGGAGGCATCACAATCCCAGACTTTAGCCTCTACTACAAAGCTGTCATCATCAAGACAGCATGGTATTGGCACAAAAACAGACACATAGACCAATGGAATAGAATAGAAACCCCAGAACTAGACCCACAAACATATGGCCAACTAATCTTTGACAAAGTAGGAAAGAACATCCAATGGAAAAAAGACAGTCTCTTTAACAAATGGTGCTGGGAGAACTGGACAGCAACATGCAGAAGGTTGAAACTAGACCACTTACTCGCACCATTCACAAAAATAAACTCAAAATGGATAAAGGACCTGAATGTCAGACAGGAAACCATCAAAACCCTAGAGGAGAAAGCAGGAGAAGACCTCTCTGACCTCATCCGTAGCAATCTCTTACTCGGCACATCCCCAAAGGCAAGGGAATTAAAAGCAAAAGTGAATTACTGGGACCTTATGAAGATAAAAAGCTTCTGCACGGCAAAGGAAACAACCAACAAGACTAAAAGGCAACCAACAGAATGGGAAAAGATATTTGCAAATGACATATCGGACAAAGGGCTAGTATCCAAAATCTATAAAGAGCTCACCAAACTCCACACCCGAAAAACAAATAACCCAGTGAAGAAATGGGCAGAAAACATGAATAGACACTTCTCTAAAGAAGACATCCGGATGGCCAACAGGCACATGAAAAGATGTTCAACGTCGCTCCTTATCAGGGAAATACAAATCAAAACCACACTCAGATATCACCTCACGCCAGTCAGAGTGGCCAAAATGAACAAATCAGGAGACTATAGATGCTGGAGAGGATGTGGAGAAACGGGAACCCTCTTGCACTGTTGGCGGGAATGCAAATTGGTACAGCTGCTCTGGAAAGCAGTGTGGAGGTTCCTCAGAAAATTAAAAATAGACCTACCCTATGACCCAGCAATAGCACTGCTAGGAATTTATCCAAGGGATACAGGAGTACTGATGCATAGGGGCACTTGTACCCCAATGTTTATAGCAGCACTCTCAACAATAGCCAAATTATGGAAAGAGCCTAAATGTCCATCAATTGATGAATGGATAAAGAAATTGTGGTTTATATACACAATGGAATACTACGTGGCAATGAGAAAAAATGAAATATGGCCTTTTGTAGCAATGTGGATGGAACTGGAGAGTGTTATGCTAAGTGAAATAAGCCATACAGAGAAAGACAGACACCATATGGTTTCACTCTTATGTGGATCCTGAGAAACTTAACAGAAACGCTTGGGGGAGGGGAAGGGAAAACAAAACAAAACAAAACAAAGAGGTTAGAGTGGGAGAGAGCCAAAGCATAAGAGACTGTTAAAAACTGAGAACAAACTGAGGGTTGATGGGGGGTGGGAGGGAGGGGGGGGTGGGTGATGGGTATTGAGGAGGGCACCTTTTGGGATGAGCACTGGGTGTTGTATGGAAACCAATTTGACAGTAAATTTCATATATTAAAAAATAAAAAATAAATAAATTTAAAAAAAAAAAAGAAATAAATTTCAGTTGTTTATAAGCCAAAAAAAAAAAAAAAAAGCTTTAGCTCTTCAAAAGCAACTTTTAAGAAAACAAAAAGGCAAGTCATAGGTTTATATAAAATATTTAAAGTAAACAGATCTATACATATCCAGAATATGTATATATATAATAACACAACTCAATAAGATAAGAATCCAATTATAAATGGTCAAAATGTAAACAAACACTTTACAAAAGAAAATACATGGATAGTCAATTACACATAAAAATTGCTTAAACTCATTACTCCTTAGGGTAATGTTAATTAAAGCTGCACTGTGATAACACCACACACCTACAGGAATGTAACTAAAAAGCATTTAAAAAGGACGAATAGGAAAAAAAATAACACGGACAAAAATAATCTAAAGAAAGTATGAAGTAACTCTGTTGTTAGTGAGTCTTGAAAATGGGACAACTACTTTAGAAAGCTATTTGACTGTTTTTATAAAGTTAAACATACAGCTCTTATATGACCTAGATATTCTACTCCAAGACAAATGAAAACATACGTCCATACAAATTTTTTAAACAAGAATTTATACAGCCTTATTTACCAAAGACCAGAGGTGGGGGAAAAAAAGAATAATCAGATGTCCATCAATAGGTTAATGTAAAAACAAAACTGTGTATTTATAGAATGAAATACTACTTAATAATAAAAAGAATTAACTTCTGATACATTAAACAATACAGATGATTATTAAAATTATTATGCTGGAGAAGCCAGGTGCTAAACAGTCATGTGTATTATTCCATTTATATAACATTCAATTACAAACTAATGTACATATAGACAAAACACTACAGACGCTGCATGGGACTGGAAGTAGATGCAGGGATGGACAGCAAATCAGGGTAAAGGGAATGTTTTGTATCTTGATTGCAGTTGTTGTTTCATAGTAAATACATTTCTAGAAATGCCCACTTCTACACTTTAAATGGGTGAGGTTTATTATACCTCAATCCAGTCGTTTTAAAAAGTCCAGTGGCAGCTGATAAGATCCTTAACAAAAGTGATCAGTATAGATATGGAGGAAAATACATAGAATTTTTTGATTCTCTCTCTGAGTTATGGAGTTAGGGCTATGGTCCTAGCCCCTAGGGTTGAGTCTATTCTGTTTTATAAAAGTATCCTAACATGGTATTTCATAATATCCTTTTTTTTTTAAATTCTATCCAATTTATTGTTTTAGACAGGGAATTATGTGATCACGATACTCATAATGCAAAATGACCAGTTAGTGATTGGGCTGAATTTTACCTAAAGTATTTTTCTCTTAAATTTGTCAAATTGTCCTAGACTTTGATATCTGGTTATTTTTATTAGTTATTTACACTATTCCTCCCTAAATTATATGGACCTGCTTTCTATTTTTGTGATTTTGAATGTACTGAAAAAAACACTGCTTCCTTCTTAATGTAAATAATCTATAATTGAGGATATATGCTACTATTTTTTATTTCAACTTTTTTAATGTTTATTTTTGAGAGAGAGGCAGAGAGCAGGGAAGAGGCAGAGAGAGAGGCAGACACAGAATCCGAAGCAGGCTCCAGGATCTGAGCTGTCAGCACAGAACCCAACACGGGGCTCAAACTCACTAACTATGAAATCATGACCTCAGCTGAAGTCGGACACTTAACTGACTGAGCCAGCCAGGCATCCCTCAACTTTTGGACTATATGTTCTAAAAGTTTTAAAGATTTCTTATTTGTAATGGACAATAATTATTACACTGATAATTATAAGTACCATGATTTAACCATGTTTTGCTCATCTATTACATGACAAGCACTCTTTGGGCCTCTAAAAACCATTAAAGATTAAGATATGCATCTCACCTTTGAGGACTCCCTGTCGACTGATAAAGATATATATCACCACCTTTCAGCAACTCTTTCTTGCCATGGATTACAGCACAATTATTCTATATACTCTTAAGAAAGAAAATAAATGCTGCCAATTAAAATTGATCTAATTCTCTGGTATCACATAAATTATAACACACATCCAAACTTCAGAGGTATTATAATGTAGAAAAATATGCATTTAGAATGTTTGAAATATTATACTGGCATCAATGTGATAAATGCTGTATCAAACTGTGCATAGAGAACAAAGAGAATTGAAGTAGACAAGGATGATTTTTCTTGGGAGAATGGGTATTTAAGCTATGTCATAAATGATAATATTAAAGATATGTCATTAGGATAGGTGGAGACTTTATGGCAGCACATTTAAGTAAAGAAAATACTATCACTCTTCTGTGTTAACTTCTATAATCCTATAGTGACTCACCAGTAAAACGATTACCATAACCGTGATTTGCCCTCATGTAGTTGATGCTATTGAGTGCTACTCTCTATTTGTCATTATTTTAATAGTTCTAACTTTTATCCCTTAAAACCATCATTTTTTAAAATTATTTGAATGGCCTAATTTTGCTATTGTTATCTATTTTGTAACAGTTTGCACACAACCATGGGCTCTTAGCTACCAAAGTCAATCTCTCAGACTTTTCTTTCTGTTGTGTCATATTGAAATATTTCTCTAGCAAATTCCATGTGGAAATACCATAATTTTATTCTTATGCCAGAGCTCCTTTGAAAAATTTCAGGCATTTTATTTCTATAATGTACAGCCATTTTACTCAAGAAGTATTAGACCAAATGTATGTTAGACACTTGATTCCCACAAACTCCTCCATTCTCTGTGCCTCAGTTGGATATTTTCTGCTATACTTTGATGTGGAATTCCAGCATATTAATTTTACTTGTTAGATAAGTATTTTATGTACTTTTTTTAAATTGACATGATAATTCTTGTTTCTTTTTTTATTATTTTTTAAAAATTTAAATCCAAGTTATTTAACATATAGCATAATAATTTCAGGAATAGAATTTAGTGATTCATCACTTACATGACACCCAGTGATCATCTCAACAAGTGTCCTCCTTAATGCCCCTTGCCAATTTATCCCACCTCCCTACCCACAACTCCTCCAGCAACGTTAAGTTTGTTATCTGTATTTAAAACTCTCTAATGGTTTAACTCCCTCTATGTTTTTATATTATTTGCTTCCCTTCCCTTATGTTCATCTGTTTTGTATCTTAAATTCCACATATGAGTGAAGTTATATGATATTTGTTTTTCTCTGACTGACTTATTTCACTTATAATATACTCTGGTTCCATCCATGTTGTTTCAAATGGCAATATTTCATTCTTTTTGATCACCGATTAATATTCCATTGTACATATATACCACATATTCTTTATCCATCCATCCATTGATGGACATTTGGACTCTTTCCATACATAGGCTATTGTCAATAGTGCTGCTATAAACATTGGGGTGTATGTGCCCCTACAAAACAGCATTCCTGTATCCTTTGTATAAATACCTAGTAGTTCAATTGCTGGGTCATAGTGTAGTTCTATGTTTAATTTTTTGAGGAACCTCCCTACTGTTTTCCAGAGTCACTACGCCAGTTTGCATTCCCACCAGCAATGCAAAAGGGTTCCTCTTTCTCCACATCTTTGCCAACATCTGGTGTTGTCTGAGTTGTTAATTTTAGCCATTCTGAGATGTGTGAGGTGGTATTTCATTGTGGTTTTGATTTGTATTTCCCTGATGATGAGTGGTGGTGACCATTATTTAACGTGTCTGTTAGCCATCTGGATGTCTTCTTTGGACTAGCTGCTGTTGAAAAAAGCATAGAATCCATTTCTGCAGAGATAAAAGAAGTAAAATCTAGTCTGGATGAAATTACAAATGCTATAACCAAGATGTGATGTCTAATGGATGCTATGATGGCAAGGATGGACAAAGCAGAGCAGTAAATCAGTGATATAGAAGACAAAATTATGGATAATAATGAAACAGAAAAAAAGAGGTAAACAAAGGCAAAAGAGCATGATAGAGAACTCAGTGACTTACTAAAAAGGAATAACTTCCAAATAATAGAGGTCCCTCAAGATGAAGAGATAGAAAAAGGGGCAGAAGGTTTATGTGAGCAAATTATAGAGGAAAACTTTCCTAATCTAGGGAAAGACACAGACATCAAAATCCAAAAAGCACAGAGAACTCCCATTAGATTCAACAAAAACCAGCCATCACCAAGGCATATTATAGTCAAATTGACAAAATACACAGAAAAGAAAAGAATTATGAAAGAAGCAAGGGAAAAAAATGTCCTTAACCTAAAGGGAAGACAGGGCAGGGTCACAGCAGACCTATCCACAGAAACTTGGCAGGCCAGAAAAGAGTGGCAGGATATATTTAATGTGCTGAATCAGAAAAAAAAATGCAGCCAAGAATGCTTTATCCAGCAAAGCTTCCTTCAAAGTAGAAGGAGGGATAAAGAGTTTCCCAAACAAAAACTTAAAGAGTTCTCATGACCATTAGACCAACCCTGCAAGAACTTTTAAGGGGGACTCTCTTCTATGATGGGAGAAAAGATGAAACAAAACAAATAAGACCAAAAGCAACAAAGATTAGAAAGGACCAGAGAATATCACTAGAAACCCCAACTCTACAGGCAACACAATGCCACTAAATTCATATCTTTCAGTACTCACTATAAATGCCAATGGATGAAACGCTCCAGTAAAAAAATCATGTATCAGACTGGGTACAAAAACAAGACCCATCTATATGCTGCTCACAAGAGACCCATTTTAGACCTAACAACACCTGCAGATTGAAAGTTAAGGGATGTGAACTATCTATTATGTTAATGGTCATCAAAAGAAAGCTGGAGTAGCCATATTTACATCAGACAAACTAGATTTTAAAATAAAGACTGTAACAAGAGATGAAGAAGGGCATGATATCATAATTAAGGGTTCTATCCACCAAGAAGATCTAATAATTATAATTATTTATGCTCCCAATGTGGACATACAAATATATAAATCTATCACAAAAATTATGTACTTTTATAACCCACAATCAGATTCAAGATCAGTATCGAATTTCTTTTGGTCATCTCTATCTTTTCATTTATACTTTATCAAAGGCTGTCAGCTTATTTTTTTAATATCACATTTTAAAAATATATGACCTAGGGGTGCCTGGGTGGCCCAGTCATTTAAGTGTCTAATTTCGGCTCAGGTCATGATCTCACGGTTGGTGAGTTCGAGCCTCGTGTTGGGCTCTGTGCTGACAGCTCGGAGCCTGGAGCCTGCTTCGGATTCTGTGTCTCCCCTTCCCCAACTTGTGCTCTGTCTCTCAAAAATAAATAAATGTAAAAAAATTTAAAATAATGTATGACGTAACTTTTAAAATTACTTTCCCCAAAATATTTTATTTATTGAAATTTATTAAGAACTCCTAATTGTGAATAATAATCGATAATGGATAAACTGACAGGATATAATGGTCTATTACTTTTCTTTCTTATTTCCCTATTTTAATACTACTGCAGAAGAAACATGTAAAAATGTATGTTATCCTTATGCTTCTGAAGACATTTTCGGTGAACTTAAAAAGGTATGAATAAATACATAAACCATGTTTGAAGAGACATTTTTAAATCATTATCACACACCAACAATATGCAAAGTTATTTTATTGAAAAGCTCCTTCAAAAACTTTAATAGGGATATTTTTCTAATTCTCGTGGAGAAGATAATGAGTAATTTTCATGTTAATGCTATGACCCTGATAGAGGGCAATTATCTCTGAAAACCAATCAAATATTCATTAGAGCTGAATAAATTTGTTATTTAACTTAACTGCCTTTTTAGAAACTTAAATGCCAATTTTAAAATGATCTTACAGTATTTGACCACATCAGCTGGCCCATGTTTTAAGGTCTCCTGTATCTAGATCCACTACTGTATCATTTTAAACACTGTTATTCTTAACTTACTTCTAGATCAAATTTACATAAAACGATTATACTCAATATGATGTATGAGAGCATAAAAATTCAGCATGCAACTATAGTAATAGCAGTGAAGTGAAATTTGATGCACTCCTCCTAGCTGGTCATGTGCCAAGAAAGATGACATTTAAACAACTTCTAATAAAGTCAGCTGAAATAGGTTCTCAGATAGGCTGATTCCACCTTGTGGTAGCTGGTAAAATAGAGGAATAAACTGAAACCACATACATTATATGCTGATAGCCACATAATCATGCCTCCAGAGAATCACAGAAAGGAGAAATGCTATCATATTCTTCCTTCTGAGTGAATTTATATTTCATATAGTTCATTTATATTTCAGCTTTTCTTCATAAAGAATATCAAGTAAAGAATTTATTCTTAGAAGTAAACTGTTTGAATTCCCAAGTCCCATTTTCCATTGAAAATTAAAAAGTGGCTGCTATATAGTCATACACTGTTGGCAAATGGTTTGGGTTTTTTC